>NC_090651.1:124426533-125132520 GCF_040937935.1 Hyperolius riggenbachi | reverse complement strand
TGCAACTTTATTACTCGTTTTGTCTGAATTTTTTTCTCTTTTCCAGTATAATATGTATGCATGTATAAACAATCTTTTTTTACAGATCACTTTGTGTGCATTTTACGTGTAGTATTTTATATCTGTTATTGTATGTGTTAATGCATCAAAGTTGGTATTTTTTTGTCTGTCTTCTGTTTTTTTACAGATGGGGTTTACAGTATTTTTCATGTTGAGGAAGAATTTTGCATGTGAATTGTTATGGCGGTGACTGTTGGGCATATTTGTGTCTTCACATTCACTGTGCAGATTTTGCACACTAACTGTTAAAGAAAAGAAATCTGGAGAGGAATAGGGTGGCTATTGGGGAGGAGGAGGCCACAGTACAGGGTGGGTCATTTATATGGATACACTTTAATATGGCCATTTATATAGATACACCGTTTTATGTGAATGGTGAAGTTAACAAACAACCACCGCTATTGGTCTGACACTAACCCACATTGGAACGATCCCTCCAAGACTGTTGGAACAAAAAACTTGATAGCATGGTGTGGTTTATGGGGTGTATCCATAGATACGGTGTATCCATATAAATGGCCCACCCTGTAGTATCCTTTAGTTTTGCAATGTGTAATATTTTATTTCTTCCATTGTATGTGTAAATGCATGTATGTTGTTTTCTCTTTTTCTGTTTTGTCTCACTTCTGTTTTCTTACAGATGGCGGTCAACAAGAAATTTTCATGTTGAAGAAGAGTTTGGCATCGGGTTTGTTATAACATGTATTTGTTCTTTGTCCTTGCAACTTTATTACTCGTTTTGTCTGACTTTTTTTCTCTTTTCCAGTATAATATGTATGCATGTATAAACAATTTTCTTTTTTTACAGATCACTTTGTGTGCATTTTACGTGTAGTATTTTATATCTGTTATTGTATGTGTTAATGCATGTAAGTTGGTATTTTTTTGTCTGTCTTCTTTTTTTTACAGATGGGGTTTACAAGTATTTTTCATGTTGAGGAAGAATTTTGCATGTGAATTGTTATGGCGGTGACAGTTGGGCATATTTGTGTCTTCACATTCAATGTGCAGATTTTGCACACTAACTGTTAAAGAAAAGAAATCTGGAGAGGAATAGGGTGGCTATTGGGGAGGAGGAGGCCACAGTACAGGGTGGGCCATTTATATGGATACACTTTAATATGGCCATTTATATAGATACACCATTTTATGTGAATGGTGAAGTTAACAAACAACCACCGCTATTGGTCTGACACTAACCCACATTGGAAAGATCCCTCCAAGACTGTTGGAACAAAAAACTTGATAGTATGGTGTGGTTTATGGGGTGTATCCATAGATACGGTGTATCCATATAAATGGCCCACCCTGTAGTATCCTTTAGTTTTGCAATGTGTAATATTTTATTTCATCCATTGTATGTGTAAATGCATGTATGTTGTTTTCTCTTTTTCTGTTTTGTCTCTCTTCTGTTTTTTTACAGATGGCAGTCGACAAGAAATTTTCATGTGGAAGAAGAGTTTGGCATCGGGTTTGTTATAACATGTATTTGTTCTTTGTCCTTGCAACTTTATTACTCGTTTTGTCTGACTTTTTTTCTGTTTTCCAGTATAATATGTATGCATGTATAAACAATCTTTTTTTACAGATCACTTTGTGTGCATTTTACGTGTAGTATTTTATATCTGTTATTGTATGTGTTAATGCATGTAAGTTGGTATTTTTTTGTCTGTCTTCTTTTTTTTTACAGATGGGGTTTACAAGTATTTTTCATGTTGAGGAAGAATTTTGCATGTGAATTGTTATGGCGGTGACAGTTGGGCATATTTGTGTCTTCACATTCAATGTGCAGATTTTGCACACTAACTGTTAAAGAAAAGAAATCTGGAGAGGAATAGGGTGGCTATTGGGGAGGAGGAGGCCACAGTACAGGGTGGGTCATTTATATGGATACACTTTAATATGGCCATTTATATAGATACACCGTTTTATGTGAATGGTGAAGTTAACAAACAACCACCGCTATTGGTCTGACACTAACCCACATTGGAACGATCCCTCCAAGACTGTTGGAACAAAAAACTTGATAGCATGGTGTGGTTTATGGGGTGTATCCATAGATACGGTGTATCCATATAAATGGCCCACCCTGTAGTATCCTTTAGTTTTGCAATGTGTAATATTTTATTTCTTCCATTGTATGTGTAAATGCATGTATGTTGTTTTCTCTTTTTCTGTTTTGTCTCACTTCTGTTTTCTTACAGATGGCGGTCAACAAGAAATTTTCATGTTGAAGAAGAGTTTGGCATCGGGTTTGTTATAACATGTATTTGTTCTTTGTCCTTGCAACTTTATTACTCGTTTTGTCTGACTTTTTTTCTCTTTTCCAGTATAATATGTATGCATGTATAAACAATTTTCTTTTTTTACAGATCACTTTGTGTGCATTTTACGTGTAGTATTTTATATCTGTTATTGTATGTGTTAATGCATGTAAGTTGGTATTTTTTTGTCTGTCTTCTTTTTTTTTACAGAGGGGGTTTACAAGTATTTTTCATGTTGAGGAAGAATTTTGCATGTGAATTGTTATGGCGGTGACAGTTGGGCATATTTGTGTCTTCACATTCAATGTGCAGATTTTGCACACTAACTGTTAAAGAAAAGAAATCTGGAGAGGAATAGGGTGGCTATTGGGGAGGAGGAGGCCACAGTACAGGGTGGGCCATTTATATGGATACACTTTAATATGGCCATTTATATAGATACACCATTTTATGTGAATGGTGAAGTTAACAAACAACCACCGCTATTGGTCTGACACTAACCCACATTGGAAAGATCCCTCCAAGACTGTTGGAACAAAAAACTTGATAGTATGGTGTGGTTTATGGGGTGTATCCATAGATACGGTGTATCCATATAAATGGCCCACCCTGTAGTATCCTTTAGTTTTGCAATGTGTAATATTTTATTTCATCCATTGTATGTGTAAATGCATGTATGTTGTTTTCTCTTTTTCTGTTTTGTCTCTCTTCTGTTTTTTTACAGATGGCAGTCGACAAGAAATTTTCATGTGGAAGAAGAGTTTGGCATCGGGTTTGTTATAACATGTATTTGTTCTTTGTCCTTGCAACTTTATTACTCGTTTTGTCTGACTTTTTTTCTGTTTTCCAGTATAATATGTATGCATGTATAAACAATCTTTTTTTACAGATCACTTTGTGTGCATTTTACGTGTAGTATTTTATATCTGTTATTGTATGTGTTAATGCATGTAAGTTGGTATTTTTTTGTCTGTCTTCTGCTTTTTTACAGATGGGGTTTAAAACTATTTTTCATGGTGAAGAAGAACTTTGCATGTGAATTGTTATGGCGGTGACAGTTGGGCATATTTGTGTCTTCAGATTCACTGTGCAGATTTTGCACACTAACTGTTAAAGAAAAGAAATCTGGAGAGGAATAGGGTGGCTATTGGGGAGGAGGAGGCCACAGTACAGGGTGGGCCATTTATATGGATACACTTTAATATGGCCATTTATATAGATACACCGTTTTATGTGAATGGTGAAGTTAACAAACAACCACCACTATTGGTCTGACACTAACCCACATTGGAAAGATCCCTCCAAGACTGTTGGAACAAAAAACTTGATAGTATGGTGTGGTTTATGGGGTGTATCCATAGATACGGTGTATCCATATAAATGGCCCACCCTGTAGTATCCTTTAGGTTTGCAATGTGTAATATTTTATTTCTTACATTGTATGTTTAAATGCATGTATGTTGTTTTCTCTTTTTCTGTTTTGTCTCTCTTCTGGTTTCTTACAGATGGCGGTCGACAAGAAATTTTTATGTTGAAGAAGAGTTTGGCATCGGGTTTGTTATAACATGTATTTGTTCTTTCTCCTTGCAACTTTATTACTCTTTTTGTCTGACTTTTTTTCTCTTTTCCAGTATAATATGTATGCATGTATGAACAATCTTTTTTTACAGATCACTGTGTATGCATTTAACGTGTAGTATTTTATATCTGTTATTGTATGTGTTAATGCCTGTAAGTTGGTATTTTTTTGTCTGTCTTCTGTTTTTTTACAGATGGGGTTTACAACTATTTTTCATGTTGAGGAAGAATTTTGCATGTGAATTGTTATGGCGGTGACAGTTGGGCATATTTGTGTCTTCACATTTACTGTGCAGATTTTGCACATTAACTGTTAAAGAAGAGAAATCTGGAGAGGAATAGGGTGGCTATTGGGGAGGAGGAGGCCACAGTACAGGGTGGGCCATTTATATGGATACACTTTAATATGGCCATTTATATAGATACACCGTTTTATGTGAATGGTGAAGTTAACAAACAACCACCGCTATTGGTCTGACACTAACCCACATTGGAAAGATCCCTCCAAGACTGTTGGAACAAAAAAATTGATGGTGTGGAGTGGTTTATGGGGTGTATCCATAGATACGGTGTATCCATATAAATGGCTCACCCTGTAGTATCCTTTAGTTTTGCAATGTGTAATATTTTATTTTATCCATTATATGTGTAAATGCATGTATGTTGTTTTCTCTTTTTCTGTTTTGTCTCTCTTCTGTTTTTTTTTACAGATGGCAGTCGACAAGAAATTTTCATGTGGAAGAAGAGTTTGGCATCGGGTTTGTTATAACATGTATTTGTTCTTTCTCCTTGCAACTTTATTACTCTTTTTGTCTGACTTTTTTTTCTCTTTTCCAGTATAATATGTATGCATGTATGAACAATCTTTTTTACAGATCACTGTGTATGCATTTAACGTGTAGTATTTTATATCTGTTATTGTATGTGTTAATGTCTGTAAGTTGGTATTTTTTTGTCTGTCTTCTGTTTTTTTACAGATGGGGTTTACAACTATTTTTCATGTTGAGGAAGAATTTTGCATGTGAATTGTTATGGCGGTGACAGTTAGGCATATTTGTGTCTTCACATTTACTGTGCAGATTTTGCACATTAAATGTTAAAGAAGAGAAATCTGGAGAGGAATAGGGTGGCTATTGGGGAGGAGGAGGCCACAGTACAGGGTGGGCCATTTATATGGATACACTTTAATATGGCCATTTATATAGATACACCGTTTTATGTGAATGGTGAAGTTAACAAACAACCACCGCTATTGGTCTGACACTAACCCACATTGGAAAGATCCCTCCAAGACTGTTGGAACAAAAAAATTGATGGTGTGGTGAAGTTTATGGGGTGTATCCATAGATACGGTGTATCCATATAAATGGCCCACCCTGTAGTATCCTTTAGTTTTGCAATGTGTAATATTTTATTTCATCCATTGTATGTGTAAATGCATGTATGTTGTTTTCTCTTTTTCTGTTTTGTCTCTCTTCTGTTTTCTTACAGATGGCGGTCGACAAGAAATTTTTATGTTGAAAAAGAGTTTGGCATCGGGTTTGTTATAACATGAATTTGTTCTTTCTCCTTGCAACTTTATTACTCTTTTTGTCTGACTTTTTTTTCTCTTTTCCAGTATAATATGTATGCATGTATGAACAATCTTTTTTTACAGATCACTGTGTATGCATTGAACATGTAGTATTTTATATCTGTTATTGTATGTGTTAATGCCTGTAAGTTGGTATTTTTTTGTCTGTCTTCTGCTTTTTTACAGATGGGGTTTACAAGTATTTTTCATGTTGAAGAAGAATTTTGCATGTGAATTGTTATGGCGGTGACAGTTGGGCAAATTTGTGTCTTCACGTTCACTGTGCAGATTTTGCACACTAACTGTTAAAGAAAAGAAATCTGGAGAGGAATAGGGTGGCTATTGGGGAGGAGGAGGCCACAGTACAGGGTGGGCCATTTATATGGATACACTTTAATATGGCCATTTATATAGATACACCGTTTTATGTGAGTGGTGAAGTTAACAAACAACCACCGCTATTGGTCTGACACTAACCCACATTGGAAAGATCCCTCCAAGACTGTTGGAACAAAAAACTTGATAGTATGGTGTGGTTTATGGGGTGTATCCATAGATACGGTGTATCCATATAAATGGCCCACCCTGTAGTATCCTTTAGGTTTGCAATGTGTAATATTTTATTTCTTCCATTGTATGTGTAAATGCATGTATGTTGTTTTCTCTTTTTCTGTTTTGTCTCTCTTCTGTTTTTTTACAGATGGCGGTCGACAAGAAATTTTCATGTTGAAGAAGAGTTTGGCATCGGGTTTGTTATAACATGTATTTGTTCTTTCTCCTTGCAACTTTATTACTCGTTTTGTCTGACTTTTTTTCTCTTTTCCAGTATAATATGTATGCATATATAAACAATCTTTTTTTTACAGATCACTTTGTGTGCATTTTACGTGTAGTATTTTATATCTGTTATTGTATGTGTTAATGCATGTAAGTTGGTATTTTTTTGTCTGTCTTCTGCTTTTTTACAGATGGGGTTTACAAGTATTTTTCATGTTGAAGAAGAACTTTGCATGTGAATTGTTATGGCGGTGACAGTTGGGCATATTTGTGTCTTCACATTCACTCTGCAGATTTTGCACACTAACTGTTAAAGAAAAGAAATCTGGAGAGGAATAGGGTGGCTATTGGGGAGGAGGAGGCCACAGTACAGGGTGGGCCATTTATATGGATACACTTTAATATGGCCATTTATATAGATACACCGTTTTATGTGAATGGTGAAGTTAACAAACAACCACCGCTATTGGTCTGACACTAACCCACATTGGAAAGATCCCTCCAAGACTGTTGGAACAAAAAACTTGATAGTATGTTGTGGTTTATGGGGTGTATCCATAGATACGGTGTATCCATATAAATGGCCCACCCTGTAGTATCCTTTCGTTTTGCAATGTGTAATATTTTATTTCATCCATTGTATGTGTAAATGCATGTATGTTGTTTTCTCTTTTTCTGTTTTGTCTCTCTTCTGTTTTTTTACAGATGGCGGTCGACAAGAAATTTTCATGTTGAAGAACAGTTTGGTATCGGGTTTGTTATAACATGTATTTGTTCTTTCTCCTTGCAACTTTATTACTCGTTTTGTCTGACTTTTTTTCTCTTTTCCAGTATAATATGTATGCATGTATAAACAATCTTTTTTTACAGATCACTTTGTGTGCATTTTACGTGTAGTATTTTATATCTGTTATTGTATGTGTTAATGCATGTAAGTTGGTATTTTTTTGTCTGTCTTCTGTTTTTTTACAGATGGGGTTTACAAGTATTTTTCATGTTGAGGAAGAATTTTGCATGTGAATTGTTATGGCGGTGACAGTTAGGGATATTTGTGTCTTCACATTCACTGTGCAGATTTTGCACACTAACTGTTAAAGAAAAGAAATCTGGAGAGGAATAGGGTGGCTATTGGGGAGGAGGAGGCCACAGTACAGGGTGGGCCATTTATATGGATACACTTTAATATGGCCATTTATATAGATACACCATTTTATGTGAATGGTGAAGTTAACAAACAACCACCGCTATTGGTCTGACACTGACCCACATTGGAAAGATCCCTCCAAGACTGTTGGAACAAAAAACTTGATAGTATGTTGTGGTTTATGGGGTGTATCCATAGATACGGTGTATCCATATAAATGGCCCACCCTGTAGTATCCTTTAGTTTTGCAATGTGTAATATTTTATTTCTTCCATTGTATGTGTAAATGCATGTATGTTGTTTTCTCTTTTTCTGTTTTGTCTCACTTCTGTTTTCTTACAGATGGCGGTCGACAAGAAATTTTCATGTTGAAGAAGAGTTTGGCATCGGGTTTGTTATAACATGTATTTGTTCTTTCTCCTTGCAACTTTATTACTCGTTTTGTCTGACTTTTTTTCTCTTTTCCAGTATAATGTGTATGCATGTATAAACAATCTTTTTTTACAGATCACTTTGTGTGCATTTTATGTGTAGTATTTTATATCTGTTATTGTATGTGTTAATGCATGTAAGTTGGTATTTTTTTGTCTGTCTTCTGTTTTTTTACAGATGGGGTTTACAAGTATTTTTCATGTTGAGGAAGAATTTTGCATGTGAATTGTTATGGCGGTGACAGTTGGGCATATTTGTGTCTTCACATTCACTGTGCAGATTTTGCACACTAACTGTTAAAGAAAAGAAATCTGGAGAGGAATAGGGTGGCTATTGGGGAGGAGGAGGCCACAGTACAGGGTGGGCCATTTATATGGATACACTTTAATATGGCCATTTATATAGATACACCGTTTTATGTGAATGGTGAAGTTAACAAACAACCACCGCTATTGGTCTGACACTAACCCACATTGGAAAGATCCCTCCAAGACTGTTGGAACAAAAAACTTGATGGCATGGTGTGGTTTATGGGGTGTATCCATAGATACGGTGTATCCATATAAATGGCCCACCCTGTAGTATCCTTTAGTTTTGCAATGTGTAATATTTTATTTCTTCCATTGTATGTGTAAATGCATGTATGTTGTTTTCTCTTTTTCTGTTTTGTCTCACTTCTGTTTTCTTACAGATGGCGGTCGACAAGAAATTTTCATGTTGAAGAAGAGTTTGGCATCGGGTTTGTTATAACATGTATTTGTTCTTTCTCCTTGCGACTTTATTACTCGTTTTGTCTGACTTTTTTTCTCTTTTCCAGTATAATATGTATGCATGTATAAACAATCTTTTTTTACAGATCACTTTGTGTGCATTTTACGTGTAGTATTTTATATCTGTTATTGTATGTGTTAATGCATGTAAGTTGGTATTTTTTTGTCTGTCTTCTGCTTTTTTACAGATGGGGTTTACAAGTATTTTTCATGTTGAAGAAGAACTTTGCATGTGAATTGTTATGGCGGTGACAGTTGGGCATATTTGTGTCTTCACATTCACTGTGCAGATTTTGCACACTAACTGTTAAAGAAAAGAAATCTGGAGAGGAATAGGGTGGCTATTGGGGAGGAGGAGGCCACAGTACAGGGTGGGCCATTTATATGGATACACTTTAATATGGCCATTTATATAGATACACCATTTTATGTGAATGGTGAAGTTAACAAACAGCCACCGCTATTGGTCTGACACTAACCCACATTGCAAAGATCCCTCCAAGACTGTTGGAACAAAAAACTTGATAGTATGTTGTGGTTTATGGGGTGTATCCATAGATACGGTGTATCCATATAAATGGCCCACCCTGTAGTATCCTTTCGTTTTGCAATGTGTAATATTTTATTTCATCCATTGTATGTGTAAATGCATGTATGTTGTTTTCTCTTTTTCTGTTTTGTCTCTCTTCTGTTTTTTTACAGATGGCGGTCAACAAGAAATTTTCATGTTGAAGAAGAGTTTGGTATCGGGTTTGTTATAACATGTATTTGTTCTTTCTCCTTGCAACTTTATTACTCGTTTTGTCTGACTTTTTTTCTCTTTTCCAGTAAAATATGTATGCATGTATAAACAATCTTTTTTTACAGATCACTTTGTGTGCATTTTACGTGTAGTATTTTATATCTGTTATTGTATGTGTTAATGCATGTAAGTTGGTATTTTTTTGTCTGTCTTCTGCTTTTTTACAGATGGGGTTTACAAGTATTTTTCATGTTGAAGAAGAACTTTGCATGTGAATTGTTATGGCGGTGACAGTTGGGCATATTTGTGTCTTCACATTCACTGTGCAGATTTTGCACACTAACTGTTAAAGAAAAGAAATCTGGAGAGGAATAGGGTGGCTATTGGGGAGGAGGAGGCCACAGTACAGGGTGGGCCATTTATGTGGATACACTTTAATATGGCCATTTATATAGATACACCGTTTTATGTGAATGGTGAAGTTAACAAACAACCACCGCTATTGGTCTGACACTAACCCACATTGGAAAGATCCCTCCAAGACTGTTGGAACAAAAAACTTGATAGTATGTTGTGGTTTATGGGGTGTATCCATAGATACGGTGTATCCATATAAATGGCCCACCCTGTAGTATCCTTTAGTTTTGCAATGTGTAATATTTTATTTCATCCATTGTATGTGTAAATGCATGTATGTTGTTTTCTCTTTTTCTGTTTTGTCTCTCTTCTGTTTTTTTACAGATGGCGGTCGACAAGAAATTTTCATGTTGAAGAAGAGTTTGGCATCGGGTTTGTTATAACATGTATTTGTTCTTTGTCCTTGCAACTTTATTACTCGTTTTGTCTGACTTTTTTTCTCTTTTCCAGTATAATATGTATGCATGTATAAACAATCTTTTTTTACAGATCACTTTGTGTGCATTTTACGTGTAGTATTTTATATCTGTTATTGTATGTGTTAATGCATGTAAGTTGGTATTTTTTTGTCTGTCTTCTGTTTTTTTACAGATGGGGTTTACAAGTATTTTTCATGTTGAGGAAGAATTTTGCATGTGAATTGTTATGGCGGTGACAGTTGGGCATATTTGTGTCTTCACATTCACTGTGCAGATTTTGCACACTAACTGTTAAAGAAAAGAAATCTGGAGAGGAATAGGGTGGCTATTGGGGAGGAGGAGGCCACAGTACAGGGTGGGCCATTTATATGGATACACTTTAATATGGCCATTTATATAGATACACCGTTTTATGTGAATGGTGAAGTTAACAAACAACCACCGCTATTGGTCTGACACTAACCCACATTGGAAAGATCCCTCCAAGACTGTTGGAACAAAAAACTTGATGGCATGGTGTGGTTTATGGGGTGTATCCATAGATACGGTGTATCCATATAAATGGCCCACCCTGTAGTATCCTTTAGTTTTGCAATGTGTAATATTTTATTTCTTCCATTGTATGTGTAAATGCATGTATGTTGTTTTCTCTTTTTCTGTTTTGTCTCACTTCTGTTTTCTTACAGATGGCGGTCGACAAGAAATTTTCATGTTGAAGAAGAGTTTGGCATCGGGTTTGTTATAACATGTATTTGTTCTTTCTCCTTGCAACTTTATTACTCGTTTTGTCTGACTTTTTTTCTCTTTTCCAGTATAATATGTATGCATGTATAAACAATCTTTTTTTACAGATCACTTTGTGTGCATTTTACGTGTAGTATTTTATATCTGTTATTGTATGTGTTAATGCATGTAAGTTGGTATTTTTTTGTCTGTCTTCTGTTTTTTTACAGATGGGGTTTACAAGTATTTTTCATGTTGAGGAAGAATTTTGCATGTGAATTGTTATGGCGGTGACAGTTGGGCATATTTGTGTCTTCACATTCACTGTGCAGATTTTGCACACTAACTGTTAAAGAAAAGAAATCTGGAGAGGAATAGGGTGGCTATTGGGGAGGAGGAGGCCACAGTACAGGGTGGGCCATTTATATGGATACACTTTAATATGGCCATTTATATAGATACACCGTTTTATGTGAATGGTGAAGTTAACAAACAACCACCGCTATTGGTCTGACACTAACCCACATTGGAAAGATCCCTCCAAGACTGTTGGAACAAAAAACTTGATGGCATGGTGTGGTTTATGGGGTGTATCCATAGATACGGTGTATCCATATAAATGGCCCACCCTGTAGTATCCTTTAGTTTTGCAATGTGTAATATTTTATTTCTTCCATTGTATGTGTAAATGCATGTATGTTGTTTTCTCTTTTTCTGTTTTGTCTCACTTCTGTTTTCTTACAGATGGCGGTCGACAAGAAATTTTCATGTTGAAGAAGAGTTTGGCATCGGGTTTGTTATAACATATATTTGTTCTTTCTCCTTGCAACTTTATTACTCATTTTGTCTGACTTTTTTTCTCTTTTCCAGTATAATATGTATGCATGTATAAACAATCTTTTTTTACAGATCACTTTGTGTGCATTTTACGTGTAGTATTTTATATCTGTTATTGTATGTGTTAATGCATGTAAGTTGGTATTTTTTTGTCTGTCTTGTGCTTTTTTTACAGATGGGGTTTACAAGTATTTTTCATGTTGAAGAAGAACTTTGCATGTGAATTGTTATGGCGGTGACAGTTGGGCATATTTGTGTCTTCACATTCACTGTGCAGATTTTGCACACTAACTGTTAAAGAAAAGAAATCTGGAGAGGAATAGGGTGGCTATTGGGGAGGAGGAGGCCACAGTACAGGGTGGGCCATTTATGTGGATACACTTTAATATGGCCATTTATATAGATACACCGTTTTATGTGAATGGTGAAGTTAACAAACAACCACCGCTATTGGTCTGACACTAACCCACATTGGAAAGATTCCTCCAAGACTGTTGGAACAAAAAACTTGATAGTATGTTGTGGTTTATGGGGTGTATCCATAGATACGGTGTATCCATATAAATGGCCCACCCTGTAGTATCCTTTCGTTTTGCAATGTGTAATATTTTATTTCATCCATTGTATGTGTAAATGCATGTATGTTGTTTTCTCTTTTTCTGTTTTGTCTCTCTTCTGTTTTTTTACAGATGGCGGTCAACAAGAAATTTTCATGTTGAAGAAGAGTTTGGTATCGGGTTTGTTATAACATGTATTTGTTCTTTCTCCTTGCAACTTTATTACTCGTTTTGTCTGACTTTTTTTCTCTTTTCCAGTAAAATATGTATGCATGTATAAACAATCTTTTTTTACAGATCACTTTGTGTGCATTTTACGTGTAGTATTTTATATCTGTTATTGTATGTGTTAATGCATGTAAGTTGGTATTTTTTTGTCTGTCTTCTGCTTTTTTACAGATGGGGTTTACAAGTATTTTTCATGTTGAAGAAGAACTTTGCATGTGAATTGTTATGGCGGTGACAGTTGGGCATATTTGTGTCTTCACATTCACTGTGCAGATTTTGCACACTAACTGTTAAAGAAAAGAAATCTGGAGAGGAATAGGGTGGCTATTGGGGAGGAGGAGGCCACAGTACAGGGTGGGCCATTTATGTGGATACACTTTAATATGGCCATTTATATAGATACACCGTTTTATGTGAATGGTGAAGTTAACAAACAACCACCGCTATTGGTCTGACACTAACCCACATTGGAAAGATCCCTCCAAGACTGTTGGAACAAAAAACTTGATAGTATGTTGTGGTTTATGGGGTGTATCCATAGATACGGTGTATCCATATAAATGGCCCACCCTGTAGTATCCTTTAGTTTTGCAATGTGTAATATTTTATTTCATCCATTGTATGTGTAAATGCATGTATGTTGTTTTCTCTTTTTCTGTTTTGTCTCTCTTCTGTTTTTTTACAGATGGCGGTCGACAAGAAATTTTCATGTTGAAGAAGAGTTTGGCATCGGGTTTGTTATAACATGTATTTGTTCTTTGTCCTTGCAACTTTATTACTCGTTTTTTCTGACTTTTTTTCTCTTTTCCAGTATAATATGTATGCATGTATAAACAATCTTTTTTTACAGATCACTTTGTGTGCATTTTACGTGTAGTATTTTATATCTGTTATTGTATGTGTTAATGCATGTAAGTTGCTATTTTTTTGTCTGTCTTCTGTTTTTTTACAGATGGGGTTTACAAGTATTTTTCATGTTGAGGAAGAATTTTGCATGTGAATTGTTATGGCGGTGACAGTTGGGCATATTTGTGTCTTCACATTCACTGTGCAGATTTTGCACACTAACTGTTAAAGAAAAGAAATCTGGAGAGGAATAGGGTGGCTATTGGGGAGGAGGAGGCCACAGTACAGGGTGGGCCATTTATATGGATACACTTTAATATGGCCATTTATATAGATACACCGTTTTATGTGAATGGTGAAGTTAACAAACAACCACCGCTATTGGTCTGACACTAACCCACATTGGAAAGATCCCTCCAAGACTGTTGGAACAAAAAACTTGATGGCATGGTGTGGTTTATGGGGTGTATCCATAGATACGGTGTATCCATATAAATGGCCCACCCTGTAGTATCCTTTAGTTTTGCAATGTGTAATATTTTATTTCTTCCATTGTATGTGTAAATGCATGTATGTTGTTTTCTCTTTTTCTGTTTTGTCTCACTTCTGTTTTCTTACAGATGGCGGTCGACAAGAAATTTTCATGTTGAAGAAGAGTTTGGCATCGGGTTTGTTATAACATGTATTTGTTCTTTCTCCTTGCAACTTTATTACTCGTTTTGTCTGACTTTTTTTCTCTTTTCCAGTATAATATGTATGCATGTATAAACAATCTTTTTTTACAGATCACTTTGTGTGCATTTTACGTGTAGTATTTTATATCTGTTATTGTATGTGTTAATGCATGTAAGTTGGTATTTTTTTGTCTGTCTTGTGCTTTTTTACAGATGGGGTTTACAAGTATTTTTCATGTTGAAGAAGAACTTTGCATGTGAATTGTTATGGCGGTGACAGTTGGGCATATTTGTGTCTTCACATTCACTGTGCAGATTTTGCACACTAACTGTTAAAGAAAAGAAATCTGGAGAGGAATAGGGTGGCTATTGGGGAGGAGGAGGCCACAGTACAGGGTGGGCCATTTATGTGGATACACTTTAATATGGCCATTTATATAGATACACCGTTTTATGTGAATGGTGAAGTTAACAAACAACCACCGCTATTGGTCTGACACTAACCCACATTGGAAAGATTCCTCCAAGACTGTTGGAACAAAAAACTTGATAGTATGTTGTGGTTTATGGGGTGTATCCATAGATACGGTGTATCCATATAAATGGCCCACCCTGTAGTATCCTTTCGTATTGCAATGTGTAATATTTTATTTCATCCATTGTATGTGTAAATGCATGTATGTTGTTTTCTCTTTTTCTGTTTTGTCTCTCTTCTGTTTTTTTACAGATGGCGGTCGACAAGAAATTTTCATGTTGAAGAAGAGTTTGGCATTGGGTTTGTTATAACATGTATTTGTTCTTTCTCCTTGCAACTTTATTACTCGTTTTGTCTGACTTTTTTTTTCTTTTCCAGTATAATATGTATGCATGTATAAACAATCTTTTTTTACAGATCACTTTGTGTGCATTTTACGTGTAGTATTTTATATCTGTTATTGTATGTGTTAATGCATGTAAGTTGGTATTTTTTTGTCTGTCTTCTGCTTTTTTACAGATGGGGTTTACAAGTATTTTTCATGTTGATGAAGAACTTTGCATGTGAATTGTTATGGCGGTGACAGTTGGGCATATTTGTGTCTTCACATTCACTGTGCAGATTTTGCACACTAACTGTTAAAGAAAAGAAATCTGGAGAGGAATAGGGTGGCTATTGGGGAGGAGGAGGCCACAGTACAGGGTGGGCCATTTTTGTGGATACACTTTAATATGGCCATTTATATAGATACACCGTTTTATGTGAATGGTGAAGTTAACAAACAACCACCGCTATTGGTCTGACACTAACCCACATTGGAAAGATTCCTCCAAGACTGTTGGAACAAAAAACTTGATAGTATGTTGTGGTTTATGGGGTGTATCCATAGATACGGTGTATCCATATAAATGGCCCACCCTGTAGTATCCTTTCGTTTTGCAATGTGTAATATTTTATTTCATCCATTGTATGTGTAAATGCATGTATGTTGTTTTCTCTTTTTCTGTTTTGTCTCTCTTCTGTTTTTTTACAGATGGCGGTCGACAAGAAATTTTCATGTTGAAGAAGAGTTTGGCATTGGGTTTGTTATAACATGTATTTGTTCTTTCTCCTTGCAACTTTATTACTCGTTTTGTCTGACTTTTTTTTTCTTTTCCAGTATAATATGTATGCATGTATAAACAATCTTTTTTTACAGATCACTTTGTGTGCATTTTACGTGTAGTATTTTATATCTGTTATTGTATGTGTTAATGCATGTAAGTTGGTATTTTTTTGTCTGTCTTCTGCTTTTTTACAGATGGGGTTTACAAGTATTTTTCATGTTGATGAAGAACTTTGCATGTGAATTGTTATGGCGGTGACAGTTGGGCATATTTGTGTCTTCACATTCACTGTGCAGATTTTGCACACTAACTGTTAAAGAAAAGAAATCTGGAGAGGAATAGGGTGGCTATTGGGGAGGAGGAGGCCACAGTACAGGGTGGGCCATTTATATGGATACACATTAATATGGCCATTTATATAGATACACCGTTTTATGTGAATGGTGAAGTTAACAAACAACCACCGCTATTGGTCTGACACTAACCCACATTGGAAAGATCCCTCCAAGACTGTTGGAACAAAAAACTTGATAGTATGTTGTGGTTTATGGGGTGTATCCATAGATACGGTGTATCCATATAAATGGCCCACCCTGTAGTATCCTTTAGTTTTGCAATGTGTAATATTTTATTTCATCCATTGTATGTGTAAATGCATGTATGTTGTTTTCTCTTTTTCTGTTTTGTCTCTCTTCTGTTTTTTTACAGATGACGGTCGACAAGAAATTTTCATGTTGAAGAAGAGTTTGGCATCGGGTTTGTTATAACATGTATTTGTTCTTTCTCCTTGCAACTTTATTACTCTTTTTGTCTGACATTTTTTTCTCTTTTCCAGTATAATATGTATGCATGTGTGAGCAATCTTTTTTTACAGATCACTTTGTGTGCATATTACGTGTTGTATTTTATATCTGTTATTGTATGTGTTAATGCATGTAAGTTGGTATTTTTTTGTCTGTCTTCTGTTTTTTTACAGATGGGGTTTACAAGTATTTTTCATGTTGAGGAAGAATTTTGCATGTGAATTGTTATGGCGGTGACAGTTGGGCATATTTGTGTCTTCACATTCACTGTGCAGATTTTGCACACTAACTGTTAAAGAAAAGAAATCTGGAGAGGAATAGGGTGGCTATTGGGGAGGAGGAGGCCACAGTACAGGGTGGGCCATTTATATGGATACACTTTAATATGGCCATTTATATAGATACACCGTTTTATGTGAATGGTGAAGTTAACAAACAACCACCGCTATTGGTCTGACACTAACCCACATTGGAAAGATCCCTCCAAGACTGTTGGAACAAAAAACTTGATAGTATGTTGTGGTTTATGGGGTGTATCCATAGATACGGTGTATCCATATAAATGGCCCACCCTGTAGTATCCTTTCGTTTTGCAATGTGTAATATTTTATTTCATCCATTGTATGTGTAAATGCATGTATGTTGTTTTCTCTTTTTCTGTTTTGTCTCTCTTCTGTTTTTTTACAGATGGCGGTCAACAAGAAATTTTCATGTTGAAGAAGAGTTTGGTATCGGGTTTGTTATAACATGTATTTGTTCTTTCTCCTTGCAAATTTATTACTCGTTTTGTCTGACTTTTTTTCTCTTTTCCAGTAAAATATGTATGCATGTATAAACAATCTTTTTTTACAGATCACTTTGTGTGCATTTTACGTGTAGTATTTTATATCTTTTATTGTATGTGTTAATGCATGTAAGTTGGTATTTTTTTGTCTGTCTTCTGCTTTTTTACAGATAAGGTTTACAAGTATTTTTCATGTTGAAGAAGAACTTTGCATGTGAATTGTTATGGCGGTGACAGTTGGGCATATTTGTGTCTTCACATTCACTGTGCAGATTTTGCACACTAACTGTTAAAGAAAAGAAATCTGGAGAGGAATAGGGTGGCTATTGGGGAGGAGGAGGCCACAGTACAGGGTGGGCCATTTATATGGATACACTTTAATATGGCCATTTATATAGATACACCGTTTTATGTGAATGGTGAAGTTAACAAACAACCACCGCTATTGGTCTGACACTAACCCACATTGGAAAGATCCCTCCAAGACTGTTGGAACAAAAAACTTGATAGTATGGTGTGGTTTATGGGGTGTATCCATAGATACGGTGTATCCATATAAATGGCCCACCCTGTAGTATCCTTTCATTTTGCAATGTGTAATATTTTATTTCATCCATTGTATGTGTAAATGCATGTATGTTGTTTTCTCTTTTTTTCTGTTTTGTCTCTCTTCTGTTTTTTTACAGATGACGGTCGACAAGAAATTTTCATGTTGAAGAAGAGTTTGGCATCGGGTTTGTTATAACATGTATTTGTTCTTTCTCCTTGCAACTTTATTACTCGTTTTGTCTGACTTTTTTTCTCTTTTCCAGTATAATATGTATGCATGTATAAACAATCTTTTTTTACAGATCACTTTGTGTGCATTTTACGTGTAGTATTTTATATCTGTTATTGTATGTGTTAATGCATGTAAGTTGGTATTTTTTTGTCTGTCTTCTGTTTTTTTACAGATGGGGTTTACAAGTATTTTTCATGTTGAGGAAGAATTTTGCATGTGAATTGTTATGGCGGTGACAGTTGGGCATATTTGTGTCTTCACATTCACTGTGCAGATTTTGCACACTAACTGTTAAAGAAAAGAAATCTGGAGAGGAATAGGGTGGCTATTGGGGAGGAGGAGGCCACAGTACAGGGTGGGCCATTTATATGGATACACTTTAATATGGCCATTTATATAGATACACCGTTTTATGTGAATGGTGAAGTTAACAAACAACCACCGCTATTGGTCTGACACTAACCCACATTGGAAAGATCCCTCCAAGACTGTTGGAACAAAAAACTTGATAGTATGTTGTGGTTTATGGGGTGTATCCATAGATACGGTGTATCCATATAAATGGCCCACCCTGTAGTATCCTTTCGTTTTGCAATGTGTAATATTTTATTTCATCCATTGTATGTGTAAATGCATGTATGTTGTTTTCTCTTTTTCTGTTTTGTCTCTCTTCTGTTTTTTTACAGATGGCGGTCAACAAGAAATTTTCATGTTGAAGAAGAGTTTGGTATCGGGTTTGTTATAACATGTATTTGTTCTTTCTCCTTGCAAATTTATTACTCGTTTTGTCTGACTTTTTTTCTCTTTTCCAGTAAAATATGTATGCATGTATAAACAATCTTTTTTTACAGATCACTTTGTGTGCATTTTACGTGTAGTATTTTATATCTGTTATTGTATGTGTTAATGCATGTAAGTTGGTATTTTTTTGTCTGTCTTCTGCTTTTTTACAGATGGGGTTTACAAGTATTTTTCATGTAGAAGAAGAACTTTGCATGTGAATTGTTATGGCGGTGACAGTTGGGCATATTTGTGTCTTCACATTCACTGTGCAGATTTTGCACACTAACTGTTAAAGAAAAGAAATCTGGAGAGGAATAGGGTGGCTATTGGGGAGGAGGAGGCCACAGTACAGGGTGGGCCATTTATATGGATACACTTTAATATGGCCATTTATATAGATACACCATTTTATGTGAATGGTGAAGTTAACAAACAACCACCGCTATTGGTCTGACACTAACCCACATTGGAAAGATCCCTCCAAGACTGTTGGAACAAAAAACTTGATAGTATGTTGTGGTTTATGGGGTGTATCCATAGATACGGTGTATCCATATAAATGGCCCACCCTGTAGTATCCTTTCGTTTTGCAATGTGTAATATTTTATTTCATCCATTGTATGTGTAAATGCATGTATGTTGTTTTCTCTTTTTCTGTTTTGTCTCTCTTCTGTTTTTTTACAGATGGCGGTCGACAAGAAATTTTCATGTTGAAGAAGAGTTTGGCATCGGGTTTGTTATAACATGTATTTGTTCTTTGTCCTTGCAACTTTATTACTCGTTTTGTCTGACTTTTTTTCTCTTTTCCAGTATAATATGTATGCATGTATAAACAATCTTTTTTTACAGATCACTTTGTGTGCATTTTACGTGTAGTATTTTATATCTGTTATTGTATGTGTTAATGCATGTAAGTTGGTATTTTTTTGTCTGTCTTCTGTTTTTTTACAGATGGGGTTTACAAGTATTTTTCATGTTGAGGAAGAATTTTGCATGTGAATTGTTATGGCGGTGACAGTTGGGCATATTTGTGTCTTCACATTCACTGTGCAGATTTTGCACACTAACTGTTAAAGAAAAAAAAGCTGGAGAGGAATAGGGTGGCTATTGGGGAGGAGGAGGTCACAGTACAGGGTGGGCCATTTATATGGATACACTTTAATATGGCCATTTATATAGATACACCGTTTTATGTGAATGGTGAAGTTAACAAACAACCACCGCTATTGGTCTGACACTAACCCACATTGGAAAGATCCCTCCAAGACTGTTGGAACAAAAAACTTGATGGCATGGTGTGGTTTATGGGGTGTATCCATAGATACGGTGTATCCATATAAATGGCCCACCCTGTAGTATCCTTTAGTTTTGCAATGTGTAATATTTTATTTCTTCCATTGTATGTGTAAATGCATGTATGTTGTTTTCTCTTTTTCTGTTTTGTCTCACTTCTGTTTTCTTACAGATGGCGGTCGACAAGAAATTTTCATGTTGAAGAAGAGTTTGGCATCGGGTTTGTTATAACATGTATTTGTTCTTTCTCCTTGCAACTTTATTACTCGTTTTGTCTGACTTTTTTTCTCTTTTCCAGTATAATATGTATGCATGTATAAACAATCTTTTTTTACAGATCACTTTGTGTGCATTTTACGTGTAGTATTTTATATCTGTTATTGTATGTGTTAATGCATGTAAGTTGGTATTTTTTTGTCTGTCTTCTGCTTTTTTACAGATGGGGTTTACAAGTATTTTTCATGTTGAAGAAGAACTTTGCATGTGAATTGTTATGGCGGTGACAGTTGGGCATATTTGTGTCTTCACATTCACTGTGCAGATTTTGCACACTAACTGTTAAAGAAAAGAAATCTGGAGAGGAATAGGGTGGCTATTGGGGAGGAGGAGGCCACAGTACAGGGTGGGCCATTTATGTGGATACACTTTAATATGGCCATTTATATAGATACACCGTTTTATGTGAATGGTGAAGTTAACAAACAACCACCGCTATTGGTCTGACACTAACCCACATTGGAAAGATTCCTCCAAGACTGTTGGAACAAAAAACTTGATAGTATGTTGTGGTTTATGGGGTGTATCCATAGATACGGTGTATCCATATAAATGGCCCACCCTGTAGTATCCTTTCGTTTTGCAATGTGTAATATTTTATTTCATCCATTGTATGTGTAAATGCATGTATGTTGTTTTCTCTTTTTCTGTTTTGTCTCTCTTCTGTTTTTTTACAGATGGCGGTCGACAAGAAATTTTCATGTTGAAGAAGAGTTTGGCATTGGGTTTGTTATAACATGTATTTGTTCTTTCTCCTTGCAACTTTATTACTCGTTTTGTCTGACTTTTTTTTTCTTTTCCAGTATAATATGTATGCATGTATAAACAATCTTTTTTTACAGATCACTTTGTGTGCATTTTACGTGTAGTATTTTATATCTGTTATTGTATGTGTTAATGCATGTAAGTTGGTATTTTTTTGTCTGTCTTCTGCTTTTTTACAGATGGGGTTTACAAGTATTTTTCATGTTGATGAAGAACTTTGCATGTGAATTGTTATGGCGGTGACAGTTGGGCATATTTGTGTCTTCACATTCACTGTGCAGATTTTGCACACTAACTGTTAAAGAAAAGAAATCTGGAGAGGAATAGGGTGGCTATTGGGGAGGAGGAGGCCACAGTACAGGGTGGGCCATTTATATGGATACACATTAATATGGCCATTTATATAGATACACCGTTTTATGTGAATGGTGAAGTTAACAAACAACCACCGCTATTGGTCTGACACTAACCCACATTGGAAAGATCCCTCCAAGACTGTTGGAACAAAAAACTTGATAGTATGTTGTGGTTTATGGGGTGTATCCATAGATACGGTGTATCCATATAAATGGCCCACCCTGTAGTATCCTTTAGTTTTGCAATGTGTAATATTTTATTTCATCCATTGTATGTGTAAATGCATGTATGTTGTTTTCTCTTTTTCTGTTTTGTCTCTCTTCTGTTTTTTTACAGATGACGGTCGACAAGAAATTTTCATGTTGAAGAAGAGTTTGGCATCGGGTTTGTTATAACATGTATTTGTTCTTTCTCCTTGCAACTTTATTACTCTTTTTGTCTGACATTTTTTTCTCTTTTCCAGTATAATATGTATGCATGTGTGAGCAATCTTTTTTTACAGATCACTTTGTGTGCATATTACGTGTTGTATTTTATATCTGTTATTGTATGTGTTAATGCATGTAAGTTGGTATTTTTTTGTCTGTCTTCTGTTTTTTTACAGATGGGGTTTACAAGTATTTTTCATGTTGAGGAAGAATTTTGCATGTGAATTGTTATGGCGGTGACAGTTGGGCATATTTGTGTCTTCACATTCACTGTGCAGATTTTGCACACTAACTGTTAAAGAAAAGAAATCTGGAGAGGAATAGGGTGGCTATTGGGGAGGAGGAGGCCACAGTACAGGGTGGGCCATTTATATGGATACACTTTAATATGGCCATTTATATAGATACACCGTTTTATGTGAATGGTGAAGTTAACAAACAACCACCGCTATTGGTCTGACACTAACCCACATTGGAAAGATCCCTCCAAGACTGTTGGAACAAAAAACTTGATAGTATGTTGTGGTTTATGGGGTGTATCCATAGATACGGTGTATCCATATAAATGGCCCACCCTGTAGTATCCTTTCGTTTTGCAATGTGTAATATTTTATTTCATCCATTGTATGTGTAAATGCATGTATGTTGTTTTCTCTTTTTCTGTTTTGTCTCTCTTCTGTTTTTTTACAGATGGCGGTCAACAAGAAATTTTCATGTTGAAGAAGAGTTTGGTATCGGGTTTGTTATAACATGTATTTGTTCTTTCTCCTTGCAAATTTATTACTCGTTTTGTCTGACTTTTTTTCTCTTTTCCAGTAAAATATGTATGCATGTATAAACAATCTTTTTTTACAGATCACTTTGTGTGCATTTTACGTGTAGTATTTTATATCTTTTATTGTATGTGTTAATGCATGTAAGTTGGTATTTTTTTGTCTGTCTTCTGCTTTTTTACAGATAGGGTTTACAAGTATTTTTCATGTTGAAGAAGAACTTTGCATGTGAATTGTTATGGCGGTGACAGTTGGGCATATTTGTGTCTTCACATTCACTGTGCAGATTTTGCACACTAACTGTTAAAGAAAAGAAATCTGGAGAGGAATAGGGTGGCTATTGGGGAGGAGGAGGCCACAGTACAGGGTGGGCCATTTATATGGATACACTTTAATATGGCCATTTATATAGATACACCGTTTTATGTGAATGGTGAAGTTAACAAACAACCACCGCTATTGGTCTGACACTAACCCACATTGGAAAGATCCCTCCAAGACTGTTGGAACAAAAAACTTGATAGTATGGTGTGGTTTATGGGGTGTATCCATAGATACGGTGTATCCATATAAATGGCCCACCCTGTAGTATCCTTTCATTTTGCAATGTGTAATATTTTATTTCATCCATTGTATGTGTAAATGCATGTATGTTGTTTTCTCTTTTTCTGTTTTGTCTCTCTTCTGTTTTTTTACAGATGACGGTCGACAAGAAATTTTCATGTTGAAGAAGAGTTTGGCATCGGGTTTGTTATAACATGTATTTGTTCTTTCTCCTTGCAACTTTATTACTCGTTTTGTCTGACTTTTTTTCTCTTTTCCAGTATAATATGTATGCATGTATAAACAATCTTTTTTTACAGATCACTTTGTGTGCATTTTACGTGTAGTATTTTATATCTGTTATTGTATGTGTTAATGCATGTAAGTTGGTATTTTTTTGTCTGTCTTCTGTTTTTTTACAGATGGGGTTTACAAGTATTTTTCATGTTGAGGAAGAATTTTGCATGTGAATTGTTATGGCGGTGACAGTTGGGCATATTTGTGTCTTCACATTCACTGTGCAGATTTTGCACACTAACTGTTAAAGAAAAGAAATCTGGAGAGGAATAGGGTGGCTATTGGGGAGGAGGAGGCCACAGTACAGGGTGGGCCATTTATATGGATACACTTTAATATGGCCATTTATATAGATACACCGTTTTATGTGAATGGTGAAGTTAACAAACAACCACCGCTATTGGTCTGACACTAACCCACATTGGAAAGATCCCTCCAAGACTGTTGGAACAAAAAACTTGATAGTATGTTGTGGTTTATGGGGTGTATCCATAGATACGGTGTATCCATATAAATGGCCCACCCTGTAGTATCCTTTCGTTTTGCAATGTGTAATATTTTATTTCATCCATTGTATGTGTAAATGCATGTATGTTGTTTTCTCTTTTTCTGTTTTGTCTCTCTTCTGTTTTTTTACAGATGGCGGTCGACAAGAAATTTTCATGTTGAAGAAGAGTTTGGCATCGGGTTTGTTATAACATGTATTTGTTCTTTGTCCTTGCAACTTTATTACTCGTTTTGTCTGACTTTTTTTCTCTTTTCCAGTATAATATGTATGCATGTATAAACAATCTTTTTTTACAGATCACTTTGTGTGCATTTTACGTGTAGTATTTTATATCTGTTATTGTATGTGTTAATGCATGTAAGTTGGTATTTTTTTGTCTGTCTTCTGTTTTTTTACAGATGGGGTTTACAAGTATTTTTCATGTTGAGGAAGAATTTTGCATGTGAATTGTTATGGCGGTGACAGTTGGGCATATTTGTGTCTTCACATTCACTGTGCAGATTTTGCACACTAACTGTTAAAGAAAAAAAAACTGGAGAGGAATAGGGTGGCTATTGGGGAGGAGGAGGCCACAGTACAGGGTGGGCCATTTATATGGATACACTTTAATATGGCCATTTATATAGATACACCGTTTTATGTGAATGGTGAAGTTAACAAACAACCACCGCTATTGGTCTGACACTAACCCACATTGGAAAGATCCCTCCAAGACTGTTGGAACAAAAAACTTGATGGCATGGTGTGGTTTATGGGGTGTATCCATAGATACGGTGTATCCATATAAATGGCCCACCCTGTAGTATCCTTTAGTTTTGCAATGTGTAATATTTTATTTCTTCCATTGTATGTGTAAATGCATGTATGTTGTTTTCTCTTTTTCTGTTTTGTCTCACTTCTGTTTTCTTACAGATGGCGGTCGACAAGAAATTTTCATGTTGAAGAAGAGTTTGGCATCGGGTTTGTTATAACATGTATTTGTTCTTTCTCCTTGCAACTTTATTACTCGTTTTGTCTGACTTTTTTTCTCTTTTCCAGTATAATATGTATGCATGTATAAACAATCTTTTTTTACAGATCACTTTGTGTGCATTTTACGTGTAGTATTTTATATCTGTTATTGTATGTGTTAATGCATGTAAGTTGGTATTTTTTTGTCTGTCTTCTGTTTTTTTACAGATGGGGTTTACAAGTATTTTTCATGTTGAGGAAGAATTTTGCATGTGAATTGTTATGGCGGTGACAGTTGGGCATATTTGTGTCTTCACATTCACTGTGCAGATTTTGCACACTAACTGTTAAAGAAAAGAAATCTGGAGAGGAATAGGGTGGCTATTGGGGAGGAGGAGGCCACAGTACAGGGTGGGCCATTTATATGGATACACTTTAATATGGCCATTTATATAGATACACCGTTTTATGTGAATGGTGAAGTTAACAAACAACCACCGCTATTGGTCTGACACTAACCCACATTGGAAAGATCCCTCCAAGACTGTTGGAACAAAAAACTTGATGGCATGGTGTGGTTTATGGGGTGTATCCATAGATACGGTGTATCCATATAAATGGCCCACCCTGTAGTATCCTTTAGTTTTGCAATGTGTAATATTTTATTTCTTCCATTGTATGTGTAAATGCATGTATGTTGTTTTCTCTTTTTCTGTTTTGTCTCACTTCTGTTTTCTTACAGATGGCGGTCTACAAGAAATTTTCATGTTGAAGAAGAGTTTGGCATCGGGTTTGTTATAACATGTATTTGTTCTTTCTCCTTGCAACTTTATTACTCGTTTTGTCTGACTTTTTTTCTGTTTTCCAGTATAATATGTATGCATGTATAAACAATCTTTTTTTACAGATCACTTTGTGTGCATTTTACGTGTAGTATTTTATATCTGTTATTGTATGTGTTAATGCATGTAAGTTGGTATTTTTTTGTCTGTCTTGTGCTTTTTTACAGATGGGGTTTACAAGTATTTTTCATGTTGAAGAAGAACTTTGCATGTGAATTGTTATGGCGGTGACAGTTGGGCATATTTGTGTCTTCACATTCACTGTGCAGATTTTGCACACTAACTGTTAAAGAAAAGAAATCTGGAGAGGAATAGGGTGGCTATTGGGGAGGAGGAGGCCACAGTACAGGGTGGGCCATTTATGTGGATACACATTAATATGGCCATTTATATAGATACACCGTTTTATGTGAATGGTGAAGTTAACAAACAACCACCGCTATTGGTCTGACACTAACCCACATTGGAAAGATCCCTCCAAGACTGTTGGAACAAAAAACTTGATAGTATGTTGTGGTTTATGGGGTGTATCCATAGATACGGTGTATCCATATAAATGGCCCACCCTGTAGTATCCTTTCGTTTTGCAATGTGTAATATTTTATTTCATCCATTGTATGTGTAAATGCATGTATGTTGTTTTCTCTTTTTCTGTTTTGTCTCTCTTCTGTTTTTTTACAGATGACGGTCGACAAGAAATTTTCATGTTGAAGAAGAGTTTGGCATCGGGTTTGTTATAACATGTATTTGTTCTTTCTCCTTGCAACTTTATTACTCTTTTTGTATGACATTTTTTTCTCTTTTCTAGTATAATATGTATGCATGTGTGAGCAATCTTTTTTTACAGATCACTTTGTGTGCATTTTACGTGTAGTATTTTATATCTGTTATTGTATGTGTTAATGCATGTAAGTTGGTATTTTTTTGTCTGTCTTCTGTTTTTTTACAGATGGGGTTTACAAGTATTTTTCATGTTGAGGAAGAATTTTGCATGTGAATTGTTATGGCGGTGACAGTTGGGCATATTTGTGTCTTCACATTCACTGTGCAGATTTTGCACACTAACTGTTAAAGAAAAGAAATCTGGAGAGGAATAGGGTGGCTATTGGGGAGGAGGAGGCCACAGTACAGGGTGGGCCATTTATATGGATACACTTTAATATGGCCATTTATATAGATACACCGTTTTATGTGAATGGTGAAGTTAACAAACAACCACCGCTATTGGTCTGACACTAACCCACATTGGAAAGATCCCTCCAAGACTGTTGGAACAAAAAACTTGATAGTATGTTGTGGTTTATGGGGTGTATCCATAGATACGGTGTATCCATATAAATGGCCCACCCTGTAGTATCCTTTCGTTTTGCAATGTGTAATATTTTATTTCATCCATTGTATGTGTAAATGCATGTATGTTGTTTTCTCTTTTTCTGTTTTGTCTCTCTTCTGTTTTTTTACAGATGGCGGTCAACAAGAAATTTTCATGTTGAAGAAGAGTTTGGTATCGGGTTTGTTATAACATGTATTTGTTCTTTCTCCTTGCAAATTTATTACTCGTTTTGTCTGACTTTTTTTCTCTTTTCCAGTAAAATATGTATGCATGTATAAACAATCTTTTTTTACAGATCACTTTGTGTGCATTTTACGTGTAGTATTTTATATCTGTTATTGTATGTGTTAATGCATGTAAGTTGGTATTTTTTTGTCTGTCTTCTGCTTTTTTACAGATGGGGTTTACAAGTATTTTTCATGTTGAAGAAGAACTTTGCATGTGAATTGTTATGGCGGTGACAGTTGGGCATATTTGTGTCTTCACATTCACTGTGCAGATTTTGCACACTAACTGTTAAAGAAAAGAAATCTGGAGAGGAATAGGGTGGCTATTGGGGAGGAGGAGGCCACAGTACAGGGTGGGCCATTTATATGGATACACTTTAATATGGCCATTTATATAGATACACCATTTTATGTGAATGGTGAAGTTAACAAACAACCACCGCTATTGGTCTGACACTAACCCACATTGGAAAGATCCCTCCAAGACTGTTGGAACAAAAAACTTGATGGCATGGTGTGGTTTATGGGGTGTATCCATAGATACGGTGTATCCATATAAATGGCCCACCCTGTAGTATCCTTTAGTTTTGCAATGTGTAATATTTTATTTCTTCCATTGTATGTGTAAATGCATGTATGTTGTTTTCTCTTTTTCTGTTTTGTCTCACTTCTGTTTTCTTACAGATGGCGGTCTACAAGAAATTTTCATGTTGAAGAAGAGTTTGGCATCGGGTTTGTTATAACATGTATTTGTTCTTTCTCCTTGCAACTTTATTACTCGTTTTGTCTGACTTTTTTTCTCTTTTCCAGTATAATATGTATGCATGTATAAACAATCTTTTTTTACAGATCACTTTGTGTGCATTTTACGTGTAGTATTTTATATCTGTTATTGTATGTGTTAATGCATGTAAGTTGGTATTTTTTGTCTGTCTTGTGCTTTTTTACAGATGGGGTTTACAAGTATTTTTCATGTTGAAGAAGAACTTTGCATGTGAATTGTTATGGCGGTGACAGTTGGGCATATTTGTGTCTTCACATTCACTGTGCAGATTTTGCACACTAACTGTTAAAGAAAAGAAATCTGGAGAGGAATAGGGTGGCTATTGGGGAGGAGGAGGCCACAGTACAGGGTGGGCCATTTATATGGATACACTTTAATATGGCCATTTATATAGATACACCATTTTATGTGAATGGTGAAGTTAACAAACAACCACCGCTATTGGTCTGACACTAACCCACATTGGAAAGATCCCTCCAAGACTGTTGGAACAAAAAACTTGATGGCATGGTGTGGTTTATGGGGTGTATCCATAGATACGGTGTATCCATATAAATGGCCCACCCTGTAGTATCCTTTAGTTTTGCAATGTGTAATATTTTATTTCTTCCATTGTATGTGTAAATGCATGTATGTTGTTTTCTCTTTTTCTGTTTTGTCTCACTTCTGTTTTCTTACAGATGGCGGTCTACAAGAAATTTTCATGTTGAAGAAGAGTTTGGCATCGGGTTTGTTATAACATGTATTTGTTCTTTCTCCTTGCAACTTTATTACTCGTTTTGTCTGACTTTTTTTCTCTTTTCCAGTATAATATGTATGCATGTATAAACAATCTTTTTTTACAGATCACTTTGTGTGCATTTTACGTGTAGTATTTTATATCTGTTATTGTATGTGTTAATGCATGTAAGTTGGTATTTTTTTGTCTGTCTTGTGCTTTTTTACAGATGGGGTTTACAAGTATTTTTCATGTTGAAGAAGAACTTTGCATGTGAATTGTTATGGCGGTGACAGTTGGGCATATTTGTGTCTTCACATTCACTGTGCAGATTTTGCACACTAACTGTTAAAGAAAAGAAATCTGGAGAGGAATAGGGTGGCTATTGGGGAGGAGGAGGCCACAGTACAGGGTGGGCCATTTATGTGGATACACATTAATATGGCCATTTATATAGATACACCGTTTTATGTGAATGGTGAAGTTAACAAACAACCACCGCTATTGGTCTGACACTAACCCACATTGGAAAGATCCCTCCAAGACTGTTGGAACAAAAAACTTGATAGTATGTTGTGGTTTATGGGGTGTATCCATAGATACGGTGTATCCATATAAATGGCCCACCCTGTAGTATCCTTTCGTTTTGCAATGTGTAATATTTTATTTCATCCATTGTATGTGTAAATGCATGTATGTTGTTTTCTCTTTTTCTGTTTTGTCTCTCTTCTGTTTTTTTACAGATGACGGTCGACAAGAAATTTTCATGTTGAAGAAGAGTTTGGCATCGGGTTTGTTATAACATGTATTTGTTCTTTCTCCTTGCAACTTTATTACTCTTTTTGTATGACATTTTTTTCTCTTTTCCAGTATAATATGTATGCATGTGTGAGCAATCTTTTTTTACAGATCACTTTGTGTGCATTTTACGTGTAGTATTTTATATCTGTTATTGTATGTGTTAATGCATGTAAGTTGGTATTTTTTTGTCTGTCTTCTGTTTTTTTACAGATGGGGTTTACAAGTATTTTTCATGTTGAGGAAGAATTTTGCATGTGAATTGTTATGGCGGTGACAGTTGGGCATATTTGTGTCTTCACATTCACTGTGCAGATTTTGCACACTAACTGTTAAAGAAAAGAAATCTGGAGAGGAATAGGGTGGCTATTGGGGAGGAGGAGGCCACAGTACAGGGTGGGCCATTTATATGGATACACTTTAATATGGCCATTTATATAGATACACCATTTTATGTGAATGGTGAGGTTAACAAACAACCACCGCTATTGGTCTGACACTAACCCACATTGGAAAGATCCCTCCAAGACTGTTGGAACAAAAAACTTGATAGTATGTTGTGGTTTATGGGGTGTATCCATAGATACGGTGTATCCATATAAATGGCCCACCCTGTAGTATCCTTTCGTTTTGCAATGTGTAATATTTTATTTCATCCATTGTATGTGTAAATGCATGTATGTTGTTTTCTCTTTTTCTGTTTTGTCTCTCTTCTGTTTTTTTACAGATGGCGGTCAACAAGAAATTTTCATGTTGAAGAAGAGTTTGGTATCGGGTTTGTTATAACATGTATTTGTTCTTTCTCCTTGCAAATTTATTACTCGTTTTGTCTGACTTTTTTTCTCTTTTCCAGTAAAATATGTATGCATGTATAAACAATCTTTTTTTACAGATCACTTTGTGTGCATTTTACGTGTAGTATTTTATATCTGTTATTGTATGTGTTAATGCATGTAAGTTGGTATTTTTTTGTCTGTCTTCTGCTTTTTTACAGATGGGGTTTACAAGTATTTTTCATGTTGAAGAAGAACTTTGCATGTGAATTGTTATGGCGGTGACAGTTGGGCATATTTGTGTCTTCACATTCACTGTGCAGATTTTGCACACTAACTGTTAAAGAAAAGAAATCTGGAGAGGAATAGGGTGGCTATTGGGGAGGAGGAGGCCACAGTACAGGGTGGGCCATTTATATGGATACACTTTAATATGGCCATTTATATAGATACACCATTTTATGTGAATGGTGAAGTTAACAAACAACCACCGCTATTGGTCTGACACTAACCCACATTGGAAAGATCCCTCCAAGACTGTTGGAACAAAAAACTTGATGGCATGGTGTGGTTTATGGGGTGTATCCATAGATACGGTGTATCCATATAAATGGCCCACCCTGTAGTATCCTTTAGTTTTGCAATGTGTAATATTTTATTTCTTCCATTGTATGTGTAAATGCATGTATGTTGTTTTCTCTTTTTCTGTTTTGTCTCACTTCTGTTTTCTTACAGATGGCGGTCTACAAGAAATTTTCATGTTGAAGAAGAGTTTGGCATCGGGTTTGTTATAACATGTATTTGTTCTTTCTCCTTGCAACTTTATTACTCGTTTTGTCTGACTTTTTTTCTCTTTTCCAGTATAATATGTATGCATGTATAAACAATCTTTTTTTACAGATCACTTTGTGTGCATTTTACGTGTAGTATTTTATATCTGTTATTGTATGTGTTAATGCATGTAAGTTGGTATTTTTTGTCTGTCTTGTGCTTTTTTACAGATGGGGTTTACAAGTATTTTTCATGTTGAAGAAGAACTTTGCATGTGAATTGTTATGGCGGTGACAGTTGGGCATATTTGTGTCTTCACATTCACTGTGCAGATTTTGCACACTAACTGTTAAAGAAAAGAAATCTGGAGAGGAATAGGGTGGCTATTGGGGAGGAGGAGGCCACAGTACAGGGTGGGCCATTTATGTGGATACACATTAATATGGCCATTTATATAGATACACCGTTTTATGTGAATGGTGAAGTTAACAAACAACCACCGCTATTGGTCTGACACTAACCCACATTGGAAAGATCCCTCCAAGACTGTTGGAACAAAAAACTTGATAGTATGTTGTGGTTTATGGGGTGTATCCATAGATACGGTGTATCCATATAAATGGCCCACCCTGTAGTATCCTTTCGTTTTGCAATGTGTAATATTTTATTTCATCCATTGTATGTGTAAATGCATGTATGTTGTTTTCTCTTTTTCTGTTTTGTCTCTCTTCTGTTTTTTTACAGATGACGGTCGACAAGAAATTTTCATGTTGAAGAAGAGTTTGGCATCGGGTTTGTTATAACATGTATTTGTTCTTTCTCCTTGCAACTTTATTACTCTTTTTGTATGACATTTTTTTCTCTTTTCCAGTATAATATGTATGCATGTGTGAGCAATCTTTTTTTACAGATCACTTTGTGTGCATTTTACGTGTAGTATTTTATATCTGTTATTGTATGTGTTAATGCATGTAAGTTGGTATTTTTTTGTCTGTCTTCTGTTTTTTTACAGATGGGGTTTACAAGTATTTTTCATGTTGAGGAAGAATTTTGCATGTGAATTGTTATGGCGGTGACAGTTGGGCATATTTGTGTCTTCACATTCACTGTGCAGATTTTGCACACTAACTGTTAAAGAAAAGAAATCTGGAGAGGAATAGGGTGGCTATTGGGGAGGAGGAGGCCACAGTACAGGGTGGGCCATTTATATGGATACACTTTAATATGGCCATTTATATAGATACACCATTTTATGTGAATGGTGAGGTTAACAAACAACCACCGCTATTGGTCTGACACTAACCCACATTGGAAAGATCCCTCCAAGACTGTTGGAACAAAAAACTTGATAGTATGTTGTGGTTTATGGGGTGTATCCATAGATACGGTGTATCCATATAAATGGCCCACCCTGTAGTATCCTTTCGTTTTGCAATGTGTAATATTTTATTTCATCCATTGTATGTGTAAATGCATGTATGTTGTTTTCTCTTTTTCTGTTTTGTCTCTCTTCTGTTTTTTTACAGATGGCGGTCGACAAGAAATTTTCATGTTGAAGAAGAGTTTGGCATCGGGTTTGTTATAACATGTATTTGTTCTTTCTCCTTGCAACTTTATTACTCGTTTTGTCTGACTTTTTTTTTCTTTTCCAGTATAATATGTATGCATGTATAAACAATCTTTTTTTACAGATCACTTTGTGTGCATTTTACGTGTAGTATTTTATATCTGTTATTGTATGTGTTAATGCATGTAAGTTGGTATTTTTTTGTCTGTCTTCTGCTTTTTTACAGATGGGGTTTACAAGTATTTTTCATGTTGAAGAAGAACTTTGCATGTGAATTGTTATGGCGGTGACAGTTGGGCATATTTGTGTCTTCACATTCACTGTGCAGATTTTGCACACTAACTGTTAAAGAAAAGAAATCTGGAGAGGAATAGGGTGGCTATTGGGGAGGAGGAGGCCACAGTACAGGGTGGGCCATTTATATGGATACACTTTAATATGGCCATTTATATAGATACACCGTTTTATGTGAATGGTGAAGTTAACAAACAACCACCGCTATTGGTCTGACACTAACCCACATTGGAAAGATCCCTCCAAGACTGTTGGAACAAAAAACTTGATAGTATGTTGTGGTTTATGGGGTGTATCCATAGATACGGTGTATCCATATAAATGGCCCACCCTGTAGTATCCTTTCGTTTTGCAATGTGTAATATTTTATTTCATCCATTGTATGTGTAAATGCATGTATGTTGTTTTCTCTTTTTCTGTTTTGTCTCTCTTCTGTTTTTTTACAGATGGCGGTCAACAAGAAATTTTCATGTTGAAGAAGAGTTTGGTATCGGGTTTGTTATAACATGTATTTGTTCTTTCTCCTTGCAAATTTATTACTCGTTTTGTCTGACTTTTTTTCTCTTTTCCAGTAAAATATGTATGCATGTATAAACAATCTTTTTTTACAGATCACTTTGTGTGCATTTTACGTGTAGTATTTTATATCTGTTATTGTATGTGTTAATGCATGTAAGTTGGTATTTTTTTGTCTGTCTTCTGCTTTTTTACAGATGGGGTTTACAAGTATTTTTCATGTTGAAGAAGAACTTTGCATGTGAATTGTTATGGCGGTGACAGTTGGGCATATTTGTGTCTTCACATTCACTGTGCAGATTTTGCACACTAACTGTTAAAGAAAAGAAATCTGGAGAGGAATAGGGTGGCTATTGGGGAGGAGGAGGCCACAGTACAGGGTGGGCCATTTATATGGATACACTTTAATATGGCCATTTATATAGATACACCATTTTATGTGAATGGTGAAGTTAACAAACAACCACCGCTATTGGTCTGACACTAACCCACATTGGAAAGATCCCTCCAAGACTGTTGGAACAAAAAACTTGATGGCATGGTGTGGTTTATGGGGTGTATCCATAGATACGGTGTATCCATATAAATGGCCCACCCTGTAGTATCCTTTAGTTTTGCAATGTGTAATATTTTATTTCTTCCATTGTATGTGTAAATGCATGTATGTTGTTTTCTCTTTTTCTGTTTTGTCTCACTTCTGTTTTCTTACAGATGGCGGTCTACAAGAAATTTTCATGTTGAAGAAGAGTTTGGCATCGGGTTTGTTATAACATGTATTTGTTCTTTCTCCTTGCAACTTTATTACTCGTTTTGTCTGACTTTTTTTCTCTTTTCCAGTATAATATGTATGCATGTATAAACAATCTTTTTTTACAGATCACTTTGTGTGCATTTTACGTGTAGTATTTTATATCTGTTATTGTATGTGTTAATGCATGTAAGTTGGTATTTTTTTGTCTGTCTTGTGCTTTTTTACAGATGGGGTTTACAAGTATTTTTCATGTTGAAGAAGAACTTTGCATGTGAATTGTTATGGCGGTGACAGTTGGGCATATTTGTGTCTTCACATTCACTGTGCAGATTTTGCACACTAACTGTTAAAGAAAAGAAATCTGGAGAGGAATAGGGTGGCTATTGGGGAGGAGGAGGCCACAGTACAGGGTGGGCCATTTATGTGGATACACATTAATATGGCCATATATATAGATACACCGTTTTATGTGAATGGTGAAGTTAACAAACAACCACCGCTATTGGTCTGACACTAACCCACATTGGAAAGATCCCTCCAAGACTGTTGGAACAAAAAACTTGATAGTATGTTGTGGTTTATGGGGTGTATCCATAGATACGGTGTATCCATATAAATGGCCCACCCTGTAGTATCCTTTCGTTTTGCAATGTGTAATATTTTATTTCATCCATTGTATGTGTAAATGCATGTATGTTGTTTTCTCTTTTTCTGTTTTGTCTCTCTTCTGTTTTTTTACAGATGACGGTCGACAAGAAATTTTCATGTTGAAGAAGAGTTTGGCATCGGGTTTGTTATAACATGTATTTGTTCTTTCTCCTTGCAACTTTATTACTCTTTTTGTATGACATTTTTTTCTCTTTTCCAGTATAATATGTATGCATGTGTGAGCAATCTTTTTTTACAGATCACTTTGTGTGCATTTTACGTGTAGTATTTTATATCTGTTATTGTATGTGTTAATGCATGTAAGTTGGTATTTTTTTGTCTGTCTTCTGTTTTTTTACAGATGGGGTTTACAAGTATTTTTCATGTTGAGGAAGAATTTTGCATGTGAATTGTTATGGCGGTGACAGTTGGGCATATTTGTGTCTTCACATTCACTGTGCAGATTTTGCACACTAACTGTTAAAGAAAAGAAATCTGGAGAGGAATAGGGTGGCTATTGGGGAGGAGGAGGCCACAGTACAGGGTGGGCCATTTATATGGATACACTTTAATATGGCCATTTATATAGATACACCATTTTATGTGAATGGTGAGGTTAACAAACAACCACCGCTATTGGTCTGACACTAACCCACATTGGAAAGATCCCTCCAAGACTGTTGGAACAAAAAACTTGATAGTATGTTGTGGTTTATGGGGTGTATCCATAGATACGGTGTATCCATATAAATGGCCCCCCCTGTAGTATCCTTTCGTTTTGCAATGTGTAATATTTTATTTCATCCATTGTATGTGTAAATGCATGTATGTTGTTTTCTCTTTTTCTGTTTTGTCTCTCTTCTGTTTTTTTACAGATGGCGGTCGACAAGAAATTTTCATGTTGAAGAAGAGTTTGGCATCGGGTTTGTTATAACATGTATTTGTTCTTTCTCCTTGCAACTTTATTACTCGTTTTGTCTGACTTTTTTTTTCTTTTCCAGTATAATATGTATGCATGTATAAACAATCTTTTTTTACAGATCACTTTGTGTGCATTTTACGTGTAGTATTTTATATCTGTTATTGTATGTGTTAATGCATGTAAGTTGGTATTTTTTTGTCTGTCTTCTGCTTTTTTACAGATGGGGTTTACAAGTATTTTTCATGTTGAAGAAGAACTTTGCATGTGAATTGTTATGGCGGTGACAGTTGGGCATATTTGTGTCTTCACATTCACTGTGCAGATTTTGCACACTAACTGTTAAAGAAAAGAAATCTGGAGAGGAATAGGGTGGCTATTGGGGAGGAGGAGGCCACAGTACAGGGTGGGCCATTTATATGGATACACATTAATATGGCCATTTATATAGATACACCGTTTTATGTGAATGGTGAAGTTAACAAACAACCACCGCTATTGGTCTGACACTAACCCACATTGGAAAGATCCCTCCAAGACTGTTGGAACAAAAAACTTGATAGTATGTTGTGGTTTATGGGGTGTATCCATAGATACGGTGTATCCATATAAATGGCCCACCCTGTAGTATCCTTTCGTTTTGCAATGTGTAATATTTTATTTCATCCATTGTATGTGTAAATGCATGTATGTTGTTTTCTCTTTTTCTGTTTTGTCTCTCTTCTGTTTTTTTACAGATGACGGTCGACAAGAAATTTTCATGTTGAAGAAGAGTTTGGCATCGGGTTTGTTATAACATGTATTTGTTCTTTCTCCTTGCAACTTTATTACTCTTTTTGTATGACATTTTTTTCTCTTTTCCAGTATAATATGTATGCATGTGTGAGCAATCTTTTTTTACAGATCACTTTGTGTGCATTTTACGTGTAGTATTTTATATCTGTTATTGTATGTGTTAATGCATGTAAGTTGGTATTTTTTTGTCTGTCTTCTGTTTTTTTACAGATGGGGTTTACAAGTATTTTTCATGTTGAGGAAGAATTTTGCATGTGAATTGTTATGGCGGTGACAGTTGGGCATATTTGTGTCTTCACATTCACTGTGCAGATTTTGCACACTAACTGTTAAAGAAAAGAAATCTGGAGAGGAATAGGGTGGCTATTGGGGAGGAGGAGGCCACAGTACAGGGTGGGCCATTTATATGGATACACTTTAATATGGCCATTTATATAGATACACCGTTTTATGTGAATGGTGAAGTTAACAAACAACCACCGCTATTGGTCTGACACTAACCCACATTGGAAAGATCCCTCCAAGACTGTTGGAACAAAAAACTTGATGGCATGGTGTGGTTTATGGGGTGTATCCATAGATACGGTGTATCCATATAAATGGCCCACCCTGTAGTATCCTTTAGTTTTGCAATGTGTAATATTTTATTTCTTCCATTGTATGTGTAAATGCATGTATGTTGTTTTCTCTTTTTCTGTTTTGTCTCACTTCTGTTTTCTTACAGATGGCGGTCTATAAGAAATTTTCATGTTGAAGAAGAGTTTGGCATCGGGTTTGTTATAACATGTATTTGTTCTTTCTCCTTGCAACTTTATTACTCGTTTTGTCTGACTTTTTTTCTCTTTTCCAGTATAATATGTATGCATGTATAAACAATCTTTTTTACAGATCACTTTGTGTGCATTTTACGTGTAGTATTTTATATCTGTTATTGTATGTGTTAATGCATGTAAGTTGGTATTTTTTTGTCTGTCTTGTGCTTTTTTACAGATGGGGTTTACAAGTATTTTTCATGTTGAAGAAGAACTTTGCATGTGAATTGTTATGGCGGTGACAGTTGGGCATATTTGTGTCTTCACATTCACTGTGCAGATTTTGCACACTAACTGTTAAAGAAAAGAAATCTGGAGAGGAATAGGGTGGCTATTGGGGAGGAGGAGGCCACAGTACAGGGTGGGCCATTTATGTGGATACACATTAATATGGCCATTTATATAGATACACCGTTTTATGTGAATGGTGAAGTTAACAAACAACCACCGCTATTGGTCTGACACTAACCCACATTGGAAAGATCCCTCCAAGACTGTTGGAACAAAAAACTTGATAGTATGTTGTGGTTTATGGGGTGTATCCATAGATACGGTGTATCCATATAAATGGCCCACCCTGTAGTATCCTTTCGTTTTGCAATGTGTAATATTTTATTTCATCCATTGTATGTGTAAATGCATGTATGTTGTTTTCTCTTTTTCTGTTTTGTCTCTCTTCTGTTTTTTTACAGATGACGGTCGACAAGAAATTTTCATGTTGAAGAAGAGTTTGGCATCGGGTTTGTTATAACATGTATTTGTTCTTTCTCCTTGCAACTTTATTACTCTTTTTGTATGACATTTTTTTCTCTTTTCCAGTATAATATGTATGCATGTGTGAGCAATCTTTTTTTACAGATCACTTTGTGTGCATTTTACGTGTAGTATTTTATATCTGTTATTGTATGTGTTAATGCATGTAAGTTGGTATTTTTTTGTCTGTCTTCTGTTTTTTTACAGATGGGGTTTACAAGTATTTTTCATGTTGAGGAAGAATTTTGCATGTGAATTGTTATGGCGGTGACAGTTGGGCATATTTGTGTCTTCACATTCACTGTGCAGATTTTGCACACTAACTGTTAAAGAAAAGAAATCTGGAGAGGAATAGGGTGGCTATTGGGGAGGAGGAGGCCACAGTACAGGGTGGGCCATTTATATGGATACACTTTAATATGGCCATTTATATAGATACACCGTTTTATGTGAATGGTGAAGTTAACAAACAACCACCGCTATTGGTCTGACACTAACCCACATTGGAAAGATCCCTCCAAGACTGTTGGAACAAAAAACTTGATAGTATGTTGTGGTTTATGGGGTGTATCCATAGATACGGTGTATCCATATAAATGGCCCACCCTGTAGTATCCTTTAGTTTTGCAATGTGTAATATTTTATTTCATCCATTGTATGTGTAAATGCATGTATGTTGTTTTCTCTTTTTCTGTTTTGTCTCTCTTCTGTTTTTTTACAGATGGCAGTCGACAAGAAATTTTCATGTTGAAGAAGAGTTTGGCATCGGGTTTGTTATAACATGTATTTGTTCTTTGTCCTTGCAACTTTATTACTCGTTTTGTCTGACTTTTTTTCTCTTTTCCAGTATAATATGTATGCATGTATAAACAATCTTTTTTTACAGATCACTTTGTGTGCATTTTACGTGTAGTATTTTATATCTGTTATTGTATGTGTTAATGCATGTAAGTTGGTATTTTTTTGTCTGTCTTCTGTTTTTTTACAGATGGGGTTTACAAGTATTTTTCATGTTGAGGAAGAATTTTGCATGTGAATTGTTATGGCGGTGACAGTTGGGCATATTTGTGTCTTCACATTCACTGTGCAGATTTTGCACACTAACTGTTAAAGAAAAAAAACTGGAGAGGAATAGGGTGGCTATTGGGGAGGAGGAGGCCACAGTACAGGGTGGGCCATTTATATGGATACACTTTAATATGGCCATTTATATAGATACACCGTTTTATGTGAATGGTGAAGTTAACAAACAACCACCGCTATTGGTCTGACACTAACCCACATTGGAAAGATCCCTCCAAGACTGTTGGAACAAAAAACTTGATGGCATGGTGTGGTTTATGGGGTGTATCCATAGATACGGTGTATCCATATAAATGGCCCACCCTGTAGTATCCTTTAGTTTTGCAATGTGTAATATTTTATTTCTTCCATTGTATGTGTAAATGCATGTATGTTGTTTTCTCTTTTTCTGTTTTGTCTCACTTCTGTTTTCTTACAGATGGCGGTCGACAAGAAATTTTCATGTTGAAGAAGAGTTTGGCATCGGGTTTGTTATAACATGTATTTGTTCTTTCTCCTTGCAACTTTATTACTCGTTTTGTCTGACTTTTTTTCTCTTTTCCAGTATAATATGTATGCATGTATAAACAATCTTTTTTTACAGATCACTTTGTGTGCATTTTACGTGTAGTATTTTATATCTGTTATTGTATGTGTTAATGCATGTAAGTTGGTATTTTTTTGTCTGTCTTCTGTTTTTTTACAGATGGGGTTTACAAGTATTTTTCATGTTGAGGAAGAATTTTGCATGTGAATTGTTATGGCGGTGACAGTTGGGCATATTTGTGTCTTCACATTCACTGTGCAGATTTTGCACACTAACTGTTAAAGAAAAGAAATCTGGAGAGGAATAGGGTGGCTATTGGGGAGGAGGAGGCCACAGTACAGGGTGGGCCATTTATATGGATACACTTTAATATGGCCATTTATATAGATACACCGTTTTATGTGAATGGTGAAGTTAACAAACAACCACCGCTATTGGTCTGACACTAACCCACATTGGAAAGATCCCTCCAAGACTGTTGGAACAAAAAACTTGATGGCATGGTGTGGTTTATGGGGTGTATCCATAGATACGGTGTATCCATATAAATGGCCCACCCTGTAGTATCCTTTAGTTTTGCAATGTGTAATATTTTATTTCTTCCATTGTATGTGTAAATGCATGTATGTTGTTTTCTCTTTTTCTGTTTTGTCTCACTTCTGTTTTCTTACAGATGGCGGTCTACAAGAAATTTTCATGTTGAAGAAGAGTTTGGCATCGGGTTTGTTATAACATGTATTTGTTCTTTCTCCTTGCAACTTTATTACTCGTTTTGTCTGACTTTTTTTCTCTTTTCCAGTATACCGTATTTTTCGGACTATAAGACGCACTTTTTTCATAAAAAAAAGAGGGGGAAAATGTTGGTGCGTCTTATAGTCCGAATGTAGCAAATGACTCTCCTAAATCCCCGGCAGTCTAGTTGTCCCGGGGCTCCCTCCTTCCCTCCTGCCTTGAATAATTATGCCCCCGATCCTTACTACTGGCCACAATGTCCCCTGGCTAAGTTTTGCACTCCCCCACCTCTTAACAACATGGTGCAGCCTGCACATGATTAGCGCTACTCACAATTCCGGAGCGGCTATGTTGCTCTAAATACATTGGCAGAGTCCTTATGATCGGCAGAGTTATGCTGCAGCCCCCACAGATTAGCGTCACCCCACGGTCTGTCCCCGCAGAAGATAAGCATTGCCTCGCAGTCTGTCCCCGCAGAAGATCATCGTTACCTCGCAGCCTGTCCCCGCAGAAGATCAGCGTCACTCTGCAGTCTGTCCTGGATGCAGCGGCTCTATAAACAGCGCGGGTGTTCTTCTGTACTGTGTAGCTTGATGACCGGGAGCGGTGGCTTTGATCTTTATACACACGCGGCGCTCTTTCCATATGGTAGCTTGATGACGTCATCAAGCTACCATACGGAAAGAGCGCCGCGTGTGTATAAAGATCAAAGCCACCGCTCCCGGTCATCAAGCTACACAGTACAGAAGAACACCCGCGCTGTTTATAGAGCCGCTGCATCCAGGACAGACTGCAGAGTGACGCTGATCTTCTGCGGGGACAGGCTGCGAGGTAACGATGATCTTCTGCGGGGACAGACTGCGAGGCAATGCTTATCTTCTGCGGGGACAGACCGTGGGGTGACGCTAATCTGTGGGGGCTGCAGCATAACTCTGCCGATCATAAGGACTCTGCCAATGTATTTAGAGCAACATAGCCGCTCCGGAATTGTGAGTAGCGCTAATCATGTGCAGGCTGCACCATGTTGTTAAGAGGTGGGGGAGTGCAAAACTTAGCCAGGGGACATTGTGGCCAGTAGTAAGGATCGGGGGCATAATTATTCAAGGCAGACTTCTGCGGGGACAGCCTGCAGGGTGACGCTGAGGGTGAGTAGTGCAGGAGGGTGAGTAGTGCTAATCGTCTCTGCTGCACCATGCATTCTATAGAAAGAGAGAAGGAGGAGAGCCGAGCTGTGAACTTCATAGGCTATGCTGTCCTTGTAGTGCTCTCTTGCCAAAAATAACAGCATTGGCAAAAAATATCTTGAGGTGAAGATTCAGAGAACTAGAGATTTCCTTTTCTCGCACATTTTATTTGGTTAAAAAATATTTTCCTTTGAAATAAATTGTTAAAAGTTAAAGATTTTTCATCAACTTTCTTGCTTATTCTTGTATTTATCTTCTTGGATGGTTTATTAAAGCTGTTAGATTTGTTTGGCCTTTGTGCTGGTGTACTCCCTCAATTGACTCTGAATGAAGCCGTGGATCTTCAGTCAGGTTCAGCCCAATCAAGCTTCACAGCTGCCATGAAGCCAAGTATGCCTTCTTCTACTCAAACATGGGTGCTAGGGATATTGCGTTATCTCCCTGCTTAATCACTACCCCAAGGATCTTACAATCTAATCCCTGCCTCAGGCCACTGCAATCAGGAGCTTGGGGGAGAAGATCCACAAGACGCCCCTGCACCATGGATGCACCTGGTTTAATATGATTTTTTTCCCTGACTTTGGGCCTCTAAATCTAGGTGCGTCTTATGGTCCGGAGCGTCTTATAGTCCGAAAAATACGGTAATATGTATGCATGTATAAACAATCTTTTTTTACAGATCACTTTGTGTGCATTTTACGTGTAGTATTTTATATCTGTTATTGTATGTGTTAATGCATGTAAGTTGGTATTTTTTTGTCTGTCTTGTGCTTTTTTACAGATGGGGTTTACAAGTATTTTTCATGTTGAAGAAGAACTTTGCATGTGAATTGTTATGGCGGTGACAGTTGGGCATATTTGTGTCTTCACATTCACTGTGCAGATTTTGCACACTAACTGTTAAAGAAAAGAAATCTGGAGAGGAATAGGGTGGCTATTGGGGAGGAGGAGGCCACAGTACAGGGTGGGCCATTTATGTGGACACACATTAATATGGCCATTTATATAGATACACCGTTTTATGTGAATGGTGAAGTTAACAAACAACCACCGCTATTGGTCTGACACTAACCCACATTGGAAAGATCCCTCCAAGACTGTTGGAACAAAAAACTTGATAGTATGTTGTGGTTTATGGGGTGTATCCATAGATACGGTGTATCCATATAAATGGCCCACCCTGTAGTATCCTTTCGTTTTGCAATGTGTAATATTTTATTTCATCCATTGTATGTGTAAATGCATGTATGTTGTTTTCTCTTTTTCTGTTTTGTCTCTCTTCTGTTTTTTTACAGATGACGGTCGACAAGAAATTTTCATGTTGAAGAAGAGTTTGGCATCGGGTTTGTTATAACATGTATTTGTTCTTTCTCCTTGCAACTTTATTACTCTTTTTGTATGACATTTTTTTCTCTTTTCCAGTATAATATGTATGCATGTGTGAGCAATCTTTTTTTACAGATCACTTTGTGTGCATTTTACGTGTAGTATTTTATATCTGTTATTGTATGTGTTAATGCATGTAAGTTGGTATTTTTTTGTCTGTCTTCTGTTTTTTTACAGATGGGGTTTACAAGTATTTTTCATGTTGAGGAAGAATTTTGCATGTGAATTGTTATTGCCGTGACAGTTGGGCATATTTGTGTCTTCACATTCACTGTGCAGATTTTGCACACTAACTGTTAAAGAAAATAAATCTGGAGAGGAATAGGGTGGCTATTGGGGAGGAGGAGGCCACAGTACAGGGTGGGCCATTTATATGGATACACTTTAATATGGCCATTTATATAGATACACCGTTTTATGTGAATGGTGAAGTTAACAAACAACCACCGCTATTGGTCTGACACTAACCCACATTGGAAAGATCCCTCCAAGACTGTTGGAACAAAAAACTTGATAGTATGTTGTGGTTTATGGGGTGTATCCATAGATACGGTGTATCCATATAAATGGCCCACCCTGTAGTATCCTTTCGTTTTGCAATGTGTAATATTTTATTTCATCCATTGTATGTGTAAATGCATGTATGTTGTTTTCTCTTTTTCTGTTTTGTCTCTCTTCTGTTTTTTTACAGATGGCGGTCAACAAGAAATTTTCATGTTGAAGAAGAGTTTGGTATCGGGTTTGTTATAACATGTATTTGTTCTTTCTCCTTGCAAATTTATTACTCGTTTTGTCTGACTTTTTTTCTCTTTTCCAGTAAAATATGTATGCATGTATAAACAATCTTTTTTTACAGATCACTTTGTGTGCATTTTACGTGTAGTATTTTATATCTGTTATTGTATGTGTTAATGCATGTAAGTTGGTATTTTTTTGTCTGTCTTCTGCTTTTTTACAGATGGGGTTTACAAGTATTTTTCATGTAGAAGAAGAACTTTGCATGTGAATTGTTATGGCGGTGACAGTTGGGCATATTTGTGTCTTCACATTCACTGTGCAGATTTTGCACACTAACTGTTAAAGAAAAGAAATCTGGAGAGGAATAGGGTGGCTATTGGGGAGGAGGAGGCCACAGTACAGGGTGGGCCATTTATATGGATACACTTTAATATGGCCATTTATATAGATACACCATTTTATGTGAATGGTGAAGTTAACAAACAACCACCGCTATTGGTCTGACACTAACCCACATTGGAAAGATCCCTCCAAGACTGTTGGAACAAAAAACTTGATAGTATGTTGTGGTTTATGGGGTGTATCCATAGATACGGTGTATCCATATAAATGGCCCACCCTGTAGTATCCTTTAGTTTTGCAATGTGTAATATTTTATTTCATCCATTGTATGTGTAAATGCATGTATGTTGTTTTCTCTTTTTCTGTTTTGTCTCTCTTCTGTTTTTTTACAGATGGCGGTCGACAAGAAATTTTCATGTTGAAGAAGAGTTTGGCATCGGGTTTGTTATAACATGTATTTGTTCTTTGTCCTTGCAACTTTATTACTCGTTTTGTCTGACTTTTTTTCTCTTTTCCAGTATAATATGTATGCATGTATAAACAATCTTTTTTTACAGATCACTTTGTGTGCATTTTACGTGTAGTATTTTATATCTGTTATTGTATGTGTTAATGCATGTAAGTTGGTATTTTTTTGTCTGTCTTCTGTTTTTTTACAGATGGGGTTTACAAGTATTTTTCATGTTGAGGAAGAATTTTGCATGTGAATTGTTATGGCGGTGACAGTTGGGCATATTTGTGTCTTCACATTCACTGTGCAGATTTTGCACACTAACTGTTAAAGAAAAAAAACTGGAGAGGAATAGGGTGGCTATTGGGGAGGAGGAGGCCACAGTACAGGGTGGGCCATTTATATGGATACACTTTAATATGGCCATTTATATAGATACACCGTTTTATGTGAATGGTGAAGTTAACAAACAACCACCGCTATTGGTCTGACACTAACCCACATTGGAAAGATCCCTCCAAGACTGTTGGAACAAAAAACTTGATGGCATGGTGTGGTTTATGGGGTGTATCCATAGATACGGTGTATCCATATAAATGGCCCACCCTGTAGTATCCTTTAGTTTTGCAATGTGTAATATTTTATTTCTTCCATTGTATGTGTAAATGCATGTATGTTGTTTTCTCTTTTTCTGTTTTGTCTCACTTCTGTTTTCTTACAGATGGCGGTCTATAAGAAATTTTCATGTTGAAGAAGAGTTTGGCATCGGGTTTGTTATAACATGTATTTGTTCTTTGTCCTTGCAACTTTATTACTCGTTTTGTCTGACTTTTTTTCTCTTTTCCAGTATAATATGTATGCATGTATAAACAATCTTTTTTTACAGATCACTTTGTGTGCATTTTACGTGTAGTATTTTATATCTGTTATTGTATGTGTTAATGCATGTAAGTTGGTATTTTTTTGTCTGTCTTCTGTTTTTTTACAGATGGGGTTTACAAGTATTTTTCATGTTGAGGAAGAATTTTGCATGTGAATTGTTATGGCGGTGACAGTTGGGCATATTTGTGTCTTCACATTCACTGTGCAGATTTTGCACACTAACTGTTAAAGAAAAGAAATCTGGAGAGGAATAGGGTGGCTATTGGGGAGGAGGAGGCCACAGTACAGGGTGGGCCATTTATATGGATACACTTTAATATGGCCATTTATATAGATACACCGTTTTATGTGAATGGTGAAGTTAACAAACAACCACCGCTATTGGTCTGACACTAACCCACATTGGAAAGATCCCTCCAAGACTGTTGGAACAAAAAACTTGATAGTATGTTGTGGTTTATGGGGTGTATCCATAGATACGGTGTATCCATATAAATGGCCCACCCTGTAGTATCCTTTCGTTTTGCAATGTGTAATATTTTATTTCATCCATTGTATGTGTAAATGCATGTATGTTGTTTTCTCTTTTTCTGTTTTGTCTCTCTTCTGTTTTTTTACAGATGGCGGTCGACAAGAAATTTTCATGTTGAAGAAGAGTTTGGCATCGGGTTTGTTATAACATGTATTTGTTCTTTGTCCTTGCAACTTTATTACTCGTTTTGTCTGACTTTTTTTCTCTTTTCCAGTATAATATGTATGCATGTATAAACAATCTTTTTTTACAGATCACTTTGTGTGCATTTTACGTGTAGTATTTTATATCTGTTATTGTATGTGTTAATGCATGTAAGTTGGTATTTTTTTGTCTGTCTTCTGTTTTTTTACAGATGGGGTTTACAAGTATTTTTCATGTTGAGGAAGAATTTTGCATGTGAATTGTTATGGCGGTGACAGTTGGGCATATTTGTGTCTTCACATTCACTGTGCAGATTTTGCACACTAACTGTTAAAGAAAAGAAATCTGGAGAGGAATAGGGTGGCTATTGGGGAGGAGGAGGCCACAGTACAGGGTGGGCCATTTATGTGGATACACTTTAATATGGCCATTTATATAGATACACCGTTTTATGTGAATGGTGAAGTTAACAAACAACCACCGCTATTGGTCTGACACTAACCCACATTGGAAAGATCCCTCCAAGACTGTTGGAACAAAAAACTTGATAGTATGTTGTGGTTTATGGGGTGTATCCATAGATACGGTGTATCCATATAAATGGCCCACCCTGTAGTATCCTTTCGTTTTGCAATGTGTAATATTTTATTTCATCCATTGTATGTGTAAATGCATGTATGTTGTTTTCTCTTTTTCTGTTTTGTCTCTCTTCTGTTTTTTTACAGATCACGGTCGACAAGAAATTTTCATGTTGAAGAAGAGTTTGGCATTGGGTTTGTTATAACATGTATTTGTTCTTTCTCCTTGCAACTTTATTACTCGTTTTGTCTGACATTTTTTTCTCTTTTCCAGTATAATATGTATGCATGTGTGAGCAATCTTTTTTTACAGATCACTTTGTGTGCATTTTACGTGTAGTATTTTATATCTGTTATTGTATGTGTTAATGCATGTAAGTTGGTATTTTTTTGTCTGTCTTCTGTTTTTTTACAGATGGGGTTTACAAGTATTTTTCATGTTGAGGAAGAATTTTGCATGTGAATTGTTATGGCGGTGACAGTTGGGCATATTTGTGTCTTCACATTTACTGTGCAGATTTTGCACATTAACTGTTAAAGAAGAGATATCTGGAGAGGAATAGGGTGGCTATTGGGGAGGAGGAGGCCACAGTGCAGGGTGGGCCATTTATATGGATACACTTTAATATGGCCATTTATATAGATACACCGTTTTATGTGAATGGTGAAGTTAACAAACAACCACCGCTATTGGTCTGACACTAACCCACATTGGAAAGATCCCTCCAAGACTGTTGGAACAAAAAACTTGATAGTATGTTGTGGTTTATGGGGTGTATCCATAGATACGGTGTATCCGTATAAATGGCCCACCCTGTAGTATCCTTTCGTTTTGCAATGTGTAATATTTTATTTCATCCATTGTATGTGTAAATGCATGTATGTTGTTTTCTCTTTTTCTGTTTTGTCTCTCTTCTGTTTTTTTACAGATGGCGGTCGACAAGAAATTTTCATGTTGAAGAAGAGTTTGGCATCGGGTTTGTTATAACATGTATTTGTTCTTTCTCCTTGCAACTTTATTACTCGTTTTGTCTGACCTTTTTTTCTCTTTTCCAGTATAATATGTATGCATGTATAAACAATCTTTTTTTACAGATCACTTTGTGTGCATTTTACGTGTAGTATTTTATATCTGTTATTGTATGTGTTAATGCATGTAAGTTGGTATTTTTTTGTCTGTCTTCTGCTTTTTTACAGATGGGGTTTACAAGTATTTTTCATGTTGAAGAAGAACTTTGCATGTGAATTGTTATGGCGGTGACAGTTGGGCATATTTGTGTCTTCACATTCACTGTGCAGATTTTGCACACTAACTGTTAAAGAAAAGAAATCTGGAGAGGAATAGGGTGGCTATTGGGGAGGAGGAGGCCACAGTACAGGGTGGGCCATTTATATGGATACACATTAATATGGCCATTTATATAGATACACCGTTTTATGTGAATGGTGAAGTTAACAAACAACCACCGCTATTGGTCTGACACTAACCCACATTGGAAAGATCCCTCCAAGACTGTTGGAACAAAAAACTTGATAGTATGTTGTGGTTTATGGGGTGTATCCATAGATACGGTGTATCCATATAAATGGCCCACCCTGTAGTATCTTTTAGTTTTGCAATGTGTAATATTTTATTTCTTCCATTGTCTGTGTGAATGCATGTACATTGTTTTCTCTTTTTCTGTTTTGTCTCTCTTCTTTTTTCTTACAGATGGCGGTCGACAAGAAATTTTCATGTTGAAGAAGAGTTTGGCATCGGGTTTGTTATAACTTGTATTTGTTCTTTCTCCTTGCAACTTTATTACTCTTTTTGTCTGACTTTTTTTCTCTTTTCCAGTATAATATGTATGCATGTATAAACAATCTTTTTTTACAGATCACTTTGTGTGCATTTTAGGTGTAGTATTTTATATCTGTTATTGTATGTGTTAATGCATGTAAGTTGGTATTTTTTTGTCTGTCTTCTGTTTTTATACAGATGGGGTTTACAAGTATTTTTCATGTTGAGGAAGAATTTTGCATGTGAATTGTTATGGCGGTGACAGTTGGGCATATTTGTGTCTTCACATTCACTGTGCAGATTTTGCACACTAACTGTTAAAGAAAAGAAATCTGGAGAGGAATAGGGTGGCTATTGGGGAGGAGGAGGCCACAGTACAGGGTGGGCCATTTATATGGATACACTTTAATATGGCCATTTATATAGATACACCGTTTTATGTGAATGGTGAAGTTAACAAACAACCACCGCTATTGGTCTGACACTAACTCACATTGGAAAGATCCCTCCAAGACTGTTGGAATAAAAAAATTGATGGTGTGGTGTGGTTTATGGGGTGTATCAATAGATACGGTGTATCCATATAAATGGCCCACCCTGTAGTATCTTTTAGTTTTGTAATGTGAAATATTTTATTTCTTCCATTGTCTGTGTGAATGCATGTACGTTGTTTTCTCTTTTTCTGTTTTGTCTCTCTTCTGTTTTCTTACAGATGGCGGTCGACAAGAAATTTTCATGTTGAAGAAGAGTTTGGCATCGGGTTTGTTATAACATGTATTTGTTCTTTGTCCTTGAAACTTTATTACTCTTTTTGTCTGACTTTTTTTCTCTTTTCCAGTATAATATGTATGCATGTATAAACAATCTTTTCTTACAGATCACTTTGTGTGCATTTTACGTGTAGTATTTTATATCTGTTATTGTATGTGTTAATGCATGTAAGTTGGTATTTTTTTGTCTGTCTTCTGTTTTTTTACAGATGGGGTTTACAAGTATTTTTCATGTTGAGGAAGAAGTTTGCATGTGAATTGTTATGGCGATGACAGTTGGGCATATTTGTGTCTTCACATTCACTGTGCAGATTTTGCACACTAACTGTTAAAGAAAAGAAATCTGAAGAGGAATAGGGTGGCTATTGGGGAGGAGGAGGCCACAGTACAGGGTGGGTCATTTATATGGATACATTTTAATATGGCCATTTATATAGATACACCGTTTTATGTGAATGGTGAAGTTAACAAACAACCACCGCTATTGGTCTGACACTAACTCACATTGGAAAGATCCCTCCAAGACTGTTGGAACAAAAAAATTGATGGTGTGGTTTATGGGGTGTATCCATAGATACGGTGTATCCATATAAATGGCCCACCCTGTAGTATCTTTTAGTTTTGCAATGTGTTATTTCTTCCATTGTCTGTGTGAATGCATGTACGTTGTTTTCTCTTTTTCTGTTTTGTCTTTCTTCTGTTTTCTTACAGATGGCGGTCGACAAGAAATTTTCATGTTGAAGAAGAGTTTGGCATCGGGTTTGTTATAACATGTATTTGTTCTTTCTCCTTGCAACTTTATTACTCTTTTTGTCTGACTTTTTTTCTCTTTTCCAGTATAATATGTATGCATGTATAAACAATCTTTTTTTACAGATCACTGTGTGTGCATTTTACGTGTAGTATTTTATATCTGTTATTGTATGTGTTAATGCATGTAAGTTGGTATTTTTTTGTCTGTCTTCTGTTTTTTTACAGATGGGGGTTACAAGTATTTTTCATGTTGAGGAAGAAGTTTGCATGTGAATTGTTATGGCGGTGACAGTTGGGCATATTTGTGTCTTCACATTCACTGTGCAGATTTTGCACACTAACTGTTAAAGAAAAGAAATCTGGAGAGGAATAGGGTGGCTATTGGGGAGGAGGAGGCCACAGTACAGGGTGGGCCATTTATATGGATACACTTTAATATGGCCATTTATATAGATACACCGTTTTATGTGAATGGTGAAGTTAACAAACAACCACCGCTATTGGTCTGACACTAACCCACATTGGAAAGATCCCTTCAAGACTGTTGGAACAAAAAAATTGATGGTGTGGTGTGGTTTATGGGGTGTATCCATAGATACGGTGTATCCATATAAATGGCCCACCCTGTAGTATCTTTTAGTTTTGCAATGTGTAATATTTTATTTCTTCCATTGTCTGTGTGAATGCATGTACGTTGTTTTCTCTTTTTCTGTTTTGTCTCTCTTCTTTTTTCTTACAGATGGCGGTTGACAAGAAATTTTCATGTTGAAGAAGAGTTTGGCATCGGGTTTGTTATAACTTGTATTTGTTCTTTCTCCTTGCAACTTTATTACTCTTTTTGTCTGACTTTTTTTCTCTTTTCCAGTATAATATGTATGCATGTATAAACAATCTTTTTTTACAGATCACTGTGTGTGCATTTTACGTGTAGTATTTTATATCTGTTATTGTATGTGTTAATGCATGTAAGTTGGTATTTTTTTGTCTGTCTTCTGTTTTTTTACAGATGGGGTTTACAAGTATTTTTCATGTTGAGGAAGAAGTTTGCATGTGAATTGTTATGGCGGTGACAGTTGGGCATATTTGTGTCTTCACATTCACTGTGCAGATTTTGCACACTAACTGTTAAAGAAAAGAAATCTGAAGAGGAATAGGGTGGCTATTGGGGAGGAGGAGGCCACAGTACAGGGTGGGTCATTTATATGGATACATTTTAATATGGCCATTTATATAGATACACCGTTTTATGTGAATGGTGAAGTTAACAAACAACCACCGCTATTGGTCTGACACTAACTCACATTGGAAAGATCCCTCCAAGACTGTTGGAACAAAAAAATTGATGGTGTGGTTTATGGGGTGTATCCATAGATACGGTGTATCCATATAAATGGCCCACCCTGTAGTATCTTTTAGTTTTGCAATGTGTTATTTCTTCCATTGTCTGTGTGAATGCATGTACGTTGTTTTCTCTTTTTCTGTTTTGTCTTTCTTCTGTTTTCTTACAGATGGCGGTCGACAAGAAATTTTCATGTTGAAGAAGAGTTTGGCATCGGGTTTGTTATAACATGTATTTGTTCTTTCTCCTTGCAACTTTATTACTCTTTTTGTCTGACTTTTTTTCTCTTTTCCAGTATAATATGTATGCATGTATAAACAATCTTTTTTTACAGATCACTGTGTGTGCATTTTATGTGTAGTATTTTATATCTGTTATTGTATGTGTTAATGCATGTAAGTTGGTATTTTTTTGTCTGTCTTCTGTTTTTTTACAGATGGGGTTTACAAGTATTTTTCATGTTGAGGAAGAAGTTTGCATGTGAATTGTTATGGCGGTGACAGTTGGGCATATTTGTGTCTTCACATTCACTGTGCAGATTTTGCACACTAACTGTTAAAGAAAAGAAATCTGGAGAGGAATAGGGTGGCTATTGGGGAGGAGGAGGCCACAGTACAGGGTGGGCCATTTATATGGATACACTTTAATATGGCCATTTATATAGATACACCGTTTTATGTGAATGGTGAAGTTAACAAACAACCACCGCTATTGGTCTGACACTAACCCACATTGGAAAGATCCCTTCAAGACTGTTGGAACAAAAAAATTGATGGTGTGGTGTGGTTTATGGGGTGTATCCATAGATACGGTGTATCCATATAAATGGCCCACCCTGTAGTATCTTTTAGTTTTGCAATGTGTAATATTTTATTTCTTCCATTGTCTGTGTGAATGCATGTACATTGTTTTCTCTTTTTCTGTTTTGTCTCTCTTCTTTTTTCTTACAGATGGCGGTCGACAAGAAATTTTCATGTTGAAGAAGAGTTTGGCATCGGGTTTGTTATAACATGTATTTGTTCTTTGTCCTTGAAACTTTATTACTCTTTTTGTCTGACTTTTTTTCTCTTTTCCAGTATAATATGTATGCATGTATAAACAATCTTTTCTTACAGATCACTTTGTGTGCATTTTACGTGTAGTATTTTATATCTGTTATTGTATGTGTTAATGCATGTAAGTTGGTATTTTTTGTCTGTCTTCTGTTTTTTTACAGATGGGGTTTACAAGTATTTTTCATGTTGAGGAAGAATTTTGCATGTGAATTGTTATGGCGGTGACAGTTGGGCATATTTGTGTCTTCACATTCACTGTGCAGATTTTGCACACTAACTGTTAAAGAAAATAAATCTTTAGAGGAATAGGGTGGCTATTGGGGAGGAGGAGGCCACAGTACAGGGTGGGCCATTAATATGGATACACTTTAATATGGCCATTTATATAGATACACCGTTTTATGTGAATGGTGAAGTTAACAAACAACCACCGCTATTGGTCTGACACTAACCCACATTGGAAAGATCCCTCCAAGACTGTTGGAACAAAAAAATTGATGGTGTGGTGTGGTTTATGGGGTGTATCCATAGATACGGTGTATCCATATAAATGGCCCACCCTGTAGTATCCTTTTAGTTTTGCCATGTGCAATATTTTATTTCTTCCATTGTATGTGTAAATGCATGTACGTTGTTTTCTCTTTTTCTGTTTTGTCTCTCTTCTGTTTTATTACAGATGGCGGTCGACAAGAATTGTTCATGTTGAAGAAGAGTTTGGCATCGGGTTTGTTATAACATGCATTTGTTCTTTGTCCTTGCAACTTTATTACTCTTTTTCTCTGACTTTTTTTTCTCTTTTCCAGTATAATATGTATGCATGTATGAACAATCTTTTTTTACAGATCACTTTGTGTGCATTTTACGTGTAGTATTTTATATCTGTTATTGTATGTGTTAATGCATGTAAGTTGGTATTTTTTTGTCTGTCTTCTGTTTTTTTACGGATGGGGTTTACAAGTATTTTTCATGTTGAGGAAGAACTTTGCATGTGAATTGTTATGGCGGTGACAGTTGGGCAAATTTGTGTCTTCACATTCACTGTGCAGATTTTGCACACTAACTGTTAAAGGAGAACTGTAGTGAGAGGTATATGGAGGCTGCCATATTTATTTCCTTTTAAGCAATACCAGTTGCCTGGCTATTCAGCTAATCCTCTGCCTCTAATACTTTCAGCCATAGGCCCTGAACAAGCATGCAGCAGATCAGGTGTTTCTGACAAATTTAGACAGATATGACAAGATTAGCTGCATGCTTGTTTCTGGTGTGATTCAGACACTTCTTTAGGCAAATAGACCATCAGGGCTGCCAGGCAACTGGTATTGCTTAAAAGGAAATAAATATGGCAGCCTCCATATCCCTCTCACTACAGTTCTCCTTTAAAGAAAAGAAATCTGGAGAGGAATAGGGTGGCTATTGGGGAGGAGGAGGCCACAGTACAGGGTGGGCCATTTATATGGATACACTTTAATATGGCCATTTAAATAGATACACCGTTTTATGTGAATGGTGAAGTTAACAAACAACCACCGCTATTGGTCTGACACTAACCCACATTGGAAAGATCCCTCCAAGACTGTTGGAACAAAAAAATTGATAGTATGGTGTGGTTTATGGGGTGTATCCATAGATACGGTGTATCCATATAAATGGCCCACCCTGTAGTATCCTTTAGTTTTGCGATGTGTAATATTTTATTTCTTCCATTGTATGTGTAAATGCATGTATGTTGTTTTCTCTTTTTCTGTTTTGTCTCTCTTCTGTTTTCTTAGAGATGGCGGTCGACAAGAAATTTTCATGTTGAAGAAGAGTTTGGCATCGGGTTTGTTATAACATGTATTTGTTCTTTCTCCTTGCAACTTTATTACTCTTTTTGTCTGACTTTTTTTTTCTCTTTTCCAGTATAATATGTATGCATGTATGAACAATCTTTTTTTACAGATCACTTTGTGTGCATTTTACGTGTAGTATTTTATATCTGTTATTGTATGTATTAATGCATGTAAGTTGGTATTTTTTTGTCTGTCTTCTGTTTTTTTACAGATGGGGTTTACAAGTATTTTTCATGTTGCGGAAGAATTTTGCATGTGAATTGTTATGGCGGTGACAGTTGGACATATTTGTGTCTTCATATTCACTGTGCAGATTTTGCACACTAACTGTTAAAGAAAAGAAATCTGGAGAGGACTAGGGTGGCTATTGGGGAGGAGGAGGCCACAGTACAGGGTGGGCCATTTATATGGATACACTTTAATATGGCCATTTATATAGATACACCGTTTTATGTGAATGGTGAAGTTAACAAACAACGACTGCTATTGGTCTGACACTAACCCACATTGGAAAGATGCCTCCAAGACTGTTGGAACAAAAAACTTGATAGTATGGTGTGGTTTATGGGGTGTATCCATAGATACGGTGTATCCATATAAATGGCCCACCCTGTAGTATCCTTTAGTTTTGCAATGTGTAATATTTTATTTCTTCCATTGTATGTGTAAATGCATGTATGTTGTTTTCTCTTTTTCTGTTTTGTCTCTCTTCTGTTTTCTTACAGATGGCGGTCGACAAGAAATTTTCATGTTGAAGAAGAGTTTGGCATCGGGTTTGTTATAACATGTATTTGTTCTTTCTTCTTGCAACTTTATTACTCTTTTTGTCTGACTTTTTTTTCGCTTTTCCAGTATAATATGTATGCATGTATGAACAATCTTTTCTTACAGATCACTTTGTGTGCCTTTTACGTGTAGTATTTTATATCTGTTATTGTATGTGTTAATGCATGTAAGTTGGTATTTTTTTGTCTGTCTTCTGGTTTTTTTACAGATGGGGTTTACAAGTATTTTTCATGTTGAGGAAGAACTTTGCATGTGAATTGTTATGGCGGTGACAGTTGGGCAAATTTGTGTCTTCACATTCACTGTGCAGATTTTGCACACTAACTGTTAAAGAAAAGAAATCTGGAGAGGAATAGGGTGGCTATTGGGGAGGAGGAGGCCACAGTACAGGGTGGGCCATTTATATGGATACACTTTAATATGGCCATTGATATAGATACACCGTTTTATGTGAATGGTGAAGTTAACAAACAACCACCGCTATTGGTCTGACACTAACCCACATTGGAAAGATCCCTCCAAGACTGTTGGAACAAAAAACTTGATAGTATGTTGTGGTTTATGGGGTGTATCCATAGATACGGTGTATCCATATAAATGGCCCACCCTGTAGTATCTTTTAGTTTTGCAATGTGTAATATTTTATTTCTTCCATTGTCTGTGTGAATGCATGTACATTGTTTTCTCTTTTTCTGTTTTGTCTCTCTTCTTTTTTCTTACAGATGGCGGTCGACAAGAAATTTTCATGTTGAAGAAGAGTTTGGCATCGGGTTTGTTATAACTTGTATTTGTTCTTTCTCCTTGCAACTTTATTACTCTTTTTGTCTGACTTTTTTTCTCTTTTCCAGTATAATATGTATGCATGTATAAACAATCTTTTTTTACAGATCACTTTGTGTGCATTTTAGGTGTAGTATTTTATATCTGTTATTGTATGTGTTAATGCATGTAAGTTGGTATTTTTTTGTCTGTCTTCTGTTTTTATACAGATGGGGTTTACAAGTATTTTTCATGTTGAGGAAGAATTTTGCATGTGAATTGTTATGGCGGTGACAGTTGGGCATATTTGTGTCTTCACATTCACTGTGCAGATTTTGCACACTAACTGTTAAAGAAAAGAAATCTGGAGAGGAATAGGGTGGCTATTGGGGAGGAGGAGGCCACAGTACAGGGTGGGCCATTTATATGGATACACTTTAATATGGCCATTTATATAGATACACCGTTTTATGTGAATGGTGAAGTTAACAAACAACCACCGCTATTGGTCTGACACTAACTCACATTGGAAAGATCCCTCCAAGACTGTTGGAATAAAAAAATTGATGGTGTGGTGTGGTTTATGGGGTGTATCAATAGATACGGTGTATCCATATAAATGGCCCACCCTGTAGTATCTTTTAGTTTTGTAATGTGAAATATTTTATTTCTTCCATTGTCTGTGTGAATGCATGTACGTTGTTTTCTCTTTTTCTGTTTTGTCTCTCTTCTGTTTTCTTACAGATGGCGGTCGACAAGAAATTTTCATGTTGAAGAAGAGTTTGGCATCGGGTTTGTTATAACATGTATTTGTTCTTTGTCCTTGAAACTTTATTACTCTTTTTGTCTGACTTTTTTTCTCTTTTCCAGTATAATATGTATGCATGTATAAACAATCTTTTCTTACAGATCACTTTGTGTGCATTTTACGTGTAGTATTTTATATCTGTTATTGTATGTGTTAATGCATGTAAGTTGGTATTTTTTGTCTGTCTTCTGTTTTTTTACAGATGGGGTTTACAAGTATTTTTCATGTTGAGGAAGAAGTTTGCATGTGAATTGTTATGGCGATGACAGTTGGGCATATTTGTGTCTTCACATTCACTGTGCAGATTTTGCACACTAACTGTTAAAGAAAAGAAATCTGAAGAGGAATAGGGTGGCTATTGGGGAGGAGGAGGCCACAGTACAGGGTGGGTCATTTATATGGATACATTTTAATATGGCCATTTATATAGATACACCGTTTTATGTGAATGGTGAAGTTAACAAACAACCACCGCTATTGGTCTGACACTAACTCACATTGGAAAGATCCCTCCAAGACTGTTGGAACAAAAAAATTGATGGTGTGGTTTATGGGGTGTATCCATAGATACGGTGTATCCATATAAATGGCCCACCCTGTAGTATCTTTTAGTTTTGCAATGTGTTATTTCTTCCATTGTCTGTGTGAATGCATGTACGTTGTTTTCTCTTTTTCTGTTTTGTCTTTCTTCTGTTTTCTTACAGATGGCGGTCGACAAGAAATTTTCATGTTGAAGAAGAGTTTGGCATCGGGTTTGTTATAACATGTATTTGTTCTTTCTCCTTGCAACTTTATTACTCTTTTTGTCTGACTTTTTTTCTCTTTTCCAGTATAATATGTATGCATGTATAAACAATCTTTTTTTACAGATCACTGTGTGTGCATTTTACGTGTAGTATTTTATATCTGTTATTGTATGTGTTAATGCATGTAAGTTGGTATTTTTTTGTCTGTCTTCTGTTTTTTTACAGATGGGGGTTACAAGTATTTTTCATGTTGAGGAAGAAGTTTGCATGTGAATTGTTATGGCGGTGACAGTTGGGCATATTTGTGTCTTCACATTCACTGTGCAGATTTTGCACACTAACTGTTAAAGAAAAGAAATCTGGAGAGGAATAGGGTGGCTATTGGGGAGGAGGAGGCCACAGTACAGGGTGGGCCATTTATATGGATACACTTTAATATGGCCATTTATATAGATACACCGTTTTATGTGAATGGTGAAGTTAACAAACAACCACCGCTATTGGTCTGACACTAACCCACATTGGAAAGATCCCTTCAAGACTGTTGGAACAAAAAAATTGATGGTGTGGTGTGGTTTATGGGGTGTATCCATAGATACGGTGTATCCATATAAATGGCCCACCCTGTAGTATCTTTTAGTTTTGCAATGTGTAATATTTTATTTCTTCCATTGTCTGTGTGAATGCATGTACGTTGTTTTCTCTTTTTCTGTTTTGTCTCTCTTCTTTTTTCTTACAGATGGCGGTTGACAAGAAATTTTCATGTTGAAGAAGAGTTTGGCATCGGGTTTGTTATAACTTGTATTTGTTCTTTCTCCTTGCAACTTTATTACTCTTTTTGTCTGACTTTTTTTCTCTTTTCCAGTATAATATGTATGCATGTATAAACAATCTTTTTTTACAGATCACTGTGTGTGCATTTTACGTGTAGTATTTTATATCTGTTATTGTATGTGTTAATGCATGTAAGTTGGTATTTTTTTGTCTGTCTTCTGTTTTTTTACAGATGGGGTTTACAAGTATTTTTCATGTTGAGGAAGAAGTTTGCATGTGAATTGTTATGGCGGTGACAGTTGGGCATATTTGTGTCTTCACATTCACTGTGCAGATTTTGCACACTAACTGTTAAAGAAAAGAAATCTGAAGAGGAATAGGGTGGCTATTGGGGAGGAGGAGGCCACAGTACAGGGTGGGTCATTTATATGGATACATTTTAATATGGCCATTTATATAGATACACCGTTTTATGTGAATGGTGAAGTTAACAAACAACCACCGCTATTGGTCTGACACTAACTCACATTGGAAAGATCCCTCCAAGACTGTTGGAACAAAAAAATTGATGGTGTGGTTTATGGGGTGTATCCATAGATACGGTGTATCCATATAAATGGCCCACCCTGTAGTATCTTTTAGTTTTGCAATGTGTTATTTCTTCCATTGTCTGTGTGAATGCATGTACGTTGTTTTCTCTTTTTCTGTTTTGTCTTTCTTCTGTTTTCTTACAGATGGCGGTCGACAAGAAATTTTCATGTTGAAGAAGAGTTTGGCATCGGGTTTGTTATAACATGTATTTGTTCTTTCTCCTTGCAACTTTATTACTCTTTTTGTCTGACTTTTTTTCTCTTTTCCAGTATAATATGTATGCATGTATAAACAATCTTTTTTTACAGATCACTGTGTGTGCATTTTATGTGTAGTATTTTATATCTGTTATTGTATGTGTTAATGCATGTAAGTTGGTATTTTTTTGTCTGTCTTCTGTTTTTTTACAGATGGGGTTTACAAGTATTTTTCATGTTGAGGAAGAAGTTTGCATGTGAATTGTTATGGCGGTGACAGTTGGGCATATTTGTGTCTTCACATTCACTGTGCAGATTTTGCACACTAACTGTTAAAGAAAAGAAATCTGGAGAGGAATAGGGTGGCTATTGGGGAGGAGGAGGCCACAGTACAGGGTGGGCCATTTATATGGATACACTTTAATATGGCCATTTATATAGATACACCGTTTTATGTGAATGGTGAAGTTAACAAACAACCACCGCTATTGGTCTGACACTAACCCACATTGGAAAGATCCCTTCAAGACTGTTGGAACAAAAAAATTGATGGTGTGGTGTGGTTTATGGGGTGTATCCATAGATACGGTGTATCCATATAAATGGCCCACCCTGTAGTATCTTTTAGTTTTGCAATGTGTAATATTTTATTTCTTCCATTGTCTGTGTGAATGCATGTACATTGTTTTCTCTTTTTCTGTTTTGTCTCTCTTCTTTTTTCTTACAGATGGCGGTCGACAAGAAATTTTCATGTTGAAGAAGAGTTTGGCATCGGGTTTGTTATAACATGTATTTGTTCTTTGTCCTTGAAACTTTATTACTCTTTTTGTCTGACTTTTTTTCTCTTTTCCAGTATAATATGTATGCATGTATAAACAATCTTTTCTTACAGATCACTTTGTGTGCATTTTACGTGTAGTATTTTATATCTGTTATTGTATGTGTTAATGCATGTAAGTTGGTATTTTTTGTCTGTCTTCTGTTTTTTTACAGATGGGGTTTACAAGTATTTTTCATGTTGAGGAAGAATTTTGCATGTGAATTGTTATGGCGGTGACAGTTGGGCATATTTGTGTCTTCACATTCACTGTGCAGATTTTGCACACTAACTGTTAAAGAAAATAAATCTTTAGAGGAATAGGGTGGCTATTGGGGAGGAGGAGGCCACAGTACAGGGTGGGCCATTAATATGGATACACTTTAATATGGCCATTTATATAGATACACCGTTTTATGTGAATGGTGAAGTTAACAAACAACCACCGCTATTGGTCTGACACTAACCCACATTGGAAAGATCCCTCCAAGACTGTTGGAACAAAAAAATTGATGGTGTGGTGTGGTTTATGGGGTGTATCCATAGATACGGTGTATCCATATAAATGGCCCACCCTGTAGTATCCTTTTAGTTTTGCCATGTGCAATATTTTATTTCTTCCATTGTATGTGTAAATGCATGTACGTTGTTTTCTCTTTTTCTGTTTTGTCTCTCTTCTGTTTTATTACAGATGGCGGTCGACAAGAATTGTTCATGTTGAAGAAGAGTTTGGCATCGGGTTTGTTATAACATGCATTTGTTCTTTGTCCTTGCAACTTTATTACTCTTTTTCTCTGACTTTTTTTTCTCTTTTCCAGTATAATATGTATGCATGTATGAACAATCTTTTTTTACAGATCACTTTGTGTGCATTTTACGTGTAGTATTTTATATCTGTTATTGTATGTGTTAATGCATGTAAGTTGGTATTTTTTTGTCTGTCTTCTGTTTTTTTACGGATGGGGTTTACAAGTATTTTTCATGTTGAGGAAGAACTTTGCATGTGAATTGTTATGGCGGTGACAGTTGGGCAAATTTGTGTCTTCACATTCACTGTGCAGATTTTGCACACTAACTGTTAAAGGAGAACTGTAGTGAGAGGTATATGGAGGCTGCCATATTTATTTCCTTTTAAGCAATACCAGTTGCCTGGCTATTCAGCTAATCCTCTGCCTCTAATACTTTCAGCCATAGGCCCTGAACAAGCATGCAGCAGATCAGGTGTTTCTGACAAATTTAGACAGATATGACAAGATTAGCTGCATGCTTGTTTCTGGTGTGATTCAGACACTTCTTTAGGCAAATAGACCATCAGGGCTGCCAGGCAACTGGTATTGCTTAAAAGGAAATAAATATGGCAGCCTCCATATCCCTCTCACTACAGTTCTCCTTTAAAGAAAAGAAATCTGGAGAGGAATAGGGTGGCTATTGGGGAGGAGGAGGCCACAGTACAGGGTGGGCCATTTATATGGATACACTTTAATATGGCCATTTAAATAGATACACCGTTTTATGTGAATGGTGAAGTTAACAAACAACCACCGCTATTGGTCTGACACTAACCCACATTGGAAAGATCCCTCCAAGACTGTTGGAACAAAAAAATTGATAGTATGGTGTGGTTTATGGGGTGTATCCATAGATACGGTGTATCCATATAAATGGCCCACCCTGTAGTATCCTTTAGTTTTGCGATGTGTAATATTTTATTTCTTCCATTGTATGTGTAAATGCATGTATGTTGTTTTCTCTTTTTCTGTTTTGTCTCTCTTCTGTTTTCTTAGAGATGGCGGTCGACAAGAAATTTTCATGTTGAAGAAGAGTTTGGCATCGGGTTTGTTATAACATGTATTTGTTCTTTCTCCTTGCAACTTTATTACTCTTTTTGTCTGACTTTTTTTTTCTCTTTTCCAGTATAATATGTATGCATGTATGAACAATCTTTTTTTACAGATCACTTTGTGTGCATTTTACGTGTAGTATTTTATATCTGTTATTGTATGTATTAATGCATGTAAGTTGGTATTTTTTTGTCTGTCTTCTGTTTTTTTACAGATGGGGTTTACAAGTATTTTTCATGTTGCGGAAGAATTTTGCATGTGAATTGTTATGGCGGTGACAGTTGGACATATTTGTGTCTTCATATTCACTGTGCAGATTTTGCACACTAACTGTTAAAGAAAAGAAATCTGGAGAGGACTAGGGTGGCTATTGGGGAGGAGGAGGCCACAGTACAGGGTGGGCCATTTATATGGATACACTTTAATATGGCCATTTATATAGATACACCGTTTTATGTGAATGGTGAAGTTAACAAACAACGACTGCTATTGGTCTGACACTAACCCACATTGGAAAGATGCCTCCAAGACTGTTGGAACAAAAAACTTGATAGTATGGTGTGGTTTATGGGGTGTATCCATAGATACGGTGTATCCATATAAATGGCCCACCCTGTAGTATCCTTTAGTTTTGCAATGTGTAATATTTTATTTCTTCCATTGTATGTGTAAATGCATGTATGTTGTTTTCTCTTTTTCTGTTTTGTCTCTCTTCTGTTTTCTTACAGATGGCGGTCGACAAGAAATTTTCATGTTGAAGAAGAGTTTGGCATCGGGTTTGTTATAACATGTATTTGTTCTTTCTCCTTGCAACTTTATTACTCTTTTTGTCTGACTTTTTTTTCGCTTTTCCAGTATAATATGTATGCATGTATGAACAATCTTTTCTTACAGATCACTTTGTGTGCCTTTTACGTGTAGTATTTTATATCTGTTATTGTATGTGTTAATGCATGTAAGTTGGTATTTTTTTGTCTGTCTTCTGGTTTTTTTACAGATGGGGTTTACAAGTATTTTTCATGTTGAGGAAGAACTTTGCATGTGAATTGTTATGGCGGTGACAGTTGGGCAAATTTGTGTCTTCACATTCACTGTGCAGATTTTGCACACTAACTGTTAAAGAAAAGAAATCTGGAGAGGAATAGGGTGGCTATTGGGGAGGAGGAGGCCACAGTACAGGGTGGGCCATTTATATGGATACACTTTAATATGGCCATTGATATAGATACACCGTTTTATGTGAATGGTGAAGTTAACAAACAACCACCGCTATTGGTCTGACACTAACCCACATTGGAAAGATCCCTCCAAGACTGTTGGAACAAAAAAATTGATGGTGTGGTGTGGTTTATAGGGTGTATCCATAGATACGGTGTATCCATATAAATGGCCCACCCTGTAGTATCTTTTAGTTTTGCAATGTGTAATATTTTATTTCTTCCATTGTCTGTGTGAATGCATGTACGTTGTTTTCTCTTTTTCTGTTTTGTCTCTCTTCTGTTTTTTTACAGATGGCGGTCGACAAGAAATTTTCATGTTGAAGAAGAGTTTGGCATCGGGTTTATTATAACATGTATTTGTTCTTTCTCCTTGCAACTTTATTACTCTTTTTGTCTGAGTTTTTTTCTCTTTTCCAGTATAATATGTATGCATGTATAAACAATCTTTTTTTACAGATCACTTTGTGTGCATTTTACGTGTAGTATTTTATATCTGTTATTGTATGTGTTAATGGATGTAAGTTGGTATTTTTTGTCTGTCTTCTGTTTTTTTACAGATGGGGTTTACAAGTATTTTTCATGTTGAAGAAGAACTTTGCATGTGAATTGTTATGGCGGTGACAGTTGGGCATATTTGTGTCTTCACATTCACTGTGCAGATTGTGCACACTAACTGTTAAAGAAAAGAAATCTGGAGAGGAATAGGGTGGCTATTGGGGAGGAGGAGGCCACAGTACAGGGTGGGCCATTTATATGGATACACCTTAATATGGCCATTTATATAGATACACCGTTTTATGTGAATGGTGAAGTTAACAAACAACCACCGCTATTGGTCTGACACTAACCCACATTGGAAAGATCCCTTCATGACTGTTGGAACAAAAAACTTGATAGTATGTTGTGGTTTATGGGGTGTATCCATAGATATGGTGTATCCATATAAATGGCCCACCCTGTAGTATCCTTTAGTTTTGCAATGTGTAATATTTTATTTCTTCTATTGTATGTGTAAATGCATGTATGTTGTTTTCTCTTTTTCTGTTTTGTCTCTCTTCTGTTTTCTTACAGATGGCGGTCGACAAGAAATTTTCATGTTGAAGAAGAGTTTGGCATCGGGTTTGTTATAACATGTATTTGTTCTTTCTCCTTGCAACTTTATTACTCTTTTTGTCTGACTTTTTTTTCTCTTTTCCAGTATAATATGTATGCATGTATGAACAATCTTTTTTTACAGATCACTTTGTGTGCATTTTACGTGTAGTATTTTATATCTGTTATTGTATGTGTTAATAAAACCAAAAAGATACAGAGACTGGGCACCGTCCTGTTACTGCATTTATTCACTGTCCGCAGCCAAATGACATATAGTATTTGAATATAAGCATCAAACCTGTCAGCAGTCTTGCATTAAAAAAAATCATCGATACATCCAGTGAGGCCTGTGGGAAGGTGTGGTGACCAGGGGGTGATGGATGTGCACAACAGCCGTTTCGTGCTCTGTAGCGCTTGCTCACGTGCGTATCCGGGCAAATGACGGCGCTTCTGAGTCTCGGATATCTTGGCCTGAGACTCCGCCCACAGCGCCGCCATTGGTCCGTAGGTGGAGGTCATGTGAAGTGCTTCCTGTTGGAGTGCGGGAGGACTAAAGTACTGGCGGAAGTAGCCCACCAGAGAGTCCATACATGCACCATTACTGGCAAATGTGCTTAAGAAAAAAAAATTTAAATACCCGGAACGGAATAGGTGTGCATGGGGTGGTGAGAGGGAACTTATCCCATTATATAAAACATGTGGGGGTATTAGGTGAAGATCCTACATCGTTAGTCACTCTATTAAAACGTGAAACCACACACGACTGCTACAGTCTAAACGTATTATAACATGTTGGTGAGTAAACATAAATATAAATTAAGACCATTCCGTTTTATTGTTAAATTACCTATTCTCAAACTAAAACTAAAAACACTTCGGGGAGTCTCTATTCCAGGAGATAAAAATCGAGAAGGTATCTCGATACTGCACCTGACCATTGTCACTGCGGCATACTCTTCAAGAGAGTACACTAGTGGGACCGAGGCCACAATGCTATCTGTACAAGGAGGAACTAAGTTGTCGCCCTGGGTCAGCCATCAGGGCGACACTCGCCACCAGTTCGGCTGGATAGGTATGTGGCTCCAGCACATACATACCATGTACCTTTGCCACATTCTGTAACAAGGGGAAAGGGGGGCACCACACCATGGGTCCCAAGGGTGTGGCGGGAGACATGGGGTGTGCAATAAAATGTGGGGCAACAATGTTGCACCGACCTATCCATGTCTTAAGATAGAGCATGGGACCATATTGTAATGGCTGCAGGGAGGGGGGCATTGTGCCACCACATTCCCAAGTGTGTCAGGTCAGGGCAAGACTGTCCCACGTGTATGCACCACCCCTAGTCCCACACCACACCATGAGGAGTTTGTTGAGACAGGGAAAGCCTATTGGCGAATCACAGTGCGAATTGCACTGTTACTATGGGGTGCCCCGTATATCTTATATTGACATGAATATCCAGTCTATTATGGTGGGATGTCTTAAAATACCAAGGGGAATGTGGGCATGGTGGGAGCGGATTAGAGAGAAAACTCCTATGGACTTACTGATGAGGAAGACAGACCAGGGCTAGATAATGAGTATTATCGGGGACTGAGGGAATCAGGGAGTGGGGGAGGGGGGGGGGGAAATTGTTATGGAGAGAGGAGGGGAAGTGAGTGGAACGGGAGAGAGGTTTTCATATGGCAAGGATAAGGAGAAGGGTGGGCGGGTGTAGACCTCCCCAAAAGAGGTTGGCCGTCGTGCCTTAAGGGTCAAGAAAGCATGCCAATTCCAGTCTGTCATTGAGGCCTAAGGGCCCCATGGCATCCGTCTGCAAAATGATTCGCGACTCGCGTCTAGTTAGTTCGCGATCTCGATCGCCTCCTCGTCTCAAAGGTGCGACGTGAAAAAGGCCCGCAAACCTCAAACTGGAGGACCTCCCTCCATGTGCGCTACGAACATGCTCAATCAGACGTTGGCATCCCTTACCACTCTTTATGGAGCCATGGTGCTCGCCCACCCTCTCCTTTAAGGGCCTAGTTGTCTTGCCCACGTAAAAAAATGAGCATGGGCAAAACATAGCATAGGCAACAAATTTAGTCTGGCAGGTTATGAGAGTCTTTACTTCCCAATTCACTGCGCCCAACTGGTAGTTCGTGCCCTCCACCATGTATGGGCAGAACTTGCAGTGGCCGCAGTGACGGTTCCCTTTAGGGCGTCTGGCAGATAACCAATTGGAGGGGGAGGGTGTTCGGTACTCGCTCTGGACTAAGCTGTCTCCCAATGTGGGTGCTCGGCGGAACGCTACTCGTGGGGGTTTGGGGAAAATCTGTTGTAATATGGGATCTCTGGTGATCATGGCCCAATTTTTCCTCACAATCTGTTTGATCTGATTAGACATTGGGGTGTAATCAAAGGTGTAGGTAAATGTTCCTTCATCCTTCTTTTGCTTCCTCCTAGTTAACAAAGACGCCCGGTCCCTATTTCTGGCTTTGCTTCTCGCTGATTTAAGGAGGTCCCTCCCATAGTTTCTAGCTTCCAGGCGTTTGGTCAAGTCATCAGACTGGACCTCAAAATCCGCCAAGGTGGAGTTATTCCTCCTCAGGCGTAGGTACTGGCCGTATGGCAGGGATTGCTTCACATGCCCAGGATGGAAGCTGTGCATGTGAAGCAATGAGTTAACAGCTGTTTGCTTTCTAAAACCCTCACAGATCAAATTGGCGCCGTCTGGCTTTATCTTTAGGTCCAAAAAATTGATCTCTCTATCGCTGAGTTCACTAGTAAAGCGCATATTGATGTTGTTAGAATTCAGGTAACTCATGAACATCTGGAACTCTCCATTTGTTCCCTGCCACACGGCCAGCACATCATCCACATAACGGGTCCATACCCTTATCCTGCTGCGGAAGGGATTTTCAGTGGTCCATACGTAATCCTCCTCCCAGGCACCTAGGAAGAGACCCGCGTAGGTACATGCCACAGAGGTCCCCATGGCCGTCCCAGAGGTCTGATGGTACCACCTTCCGTCAAACATAAAGGCATTGTGTGTAAGGACATACCGGAGACATTCCTCCAGGTAGTCCTTGTACCCGTCATCTTTGTTGGTCCTGTCCAGGAACCTGCGTACTGCACGTACGCCATCCTCATGAGGTATTCGGCTGTACAGGCTCTCCACATCTATCGTGGCCAGCCTGCAGCCGGGTCGCCACGTCACGCTTTCGACAATTTTTATTGCGTCCAGCGTGTCCGCTAGATAGGCCGGGACTCCTCCCAGCAAGGGGCGCAAAAGATGATCCAAATAGCGGGAGAGGCGTTCTGTCAGGGACCCACACCCTGACACTATTGGTCTACCGGGGGGATCCGTCATAGATTTGTGCAACTTGGGAAGGTGGTACCATACAGGGTATCTGGGGGCCTGGGGAATTAGGTCAAGGGCTAACCTCTGTGACATGTACCCTAGTTCGACCCCCCGCCGTAACAACGTACGGAGGGTCGATAGGTACCTGGGGGTGGGGTTACCTGGAAGGGCCTGGTAATATTCCCGGTTGTTTAGCTGTCTGTAGGCCTCTTGCGTATAGATGTCACTAGACATTACCACCACGTTTCCCCCTTTGTCAGCCTGCTTCACCACCAGGTCGCGGCGTTTCCTCAACCACTTAAAGGCCGATCTTTCCCTGACAGACAAATTGATGGAGGGCTCCTGGTAGCATATTGCCTTAATGTCTGCAGCGACCTGGTGGAGAAACTGGTCTGTGGGGGATCCGGGGGGAATGGCAATTGGCCGTATAGATTTGCAAGCCCGGAAAGGGCTACTGTCACCCAAACTGAGGGGCACCATTCCCTCCCCTGGCTCCCACTGTGTGGAGTTCTCTCCCTCCTCCCATAGCTCCTCCAGTATCCGGAGTGCCTAAATCTCGGTCTCATTCCACACGACTATAGGGCTAAAACCCAAGGTCGATATGGGGTCTGCCGGTTTAATGAGGCCTCCTTCACTCTGTCCTTGGAGCTGTCCCGGGGTGTCATTCTGAAAGTACATTTGGTGTATCATCATCCTCCTAGTTGCTTTGTACAGATCTATGAAAAAGTCCACATAGTCAAACTTCTGTGTGGGTGAGAAACCCAGGCCTTTCTTCAGTAAGGTCACACATGACTCCGGGATGTCGACCCCAGAAAGATTGACCACCTGAAGTTCATCTGGAGACCCTCCCTCCTCCCCCTCTAAGCTTTCATTTTCCTCTTTTTGTTGGCAATCTTTCCGCCCGAGAGTCTGGCTGTCACTGAGGAGTCCCACGAGACTGTTCTTCCTATATCTATTGCGGTTTCTTCCTCCTCGTCGGACACGTTTCCTAAAGGGGCCGAGGCACATTCTGCAGGTTTTTCTGGTTTCGTTTTCGGTTTAGAACCTGGTTGTTGGTTTTTCCTTTTCTTTCTTAGTTGCTTTGGTCTTGGCCTCTCCTCACCCCTCTCTTGTTCGGTATCTGAGCCAGAGTCTGTGGTCCAATAACCTTTCTTCCTCCTGGGTTTAGCTCCCCTGGCTGGAGCGCCTCCCTGACCCCAATCAAAGATTCTACCTCTCTTAAAATCGTCCTGGTCACGGTGGAACTTTCTTAATTTTCTAGCTTTCAGATCGTTTTGGATAGGCAGGATACGTTTATCTATTTTGTCAATTATGGTATTGAAGGTATCCTCTGAGGTGGCATCAAACAGTTGGTCTCTGGTCTGCTGTAATTCCTCCGACACCTTATTGTGTTCTTCAATAGTGCGGATTCTCACAATCTCCTGCAAGGTTCTGCAGTATTCTAAGTGGGCCGTCTCCCACTTGGTCACAAAGTTCTTGTCCTCTTGGTACTCTGAGGGTTCTCTGTAGGACCTAAAACCACGTGCAATGAAACCCTCCTCCTTGTACTTGTTTAAAGTGGTCGCGGTCCAAAATAGTTTGGTCTCCTTTTCACAGAGGCTCCCCAACCTCAACTCTAACACCCTGGTCACCACACCCTTGTTGGCAGGCGTGGCGCATGCATTCTGGTCGAATATTGAGCTTGCACCTGCTCGTCCCTCTGAAACACTTTGGCTGATCAAAGGGAAATCCAGGATTGAATCACTGTCACTTTCCACGATTCCCAGATCCACTTCCTGTGTGTTGACGTCCGTATTCATGGACATTGCCGGTGCTCCTAGCATAAGTGCAATTGCATAAAGCTTGTAGGGAAAAATGAGGGGTGGGAGCTGGGCACCCGGCAGTAATGAGGGTGAGCAACGCCTGCTCCAGTGTAGCATATGCAGGTCCTCACTTCTATGGCCGCAACATGACATGCACAGTGACGTGCTACCAGTGGAGAGAAAGGAAGAAAGTTCCCAATGTTACATGAAACCAAAAAGATACAGAGACTGGGCACCGTCCTGTTACTGCATTTATTCACTGTCCGCAGCCAAATGACATATAGTATTTGAATATAAGCATCAAACCTGTCAGCAGTCTTGCATCAAAAAAATCATCGATACATCCAGTGAGGCCTGTGGGAAGGTGTGGTGACCAGGGGGTGATGGATGTGCACAACAGCCGTTTCGCGCTCTGTAGCGCTTGCTCACGTGCGTATCCGGGCAAATGACGGCGCTTCTGAGTCTCGGATATCTTGGCCCGAGACTCCGCCCACAGCGCCGCCATTGGTCCGTAGGTGGAGGTCATGTGAAGTGCTTCCTGTTGGAGTGCGGGAGGACTAAAGTACTGGCGGAAGTAGCCCACCAGAGAGTCCATACATGCGCCATTACTGGCAAATGTGCTTAAGAGAAAAAAATTTAAATACCCGGAACGGAATAGGTGTGCATGGGGTGGTGAGAGGAAACTTATCCCATTATATAAAACATGTGGGGGTATTAGGTGAAGATCCTACATCGTTAGTCACTCTATTAAAACGTGAAACCACACACGACTGCTACAGTCTAAATGTATAATAACATGTTGGTGAGTAAACATAAATATAAATTAAGACCATTCCGTTTTATTGTTAAATTACCTATTCTCAAACTAAAACTAAAAACACTTCGGGGAGTCTCTATTCCAGGAGATAAAAATCGAGAAGGTATCTCGATACTGCACCTGACCATTGTCACTGCGGCATACTCTTCAAGAGAGTACACTAGTGGGACCGAGGCCACAATGCTATCTGTACAAGGAGGAACTAAGTTGTCGCCCTGGGTCAGCCATCAGGGCGACACTCGCCACCAGTTCGGCTGGATAGGTATGTGGCTCCAGCACATACATACCATGTGCCTTTGCCACATTCTGTAACCAGGGGTAAGGGGGGCACCACACCATGGGTCCCAAGGGTGTGGCGGGAGACATGGGGTGTGCAATAAAATGTGGGGCAACAATGTTGCACCGACCTATCCATGTCTTAAGATAGAGCATGGGACCATATTGTAATGGCTGCAGGGAGGGGGGCATTGTGCCACCACATTCCCAAGTGTGTCAGGTCAGGGCAAGACTGTCCCACGTGTATGCACCACCCCTAGTCCCACACCACACCATGAGGAGTTTGTTGGGACAGGGAAAGCCTATTGGCGAATCACAGTGCGAATTGCACTGTTACTATGGGGTGCCCCGTATATCTTATATTGACATGAATATCCAGTCTATTATGGTGGGATGTCTTAAAATACCAAGGGGAATGTGGGCATGGTGGGAGCGGATTAGAGAGAAAACTCCTATGGACTTACTGATGAGGAAGACAGACCAGGGCTAGATAATGAGTATTATCGGGGACTGAGGGAATCAGGGAGTGGGGGAGGGGGGGGGGAAATTGTTATGGAGAGAGGAGGGGAAGTGAGTGGAACGGGAGAGAGGTTTTCATATGGCAAGGATAAGGAGAAGGGTGGGCGGGTGTAGACCTCCCCAAAAGAGGTTGGCCGTCGTGCCTTAAGGGTCAAGAAAGCATGCCAATTCCAGTCTGTCATTGAGGCCTAAGGGCCCCATGGCATCCGTCTGCAAAATGATTCGCGACTCGCGTCTAGTTAGTTCGCGATCTCGATCGCCTCCTCGTCTCAAAGGTGCGACGTGAAAAAGGCCCGCAAACCTCAAACTGGAGGACCTCCCTCCATGTGCGCTACGAACATGCTCAATCAGACGTTGGCATCCCTTACCACTCTTTATGGAGCCATGGTGCTCGCCCACCCTCTCCTTTAAGGGCCTAGTTGTCTTGCCCACGTAAAAAAATGAGCATGGGCAAAACATAGCATAGGCAACAAATTTAGTCTGGCAGGTTATGAGAGTCTTTACTTCCCAATTCACTGCGCCCAACTGGTAGTTCGTGCCCTCCACCATGTATGGGCAGAACTTGCAGTGGCCGCAGTGACGGTTCCCTTTAGGGCGTCTGGCAGATAACCAATTGGAGGGGGAGGGTGTTCGGTACTCGCTCTGGACTAAGCTGTCTCCCAATGTGGGTGCTCGGCGGAACGCTACTCGTGGGAGTTTGGGGAAAATCTGTTATTGTATGTGTTAATGCATGTAAGTTGGTATTTTTTGTCTGTCTTCTGTTTTTTTACAGATGGGGTTTACAAGTATTTTTCATCTTGAAGAAGAACTTTGCATGTGAATTGTTATGGCAGTGACAGTTGGGCATATTTGTGTCTTCTCATTCACTGTGCAGATTTTGCACACTAACTGTTAAAGAAAATAATTCTGGAGAGGAATAGGGTGGCTATTGGGGAGGAGGAGGCCACAGTACAGGGTGGGCCATTTATATGGATACACCTTAATATGGCCATTTATATGGATACACCTTAATATGGCCATTTATATAGATACACCGTTTTATGTGAATGGTGAAGTTAACAAACAACCACCGCTATTGGTCTGACACTAACCCACATTGGAAAGATCCCTCCAAGACTGTTGGAACAAAAAACTTGATACTATGGTGTGGTTTATGGGGTGTATCCATAGATATGGTGTATCCATATAAATGGCCCACCCTGTAGTATCCTTTAGTTTTGCAATGTGTAATATTTTATTTCTTCCATTGTATGTGTAAATGCATGTATGTTGTTTTCTCTTTTTCTGTTTTGTCTCTCTTCTGTTTTCTTTCAGATGGCGGTCGACAAGAAATTTTCATGTTGAAGAAGAGTTTGGCATTGGGTTTGTTATAACATGTATTTGTTCTTTCTCCTTGCAACTTTATTTCTCTTTTTGTCTGACTTTTTTTCTCTTTTCCAGTATAATATGTATGCATGTATAAACAATCTTTTTTTACAGATCACTTTGTGTGCATTTTACGTGTAGTATTTTATATCTGTTATTGTATGTGTTAATGCATGTAAGTTGGTATTTTTTTGTCTGTCTTCTGTTTTTTTACAGATGGGTTTTACAAGTATTTTTCATGTTGAGGAAGAACTTTGCATGTGAATTGTTATGGCGGTGACAGTTGGGCATATTTGTGTCTTCACATTCACTGTGCAGATTTTGCACACTAACTGTTAAAGAAAATAAATCTGGAGAGGAATAGGGTGGCTATTGAGGAGGAGGAGGCCACAGTACAGGGTGGGTCATTTATATGGATACACTTTAATATGGCCATATATATAGATACACCGTTTTATGTGAATGGTGAAGTTAACAAACAACCACCGCTATTGGTCTGACACTAACCCACATTGGAAAGATCCCTCCAAGACTGTTGGAACAAAAAACTTGATAGTATGGTGTGGTTTATGGGGTGTATTTATAGATACGGTGTATCCATATAAATGGCCCACCCTGTAGTATCTTTTAGTTTTGCAATGTGTAATATTTTATTTCTTCCATTGTCTGTGTGAATGCATGTACGTTGTTTTCTCTTTTTCTGTTTTGTCTCTCTTCTGTTTTTTTACAGATGGGAGTCGACAAGAAATTTTCATGTTGAAGAAGAGTTTGGCATCGGGTTTGTTATAACATGTATTTGTTCTTTCTCCTTGCAACTTTATTACTCTTTTTGTCTGACTTTTTTTCTCTTTTGCAGTATAATATGTATGCGTGTATAAACACTCTTTTTTTACAGATCACTTTGTGTGCATTTTACGTGTAGTATTTTATATCTGTTATTGTATGTGTTAATGCATGTAAGTTGGTATTTTTTGTCTGTCTTCTGTTTTTTTACAGATGGGGTTTACAAGTATTTTTCATGTTGAAGAAGAACTTTGCATGTGAATTGTTATGGCGGTGACAGTTGGGCATATTTGTGTCTTCACATTCACTGTGCAGATTTTGCACACTAACTGTTAAAGAAAATAATTCTGGAGAGGAATAGGGTGGCTATTGGGGAGGAGGAGGCCACAGTACAGGGTGGGCCATTTATATGGATACACTTTAATATGGCCATTTATATAGATACACCGTTTTATGTGAATGGTGAAGTTAACAAACAACCACCGCTATTGGTCTGACACTAACCCATATTGGAAAGATCCCTCCAAGACTGTTGGAACAAAAAACTTGATAGTATGGTGTGGTTTATGGGGTGTATCCATAGATACGGTGTATCCATATAAATGGCCCACCCTGTAGTATCCTTCAATTTTGCAATGTGTAATATTTTATTTCTTCTATTGTATGTGTAAATGCATGTATGTTGTTTTCTCTTTTTCTGTTTTGTCTCTCTTCTGTTTACTTACAGATGGCGGTCGACAAGAAATTTTCATGTTGAAGAAGAGTTTGGCATCGGGTTTGTTATAACATGTATTTGTTCTTTCTCCTTGCAACTTTATTACTCTTTTTGTCTGACTTTTTTTTCTCTTTTCCAGTATAATATGTATGCATGTATGAACAATCTTTTCTTACAGATCACTTTGTGTGCATTTTACGTGTAGTATTTTATATGTGTTATTGTATGTGTTAATGCATGTAAGTTGGTATTTTTTTGTCTGTCTTCTGTTTTTTTACAGATGGGGTTTACAAGTATTTTTCATGTTGAGGAAGAACTTTGCATGTGAATTGTTATGGCGGTGACAGTTGGGCATATTTGTGTCTTCACATTCACTGTGCAGATTTTGCACACTAACTGTTAAAGAAAAGAAATCTGGAGAGGAATAGGGTGGCTATTGGGGAGGAGGAGGCCACAGTACAGGGTGGGCCATTTATATGGATACACTTTAATATGGCCATTTATATAGATACACCGTTTTATGTGAATGGTGAAGTTAACAAACAACCACCGCTATTGGTCTGACACTAACCCACATTGGAAAGATCCCTCCAAGACTGTTGGAACAAATACATTGATGGTATGGTGTGGTTTATGGGGTGTATCCATAGATACGGTGTATCGATATAAATGGCCCACCCTGTAGTATACTTTAGTTTTTTAATGTGTAATATTTTATTTCTTTCATTGTACGTGTAAATGCATGTACGTTGTTTTCTGTTTTGTCTCTCTTCTGTTTTCTTGCAGATGCCGGTCAACAAGAATTTTTCATGTTGAAGAAGAGTTTGGCATCGGGTTTGTTATAACATGTATTTGTTCTTTCTCCTTGCAACTTTATTACTCTTTTTGTCTGACTTTTTTTTTCTCTTTTCCAGTATGCATGTATGAACAATCTTTTTTACAGATCACTTTGTGTGCATTTTACGTGTAGTATTTTATATCTGTTATTGTATGTGTTAATGCATGTAAGTTGGTATTTTTTTTTTTTGTCTGTCTTCTGTTTTTTTACAGATGGGGTTTACAAGTATTTTTCATGTTGAAGAAGAATTTTGCAAGTGAATTGTTATGGCTGTGACAGTTTGGCGTATTTGTGTCTTCACATTCACTGTGCAGATTTTGCACACTAACTGTTAAAGAAAAGACATCTGGAGAGGAATAGGGTGGCTATTGGGGAGGAGGAGGCCACAGTACAGGGTGGGCCATTTATATGGATACACTTTAATATGGCCATTTATATAGATACACCGTTTTATGTGAATGGTGAAGTTAACAAACAACCACCGCTTTTGGTCTGACAGTAACCCACATTGGAAAGATCCCTCCAAGACTGTTGGAACAAAAACATTGATGGTATGGTGTGGTTTATGGGGTGTATCCATAGATACGGTGTCTCCATATAAATGGGCCACCCTGTAGTATCCTTTAGTTTTGCAATGTGCAATATTCTATTTCTTCCATTGTATGTGTAGTTGCATGTACGTTGTTTTCTCTTTTTCTGTTTTGTCTCTCTTCTGTTTTCTTACAGATGGCGGTCGACAAGAATTTTTCATGTTGAAGAAGAGTTTGGCATCAGGTTTGTTATAACATGTATTTGTTCTTTCTCCTTGCAACTTTATTACTCTTTTTCTCTGACTTCTTTTCTCTTTTCCAGTATAATATTTATGCATGTATGAACAATCTTTTTTTACAGATCACTTTGTGTGCATTTTACGTGTAGTATTTTATATCTGTTATTGTATGTGTTAATGCATGTAAGTTGGTATTTTTTTTTTTTGTCTGTCTTCTGTTTTTTTACAGATGGGGTTTACAAGTATTTTTCATGTTGAAGAAGAATTTTGCAAGTGAATTGTTATGGCTGTGACAGTTTGGCGTATTTGTGTCTTCACATTCACTGTGCAGATTTTGCACACTAACTGTTAAAGAAAAGACATCTGGAGAGGAATAGGGTGGCTATTGGGGAGGAGGAGGCCACAGTACAGGGTGGGCCATTTATATGGATACACTTTAATATGGCCATTTATATAGATACACCGTTTTATGTGAATGGTGAAGTTAACAAACAACCACCGCTTTTGGTCTGACAGTAACCCACATTGGAAAGATCCCTCCAAGACTGTTGGAACAAAAAAATTGATGGTATGGTGTGGTATATGGGGTGTTATACCTTATTACAGCGGTCTGTGCCACTGAATGTCTGTTTTTGTCAGTGCAGGGCCGGCTTGAGGTCTGTTTGCAACACTCCAAAGGCAGCAATTACTTGTCTCCACACTCTGGTACCGGTAACACATATATCAGTTTTCTTCAGAGTGTATGGGATGAATGTGGTTGGTTGCATTTGGTGGTTGTAAGGAGCGCTCCGCACTAGTTTAAAGTGTTTTTAGGGCAGTCGTGATGCTTTTTGTACGTTTTTTGAAATTGATATTTGACAAGAATAAAGGTGGTTCAATATTTTGTATATCCAGAGCGGCAGCATAGTGTTTGTTGATTATTTAAGACTCATCTAGGAGTAAGCAGTTGGTCATACACAGGAAGGCAACAAACATACAAGGCAGCAAGGAACAGAGTACAAGGGCCGATAACTCAGATTAGGAAGGCCAGAACACTGGTATGATGAACTAGCACTGGATTAGTGCTCAGGCTTGGTTTATATCTTTGTGCTGAGAGATCAGGTGACCATTCAGATCTCCTCCCAACAGTCTGTAGCATAATACAAGATCTGGAGGAGTGAGCCCTCTGCTGGTAGGCAGAGAAAAAACAAGATTCAAAGCAAAGTTCATTAGGACATCTGTTGATGAAGAGAGGAAGTCCAAGCACTACATTCACAGGGATGTCACCAGCAGAAACAGAACATTACATTAGGTAAGGATAGGAGGGGCTGAATGATAAAAAAACAGGAGATTGTTGGCAAATTATTTCCCGCCTAGTGTTACCCCCTGTACATTCACAACTGACCTTACCAAATTAAAGAAGGGCTCCAGCGTCAGGATGTAAATGAGTGGAGACAGGGGACAAGATGTGTTCCATTTTTCAGTAAGATGGGCTCTGACAAGGTGTTGTTGACTTGCGCTCTCGCAGATGGATTTGCCTATACCAGCCCTATCTAAGACATCATTGTCATGCCCAGTCCCAGATTGGATAAATCTGCAGACATGTAAGCCCAGGTGACCCTGTCAAGGGCCTTCTTGGTGTCTGTAGACAGAAACATACCCTCAATGAAACTCTAAGAGAACCAGGAGTGCACACCAATTACCTTGGTGGTGTTATCCCATGCCTCACGCCCCATCACAAATCCCACTTGGTCTTTATTTGCTTTGTCAGCAACCATCTTTTGCAGGTGCATGACCAATATTCTTGCTAATATTTTCACATCTAAGTTCAGCAAGGATATTGGCCAGTAGCTCTGACCAAGACTTGGGTCCTTGCCACTTTTAGATAGCACTGTGATGTGAGCCTTAAGCAACTGTTGAGAGGGAGCAATGCCAGAAGGGATTGCATTAAATGCCTCAAGGAAGGCTGGATCCAGAGCAGCAGCATAGAGCCTATAGTACTGAGAGTTTAGGTCATCTGGGCCTCAACATTTATCCAGTTTTTGGCCTTTTACAGCAGCACGGAGCTCTGGAATAGAAACGTCTTCATCCAATTCCTCAGCAAAGTCTGGGGTGATTGTGGAGAAGCCAAAGTCCGACAAGAAATTGGATATGTCAGCCCTCCTACGCTCAGGGTTGGGAGATATAGCTGAGATAGAGTTCAAATTATAGAGCTGAGAGTAATATTGTTGGTAGGCGCTGACTATATCTTTGAAAGTGTGACACAGTTTCCCTTCAGAATTTTTAACCTACAGAACTAGCCTGTCTTTTACTAAGCAATATAGCCAAAAGTGTGCCAGACTTGTTCCCAAATTCATAAAATAACTTGATTTGTAGCATAACTTTTCATTTGCATTCACTTTGTAGTTGGTATAAGAGCTTCTTCTCCCAGAGAGTGCAGTTTCTGTAACATGGCCTGTACTAGAGAGTAGAGACATCTTATGCTGCTGCTCCAATTTTTGAATCTTAGATATAAGAAACTCATACCTAGTCAGTCTTTTTTGGGGGAGCTCCCAATTTGAGAAGTACACCCCTAAGGACCACCTTGTGGGCTTCCCACAAGGTTAGAACATTGCAGAAGAGCATAGAAACTCCAGGAGCACAATCAATAAAACTCCATCTCTTTAATTAATTTTCTTAAAAATAGATGCACAGTTAGACCAGAAAACTCATCAATAGTGTTTTCTCTAAAATAATTGTGCAACGCCTCAGAGATCTCCATCCAAGCTGAGTCATCTGTGAGCAACTGAGGGTTCAATCTCCAATGGTTCTGTTTGTTCCGAGTAGCTGGGAAGGTTAATTGGAGAAAAACAGAAGCATGATCTGAGATATCCCACATTCTGAACATGACAGAAGCCTCTTACCTGTGTGTCTTATCATGGGCTTTACAAAAGTCTGAACATGGATACATGTGTTCATGAAGGTTTCCATTCGGAGTATAAAATTTCCCAACCTCTTAACATGAATACAGTCTGTCACCTATGTGAGTCTTTTGGTGTCTATGAAAGTTTCCTCTGTCATAGAAATCTCTCCCGCACTCTGAATATGAAAAAAGATGCTCCCTTCACTGTTTATAAGAGTTTCCATTCTGATTAAAAACCATTTCTCACACTCTGAACATGAACAAGGCTTCTTACCTGTAAGTTTTAGGTGTCTCTGAAGGCTCTTTCTATCAGGAAAAGTTTTCCAACATTCTGAAAATGACAGAAGCATCTTATCCATGTGTCTTATCATGTGCTTTACAAAAGTTTGCACATGAATACGGTCTGTCACCTGTGTAAGCTCTTTGGTGTCTATGAAACTTTCCTCTATCATAAAAATCATTTCCGAGCGCTGAACTTGAAAAAGGACACTCCCCAGTGTGTATTCTCCCATGTCCATGAAGGTTTCCATTCTGAGTAAAACATTTCCCACACTCTGAACATGAATACAGTCTGTCACCTGTGTGAGTCTTTTGGTGTCTATGAAAGTTTCCTCTATCATAGAAATCTTTCCCGCACTCTGAACTTCAAAAAGGCTGCTCCCCAGAGTGCATTCTCATGTCTCTGAAGGCTCTATCATGTAAAGTTTTCCCACATTCTGAACATGACAGAGTCCTCTTACCTGTGTGTCTTATCATGTGGATGCAGATAAGCTTCTTGTCGCTAGGCCTTCACAAAGGACTAGAGGACATGATCTGCACATGGAGAAAAAACGTTTTAGCCATTTACTTAGGAAAGGGTTCTTTACAGTAAGAGTGATTAAGATGTGAAACGCATTGCCACAGGAAGTAGTTATGCCAAATTCTAAATCTGCATTTAAAGGGGACTTAGATGCTTTTCTTGCATTGAAAGACATCCATGGCTACAATTACTAGGTAATGCACAGTGGTGTTGAGCCAGGGATTTATCTGATTGCCATCTGGAGTCGGGAAGGATTTTTTTTCCATTTTTGGGCTAATTGGACCATGCCTTGTAAGGGTTTTTCACCTTCCTCTGGATCAACAGGGATATGTGAGGGAGCAGGCTGGTGTTGTACTTTGTTTTCTAGTTGAACTCAATAGACATATGTTTTTTTTTCAACCCAAATAGCGGAAAATTGTATACTCACCTATCGGTAATTTTCCTTTCCTGATGCATCCATGGCAGCACATTGGGTAGTGGCTCTGCCCCCCTAACCCATAGGACCAGTCAGTATTTAAATAGAGATTAGAGGAGGTGCTCGCTGTCTTTGTAACTATAATCCTCACCGAATAGTCGGGTGGGATCCATGTGCTGCCTAGAGTTGGGCCGAACGGTTCACCTGCGAACGGTTCCATGCGAACTTCCGTGGTTCGCGTTCGCGTCCCGCAGGCGAACCTTTGCGGAAGTTCGGTTCGCCCCATAATGCACATAGAGGGTCAACTTTGACCCTCTACATCACAGTCAGCAGTCCCAGTGTAGCCAATTAGGCTACACTAGCCCCTGGAGCCCCACCCCCCTTATATAAGGCAGGCAGCGGCGGCCATTACGGTCACTCGTGTGCCTGCATTAGTGAGAGTAGGGCAAGCTGCTGCAGACTGTCTCTCATAGGGAAAGATTAGTTAGGCTTAGATTGCTCCTGGCTGCATACCTGTTCTGTGAACCCACCACTGCATACCTGTACTGTGAACCCACCACTGCATACCTGTACTGTGAACCCACCACTGCATACCTGTTCAGTGAACCCACCACTGCATACCTGTTCTGTGAACCCACCACTGCATACCTGTACTGTGAACCCACCACTGCATACCTGTTCAGTGAACCCACCACTGCATACCTGTTCAGTGAACCTGCCACTGCATACCTGTTCTGTGAACCCACCACTGCATACCTGTTCTGTGAACCCACCACTGCATACCTGTTCAGTGAACCCACCACTGCATACCTGTTGTGTTCAGTGAACCTGCCACTGCATACCTGTTCTGTTCAGTGGACCCGCCACTGTATACCTGTTCAGTGAACCCGCCACTGCATACCTGTTGTGTTCAGTGAACCTGCCACTGCATACCTGTTCTGTGAACCCGCCACTGCATACCTGTTCTGTTCAGTGGACCCGCCACTGTATACCTGTTCTGTTCAGTGAACCCGCCACTGTATACCTGTTCAGTTAACCCGCCACTGCATACCTGTTCTGTTCAGTGAACCTGCCACTGCATACCTGTTCTGTGAACCCGCCACTGTATACCTGTACTGTTCAGTGAACCCGCCACTGCATACCTGTTCTGTTCAGTGGACCCGCTACTGTATACCTGTTCTGTTCAGTGAACCCCCCACTGTATACCTGTACTGTTCAGTGAACCCACCACTGCATACCTGTTCTGTTCAGTGGACCCGCTACCGTATACCTGTTCTGTTCAGTGAACCCGCCACTGCATACCTGTTCTGTTCAGTGAACCTGCCACTGTATACCAGTTCTGTTCAGTGAACCCGCCACTGTATACCTGTTCAGTGAACCCGCCACTGCATACCTGTTGTGTTCAGTGAACCCACCACTGTATACCTGTTCTGTTCAGTGAACCCGCTACTGCATACCTGTTGTGTTCAGTGAACCCGCCACTGTATACCTGTGCTGTTCTGTGAACCCGTCACTGCATACCTGTTCTGTTCAGTGGACCCGCCACTGTATACCTGTTCTGTTCAGTGAACCCGCCACTGTATACCTGTTCAGTGAACCCGCCACTGCATACCTGTTCTGTTCAGTGAACCTGCCACTGCATACCTGTTCTGTGATCCCGCCACTGTATACCTGTACTGTTCAGTGAACCCGCCATTGCATACCTGTTCTGTTCAGTGGACCCGCTACTGTATACCTGTTCTGTTCAGTGAACCCGCCACTGTATACCTGTACTGTTCAGTGAACCCGCCACTGCATACCTGTTCTGTTCAGTGAACCTGCCACTGCATACCTGTTCTGTGAACCCGCCACTGTATACCTGTTCTGTTCAGTGAACCCACCGCATCAGTGCGCATACCTGTGCAGTTAAGTGAACCCACCTACCTACGTGAGTGCACACAGTGTGATATACCACTCCGTGCATACCCGATATGGACAAAACAGGTAGAGGAAGAGGTAGTGCCAGAGCCAGAGGAAGGCCACCCGGCAGGTCTGCGTGAGGTCGTGTAAATGTAATTTCGTGTGGACCTGGCCCACAGTACAGTGCTCGGAAGAAGGCACGTCCCATCACCTCCCAAGATTGTCAGGACGTGGTTGAGCATTTAGCGACACAGAACACCTCATCTTGCTCAGCCACCAGCGCTACTACTAGCACCACTTCCGCTGCATTTGACACTTCGCAAGAATTATTTAGTGTTGAAATCACTGATGCACAGCCATTGTTGTTACAGCCAGATGAATTTTCACCAGCTCATATGTCTGAGTTACGCGGCAACACTATGGATGTAACGTGTAAGGAGGATGAAGGACCTACTGATGGTGCATGTTTGGATTTGTCTGAGGCAAGCGAAGCTGGGCAGGATGATTACGATGATGACGATGATAGGGATCCTCTGTATGTTCCCAATAGAGGAGAAGAAGAGGGGGACAGTTCAGAGGGGGGGTCAGAGAGTAGTAGGAGGAGAGAAGTTGCTGAAAGAAGCTGGGGCAGCTCTTCGTCAGAAACAGCTGGTGGCAGTGTCCGGCACCATGTATCGCCACCTATGTACAGCCAGCCAACTTGCCCTTCAGCATCAGCTGCTGAGGCCCACATAGTGCCCACATCCCAGGGTGGCTCAGCGGTGTGGAAATTTTTTAATGTGTGTGCCTCAGATCGGACCAAAGCCATCTGTTCGCTCTGCCAACAAAAATTGAGCCGTGGAAAGGCCAACACTCACGTAGGGACAAGTGCCTTACGAAGGCACCTGGAGAAAAGGCACAAACAGCAATGGGATGGCTACCTGAGCAAAAGCAGCAGCAGCACTCAAAAGAAAAGTCACCCTCCCTCTCCTCTTCCTCCTTCAGGTGCATCATCTGCTTCTGCCGCTTTCTCCCTTCCACCTTCACAGGCACCCTCCTCCACTCCGCCTCTGCCCTTGAGCGCTTCCTGCTCCTCTGCCCACAGCAGCAGTCAGGTGTCCGTGAAGGAAATGTTTGAGCTGAAGAAGCCAATTTCGGCCAGTCACCCCCTTGCCCAGCGTCTGACAGCTGGCGTGGCGGAACTGTTAGCTCGCCAGCTGTTACCATACCGGCTGGTGGACTCGTAGGCCTTCCGTAAATTTGTGGCCATCGGAACACCGCAGTGGAAGATGCCAGGCCGCACTTATTTTTCGAGAAAGGCCATACCCCAACTGCACCGTGAAGTTGAGAGGCAAGTGGTTTCATCTCTTGCGAAGAGCGTTGGGTCAAGGGTACACCTGACCACGGATGCCTGGTCTGCCAAGCACGGGCAGGGCCGCTACATTACGTACACAGCCCATTGGGTCAACCTGGTGGTGAACGATGGCAAGCAGGGCGCAGCGGACCAAATTGTGACACCTCCACGGCTTGCAGGCAGGCCTCCTGCCACCTCCTCTCCTCCTGCTACATGCTCTTCGCTGTCCTCCTCCTCCTTGGCTGAGTGGCAGTTCTCCTCTCCAGCTACACAGCCCCAGCTCCGCAGGGCCTATGCTGCATGCCAGGTACGACGGTGTCACGCCATCTTAGACATGTCTTGTCTCAAAGCGGAGAGTCACACTGGAGCAGCTCTCCTGGCTGCTCTTAAGAAACAGGTGGATGAGTGGCTGACCCTGCACCACCTGGAGATAGGCAACGTGGTGTGCGACAACGGCAGCAATCTGCTTGCCGCTTTGCATATGGGGAAGCTGACACACATACCCTGCATGGCACATGTCATGAATCTAGTTGTTCAAAGATTTGTGGCAAAGTACCCTGGCTTAGCGGATGTCCTGAAGCAGGCCAGGAAGTTCTGTGGGCATTTGAGGTGGTCTTACACAGCCATGGCACGCTTTGCGGAAATTCAGCGGAAAAACAACATGCCGGTGAGACGCCTCATTTGCGATAGCCCGACTCGCTGGAATTCGACCCTGCTCATGTTCTCCCGCCTGCTAGAACAGAAGAAAGCCGTCACCCAGTACCTCTACAACTACAGTAGAATGAAACAGTCTGGGAAGATGGGGATGTTCTGGCCCGACAACTGGACACTGGTGAAAAATGCATGCAGGCTCATGCGGCCGTTTGAGGAGGTGACCAACCTGGGGAGCCGCAGTGAGGGCACCATCAGCGACTTAATTCCCTACGCTTACTTCTTGGAGCGTGCTGTGCGTAGAGTGGCGGATGAAGCTGCGAATGAGCGTGACCAGGAATCGTTACGGCAGGAACAGGCATGGGACCAATTTTCAGCAGACCCAGCTGTTTCCTCAACACCTGCGGCAGCACAGAGGGGGGAGGAGGAGGAAGAAGAGAAGTCGTGTGCAGAAGATGAGTCAGACTCAGAGGATGATGAGCAAGGTGTTTCTTTGGGGGAGGAGGAGGAGGAGGGGACGGTGGCAGGAGAACACCCGCAGCAGGCGTTGCAGGGGGCTTGTGCTGCTCAACCTTCCCGTGGTATTGTTCGCGGCTGGGGGGAGGAGGTTGACTTACGTGACGTCACTGAGGAAGAGCAAGAGGAGATGGAGGGTACTGGATCCGACTTTGTGCAGATGTCGTCTTTTATGCTGTCCTGCCTGTTGAGGGACCCCCGTATAAAAAGCCTCAAGGGGAATGAGCTGTACTGGGTGGCCACACTACTAGACCCTCGGTACAGGCACAAAGTGGCGGACCTGTTACCAACTCACCTGAAGGTGGAAAGGATGCAGCACATGCAGAACCAGCTGTCAACTATGCTTTACAATGCCTTTAAGGGTGATGTGACAGCACAACGCCAGCAAGGTACCACTGCCACTAATCCTCCTCCCGTGTCCACGCAGTCAAAGACAGGACGCTCCAGCGATCTCATGGTGATGTCGGACATGCGGACGTTCTTTAGTCCAACGCCTCGCCGTAGCCCTTCCGGATCCACCCTCCACTAACGCCTGGAACGGCAGGTAGCCGACTACCTGGCCTTAAGTGTGGATTTAGACACTGCTGTGAACAGCGATGAGGAACCCTTGAACTACTGGGTGCACAGGCTTGACCTGTGGCCAGAGCTGTCCCAATTTGCCATCCAACTTCTCTCCTGCCCTGCCGCAAGCGTCCTGTCAGAAAGGACCTTCAGCGCAGCTGGAGGCATTGTCACTGAGAAGAGAAGTCGCCTAAGTCACAAAAGTGTTAAGTACCTCACCTTTATCAAAATGAATGAGGCATGGATCCCGGAGGGCTGCTGCTCGCCCCAAGACTAAGTCAGTCCCCGCACACACAGCATCTCTGCCTGCACGCCGTGTGACTGGCTGCCTGGCCTGCCCCAAGAAGACTAAGTCGCTCCCAGTCCCTCCACACAGCATGTCTGCCTGCAGGCCGCTTGACTACCTTCTCCGCCACCACCAACAGGGTCCGGGACTCCAGGCGGATTGCTGAATTTTTTAGGCCACTGCTAGCAGCGGCCGCTGTAATAATTTTTCTGGTGCGTGTACATGACTGCCTAATTTTTCTGGCTGCACTGCGGGCAGCTGCAACAACAAAAGAAAAGGCATGTACATGCGCCCATTCCCCTTCGTGATCATTACCTTGCCGTGGTGAAGGGGCTTGTGTATCACAATAAAGCAATGACCGGCGCCTAGATGAGTGTCTCGGGGGGCACACAAAAGATAATAAGGTCGTTGCTTCATTGTGGTCAGACCAAATTTGATCAGCTGGACAGTCACTGTTCTGTCACTCAGCTACATCAGCCAGGCGACCATATGGGCTGTAAAGCCACCAAAACCTGCACTCTCACCATGGTGCGCACCAGTCCAGCACGGCCGTCACTACACAAACAGCTGCTTGCGGTGCGTTACACAGTGAGTTTGGTGTGTCAGTGTGAAGCAGTACTTTAATTACACTACCTGATTGATGTATACACATGCAAGATGTTTTAAAGCACTTTAGGCCTGTCATTTAGCATTCAATGTGATTTCTGCCCTTAAAACGCTGCTTTGCGTCAAATCCAGATTTTTCCCGGGGACTTTTGGTGTGTATCCCACTCCGCCATGCCCCCCTCCAGGTGTTAGACCCCTTGAAACATCTTTTCCATCACTTTTGTGGCCAGCAGAATTTTTTTTTTTTCAAAGTTCGCATCCCCATTGAAGTCTATTGCGGTTAGCGAACTTTAACGCGAACCGAACGTTACGCGAAAGTTCGCGAACCCGGTTCGCGAACCTAAAATCGGAGGTTCGGCCCAACTCTAGTGCTGCCATGGATGCATCAGGAAAGGAAAATTACCGATAGGTGAGTATACAATTTTCCGCTTTCCTTATGCCTCCATGGCAGCACATTGGGATCTAACTATTATAAATAATGGAGGGAGACTAATATATGCTGCAGAATGAAAGAAAATGTATTCATTACTGAATACAGAGGAGGAGATTACAGCTCTCCCAAACTCAATTGGAGTATTTACAGAAACGTCTACTTTATAATGAGAGATAAATGTATTGATTGTAGACCAATTTGCCGCCTGGCATATTGTTGTTGCTGATACATTTGAATAGGCTGCCCACGATGAGGAGATTCCTCTAGTTGAGTGCGCCCCTATCGTCTCTGGTGGTTGCAAACCGACAGCCCTGTATGCCGATTGAATTTTTTTTATTAGCCATGAAGCTATAGTTCGTGCGGAAGCCGTTTGACCCCTTCTGTAACCTGAAGGTACTATGAAGAGATGATCCAATCTCCTGAAGGATTCTGTAACTTCCAGGTATGCTTTTAATGTTCTTGAGACGTCCAGGGTATGTAGAACTGAACTAGAGTCGTCCTGGAAAGCTGGTAATGACCAAGCCTGGTTGATGTGATATGATTTTACTACTTTAGGAAGGAAAGAGTCTACTGGCCTTAGCTGGACTCTATCATGAAAGAAAGTCAAATGAGGTTCTTTGCATCCTAGAGCACTTAATTCTGAGACCCTGCGGGCAGAGGTTATTGCCACTAGAAAGGCGTTTTTTAAGGTCAGATTCCAAAGTGAGCATGACTGTATTGGTTCGAAAGGATCGCCCGACAGAAAGTTCAGTACTAAGGGAAGATCCCACTTCGCATATGTTGACTTCCTTGGTGGTCTAATTTTGATTAAGGCTAACATAAATTGTTTGATGAGAGGGTGTAAGGCCCATCTGAAGTCTGACAGTGCAGATATGGCGGAGACCTGTACTTTGATGGCATTATAGCCTAGACCCTTCTCTATACCCGTCTGTAAAAAGGCTAACACATTCTGAGGCAAAGGCTGATGAGGATTGAAAGAAGATGATTTAGTGAATTTCTCCCAGATGCTATAGTATGTTCTGTTAGTAGAGGGCTTCCTAGCCTGAAGAAGGGTGTCTTTGACTCCTGCAGAACATCCTAGGGTTTCACGCTTCGCCCTCTCAATTGCCATGCCGCTAAATTCAAACGACTCGGATTCAGGTGTAAGAATGGTCCCTGCGTTAGCAAGTCCTTCCTGAGTGGTAGGGTCATTGGCTCTCCTACTGCCAGTGTCAGCAGAAGAGCGTACCATGGACGTCGAGGCCATATCGGTATTACTGCTATTATAGATACCGGCTCCTGTTGAATTCTCCTCAGGAGGTTGTGTATCATTGGTGTTGGGGGGAACACATAACCTCTCGAAAAGTTCCATGGGGCAGTTATTGCGTCTACTGCTTCCGCCTGATTGAATGGATATCTTGCCATGAATCTCCTGCATTTGGCATTGCGATTTGACGCCATCATGTCTATGTCCGGCTGACCCCAGCGACTGCATATCAGGTCGAATGTCTCCTGATGTAAGGACCACTCGTTGTTGTTGAGGAAGTTGCGACTGAGGTAGTCCACCTGTGTGTTCAATCTCCCAGTAATATACACCGCCCTCAGAGACAAGAGGTTCGTTTCCGCCAGTTGGAAAATTTGATTGGCAATCTCCAGAAGATGACGGCTTTTTGTTCCTCCCTGTCTTTGAATGTACGCTACCGCTGTACTGTTGTCGATGCGGAGGAGACAATTCTTGTTGACAATATACTGTAGGAAGTGGAGCAGGGCTTGAAGGACTGCTCTTAGCTCCAGTAAGTTCGAGGACTGTTTCACCACCTCCTGTTCCCAGGGACCCTGAGCTACCATATCCTGGCATGTAGCGCCCCATCCCTTCCTGCTGGCATCCGTCGTTACGATTATTGGATGGTCTGGTGTCAGCTGTAGCTGGCGGCAGATCTTGTAGTCTAGAAGCCACCAAGAAAGGCTGTCTGTCATCGGCTTGTGAAGTGTAATACGCTGATCTAGGTTTACTCTGTCCCACTGCTCGAGGAATCCAATTTGAAAGTCCCGAATATGCCAGTGGGCCCAGGGCAGCATAAGAATGGTCGCCGATAAGGTACCTAGAAGTCTGAGACATTGTCTTGCGGAGGCCCAAGAGGAGCTCTTGATGGTTCTGACTCTCTGTTGAATAACAGGAATCTTCTCTGTCGGAATTGAAATTGCGTTTAGGCGAGTCTGGAAGCGAACTCCGAGAAAAACAAGATCCTGGGTTGGTGTTAACTGACTTTTTTCTGGATTGATTAGCCATCCGAACTGTTGTAAAGTCTAAAGCAGAATCTCTCTGTGCTGAAGTATTATCTGTAGGCTGGATCCCAGAAGCAGTATGTCGTCCAAGTGGTGGTAAGTTCTCAGTCCTTGGACTCTGATTAAGGCGATGACTGACACTAGGGCCTTTGTAAATGTTCGCGGGGCAGTTGAAATCCCAAAGGGGAGACAGGTGAACTGGAAGTGGTCCTCCCCTACTGCGAACCTTAGGAACTTCTGGTAATCCCCTTGGATAGGTATGTGCAGGTATGCATCCTGCAAATCTGCCGAGAGTATCCAGTCGTCCTTCAGGATAGCTTGACTGATTGATTGGAGCGACTCCATTTTGAAGCTTTCTAGATTTATGTGACGATTCAGTCTTTTCAGATTTAATACAGGACGAAGTTTTCCTGATTTCTTTTTTACCAAGAAGAGAGGGGAATAGAATCCCTCTGTTCTTTGATTTACAGGAACTAAAGATATTGCCTGTTTCTGAATTAGTTCTTGTACGTAGGAGAATAAGATGTTCCTTTTCTCCCGTGCAACTGGAATCCTTGTTTCGATAAACCGATACTTCGGGATGCGCTTGAATGTCCAGAAATGTCCTGTGGAAATTGTTCTGTTGACCCATTGTGAATCGATCTTGTTTTCCCAGACTAGGCTGAAGGCACTTAGTCTGGCACCTACAGGTACATCCTGGACTTGGACACCGTCAAAAAGACTTCTTCTGATTGGTAGGAGCCTCCATGGTCTTCTGCTTAGTGGATCTGTGTGATGGCCCCTGTGTGCTTTGCCAGTCTTTCCTAAAGTTCTTGCCTGGGCGGTATGCTCTCGCATTCTTATATCTATTTTGTTGCTGTTGTGTGGAGGTATAGGTCGGTTTGGTAGATCTTCTGTCTTGGGGCAAAAGACCGGATTTGCCTCCAGTAACTCTCGAAATGGCTGCATCTATCCTTTCGCCGAATAAAGTCTTCCCATTGAATGGTATCTTGCACCATGCCTGTCTCGAGTTTATGTCTGCCGACCATGACCTGAGCCAGAGGGCTCTTTTAGCTGTTACAGAGTAAAGCATTGCTCTAGAAGCTCCTCTCACGACATCGAATGATGCTTCTCCTATAAAGTCTGCGGAAATTTTCAAATCCTCCAGTGAAGAAATTATTGTATCCTTGTCGTCATCTGACCTAATAGCTGTTTCAATGTTTTCTGTCCAGGACTTTATGGCCTTGCCTACGGCTGCTAACGTTATAGCGGGCTTGCATGCTCCTCCAGCCGAGGTATATATCTTCTTTAGATCTAAATCGGCTTTCCTGAGTAGTACATCCTTAAAGTATATGCAGTCTTCCAGAGGTAGCATCTGTTTAGCTAGTCTCATTATCGAGGCGTCCACTATAGGGGCATTGTCCAAGGCTTTTAGCCCATCTTCTGATAGCGGATATAATTTTGAAAGCCGATTGGCCAAAGGAGCCTTCTTTTCTAGTCTTTGCCACTCATCTTTAATTACTTCCTCAATTTCCACAAGGTATGGAAACATATTCTTAGTCTTATTAAGATGCGTATAGTATCGTTTCTTCTCCTTTTTCTCAGTAGTTGATTCTTCCATTTCTTCCTCTTATTCCCACTCAATCGCTTCTCGCACTGCCTTGATAAAGGGGGGCACAAGAGAGAAATCGAAGCCCCCTGTGGCTACACTTTCTGCGGGTATCTCATAGGCTGAAGTGTGAGGTGACGCCTGATCCAAGGGTTGGGAAGAAGGAAGGTTTGAGATATATGTGTCCATTGATTCCTGGACAGCTTTTTTTTATTAGTGCCGACACATCAATTTCAGAATGCTCTGTTTCGCCAGACTTTTGTTGAAAGCAAGTTTTGCACACCAATTTCCCCAGCATTACAGTCTCTCCACAGGCCCAGCAGCCCTTCTGGTGTGGATGATGGTCCGGTGAATGGTGTCTGGGAGGAGGACTTCTTCTCCTACGGTATACATAGTAATCATCATAATAGTCGTAATAATTCCTGCGGGGAGGAGAACGACTCCTTGAATGGTGCCTTGTATATGAGGACGAATAATATCTTGGAGGAGATGATTTCCTTGTTGCTTTCCTTGGGTCTGGCTCCCTCTGTCTTCTTGGGCTGAAAAAAGAATAGCCATAGATGACTATCTGCTATTAGTGCACTCCCAAGATAAGGTAACCTACCTGTAATGCACCTACCTATCTATAGTTTGCTGGTCTGTGAGAGGCGCATATGTGTCCGGAGATAGAGAGGAAGAAGAGTAGTAGCTGGAAAAGAGGGAGAAAAAAAAGAAAGAAAAATAGTGTCTAGGATAGGCATAGTAACACCCAAAAAAAAAAAAAAAGCATTAATCTTGTCTCTCTGCTATGCCAAAGCATAGCAATGCTGTACTGCAGCAGGACACAGCAACAAACGAAGAAAGAAGAAAGAAGTACTTACTCCTCTGCCACTATGGATACATCTGCTGCTACAGCAGAGTTTTCGGGCTCCATCTGTCCGCCTGACCGCACAAATCCACCTGGGCTGCACGGAGAACGCCAGCCGCCGCCGCCACCAGGTTTAAAATGTTTCCTGTATGGGCGGTCGCCGGAGGACCAGGGAGGAGTACGCTACATCACCGCCCAATCAGAACAGAGGGCGGTGACGTCATGGACGAGAGGGTGAGAGAGCGCCGCTGCGCCTATACCCTGCCCACCTGCGCTCCAGCGCGGAATGCTGTGGAGCGCACGCCCTGGACAGCGAGACTAAGGAGGACGCGCGCCAGAACAAGACCCATTTAGAGTCACATAGAACCCGGAGCCGGTAGGCCTAAGCCCACATGAGTGGCTTGTATACCCTGCATCATATGTACATTATTATGCACAAAAGGCATCTGGTATGGCTAGGCACACAGTGCCCCCAGCAATAGCATAAACAAGCTTTTGCCCCCAAGACCAGCAGAACGGGGCATCTCCTCTGATCCTAATTTATAGGACATAAAAAGGGGATCATCGCACAGAGAGGCAATGTGCGGGGGCTGCAGGAAAACAGTCAGATAGGTGCAAAAAAGAGAAAAAAATGTCTGCAGGACTGCAGCCTCTGATCCTATGAGGTGAGGACAGAGAAAAAAAAAAGCAAGCACCTCCTCTAATCTCTATTTAAATACTGACTGGTCCTATGGGGTAGGGGGGCATAGCCACTACCCAATGTGCTGCCATGGAGGCATAAGGAAAACTATTTATGTGCTTTACAAAACTTTGAACATGAATATGATCTGTTACCTGTTTGAGTCTTTTGGTGTTGATGAAAGTTGCCTTTGTCATAGAATACTTTCCCAAACTCTGTGTCTATGAAAGTTTCATCCATTGTAGAAATCTTTCCCACATTCTGAACATGAAAAATGCTGCTCCCCAGTGTGTATTCTCATGTCTCTATCAAGGTTTCCTTTCTAAGTAAAACATTTCCCACCCTCTGAACATAAATATGGCTTCTTACCTATGTGAGGTTTTTTAGGTGTCTCTGAAGGCTCCTTCTATCATGAAAAGTTTTCCCACATTCCGAACATGATGGAGGCCTCTTATCTGTTTGTATTATCATGTACCTTGCAAAAGTTTGAACATAAATATGGTCTATCACCTGTGTGAGTTTTTTGGTGTCTATGAAAGTTTCCTCTGTCATAGAAAACTTTCCAGCACTCTGAACATTAAAAATGCCGCTCCCTAGTGTGTATTCTCATGTGTCTACTAAGGTTTCCATTCTGAGTAAAACATTTCCCACCCTCTGAACATTAATAAGGTTTCTCATGTGTGCGAGTTTTTTAGGTGTCTCTGAGGGTTCTTTCTATCATGATCAGTTTTCCCACATTCTAAACGACACAGGCCTCTTAACTCTGTGTCTTATTATGTGATTTACAAAAGTTTGAACATGAATATGATCTGACACCTGTGTGAGTCTCTTGGTGTTTATGAATGTTTCCTCTGTCATTTAAATCGTTCCCGCCCTCTGAACATAAAATAGGCCGCTCCCCAGTGTGTATTCTCATGTATCTAGTAAGGTTTCCATTATAAGTAAAACATTTCCCACACAGAATATTATTAAGGTTTCTCACCTGTGTGAGTTATTTTAGGTGTCTCTGAAGGCTCTTTCTATCATGAAAAGTTTTCTCACATTCTAAACATGGCAGAGGCATTTTACCTGTGTGTCTTATTATGTGCTTAACAAAAGTCTGGACATGAATATGGTCTGTCACCTGTGTGAGTTTTTTGGTGTCTATGAAAGTTTCCTCTGTCATAGAAATCTTTCCCGCACTCTGAACTTTTTTGAGTAAAACATTTCTTATACTCTGAACATGAATACAGCTTCTCACCTGTGTGAGTTTTTTTTAGATGTCTCTGAAGGCTCTTTATGTCATGAAACATTTTCCCTGTTCTGAACAACAGAGGCCTCTTACCTGTGTGTCTTATCATGTGCTTTATAAAAGTTTGAACATGAATAAGATCTGACACCTATGTGAGTCTCTTGCTGTTAATGAATGTTTTCTCTGTCATAGAAATCTTTCAAGCACTCTGAATATGAAAAAATTCCTTTCCCAGTGTGTATTCTCATGTGTCTATTAAGGTTTCAATTCTGAGTAAAACATTTCCCACCCTCTGAACATTAATAAGGCTTCTTACCTGTATGAGTTTTTTAGGTGTCTCTGAGGGCTCTTTCTATCATGAAATGTTTTCTCACATTCTGAACAACAGAGGCTTCTTACCTCTGTGTCTTATCATGTGCTTTACAAAAGTTTGAACATGAATATAATCTGACACCTGTGTGAGTCTCTTGGTGTTTATAAATGTTTCCTCTGTCATTAAAATCATTCCCGCCCTCTTAACATGAAAAAGGCCGCTCCCCAGTGTGTATTATCATGTGTCTAGTAAGGTTTCCATTCTAAGTAAAACATTTCCCACACTCTGAACATGAATACGGTTTCTCACCTCTGTGAGTTTTTTTAGGTGTTTCTGAAGGCTTTTTCTATCATGAAACGTTTTCCCACATTCTGAACATGAATACGGTTTCTCACCTGTGTGAGTTTTTTTAGGTGTCTCTGAAGGCTTTTTCTATCATGAAACGTTTTCCCACATTCTGAACATGACAGAAGCCTCTTACCTGTGTGTCTTACCATGTGCGTTACTAAGGTCTGAACATTAATACAATCTATCACCTGTTTAAGTCTTTTGGTGTCTACGAAAGTTTCCTCTGCATAGAAAACTTTCCCACACTCTGAACATGAAAAAGGCTGCTCACCAGTGTGTATTCTCACGTGTAAATTAAGGTTTCCATTCTGAGTAAAACATTTCCCACCCTCTGAACATGAATAAGGCTTCTTACCTGTATGAGTTTTTTAGATGTCTCTGAGGGCTCTTTCTATCATGAAACGTTCTCCCACATTCTGAATGACAGAGGCCTCTTACCTCTGTGTCTTATCATGTGCTTTACAAAAGTCTGACCATGAATACAATCTGTAAACTGTGTGATGAAATATTCATCTGTTGTAGAAATCTTTCCTGCACTCTGAACATGAAAAAGGCTGCTCCCCAGGGTGTATTCTCATGTGTCTAGTAAGGTTTCATTTCTAAATAAAACATTTCCCACACTCTGAACATGAATACGGTTTCTCAACTGTGTGAGTTTTTTAGGTGTCTCTGAAGGCTCTATCATGAAAAGTTTTCCCACATTCTGAACATGACAGAAGCCTTTTACCTGTGTGTCTTATCATGTGCGTTACTAAAGTCTGGACATGAATATGGTCTGTCACCTGTGTGAGTTTTTTATTATCTATGAAAGTTTTCTCTGTCATAGAAATCTTTCCCACACTCTGAACATGAAAAAGTCTCCTCCCCAGAGTGTATATTTTCATTTGTCTGACGAGGTTTCCATTCTGAGTAAAACATTTCCCACACTCTGAACATGAATACAGCTTCTCACCTGTGTGAGTTTTTTTAGGTGTCTCTGGAGGCTCTTTATATCATGAAACATTTTCCCCATTCTGAACAACAGAGGCCTCTTACCTCTGTGTCTTATCATGTGCTTTACAAAAGTTTGAACATGAATAAGATCTGACACCTGTGTGAGTCTCTTGGTGTTTATAAATGTTTCCTCTGTCATTAAAATCGTTCCCGCCCTCTTAACATGAAAAAGGCCGCTCCCCAGTGTGTATTCTCATGTGTCTAGTAAGGTTTCCATTCTAAACAAAAACATTTCCCACCCTCTGAACATGAATAAAGTTTTTCACCTGTGAGTTTTTTAGGTGTCTTGGAAGGCTCTTTCTATCATGAAAGGTTTTCCCACATTCTGAATGACAGAGGCCTCTTACCTCTGTGTCTCATCATGAGCTTTACAAAAGTCTGACCATGAATACGGTCTGTAAACTGTGTGAGTTTCTTGGTGTCTACGAAAGTTTCATCTGTTGTAGAAATATTTCCCGCACTCTGAACATGAAAAAGGCCGCTCCCCAGTGTGTTTTCTCATGTGTCTTATAAGGCTTCCATTCTAAAGAAAACATTTCTCACACTCTGAACATGAATACGGATTCTCACCTGTGTGAGGTTTTTTTAGGAGTCTCTGGAGGCTCTTTCTATCATGAAAGGTTTTCCCACATTCTGAACATGACAGAAGCCTCTTACCTGTGTGTCCTATAATGTGGTTTACTAAAGTCTGAACATGAATACAGTCTGTCACCTGTGTGAGTTTTTTTGGTATCTATGAAAGTTTCCTCTGTCATAGAAATCTTTCCCGCACTCCTCCCCAGAGTGTATTTTCATTTGTCTGATACAGTTTCCTTTTTGAGTAAAACATTTCCCACACTCTGAACACGAATACAGCTTCTCACCTGTGTGAGTTTTTTTAGGTGTCTCTGAAGGCTCTTTATATCATGAAACATTTTCCCCATTAAGACACAGAGGTAAGAGGCCTCTGTTGTTCAGATCATGTACTTTACAAAAGTTTGAACATGAATATGATCTGACACCTGTGTGAGTCTCTTGGTGTTTATAAATGTTTCCTCTGTCATTAAAATCGTTCCCGCCCTCTTAACATGAAAAAGGCCACTCCCCAGTGTGTATTGTCATGTGTCTAGTAAGGTTTCCATTCTAAACAAAAACATTTCCCACCCTCTGAACATGAATAAAGTTTTTCACCTGTGAGTTTTTTAGGTGTCTCGGAAGGCTCTTCCTATCATGAAAGGTTTTCCCACATTCTGAACATGACAGAAGCCTTTTACCTGTGTGTCTCATCATGAGCTTTACAAAAGTCTGACCATGAATACGGTCTGTCACCTGTGTGAGTCTGTTGTTGTCTATGAAAGTTTCCTCAGTCATAGAAAACTCTCTTGCACTCTGAACATGAAAAAGGCCATGCCCCGGTGTATATTCTCACGTGTAAATTAAGGTTTCCATTCTGAGTAAAACATTTCCCACCCTCTGAACATTAATAAGGCTACTTACCTGTGTGAGTTTTTTAGGTGTCTCTGAAGGCTCCTTCTATTATGAAACATTTTCCCACATTCTGAATGACAGAGGCCTCTTACCTCTGTGTCTCATCATGAGCTTTACAAAAGTCTGACCATGAATACGGTCTGTAAACTGTGTGAGTTTCTTTGTGTCTACGAAAGTTTCATCTGTTGTAGAAATCTTTCCCGCACTCTGAACATGAAAAAGGCTGCTCCCCAGTGTGTTTTCTCATGTGTCTTATAAGGCTTCCATTCTAAAGAAAACATTTCTCACACTCTGAAAATGAATACGGTTTCTCACCTGTGTGAGTTTTTTTAGGAGTCTCTGAAGGCTCTTTCTATCATGAAAGGTTTTCCCACATTCTGAACATGACAGAAGCCTCTTACCTGTGTGTCCTATGATGTGGTTTACTAAAGTCTGAACATGAATACAGTCTGTCACCTGTGTGAGTTTTTTGGTATCTATGAAAGTTTCCTCTGCCATAGAAATCTTTCCCGCACTCCTCCCCAGAGTGTATTTTCATGTGTCTGATACAGTTTCCTTTTTGAGTAAAACATTTCCCACACTCTGAACACGAATACAGCTTCTCACCTGTGTGAGTTTTTTTAGATGTCTATGAGGGCTCTTTCTATCATGAAACATTTTCCCACAACTTTCCAGCACTTTGAATATGAAAAAATGCCTTTCCCAGTGTGTATTCTCACGTGTCTATTAAGGTTTCCATTCTGAGTAAAACATTTCCCCCCCTCTGAACATTAATAAGGTTTCTTACCTGTATGAGGGTTTTTTTTAGGTGTCTCTGAAGGCTCCTTCTATTATGAAACGTTTTCCCATATTCTGAGTGACAGAGGCCTCTTACCTCTATGTCTCATCATGTGCTTTACAAAAGTCTGAAAATGAATACGGTCTGTAAACTGTGTAAGTTTCTTGGTTTTTACAAATTGTCATCTGTTGTAGAAATCTTTTCCGCACTCTGAACATGAAAAAGGCTGCTCCTCAGGGTGTATTCTCATGTGTCTAGTAAGGTTTCCATTCTAAATAAAACATTTCCCACACTCTGAACGTGAATACGGTTTCTTACCTCTGTGAGTTTTTTTAGGTGTTCTAAAGGCTTTTTCTATAATAAAACGTTTCCCCACGTTCTGAACATGACAGAAGCCTCTTACCTGTGTGTCTTATCATGTGCGTTACTAAGGTCTGAACATTAATACAATCTATCACCTGTTTAAGTCTTTTGGTGTCTATGAAAGTTTCCCACACTCTGAACATGAAAAAGGCTGCTCCCCAGTGTGTATTCTCACGTGTAAATTAACCACTTGAGGACCCACCCTTTACCCCCCCTTAAGAGTTGGGCCGAACGGTTCGCCGGCGAACGGTTCGTGGCGAACTTCGGTGGTTCGCGTTCGCCTCCCGCAGGCGAACGTTTGCGGAAGTTCGCTTCGCCCAGTTCGCATCAAAAAACAAAATTTTTACCCTCCATTTCACTGTCAGCAGACATGTTATGGTCAAACACACTGCTTGAGGACCCGCCCACCCTCCCTGCAAGCTAGGTCCTTTATACCATTTGACTCAGTTGTCTGCCTACACTAATTAGTTATGGGACAGCTGCTACACTCTCTGCTAGTGAGATTTTAATTGGCCTCCCACCTCCCACCTCCCTCCGGGAGGAGGGTGTCTTCTGGCAGGGAATTATACTTTTTTAAAAGCCAGTATATATCATACCATAGCTGGGAATCGAACCCAGATCACACTGCGTGGTGGACACATCAGTGCATCACCCTAAGCACTGTACCACTACAGTAGTAAGTGAAGCTACTGTAAAATGTACCATTAATGCTCAATGCAATAGAACCATTAGGTTGCTTAAAGGAGAACTGTAGTGAGAGGTATATGGAGGCTGCCATATTGATTTCCTTTTAAGCTATACCAGTTGCCTGGCAGCCCTGCTGATCTATTTGGCTGCAGTAATAATAATAATTATAATCCAAACATTTGTATAGCGCTTTTCTCCTGTCAGACTCAAAGCGCTCAAGAGCTGCAGCCACAGGGACGCACTCAAGAGGCCACCCTGCAGTGTTAGGGAGTCTTGCTTTGAACTCCTTACTGAATAGGTACTTGACCTAGCCAGGATTCGAACCCTGGTCTCCCATGTCAAAGGCAGAACCCTTAACCAGTACACTATCCAGCCACTGTCGTGTGAATCCCACCAGAAACAAGCATGCAGCTAATCTTGTCAGATCTTACAAAAATGTCAAACACCAGATCTGCTGCATGCTTGTTCAGGGTCTAGGGCTAAAAGTATTGGAGGCAGAGGATCTGCAGGATAGCCAGGTAACTGGTATTGCTTAAAAGGAAATCAATATGGTAGCCTCCATATACCTTTCACTACAGTTCTCCTTTAAAGGGAACCTTAACTGAGAGTGATATGGCTGTTTCCTGTAAACAATACCAGTTGCCTGGCAGTCCAGCTGATCTTTGTGACTGCAATAGTGGCTGAATCACACCCTGAAACAAGCATGCAGCTAATCCAGTCTGACTTCAGTCAGAGCACCTGATCTGCATGCTTGTTCAGGGGCTGTGGCTAAAAGTATTAGAGACACAGGATCAGCAGGCGATTCAGGCAACTGGTATTATTTTAAAAGGAAAAATCCATATCCTTCTCCGTTTAGGTTCCCTTTAAGGATTTGTAGCATAAAAGCCAACTCACATTGGCTGGGATTCGAACCTGGGTCTCACTGTATGGTGGACAAGCACACTATCCACTATACCAACTGAAGCTGGCCTGAAATTGCTGGCCTGAAATTGCTGGCCTGAAATTGCTGGCCTGAAAACAAGCTGCATCACACCCTGAAACAAGCATGCAGCTTGTTTTCAGGCCAGCAATTTCAGGCCAGCATTTTCAGGCCAGCATTTTCAGGCCAGCATTTTCAGGCCAGCATTTTCAGGCCAGCTTCAGTTGGTATAGTGGATAGTGTGCTTGTCCACCATACAGAGAGACCCAGGTTCGAATCCCAGCCAATGTGAGTTGGCTTTTATGCTACAAATCCTTAAAGGGAACCTAAACGGAGAAGGATATGGATTTTTCCTTTTAAAATAATACCAGTTGCCTGAATTGCCTGCTGATCCTGTGTCTCTAATACTTTTAGCCACAGCCCCTGAACAAGCATGCAGATCAGGTGCTCTGACTGAAGTCAGACTGGATTAGCTGCATGCTTGTTTCAGGGTGTGATTCAGCCACTATTGCAGTCACAAAGATCAGCTGGACTGCCAGGCAACTGGTATTGTTTACAGGAAACAGCCATATCACTCTCAGTTAAGGTTCCCTTTAAAGGAGAACTGTAGTGAAAGGTATATGGAGGCTACCATATTGATTTCCTTTTAAGCAATACCAGTTACCTGGCTATCCTGCAGATCCTCTGCCTCCAATACTTTTAGCCCTAGACCCTGAACAAGCATGCAGCAGATCTGGTGTTTGACATTTTTGTAAGATCTGACAAGATTAGCTGCATGCTTGTTTCTGGTGGGATTCACACGACAGTGGCTGGATAGTGTACTGGTTAAGGGTTCTGCCTTTGACATGGGAGACCAGGGTTCGAATCCTGGCTAGGTCAAGTACCTATTCAGTAAGGAGTTCAAAGCAAGACTCCCTAACACTGCAGGGTGGCCTCTTGAGTGCGTCCCTGTGGCTGCAGCTCTTGAGTGCTTTGAGTCTGACAGGAGAAAAGCGCTATACAAATGTTTGGATTATAATTATTATTATTACTGCAGCCAAATAGATCAGCAGGGCTGCCAGGCAACTGGTATAGCTTAAAAGGAAATCAATATGGCAGCCTCCATATACCTCTCACTACAGTTCTCCTTTAAGCAACCTAATGGTTCTATTGCATTGAGCATTAATGGTACATTTTACGGTAGCTTCACTTACTACTGTAGTGGTACAGTGCTTAGGGTGATGCACTGACGTGTCCACCATGCAGTGTGATCTGGGTTCGATTCCCAGCTATGGTATGATATATACTGGCTTTTAAAAAAGTATAATTCCCTGCCAGAAGACACCCTCCTCCTGGAGGGAGGAGAGAATAGGTTGAAGGGAGGTGGGAGGTGGGAGGTGGGAGGTGGGAGAGTAAAAACTCCCTAGCAGAGTGTGTAGCAGCTGTTCCATAACTAATTAGTGTAGGTAGGCAAATGGTATAAAGGACCTTGCTTGGAGGAGGGAGGGAGGGAGGGTGGGTCCTCGAGCAGTGAAGTGTATTTCACTCAATTAGGTGTGACTCCAGGCATTAGAGCTTTTGAAACATGTTTTCTATCATTTTTGCAGTGTATAGAATTTTTTAAAACTTTGAAAGTTCGCCTCCCCATTGAAGTCTATTGCGGTTCGCGAACTTTTTCGCGAACCGAACCTTTCGCGGAGGTTCGCGAACAGGGTTCGCGAACCGAAAATCGGAGGTTCGTCCCAACTCTATTAAGGACCAGCGCTGTTTTGAGTGATCTGTGCTGGGTGGGCTCTGCAGCCCCCAGCACAGATCATGTAGCAGGCAGAGAGATCAGATCACCCCCCTTTTTTCCCCACTAGGGGGATGATGTGCTGGGGGGGTCCGATCTCTCCTGCCTGCATATTGCTGGTGGGGGGGGCACCTCAAAGCCCCCCTCCGCGGCGAAATTCCCCCCTCCCTCTCCTACCTGCTCCCCCCGGAGATCAGGGCTGCACAGGACGCTATCCGTCCTGTGCAGCCAGTGACAGGACGTCCCCTGTCACATGGCGGCGATCCCCGGCCGCTGATTGGCCGGGGATCATTTCCGCTTGTGTTTACATTTAGCCTGCGAGCCGCCATCGGCGGCCCGCAGGCTATTCACGGAGCCCCCCGCCGTGAATTGACAGGAAGCAGCGCGAGCGGCTGCTTCCTGATTAATCAGCCTGCAGCTGGCGACGCAATACTGCGTCGCTGGTCCTGCAGCTGCCACTTTGCCGACGCGCGGTATGAGTGCGCGGTCGGCAAGTGGTTAAGGTTTCCATTCTGAGTAAAACATTTCCCACCCTCTGAACATGAATAAGGCTTCTTACCTGTATGAGTTTTTTAGGTGTCTCTGAAGGCTCTTTCTATCATGAAACGTTCTCCCACATTCTGAATGACAGAGGCCTCTTACCTCTGTGTCTTATCATGTGCTTTACGAAAGTCTGACCATGAATACATTCTGTAAACTGTGTGATGAAATATTCATCTGTTGTAGAAATCTTTCCTGCACTCTGAACATGAAAAAGGCTGCTCCTCAGGGTGTATTCGCATGTGTCTAGTAAGGTTTCATTTCTAAATAAAACATTTCCCACACTCTGAACATGAATACGGTTTCTCAACTGTGTGAGTTTTTTAGGTGTCTCTGAAGGCTCTATCATGAAAAGTTTTCCCACATTCTGAACATGACAGAAGCCTTTTACTTGTGTGTCTTATCATGTGCGTTACTAAAGTCTGGACATGAATATGGTCTGTCACCTGTGTGAGTTTTTTGGTATTTATGAAAGTTTTCTCTGTCATAGAAATCTTTCCGGCACTCTGAACATGAAAAAGTCTCCTCCCCAGAGTGTATATTTTCATTTGTCTGATGAGGTTTCCATTCTGAGTAAAACATTTCCCACACTCTGAACATGAATACAGCTTCTCACCTGTGTGAGTTTTCTTAGGTGTATCTGAGGGCTCTTTCTATCATGAAAAGTTTTTCCCCATTCTGAACAACAGAGGCCTCTTACCTGTGTTTCTTATCATGTGCTTTACAAAAGTTTGAACTTGAATATGATCTGTCACCTGTGTGAGTCTCTTGGTGTTTATGAATGTTTCCTCTTTCAAAAAAATCTTTCCCGCACTCTGAACATGAAAAAGGCTGCTCCCCAGTGTATATTCTCACGAGTCTTTTAAGGTTTTCCATTCTCAGTAAAACATTTCCCACACTCTGAATATGACTAAGGCTTCTTGCCTGTGTGGGTTTTTAGGTGTCTCTGAAGGTTCTTTATATCATATAAAGTTTTCCCACATTCTGAAAATGACAGAGGCTTCCTACCTGTGTGTCCTATGATGTGCTTTACAATAGCCTGAACATGAATACAGTCTGTCACCTGTGTGAGTCTTTTGGTGTCTATGAAAGTTTACTTTATAAAAGAAATCTCTCGCACTCTAAACTTCAAAAAGGACACTCCCCAGTGTGTATTCTCACGTGTCCATGAAGGTTTCCATTCTGAGTAAAACATTTCCCACCCTCTGAACATGAATAAGGTTTCTCACCTGTGTGAGTTTTTTTAGGTGTCTCTTAAGGTTCTTTCAATCATGTAAAGTGTTCCCACATTCTGAACATGACAGAAGCCTCTTACCTGTGTGTCTTATCATGTGCTTTACAAAAGTCTGAACATTAATACGATCTGTCACCTGTGTGAGTTTTTGGGTGTCTATGAAAGTTTCCTCTGTCATAGAAATCTTTCCCGCACTCTGAACATGAAAAAGTCTCCTCCCCAGAGTGTATTTTCATGTGTCTGATAAGGTTTCCTTTTTGAGTAAAAGGTTTCCCGTACTCTGAACATGAGAGTACAGCTTCTTATCTGTATGAGTTTTTTAGGTGTCTCTGAGGGCTATTTCTATCATGAAATGCTTTCCCACATTCTGAACAACAGAGGCCTCTTACCTCTGTGTCTTATCATGTCCTTTCTAAAAGTCTGAACATGAATACGATCTGTCACCTGTGTGAGTCTCTTGCTGTTTATGAATGTTTTCTCTGTCATAAAGATCTTTCCAGCACTCTGAATATGAAAATAAACCTTTCCCAGTATAAATCTCATGTGTCTATTAAGGTTTCCATTCTGAGTAAATAATTTCCCACCCTCTGAACATGAATAAGGCTTCTCACCTGTGTGAGATTTTAGGTGTCTCTGAAGGCTCTTTCTATCAAGAAAGGTTTTCCCACCTTCTGAACATGACAGAAGCCTCTTACCTGTGTGTCTTATCATGTCCTTTACAAAAGTCTGAACATGAATACGGTCTGTCACCTGTGTCCATTTTTTGGTGTCTATAAAGTTTCCTCTGTCATAGAAAACTTTCCCACACTCTGTACATGAAAAAGGCCGCTTCCTGTTGTAAATTTTCATGGGTGTATGAAGGTTTCCATTCTGAGTACAATATTTTCCACCCTCTGAACATGAATAAGGCTTCGCACCTGTGTTAGTTTTTAGGTGTCTCCAAAGCGTACCTATGTGATTGCTGCCAGGAGATATGGGCGCAGAATACAGCCGGTATAGCTTATCCTGTTGCCGCACAAGTTCCCGGCGACGTTAATAACTAAATGGTTTAAAGAGGCGCCCTGGTGGTATATAAAAGCGTTTAAAAGCAGTTTAAAACCGAGAAAGGTTTGAGGTTGCTTACCTCAAGGACGATAAATCTTTGTAGGGACAAAAGATTTTATTGGTAGCACAGGCAACGCGTTTCACGGGTCTGAGCCCGCTTCCTCAGGTCAATAGCAGTGCCTATATTAGTAAACGTGAGACTCCTAAGTATACTAGTATTAAAGATATACATACATTTACAGCATCAGATTGTAATCAGCGATAGCATTGTATCCAGTGTTTCATTTCATATATATTATTACAGATGAAATATTATAAATAAATAATGTACATATTATATTAGGAGGATTTACCCTTATCTTACGGAGCTGCTGGCGTTTATCAGCCAGAGGTATATAGATAATCAAAACAGGATTTTTCAAACATATGGAAAATTGTGAAACATTGTTTAAAAAAGGTTTTATAATTTTCCATATGTTTGAAAAATCCTGTTTTGATTATCTATATACCTCTGGCTGATAAACGCCAGCAGCTCCGTAAGATAAGGGTAAATCCTCCTAATATAATATGTACATTATTTATTTATAATATTTCATCTGTAATAATATATATGAAATGAAACACTGGATACAATGCTATCGCTGATTACAATCTGATGCTGTAAATGTATGTATATCTTTAATACTAGTATACTTAGGAGTCTCATGTTTACTAATATAGGCACTGCTATTGGCCTGAGGAAGCGGGCTCAGACCCGTGAAACGCGTTGCCTGTGCTACCAATAAAATCTTTTGTCCCTACAAAGATTTATCGTCCTTGAGGTAAGCAACCTCAAACCTTTCTCGGTTTTAAACTGCTTTTAAACGCTTTTATATACCACCAGGGCGCCTCTTTAAACCATTTAGTGCATCCCTAACCCCCATACGATACCCGTGTGAGGGGTGGAGGCAGAACATATGTGGTTTACACCACGGTGGACATCTGCCTCCCTTCTTTTTTCCAAGGAGAGCGACCGCATCCAGGTCCTTAGTGACCTCCCCGAGTGGAGTCGGGTTAATTGTCTCCACCTGCTCCCTGTGGTCGGTTGCCCCCTTGCAACCCACTCTTGTGAGTAGATTCTTATCTTCTACATTGACAATTTTGACTAAACATATTACACTATTGGGCTCCCGTGTTTTTTGTTTCCTGTGCCTTTTCCCCAGAAGGTGTCCTGACACCAATCATCCACTAACGTTAATAACTATTCCCCCTCTAGGTCCAAGTGGATAATGGGGAATGATATAAATCGGCTTTTTGCTATTGCTGGAAGATGAATTATAGTGTTTTAAAATGTAACTTCTGCCCCATCTTGTGATGGCCCCGAAGTTACTCCTCTATAGCCGTAATTCCTATTATGGCCTATGGTGGTGTCCGGCTGCACCTAAATCTCCTCTTCTCCAAAGGCTTTTCCTCAGGGATGAGCAGAAACTACGCCAGTGCGAATTTACGCATCGTAGTTTGCATATACGCATCGTAGTTGGTAGGCAACGTTTCAAATCTCCGTGTACAAATGTATGCGTAGCAAAGTAACACTATGCGTACACTCCTACACATAGTTAACATGTGTGTTGCGATGTAAACTACAAACGTGATATTGTTGTCTATTTTTCCATGTATGATTGTATGCTTACAAAATTACGCATTGGAAAGGGGAACGTACGCATAGAAGAGTTACTGGCACAACCGTAAAAAAAAAAAAGAGGAATTCATGCGTACAATTTTCCGCATAATGGCATAAGCGTCCACATACACTACTCGAAGTTGGCTGACTAAGACCATCCCTGCTTTTCCTATCATGAACATGGCAGAGGCCTCTTGATCTGAGATATCAATATTGCCAATAGAAGCTTTCCATACCTAATCTAGGTCTGCTTGTGTAAAAAATAAATAACCTAACCTAAAGTATATTTGAGCAAGGTAAGAGTAATATGTGCAGTCTCTCCCACTTGGATAAGCAGCCACCATGCATCCATGAGAGAAAGTTCCTTTGATTTAAATTTAAGAGCTCGTAAAGCCCTATATGGTATGACTGATTTGAGGAGGTGTCAACGAGGATTAATAGCAGGACAATAATGTCTCCACCAAGGACAATCATTCCTTTGGCAAAAGACTGCAAGGCATTTAGAACTTTGGACAAAAACCCCACCTGACCAGTATTGGGGGAGTGTATGGTGGCGATAGGGATCTCTTGAGTAAGCAGTCCTCCTTACAAAGATATATCTTCCCCCTGGCTCCACTTGCATATCTTCTTTTGAACACAAGGAATCCAGCGCAGAAGATTCGGGTGCGGCCGGCGCCACTATGGACCATAATAGGAATTATGGCTATAGCTGTGCACAGTGAGTACGTTTGACGCCGTCAGAAGACAGAGCTGAAGTTACATTTAAAACAATGTAATTTGGCCGCCAGCAATAGATGTCAGCCAAATGACATAATTCTCTATCATCCACATCGACCTGGAGGGGGAATATTAACCACTTCAGGACCACAGGCTTTACCCCCCCCTAAAGACCAGGCCATTTTTTGTAAAATAGGCCACTGCAGCTTTAAGGCCAAGCCGCAGGGCCACACAACACAGCACACAAGTAATTCACTCCCCCCCTTTTCTCTTCACCAACAGAGCTCTCTGTTGGTGGGGTCTGATCGCTCCCCTACTGTTTGTTTGTTTGTTTTTTTGTAAATATTCTTTGTATTTATTTTTAAATACATTTCCTTTTTTTTTTCTTCACTAAACCCTCCCTCCCTCCCTTCCCCCAATAGCCAATCACTGTTATCGGCTGTCATAGGTTTCAGTTCATGACAGCCGATCACCGCCGAGACTCTGGAGGGGACAGCGATCTACGGCAAAACGAAGCCCCAAGACCATATGCCAATAAGCGTTAGGCGGTCCTGGGGCTGCCGCCGCGCCCGCGCCCATTGGAGTGACGCGGTCGGCAGACAATTAGCAGATGAGTGCGTTGTTTGGTAAAAAAGCGGTAAGCTGTGCAATTTACAAATGTGTGGAAAATCACAAACGAATATTCATGACGTGCATTTCCCAAGTGAGGCCATTGTCTTCAATAGCCTATGCAACCTTGTGCGTTGGGCCATCCACAGTAAAACGAAAATTACGTCTAGTGTGTTTACTGCCTATGGCAGCAGTGCAAATTCTTCTTTTTGGTTGTTTCTTTTTTTTTTTTTAGGGGGTAGGGGTGAAAGATGTTGTCAGTGTTATCATTCGTTTTGGGGACACCCCTTACATGGTGGCGGGGAGAGGTGGAAATAGTAATCTGTTTTGGTGGGGAAAGTTATTTAGTAGGCAGTGATGGATTCATTCCTGCGGGACACATCTTACGTTTTTCTCTTTTTTGGGGTGGGCTGTGCATTTGTTTGTGCAGAGTATAGTCTGTGTCCCAGCAAGTGTACCATCTGTGTCCTTAGCAATGCAGTGTCTATGGGGGCTCTATAAGGGCCCTTTTCCACTAGGCAGTTTGGATCGCAGGCACTTTGTTGATCGCTACAGCACCGCAATTAACATGTAAATCGCTGTGCTGTTTTTCCACTAGTGTAATTCCTCTCTTTCCGAATCGGCTTGCTGCATTGTTGTTGCATTTGCACCTAAACCCTGTGAAGGAGCACAGGAAAATTGCACAGCAATCTCACTACTATACATTTTTCTGTTTGAGTTTTTTTCCCTCCCATCGGAAATTGCAAGTGCAAATGCAATGCAATCTTTCCATACACCTGACTGATCGCAGCTTAATCTCTGTAGAGGAAATGGAGGGAAACGCGATCCTATTGCAGCTGTCCTGACTGCAAAACTTTTAGTTGTTTAAGACCACATTTCCTTTAGCCACTTTAGTTCGGGGGAGTCATGCAAATATGGGTGCAATACGTGCCATTACATTTGTGTGTGCCCATGAAAAACTCGGCTATAAGTGTAAACAATAGTGTTGCATTGTATGGAACAATAAAATCCCACCGAGATTTTGATTGGCCCTTCTTCAAGCTGCATACATTTCCATACAAAATATGCTTCGTCCTGTATTATCTGCATGAATTATTTATGTCTGATTGCCATCCAATAGAAGAATCGGGCAACACAACATAGAAGTAATGAAGCTTTTTTAAAATCATCCCGCCCGTCGCCATGGTGACAAGGGAAGCCCTCCAGGAACGGGATTTCCTGACCGCAGATCGCCGGAGGTGATCGGAGCGGGTGGGGGGATGCCGCTGCACAGTGGCTATCATGTAGCGAGCCCTAGGCTTGCTACATGATTTAAAAAAATGTTTTTTTTTAACAACTGCTGCGCTGCCCCCTGGTGGTTTTTAATAGACCGCCAGGAGGGTTAAGGTGGCCAAACATCAGACGACTTGGCAGAAAATCAACCATCCGATTCTATTATTATCATCTGATGAGAATCGATGCCGTCAAGAGCATGCCCGGTCGACAATGCAACCAAATTGAAGCCAGAATTGGCTGCATGTATTAACTACTTCCCGACCGCCGTATAGACAAATGGCGGCCGGGAAGCAGACGCCGCAAGGACCGCCGTATTGACAAATGGCGGCGGTCCTTGTTTGGGCATGGGCGGAGCGATCGCGTCATCCGTGACGCGATCCTCCGCCTCCGCCTGTCGCCGCTCACTCGCCGCAACATCCCGCCGGCGGGATGTTAACCCGACGATCGCCGCATACAAAGTGTATAATACACTTTGTAATGTTTACAAAGTGTATTATACAGGCTGCCTCCTGCCCTGGTGGTCCCAATGTCCGAGGGACCACCAGGGCAGGCTGCAGCCACCCTAGTCTGCACCAAGCACACTGATTTTCTCCCCCCCCCGCCCCAGATCGCCCACAGCACCCATCAGACCCCCCCCTGCCCACCCCCCAGACCCCTGTTTGCACCCAATCACCCCCCTAATCACCCATCAATCACTCCCTGTCACTATCTGTCAACGCTATTTTTTTTTATACCCCCCCCCTGCCCCCTGCTCCCTCCTGATCACCCCCCCACCCCCCAGATTCTCCCCAGACCCCCCCAGACCCCCCCCCCCCATGCACTGTATGCATCTATCCCCCCTGATCACCTGTCAATCACCCGTCAATCACCCGTCAATCACCCATCAATCACCCCCTGTCATTGCCACCCATCAATCAGCCCCTAACCTGCCCCTTGCGGGCAATCTGATCACCCCCCCACACCAATAGATCGCCCGCAGATCCGACATCAGATCACCTCCCAAATCCATTGTTTACATCTATTCTCTCCTCTTAACACACACTAATTACCCATCAATCACCCTCTATCACCACCTGTCACTTTTACCTATCAGATCAGACCCTAATCTGCCCCTTGCGGGCACCCAATCACCCGCCCACACGCTCAGATTGCCCTCAGACCCCCCCTTATCAATTCACCAGTGCATTCATTACATCTGTTCTTCCCTGTAATAACCCACTGATCACCTGTCAATCACCTATCACCCATCAATCACCCCCTGTCACTGCCACCCATCAATCAGCCCCTAACCTGCCCCTTGCGGGCAATCTGATCACCCACCCACACCATTAGATCGCCCGCAAACCCGCCGTCAGATTACCTCCCAAATCTATTCTTTACATCTGTTATCTTCTCTAAACACCCACTAATTACCCATCAATCACCCATCAATCACCCCCTATCACTGTTACCTATCAGATCAGACCCTAATCTGCCCCTTGCGGGCACCCAATCACCCGCCTACACGCTCAGATTACCCTCAGACCCCCCCCTTACCAATTCGCCAGGGCATTATTTACATCTATCCTTCCCTGTAATAACCCACTGATCACCTGTCAATCACCTGCCAATCACCTATCACCCATCAATCACCCCCTGTCACCCCCTGTCACTGCCACCCAACAATCAGCCCCTAACCTGCCCCTTGCGGGCAATCTGATTACCCACCCACACCAATAGATCGCCCGCAGATCCGACATCAGATCACCACCCAAGCGCAGCGTTTACTCTCCTCTAAACACCCACTAATTACCCATCAATCACCCCCTATCACCACCTGTCACTGTTACCCATCAGATCAGACCCTAATCTGCCCCTTGCGGGCACCCAATCACCCGCCTACATGCTCAGATTACCCTCAGACCCCCCCTTATCAATTAGCCAGTGCAATATTTACATCTGTTCTCCCCTGTAATAACCCACTGATTACCTGTCAATCACCTATCAATCACCCATCAATCACCCCCTGTCACTGCCACCCATCAATCACCCCCTGTCACTGCCACCCATCAATCACCCGCTGTCACTGCCACCCATCAATCAGCCCCTAACCTGCCCCTTGCGGGCAATCTGATCACCCACCCACACCAATAGATCGCTCGCAGATCCGACGTCCGATCACCTCCCAAGTGCAGTGTTTACATCTGTTCTCTACCCTAAACACCCACTAATTACCCATCAATCACCCCCTGTCACTGCTACCTATCAGATTAGACCCCTATCTGCCCCTAGGGCACTCAATCACCCGCCCACACCCTCAGAATGCCCTCAGACCCCAGCCCTGATCACCTCGCCAGTGCATTGCTTGCATCTATTCCCCCCTCTAATCACACCTTGAGACACCCATCAATCACCTCCTGTCACCCCCTAGCACTCCTATCCATCAGATCAGGCCCAATACAACCTGTCATCTAAAAGGCCACCCTGCTTATGACCGGTTCCACAAAATTCGCCCCCTCATAGACCACCTGTCATCAAAATTTGCAGATGCTTATACCCCTGAACAGTCATTTTGAGACATTTGGTTTCCAGACTACTCACGGTTTTGGGCCCGTAAAATGCCAGGGCGATATAGGAACCCCACAAGTGTCCCCATTTTAGAAAAAAAGACACCCCAAGGTATTCTGTTAGGTGTATGGCGAGTTCATAGAAGATTTTATTTTTTGTCAAAAGTTAGCGGAAATTGATTTTTATTGGTTTTTTTCCACAAGGTGTCACTTTCCGCTAACTTTTGACAAAAAAATAAAATCTTCTATGAACTCGTCATACACCTAACAGAATACCTTGGGGTGTCTTCTTTCTAAAATGGGGTCACTTGTGGGGTTCCTATACTGCCCTGGCATTTTAGGGGCCCTAAACCGCGAGGAGTAGTCTAGAAAACAAATGCCTCAAAATGACCTGTGAATAGGACGTTGGGCCCCTTAGCGCACCTAGGCTGCAAAAAAGTGTCACACATGTGGTACCGCCGTACTCAGGAAAAGTAGTATAATGTGTTTTGGGGTGTATTTTTACACATACCCATGCTGGGTGGGAGAAATTTCTATGTAAATGGACAATTGTGTGTAAAAAAAATCAAACAATTGTCATTTACAGAGATATTTCTCCCACTTAGCATGGGTATGTGTAAAAATACACCCCAAAACGCATTATACTACTTCTCCTGAGTACGGCGGTACCACGTGTGGCACTTTTTTACACCCTAAGTACGCTAAGGGGCCCAAAGTCCAATGAGTACCTTTAGGATTTCACAGGTCATTTTGCGACATTTGGTTTCAAGACTACTCCTCACGGTTTAGGGCCCCTAAAATGCCAGGGCAGTATAGGAACCCCACAAATGACCCCATTCTAGAAAGAAGACACCCAAAGGTATTCCGTACGGAGTATGGTGAGTTCATAGAAGATTTTATTTTTTGTCACAAGTTAGCGGAAAATGACACTTTGTGAAAAAAAACTATTAAAATCAATTTCCGCTAACTTGTGACAAAAAAATAAAATCTTCTATGAACTCACCATACTCCTAACGGAATACCTTGGGGTGTCTTCCTTCTAAAATGGGGTCATTAGTGGGGTTCCTATACTGCCCTGGCATTTTAGGGGCCCTAAACCGCGAGGAGTAGTCTTGAAACAAAAATGACCTGTGAAATCCTAAAGGTACTCATTGGACTTTGGGCCCCTTAGTGCAGTTAGGGTGCAAAAAAGTGCCACACATGTGGTATCGCCGTACTCGGGAGAAGTAGTATAATGTGTTTTGGGGTGTATTTTTACACATACCCATGCTGGGTGGGAGAAATACCTCTGTAAATGACAATCTTTTGATTTTTTTTACACACAATTGTCCATTTACAGAGGTATTTCTCCCACCCAGCATGGGTATGTGTAAAAATACACCCCAAAACACATTGTACTACTTCTCCTGAGTATGGCGATACCACATGTGTGGCACTTTTTTGCACCCTAACTGCGCTAAAGGGCCCAAAGTCCAATGAGTACCTTTAGGATTTCACAGGTCATTTTGAGAAATTTCGTTTCAAGACTACTCCTCACGGTTTAGGGCCCCTAAAATGCCAGGGCAGTATAGGAACCCCACAAATGACCCCATTTTAGAAAGAAGACACCCCAAGGTATTCCGTTAGTAGTATGGCGAGTTCATAGAAGATTTTATTTTTTGTCACAAGTTAGCGGAAATTGATTTTAATTGTGTTTTTTCACAAAGTGTCATTTTCCGCTAACTTTTGACAAAAAATAAAATCTTCTATGAACTCACCATACTCCTAACGGAATACCTTGGGGTGTCTTCTTTCTAAAATAGGGTCATTTGTGGGGTTCCTATACTGCCCTGGCATTTTAGGGGCCCTAAACCGTGAGGAGTAGTCTTGAAACGAAATTTCTCAAAATGACCTGTGAAATCCTAAAGGTACTCATTGGACTTTGGACCCTTTAGCGCAGTTAGGGTGCAAAAAAGTGCCACACATGTGGTATCGCCGTACTCAGGAGAAGTAGTATAATAGTATTGTGGTGTATTTTTACACATACCCATGCTGAGTGGGAGAAAGATCTCTGTAAATGGACAATTGTGTGTAAAAAAAATTAACAAATTGTCATTTACAGAGATATTTCTCCCACCCAGCATGGGTATGTGTAAAAATACACCCCAAAACACATTATACTACTTCTCCTGAGTACGGCAATACCACATGTGTGGCACTTTTTTGCAGCCTAACTGCGCTAAGGGGTCCAAAGTCCAATGAGCACCTTTAGGCTTTACAGGGGTGCTTACAATTTAGCACCCCCCAAAATGTCAGGACAGTAAACACACCCCACAAATGACCCCATTTTGGAAAGTAGACCCTTCAAGGTATTCAGAGAGGGGCATGGTGAGTCCGTGGCAGATTTCATTTTTTTATGTCGCAAGTTAGAAGAAATGGAAACTTTTTTTTTCTCACAAAGTGTCATTTTCCGCTTACTTGTGACAAAAAATAATATCTTCTATGAACTCACTATGCCTCTCAGTGAATACTTTGGGATGTCTTCTTTCCAAAATGGGGTCATTTGGGGGGTATTTATACTATCCTGGAATTCTAGCCCCTCATGAAACATGACAGGGGGTCAGAAAAGTCAGAGATGCTTGAAAATGGGAAAATTCACTTTTTGCACCATAGTTTGTAAACGCTATAACTTTTACCCAAACCAATAAATATACACTGAATGGGTTTTTTTTTATCAAAAACATGTTTGTCCACATTTTTCGCGCTGCATGTCTACAGAAATTTTACTTTATTTGAAAAATGTCAGCACAGAAAGTTAAAAAAAATCATTTTTTTGCCAAAATTCATGTCTTTTTTGATGAATATAATAAAAAGTAAAAATCGCAGGAGCAATCAAATAGCACCAAAAGAAAGCTTTATTAGTGACAAGAAAAGGAGCCAAAATTCATTTACGTGGTAGGTTGTATGAGCGAGCAATAAACCGTGAAAGCTGCCGTGGTCTGAATGGAAAAAAAGTGGCCGGTCCTTAAGGGGTAGAAAGCCCTAGGTCCTCAAGTGGTTAATCTGACATGCAGCAAGATGTAGGGCCGACATGCTCGATCGGGTGTGCAGCGGTAACGCGTACAATATTGGGGCGAGCAATGAACAATGAAACCTCCGGCACTGCCCCAAAGGTGTAAAATGTGCCCCGTTCAGTATACGTTAACTGTCCTTACCCACCACCATCTCTGTCCTGCCTCCCATAACATGACCCACATGGTTGCCACGGTATATGTGGGCGCATGTGTGACGTCCCACATTACGCCAGCAACCACGTAGGGCAGGTGTATGGGAGGCAGGACAGAAAAGGCGGCAGCACGGAAAGTTAAAGTATACTGTGCTGGGCACAGGGGGGCACATTTTGCATGGGGGGGCACCAGTGGATGCAGCATCACAAGGCTGATTCCTGAGAGATTTCATGCTGAAATCAATCAGAAATTGGCCTGTGGTATATGGGCAGGTGACAGATCTCTCTCCAATCAGATTCAATCAGAGAGAAATCTGTCGCTTGGTTGATCTGCCTGTATATTGTCTAATATATGGGCACCATTAGGCTATTCCATTCCCATAGCAGGAGATAAGAGGACACCAGTGATCACTATCTGTTCCTCTATGCTGTACTCGGTGTTTGGTGATACACCATTACAATAAGCACAGAGATGATAGAGTGTAGGGAGACCAACAGAGATCAGCGGTCACTGTAGCTAGGTTACATAACTAGCATTGAATGACTTAATCTGTATATGCTGGGGGGTGATGTGAAAACTGGAATAAAGATTAGTCAAAGTAAAAAGAACTATTCTCAAATCTCAACCACCTTTTTCTTCATGTTTTAGCATCAAGTTATCAACTAAGAATGAATAATAACCTGAAGAAAATTAAGGACAACTTTGAAAGCAGCCCATTGGTTAACATTGGGAGTCTCACCCCATCACCAGGTGGATCAAGAGAAACGTTTACTTTTGCACCTGAAGATGTTAACTTTCAGAACGGCACCATTCTGTATTTTGGTATAATTGCCACTGACAAAGCAGCTCAGAAATCAGAAGTATCTAACATTGCGCAGTTGGCTTTCTATGACGTTCCATCGTTGCCCCTCACTACTCTGCAAGTGATAAAACCCACTACCATGGCAATGCTTAACAGCACTGCTGCAAAGATCAGCAGCTCTTCATCTGCAAAACCTCCCAATAACACTTCTGCAAATGTGAGAGTAATAACCCTGAGCCTGGTAGTATGCGGATCCCTGATTTGCTTGCTAGTATGTATAGTTATTTGTTTTTGTTGTCGAAAGAAAAGGAAGCAACAAGTTATCTGCTAAACAGCAATGAATAAATTGAGCAGCCACATTAGACCCATCTCTTTTTGCTATAATGGCATTGGGTCCATGAGATTGTGTAACAGGGTCTTTGTAGACTATTTACTTACAGGGGTTGATTCATAAAGCATTACCACATTCGGTAATGCAGAAAACAGCTGACTTTACCGAGCACTTAGGAAAATGTCAATTCATAAAAGCGGTAACTGCATGAAAAGCTGAAATTACCGAGCAGTGAGGTAAATAACCGACTTGTGCAGTAATTACCTCAACACACGTCAGTAAGGGCTCGTTCACAGCTGGGGCGTTTTGCGTTTTTTTTTTTTCAAGCGCCGTCGATTTTCAAAATTGCCCTGAAAGCGCTTGTGCAATGATTCCCTATGAGAGAGTTCACATCTGAGGGGTTTGTTTCTGATCCGCTCAGCAAAGCGCTGCCTATACCATTTTCTGAGCGTTTTTGCTCAATGGAGGGTATAGGGAAATTGCAAAGTGCTTGGTGTAGCGATTTCCCCAGCTCTTTTAAGAATAAATACAATGGGGTTGATTCACTAAACCGTTAATACGCCTTATCGGAGATAACACGCCTTATCAAAGTTACGCCTTATCAGAGTAGCATAGTGAGCGCTACAAACTTATGCCTGCTAATTGGCAATGACAAGAGCTCCTCATCCTGCCCTGAACCCGTAGCGCTCACTATGCTACTCTGATAAGGCGTGTTAACTTTTGTAAGGCGTGTTATCTCTGATAATGCGTGTTAACGGACGTGCTTTGCGTTAGCACGGTTTAGTGAATCAACCCCATTGTATTTATCCTTTTCCGGGTCACAGAGTTCACTTCCTGACTTAGATCAGGAAGTGAAAAAACAAATCGCTCTGCAAAAGCGCTTTGAAAAGCGCTTATACAAAATCACAGCATGCAGCTAAGTGCCGGGAGGAGAAAAAAAACACACACAAAAAAATCAAAAATCGCTGCTGTTAGCGATTTCGATTTTAGATGTGAGCAAAGCCTAAATGTCAATTCAGAGCAAGCAGAGGCAGTATAACAAAACATGCACATCTAAAGGGAAGTTGGGATGCCTCTTATATTGTAAGGCTGTCTCTGCATGTAACAACACAGGAAACTCACACTCTACTGCTGTTACCGACAGTTGGGCTTTGGGAAATTACCGCACTTCTACCGCAGCTTTATGAAGTAACACACACATTTTTATGAATTGACCCCTCAGTGTTGATAACCGGAAAACCCCTCATCCAGTGTTTGTTTTAAATAAAGGGAGCTGCTTTTGAAGTAAACTTTATTTATATACTGTATTTGCCTAAAATAAACTGTGTGTATGACCCTCAATGTTCTTCTCTTTCTAATTTTGCTAATCTTTTCTTGATTTTAACCGTTCCCTCTTCAGTCTTTTTTTTTTCTCCTTAATCAGCTGTAATATATGTAATCTTCTCTCATAGGTTTTAAATTGGAGCATTCTTGTGATCAGGTAATGGAGGATTCTTGTGATCAGATTCCATCCTATCCCATGCTGAGTAATGTCAGTTACACCAGCAGCACTTTACTGATTACAGATTACTCATCCTCCATGAGGTATAATAATGCGTACAGGTGAAACGCAAAAAAATTAGATATATTTCATCTACTTACTCTTACATCATGCCAGGAAGTGACATAAACATTACATTCATTATTGCTTCCAGGGAAAAAGAATGCGGTTTTCACTGCTGTGACAGTATGATGATAAGCTGATCAATACTCATCAATGCCAGTCATCACTGCCTCATCCTCTGCTGTGCTGACCACTGCTACCAAGCAGGATAAAATATCACCTTGAGATCCGCCACTCATTCATCTTTCCAAGCTGCAGTGACCAGAAATGGAAGATGGATGCAGCAGTTATTAATAGCAAACTTGCCTGGCACATCTTGGTGGCATTTAGGGGAGAGAGGCATGGAAACAATGAAGAATTTCAGAGTGCCCCCCCCCCCCCCCCTGGGGCCCGCTCGGGGCCGTTTTGTGGGGACTGGAGGGGTGGCAGCATGAGGGGAAAGCCTTGGCCACAGTCGGCGGGGAGAGGGGAAGTTCCCCCCCCCCTCTCCCTCACCTCAGGGCTCTCCCCTCTGCGATCCCCTCCAGCTTAAGTTACAGTATGGGCAGCGGGCAGCGGCGGGCAGACACATACCTTCCGTGTGTTCCACCGCATACTCCTCGTGACGTCACTTCCAGAAGTGACAACAGACGCTAGAGCGAGGAGTATGCGGTGGAACGCACGGAAGGTAAGTATCTGCCCGCCGCTGCCCACACTGTAACTTAAAGGGAACCAGAGAGGATTAAATATACATACCTGGGGCTTCCTCCAGCCCCATACGCACGGATCGCTCCCACGCCGCCATCCTCTGCTGCCTGGAACCGCCGATACCGGGTCCCGTCATTACCGCCGGTCGGCCGGCTGACGCGTCCAATTCTGCGCATCAAAGTGGGCTCCCTCCATACAGGTACGCGTGCGGCTGCCTACTGCGCAGCCGCATGCGTACGGGTATGGAGGGAGCCCTTGTGATGCGGACAATTGGCCGCGTCCACCGGAAGTGACGGGCCCGGTACCGGCGGATCCAGGAAGCGGAGGATGGTGGCGTGGGAGCGATCCAGGCTTATGGGGCTGGAAGAAGCCCCAGGTATGTATAAACTCTTTTTCTATTTTAAAAAATCATTCCTCTCTGGTTCCCTTTAAGCTGGAGGGGAGCGGAGAGGGGCGAGCCCCGAGGTAAGGGAGAGGGGGGGTACTTCCCGTCTCCCCGTCGACTGTGGCCAAGGCTTTCCCCTCATGCTGCCACCCCTCCAGCCCCCACAAAATGGCCCCGAGCGGGCCCCAGAGGGGGGCCCGGGCCCTGCAGGCCCTATTGTTACGCCAGTGCTGATAACCCTTCAGCACTGTCAGCAGAAAAGGAGAGGCGGATATAAGGTCTTCTTTCTGCAGCCTTTTTTTTATCTTTTTGGCATTTAATATTGATCTGTCCGTAATTATATAATATATTGTATTATACGGTACCTATTTGTTTAATTTAAATTTACCAAAACCCAGGACTGACATTGCTGCAAATAAACCTTTATTATTGCAGAAATTCAACACAAATTGACCATCTAAGGCAGCCTTTCTCAACCTTCTTACCCTGGAGGAACCCTGCAAAAAACGTTTGGATCTCAAGCAACCCCTGCATTTATTTTGCAGGAGGCAGAGTCTTTAACCTCCTGGGCGTTACGCCGTTCAGGAGATTTTGCTGTCCTCAGGAGTCTGCCGCTATAAAACTGTTTCTACTGAAAAATAAGCTGTTGGCTAGCACTAGGCTAGCTAGTATACGTTGCTGCACCCCCCCCCCCCCCCCGATTTCCCAGAATCTCCCCGATTATACATTACCCAGCCTGGCTCCAGCGATCACCACAGCCTCCCCGCACAGCTCCGCTCTTCTCTATGGGGAGTAGAGATGTCCCGAACGGTTCGCCCGCGAACGGATCCAGGCAAAATTTTTTGCGTAAGTTCGATTCTCCCCATAATGCTCCATTGAGCAGAACTTTAACCCTCTACATCACAGTCAGCAGGCACATTGTCACCAATCAGACTACACTAACTCTAGGAGCCCCACCCCCCTTATAAAAGGCAAGGTTCTCCTGTTGTTTAACTCACTCGTCTGCCTACAGTAATTAGTTAAAGGACAGCTACTGACAGACTTTGCTAGGGAGAGTTTAATTAGACTCTTGTAGGCTTGTTCCAAGCTGATTGTTATTCCTTATATTTCTCTCTCTCTCTCAGGCTGGGCTGGGAATTGAACCCAGGTCTTAGTGTGTGGTAGGTAACACACTTAACCACTATACCACCAACAACACTACATGCTGAAGCCAGCCTAGCATGTACCATTATGATCAATCCAAGAGAAAAATTAGCTTGCTTAAGGATTTGTAGCATGAAAAGCCAACTCACATTGGCTGGGAATTGAACTCAGGCTGGGCTGGGAATTGAACCCAGGTCTCAGTGTGTAGTGTTGGTGGTGTAGTGGTTAAGTGAGTTACGTACCACACACTGAGTCCTGGGTTCAATTCCCAGCCCAGCCTGGGTTCAATTCCCAGCCAATGTGAGTTGGCTTTTTATGCTCCGGGATTCATGCCTCATTCATTTTGATAAAGGTGAGGTACTGAACACTTTTGTGACTTATGTGACTTCTCTTCTCAGTGACAATGCCTCCAGCTGCGCTGAAGGTCCTTTCTGACAGGAAACTTGAGGCAAGGCAAGACAGAAGTTGGATGGCAAATTGTGACAGCTCTGGCCACAGGTCAAGCCTGCGCACCAAGTAGTCCAGGGGTTCATCGCTGCTCACAGTGTCTACATCCACACTTATGGCCAGGTAGTTGGCTACCTGCCGGTCGAGGCATTGGTGGAGGGTGGATCCGGAATGACTAAGGCGAGGCGTTGGACTAAAGAATGTCCGCATGTCCGACATCACCATGAGATCGCTAGAGCGTCCTGTCCTTGCCTGTGTGGACATGGGAGAAGGATTACTGGCAGTGGTACCTTTATTCTCTTGTGCTGTGACATCACCCTTAAACGCACTGTAAAGCATAGTTGCCAGCTTGTTCTGCAAGTGCTGCATTCTTTCTGCCTTCTGATGATTTGGAAATATATCCGCCACTCTGTGCTTATACCGAGGGTCTAGTAGTGTGGCCACCCAGTACAGCTCATTCCACTTGAGTTTTTTATATGGGAGTCCCTCAACAGGCTGGACAGCATAATAGACGCCATCTGCACAAATTTGGATGCAGACGTACTATCCATCTCCTCTTGCTCTTCCTCAGTGATGTCAGGTAAGTTTTCCTCCTCTCCCCAGCCACAAATAATACCAAGGGAAAGTTGAGCAGCACAAGCTCCCTGCGATGCCTGCTGCGGTTGTTCTTTCGCCTCCTCCTCCTCCCCCCAAAAAAACCACCTTCCTCATCATCTGAATCCTCTTCCCCACATGACTCTTCCTCCTCCTCCCCCCTCCTCTGTGCTGCCGCAGGTGTTAAGGAAACAGCTGGTTCTGAGAATTGATCCCACAACTCTTCCTCCTGTTCCTGTAACTGTTCCTGTTCACGCGCCTCCAAAGCTTGATCCACCACTCTACGCACGGCACTCTCCAGGAAGAAAGCATATGGGATCAAGTCGCTGATGGCGCCTTCACTGCGACTCACCGGGTTTGTAACCTCCTCAAACGGCCGCATAAGCCTGCAGGCATTTCGCATGAGTGTCTAGTACTTCGTCCAGAACATCCCCATCTCCCCAGAGTGTGTCCTTCTACTGTAGTTGTAGAGATACTGGTTGATGGCTTTCTCCTGTTGTAGGAGGCAGTTAAACATGAGGGTTGAATTCCAGCAAGTCGGGCTATCGAAAAACAAGTGTCTCACCGGCAAGTTCTTTCTCCGCTGAATATCGGCCAAGTGTGCCATGGCCGTGTAAGACCGTCTGAAATGCCCATACAACTTCCTGGACTGCTTCAGGACGTCCTGTAAGACTGGGTACTTACACACAAATCTCTGAATTACTAGATTCAGCACCTGCCATGCAGGGTACATGTGTCAACTTTCCCAAATTCAAAGCCAAAACGAGATTCCTGCCGTTGTCACACACCACGTTGCTGATCTCCAGTTGGTGCAGGGCCAGCCACTGATCCACCTGTTTGTTAAGAGCAGCCAGGAGAGCTGCTGCAGTGTGACTCTCCACTTTGAGGCAAGACATGTCTAAGATGGTGACACACACACGTACATATCCTAATATTATAAATTGGAAAGTTCGGATGTTTGGATGTTTGTTACTCAATCATGCAAAAATGGCTGAACACTAACCGGAATAGTATATAGGATACTTTTTATTCCTATAACCAAAAGGTGGGCGGAGACAAATACAAATTTCACAGGGAAATGTAAACAGCAGCCATTCTTACACTGTTAATGGTAGGGTTCTCAAACTTTGCACAGTTTGTGACTGGGATTAATATTCTGAAAAGTGGGTGGAGCCTACATAAGCCAATTAAAATTCACCTATTGATTTTCAAGGGAAATATTTCATTGCTGTCATTCTTGCACTGTTAATGGGGCAAGCCTCAAACCTGGTGCAGTTGGTCTTTGGGTGACTGGGGTTCAAATTCAGAAAAGGAGTGGAGCCATAAACAGCTAATCAGATGTGTTTCATTTCAAGGCAAATTTTTAATGCCAAAGAAATCTAACAAACTTGGTCATTGAGTAATTGTGTGTTAGGGTTAGAAAAAGTGGCCACAGCCAACACCAGCCAAATACATACCCGGGAAACGTCAGGACATCAGTGGGCAGAAAAAAATACAAATTTCACTGTCAGAATGTAAACTGCAGCCACTCTTACACTGTCAATGGTAGAGTTCTCAATCTTTAAACAGTTGGTCACTGGGTGACTGGGATTCATATTCAGAAAAGTGGATGGAGCCTACAAAAGCCAATCAAAATTAACCTATTGATTTTCAAGGGGAAATATTTCATTGCTGCCATTCTTGCACTGTTAATGGCACAAACCTCAAACCTGGTGCAGTTATTGGGTGACTGGGGTTCAAATATAGAAAAGGGGGTGGAGCCACAAACAGCCAATTAGATTTATTTCATTTCAATGCAAATCATTGATGCCAAAGACTGCAAAGCTCACAAACTAGGTCATTGAGTAATTGTGTGTTAGGGTTAGAGAAAGTGGGCAGAGCAAACACTAGCCAAATATATCAGTTGATCCTGTGATTTTATTGTACTGTCTGTGGATTCTTGAATAAACTTCATAGCCCTTTTACCTCAACCTATCCTGGTTTGCGGATCCTCCTTTGCACACTAGCCAAATACATACCCGGGCAACGCCGGGCGACCAGCTAGTGTATGTATATATATATATATATATATATATATATATATATATATTCACACACGTACAGTGGGTTGCAAAAGTATTCGGCCCCCTTGAAGTTTTCCACATTTTGTCATATTACTGCCACAAACATGAATCAATTTTATTGGAATTCCACATGAAAGACCAACACAAAGTGGTGTACACATGAGAAGTGGAACGAAAATCATACATGATTCCAAACATTTTTTACAAATAAATAACTGCAAAGTGGTGTGTGCATAATTATTCGGCCCCCTTTGATCTAAATGCAGTTAGTTGCCTATAGACATTTCCTGATGAGTGCTAATGACTAAATAGAGTGCACCTGTGTGTTATCTAATGTCAGTACAAATACAGCTGCTCTGTGAGGGCCTCAGAGGTTGTCTAAGAGAATATTGAGAGCAACAACACCGTGAAGTCCAAAGAACACACAAGACAGGTCAAGGATCGAGTTATTGAGAAATTTAAAGCAGGCTTAGGCTACAAAAAGATTTCCAAAGCCTTGAACATTCCACGGAGCACTGTTCAAGCGATCATTCAGAAATAGAAGGAGTATGGCCCTACTGTAAACCTACCAAGACAAGGCCGTCCACCTAAACTCACAGACCGAACAAGGAGAGCGTTGATCAGAAATGCAGGCAAGAGGCCCATGGTGACTCTGGACGAGCTGCAGCGATCTACAGCTCAGGTGGGAGACTCAGTCCATAGGACAACTATTAGTCATGCACTGTACAAAGTTGGCCTTTATGGAAGAGTGGCAAGAAGAAAGGCATTGTTAACAGAAAGCATAAGAAGTCCCGTTTGCAGTTTGCCACAAGCCATGTGGGGGACACAGCAACCATGTGGAAGAAGGTGCTCTGGTCAGAGGAGACCAAAATGGAACTTTTTGGTCAAAATGCAAAACGCTATTTGTGGTGGAAAACTAACACTGTACATCACTCTGAACACACCATCCCCACTGTCAAATATGGTGGTGGCAGCATCATGCTCGGTGGGTGCATCTCTTCAGCAGGGACAGGGAAGCTGGTCAGAGTTGATGGGAAGATGGATGGAGCCAAATACAGGGCAAACTTGGAAGAAAACCTCTTGGAAACTGCAAAACACTTGAGACTGGGGCGGAGGTTCACCTTCCAGCAGGACAATGACCCTAAACATAAAGCCAGGGCAACAATGGAATGGTTTAAAACAAAACATATCTATGTGTTAGAATGGCCCAGTCAAAGTCCAGATCTAAATCCAATTGAGAATCTGTGGCAAGATCTGAAAACTGCTGTTCACAAACGCTGTCCAGATCTAGGAGCCTTATCCCCGCCGCGGAGAGCAGCGGTCCACGAGGAAGCTACCTAAGCGAAACAATTGTCGACCCGACAGGTCTCTGTGGGTGGTTTGATCTGACTGACGGTGATGTATTGCTGATACTTCCACTGAACTATTTTGTCTATTGAATTGCGGAGCTTGCAAATAAATATGGCAGTTTAAACACCAGCTGGTGCCCATGTGAGGACATTGTTTTTGATGACCCTAAACATAAAGCCAGGGCAACAATGGAATGGTTTACAACAAAACACATCCATGTGTTAGAATGGCCCAGTCAAAGTCCAGTTCTAACTCCAAACGAGAATCCGTGGCAAGATCTGAAAGCTGCTGTTCACAAACGCTGTCCATCTAATCTGACTGAGCTGGAGCTGTTTTGCAAAGAAGAATGGGCAAGGATTTCAGTCTCTAGATGTGCAAAGCTGGTAGAGACATACCCTAAAAGACTGGCAGCTGTAATTGCAGCAAAAAGTAGTTCTACAAAGTATTGACTCAGGGGGCCGAATAATTACGCACACCCCACTTTGCAGTTATTGATTTGTAAAAAATGTTTGGAATAATGTATGATTTTCTTTCCACTTCTCACGGGTACACCACTTTGTATTGGTCTTTCATGTGGAATTCCAATAAAATTGATTCATGTTTGTGCCAGTAATGTGACAAAATGTGGAAAACCTCAAGGGGGCCGAATACTTTTGCAACCCACTTTATATATAAACACTAAACCTGGTGCATCCATGGTCGTGAAGCGTCTTGTCGATGTTCTCCCCCAAATATTGTCCTCCTCAGAGTCCTCTTCCTGTCCCACACAGTGTCTTCCTGGTGTCTTCCTCCTGTTTCCTGTGGTGTCCTGTCCCCCAGTTTTGCCCTCATCCAGTCTTAAAGTGTCCTCATGCTGTCCCCCAGCATTGTCCTCCTGTCCCCATGCTGTCCCCCAGTGTCCTCTTCCTGTCTCCCAGTGTCTAGAATCTAGATGCTGTCTCCAGTATCCACCTCTGTGCCTCCTAGCTGCGCTGTGTGGTGTAATTAGCAGCAATAGCAGCTTGTGTCATTTACCAGCCTGTATCCGCATTCCTTGTGTCGGAACCCTGTAGCTGCGCTGTCACTCACTATACCGAGCGTGCCCACAATGAACAGCGGCTCCTCTCTTACTCACGCCTTCCCCCTTCAGCCAGTTGCATGCATAATGACACGATCATGCACGCAACTAGGAAGTGTTGCTGTAGGGGGAAGTGCAGGCAGTGCCACCAACTGCATGCCCAATTAACCATTTCTGCCTGACATGCTGTATCTTGCAGCATATGCTCAGATACATGGCGGTAATGGCGAGCGATATTGGGATCAAAAATGTCCTGTATTGCCCATCTTCAGAATGCGCAGCTTTTCCATACATGGCGCCAGAGTATAGCACATAATGTGTGTGATGTCACACGCACACTGCATGCTATGCGCCAGCTGTGTATGGAAAAGCGACATTCTGAAGACGAATGGGCGTGTGGTGGGCGACGTAGGGCATGTATAAATGCACACACACGGGATACATTTTATACACTGGGGAACAGCAGCTGACTCGGAAAATAGAGAGATTTCATGCTAAAATTGATTGGGTATCAGCCTGCATTGTACGGGCAGCCGACAGATCTCTCTTAGGGCTGGTGCACACCAAGAGCGCTTCTGAGCACTTTGAAAAGCCTTTGGCTAATGTATTTGAATGGATCACACCAGAGCAATGCAATTTTCTCCCAAACACTGGTCCTGCAGCCGATTTCTGTGGCGATTCAGACCCAATGTTAAATATAGGAAAGTGGAAAGTCGCTCTGAGAAGCGCTAGAACAGAGCCATTTTCCAAGCTTTTTTATTACAGAAGCTGTTCAGTTATAGCTCCAAAAATTGCTAGGCACATGCCTAGAAAACTCACTTCAAAAAGCGTTTAGCGTTTGCAACTATGCTAGCGATTTTTGGTTTGCACTGGCCCTAACATCCAATCAGAGATTTTGGTTGAGTCTACTCATCATTGGTAAATGTATGGCTACAGTGTTACCGCAGATCTGTGTTTCATGAGATCTAGTTCTGATTATTCTGATTGGTCCAAATTCAAGCTGCATAATTTACAAGACAATGGGCTTGATTCACAAAAGAGTGCTAACTGTTAGCACCGCCGTTTTTGCGCGAATTTTTGCATTGCAGGTGCTCGCGAAATTTCGCGCTAAACGATAACGTTTTCGCGCACAAACACGAATTTTACCGCAAAATCGATATCGTTTTCACGCGAAAATTCACGTTTGCGCGTGAAACCATTATCGTTTAGCGTGAAAATTCGCGATCGCGCGCAATGCGAAAATTCGCGTGAAAACGCCTGTGCTAACAGTTAGCACTCTTTTGTGAATCAAGCCCATTGAATGTTAAGAGAAATTTACATCTCATTGATCATTCCCAGTTAACTCCACCCCTAACCCCAAACATTACCTTCTTCCCCTTCTTGCCAAGACAAGATCAAGACTCACATTGTGTATCCTGTAAAAACATAATACCAATGGAGGGGAAGCTCCATTGCACATTACATGCAGTGTGACATTTAATAGTGCGCTTCAGTGCAACTGTAAATGGATCTGTGGCGATGCCCTAGTGTGAGTAGCCTTGAAGCAGGGGACACAATTGACTGTTTTGTGCAAGTTTTCTACACAGAAAAAAAAAAAAAAAAAACCAATCAATGTCTAGTTCACACTCAATATGTTTTTCACAGGCCTGTGGAGTCGGTGCATTTTTTTTCCCTGACTCCAGGTACCCAAAAATTGCTCTAACTCCTAATGAATTTAAACTGTAATTTAAATAGAAAATATGAAAAAAATTTCTATTTCTCAGATAATGGTCAAAAATTATATTTACAGTAATAGCTGTGATTAGCCCACAAACATGAAATAAACCAATCAAAATGAGTTACTTGTGCTGCTTCTATAAAGCAGTCCCCGTATTTGAAAAGTCAGATATACATATCTTATTGTGATTGTATATATATGATGTCTCCTCCCCCTCTCCTTTGCAGCGGTGGCACACACACACGTGTCCCTCAGGGTCATTCGTAGCGGCAGGGAATCCTGCCGTTCGTTCCTGCAGAGCAGGTGCTGGCAGAAGTAATGTCTGCAACCTCTGCTCTGCTTCCCTGCCGCTACGAATGATCCTGGGGGACACGCGTGGTCCGAGGCTGCTGTACTTGCATAGGAGAGGGGGGTGCAGGAAGAGGAGGCAGAGCCGAAGAGGCAGTTTCAGGGTGGGGGGGGGGGGCAGCTTTGAATTCATTAATTTAACACCGCCGGGATTTGGAGAAACTTTTCATTTCTAAAATTGGCCGCAGGTGCACACCCACTTCGCGTTCTGACTGACCAGAACCCAAAGTGGCCAGATTTAGGGTTCTGGCCGTAACATCCTACTAATATAATAAATGGGAAAGTTCGGATGTTTGGATGTTTGTTACTCGATCACGCAAAAACGGCTGAACGGATTTGAATGAAATTTGGCACACACATAGTACATTACCTGGAATAAAGTATAGGATACTTTTTATTCCCATAACCAAAAAGAGACAAATACAAATTTCACTGGAAAATGTAAACTGCAGCCATACACTGTTACACTGGAGGTGTGTTTAGCTTCTAAGGGTAGAATGGTTAATTTGCATATATCCAGCAGTGATGCACTGGGAGACATCTCAAGCTCACTCCAACCTGAATTATCGCAAATTCTTTCTGTTTTAAGAAAGCAAACTTTTGTTTTTCTTACACTGTTAATGGTAGGGTTCTCAAACTTTGCACAGTTGGTCGTTGGGTGACTAGGGTTATTATTCAGAAAAGTGGTTGGAGCCTATAAAAGCCAATCAAAATTCACCTAATGATTTTCAAAGGGAATATTTACATTTCTGCCATTCTTGCACTGTTAATGGCACAAGCCTAAAACCTGGTATAGTTGATCATTGGGTGACTGGGGTTCAATTTCAGAAAGGGGGTGGAGCCACAAATAGCCAATCAGATTTGTTTCATTCCAATGCAAATTATTGTTGCCAAACACCGCAAAGCTCACAAACTTGGTAATTGAGTAATTGATTAATTGTGTGTTAGGGTTAGGAAAGTGGGCACAGCCAACACCAGCCAAATACATAAGCGGGCAACGCCGGGTCATAAGTGGGCGGAGACAAATACAAATTTTACTGGGAAGATGTAAACAGCAGCCATTCTTACACTGTTAATGGTAGGGTTCTCAAACTTTGCACAGTTGGTTACTGGGTGACTGGGGTTAATATTCAGAAAAGTGGGTGGAGCCTACAAAAAACAATCAAAAATTACCTATTGATTTTTCAGGGGAATATTTCATTGCTGCCATTCTTGCACTGTTAATGGCACAAGCCTCAAACCTGGTACAGTTGATCATTGCGTGACTGGGGTTTAAATTTATATAAGGGGGTGGAGCCCCAAACAGCCAATCTGATTGGTTTCATTTTAATGCAGGTTATTGATGCTAAAGACCGCAAAGCTCACAAACTTGGTCATTGAGTAATTGAGTAATTGTGTGTTAGGGTTAGGAAAAGTGGGCACAGCCAACACCAGCCAAATACATAATCGGGCAATGCTGGGTCATCAGTAGGCGGAGACAAATACAAATTTCACTGAGAAAATGTAAACTGCAGCAATTCTTACACTATTAATGGTAGGGTTCTCAAACTTTGCACAGTTGGTCACTGGGTGACTGAGATTAATATTCAGAAAAGTGGGTGGAGCCTACAAAAGCCAATCAAAATCCACCTATTAATCTTTAAGTGAAATATTTAATTGATGCCATTCTTGCACTGTTAATGGCACAAGCCTCTTGCACTGTTAATCACCTGCACCTGGTACAGTTGGCCATTGGGTGATTGGGGTTCAAATTCAAAAAAGGGGTGGAGCCACAGCCAATCAGATTTATTTTATTTCAATGCAAATTATTGATGCCAAAGACCTCAAAGCTCACAAACTTGGTCATTAAGTAATTTTGTGTTTGGGTTAGAAAAAGTAGGCGGAGCTAGCACCAGCCAAATACATACCTGGGCAATGCCGGGTCTTCAGTGGGCGGAGACAAACACAAATTTCACTGGGAAAATGTAAACTGCAGCCATTCTTACACTATTAATTGTGGGGTTCTAAAACTTTGCACAGTTGGTCACTGGGTGACTGGGATTAATATTTAGAAAAGTGGGTGGAGCCTACAAAAACCAATCACAATTCACCTATTGATTTTCAAGGCAAATATTTAATTGCTGCCATTTTTGCACTGTTAATGGCACAAGCCTCAAACCTGGTACAGTTGATCATTGGGTGACTGGGGTTAAATATTTAGAAAAGGGGTGGGGCTACAAACAACGAATCAGATGTGTTTCATTTCAATGAAAATTATTCATGCCAAAGACCACAAATCTCACAAACTTGGTCATTGACTATTGACAATTGTGTGTTAGGGTTAGAAAAAGTGGCCACAGCCAACAGCAGCCAAATACATACCCGGGAAACATCAGGACATCAGTGGGTGGAGAAAAATAAAAATTTAACTGCCAGAATGTAAACTGCAGCCATTCTTACACTGTCTGTCAATGGCAGGGTTCTTAAACTTTGCACAGTGGGTGACTGGGATTAATATTCAGAAAAGTAGGTGGAGCCTACAAAAGCTAATCAAAATTCACCTATTGATTTTTAAAGTAGTGGAGCCACAGCCAATTATTGATGCCAAAGACCGCAAAGCTCACAAACTAGGTAATTGTGTGTTAGGATTAGAAAAAGTGGACAGAGCTAACACTAGCCAATTACATACCCGGGCAACGCCGGGCGACCAGCTAGTATATACTAAATAACAAAGATGTCATCTTTGCTGTAAGAGTAAAGCCTGATGTGTAGCTGTGTCACTAATAGAGATGGTCAATGAGATGCAAATAATTCTACGTTCATGCGAATATATGCATTCCTTTTGCTCATAAAATCAAATAATTTGATATGTTAAAATTTGGTTTGGGGACTATGAATTAAAGGGTACCCGAGACGGATGAAAAAAGTTTTATAAATACCTGGGGCTTCCTCCAGCCCCCTTCAGGCTAATAAATTCTCGCTATCCTCCTCCAACACATGGATCTTTTGCTATGAGTCCCGGTAATAATACAGCCAGTCAGCGCAGTCTGGCCGTGTGCCGCTTCCACAGCCAGGAGCTTTCTGCATCTGCACAATAGTGCAGCACGTTCCTGGTGGCGGAGTGTGTGCATGCGCACTACGTCCTGACTGGCTAAAGTACCTGGACCCATAGCAGAAAATTCAGGTCGCGGAAGAGGACAGCGAGGGAATGATTAGCCTGCAGGGGGCTGGAGGAAGCCCAGGTATGTATAAAACTTTAATCTGTCTCAGGTTTACTTTAAATTACACAGTAGTACTATACTCTACATATGCACTCCCCACAGAGCTGCAGGGAATCCACTGAGAATGTTGTGCACATTGAACACAGAGGTGTTGTCTATCACCCATAAACCTGGTTTAGATTGTACATGAAGAATGTTTAATGGAGGAAGAATCCTCATTCTCCTGCAGAGTACCTGCAAATCACTCTTACATATACCCACAGTTACGTTGCCTAATAGATGTTTGTTGTTCCTGTCTGTACCTTCTACAAGTACTTCTTACCAAGGAATAGTTTTAGGTCTCGTTCACATCTATGTAGGGCAGATGGGCGTGCGATCGGAACACAACGCGTACGATCGCACACCATCTGTGCTGCAACCTGCTGCACTGCTGATCCCATCCATTGACAGTGAATGAGTCAGCTCTGTGCTTGCAGACAGAATGCATGCAGCAGTAAGCAAGCACATTACAGTGCATCGTACTGCTGCGCAGCGCATTTGATGTGAACGGCAGAAGGGCTGTCTATACCCTTCTGCCGTTCTTGCATGTTACCACGTCATACACGCTTCCAAATGCGCGCGGAAGCACGTATGATGTGAACGAGCCCTAAGTCTACAACTAAAAGTATTAGGGGCAAAAGATCAGCTGGATAGCCAGGTAACTGGTATTGTTTAAAAGGGAAAAAATATGGCAGCCTCCATATCTCTCTCAGTTCAGTTTTAAAATTCCTAAGCGTTGGCATTTAAGAGATGCATTTTATGTTACATACTTTCAATCAACAAGATTGTAATATGCAAATTAGAGGAGTCTGAGGAATCTTAACCTGAGGAGTCGGAGGATTTTTTTACTCCACAGCCCTGTTTTTTTGCATGCATAAAATTACATTAGCTGCTGTGAAAAAACATGTTTTTCTGCATACAAACACACCTGGGGCAATTCACGAAAGCGTGATATCGGCCTGCTCGCAGTGCTTATGTGAACAGCGTTAGTTCACGTGATAAGCGATGGTTATCACGCGCTCACATGCGCATTTCACGTGAAAAGCACTGCGAACAGGCAGATCGTATGATAACTGCTGTGATAGCATTTATCACGCTTTTGTGAATTGCCCCCATGGTGTGCAGAAAACTGAAAGACAAGTGTGGCCCCTGCCTTAAGCACCAATGTCACAAACAAATCTGTGTGTAGCAGCAGGGCCCCCAACCGCCCTGATTTCGTCGGGACGGTCCCGATTTTGGAGGGCCGACCCGCTGTCCCGTGCTGCCCCCCTCCCCAGGTCCCGGCCGCTGGGGAGAGAGGGGGAAAAAACCGATAGAGGCACCAGCCCGGGATACGGTATGCGGCATGGATGGCCGCCGCCATTAAACTTTTCCCTCCCTCCCTCCTAAGGTGCCCCCAGTGTCCCCTTCCCCCCGCAGAGTAAAATGGGCAGCGGAACAGGCTGTAAATCATACCACTGCTTCTCCGTGCGTACCAGGATGTCATCTGGTCTTCTCGCTTCCTGCTTCCTGTGACGTCACTGCTTCCTGTGACGTACTGGCATGGGGACAAACTACCACTGTGTAGGGGAAGCATATTCAGCCTCTCACCCACCTGATTTACTTTAGGAGTCTACAAGCACAGGGCTTGTTAGGAATGGTCTACGTAGGCTGGGGGTGAATACATGAATTAGCTGGGTGAGGCGGATTAGATGCTCCCCCTACACAGGGGGGGTAGTGCATCCCAAAGCCAGTACAGGTACAGGATTGATTTCAGGAAGTTTATACATTTTCTGTGCCACAAATGAAATCCTGGTGAATTGCACTCTGCGTCAGCAGTAGTCACCACTGCTTGACAGTATTCATGATACTAGTCCTTTAGGATAAAGTTACATTGAATCCATACTAGTGTTCTCCCCAGGGCCAATTAGGTGGGTGGGCCGCCCGGCTGTTTTTAAACACCGCCCAGCTGTCATTCGCCCACCTAGGTAGAAAAAAAACCAAGTGCTTAATAAACTGCAGGCAGGAGCACTCCATTGCCTACTAGCAATCAGCGTCCAGCTCTCGCACAATAGCGAAAGCTGACGCTTTGCACTGCAGGAGCGCTCCTCTGCCTGTCACCTCACACTTCCTGGTGGAGCAGGGACTGGCTGAACGGGTTGTAAGGGGCGGCACCATGCCCTGCATCTAGCTAGAAACTCCAGCTCTGTCTCTCCCTTCCGCCCTCCAATGACATATGCTGGGGATACGCGGTACGTTTCTGTACCGTGTATCGAGCCGCTGATGCTGGGAGCTGATAATTTCCGACAGGTCCGATGACCCGCCGGATCGATTCCCTGCTCGATCCCCACAGGTGAACAATAGCGGGAAATCGAGCGGAAGATAAGGAAGCGCCCGCGTGGACGAGCGGGAATCGATCCGGATGGCGGCGGGGACGCGGCGGGAGTCGATCCGGCGGCTAATCGAGCCGCCGGGTCGACCCGTGTATGCCCAGCGTAACCAGCTTTATTTTATACCAGCACCTCTCTTGCCAATGAAAAGAGGCAGCCAAGCAAGCACACCCACACATCCTGTCAGCAGCCTGAAGGAGTTATGAGATGAGGCTGTGGGTTGGCAATCAGGGACAGCTATGAATTTTATTCTCCATCCCCCGCAGACAGCAGATAACAACAGTGCCAGTGTATTTAGAAAAGGAGCTGCTGGTCTAATCCAGCTACGGAGAGCAGGAGAGGTGATATCACTTCAGAGTTTAGTTCAGGGGACAGAGGGTAGAGCAGTACACTGCATGTACAGTGACAGGGTGTTTCCGAGGCAGCCTCCTGTGCACTCGTCTCTCCTCTGCTCCCGAGCAGGGTTGCTCGAATCCGAATTCGGGTAAAACCCGGATAGCTGCTATCCAGATTTCACTCTGCTAATGACAATCACCTGTGCAGGCTGGGCAGGGGGGGGGGTCAATCTTACCTATCTGACATCTTCTTCGGTCCGTCCCTCGGCGCCTCCCACGATGTGGTCCACGCACGTCACTTGAGTAGAAACACTTTCTCCTTCACCCAGAAGGAGGATGTGTCTGTAATCATGTGGACCGTATCGTGGCAGGCGCTGAGGGACGGACCGAAGAAGACGTCAGATAGGTAAGATTGACCCCCCTCCCAGCCTGCACAGGTGATTGTCATTAACAGGGTGAAATCCGGATAGCAACTATCCGGGTTTCACCCGAATTCGTATTTGAGCAACCCTGCTCCCAAGACCCAAATTGAAAGTTTAAAAAAAAAATGCAATGGGCTCTCCTGCTGTGTCTGTTCCCCCCCAACTTGCATCCTGTCTGTAGTGCTCCCCCTCCAACATTCACACTGTAGGACCAAAGTGGACCTGAACTCTTGCACAGAAGGAAAATATAGTGAAATGTACCCTGTATGTATTTAGAGTCTAGCCTGTCTAATTACCCCTCTTGTCTAATCACAATTTGTAATTTTATTTCTCCCCTGTGTCACCTGACTGCCATGCCAGATAAACTCATTTGAAAGCACAGGAGGTTAACAATACATCTGCTAACTTGAAAGCAAGGAGTAAAAACAGTGCAGATTTATTGCAGGATTTGTATCGGCTGTAACAATGAAATGTTTTTCTTTAAAGTTTATTATGTTGTTGCTTATCTTTTAGAGGCGAGAGGAACTTCTGAGTGTTGTATACTTTAAAGGGACCTGAGCACCATAATCTGAAACAATTTCTTCCTAATGCTAGGTACACACACTGCAATTTCCTTATCAGACATACTGTCAGATCTAACATGTCCAATCTGATTTCCGAGCAAATTCCTGCTCAATTTGCCATATAGGTGAATGAAAAAATTTATTGAAAATGAGATTGAACATGTTGGAAATAGTCAATTTGACAGTAAATCTGTCCGAAAACTGCACTGCGTGTACCTAGCAGGTACATCAGCTCGTCTCCTTACCCTCCTCCTATGCAGTAAGCAGAGTTGCACTGGTCCTGCATTACCCTGTCGCACCCGGCTACTTTTTCATGCCACCCGGCTGGCAAAAAATCCTGGGGAGAACACTGCATACATTCACTGCTATGTAGAATCAGAGATAGGCCTGGTGCACACCAAAAACCGCTAGCAGATCCGCAAAATGCTAGCAGATTTTGAAACGCTTTTTCTTATTTTTATGCAGCGTTCCTATACTTAACATTGAGGCAGAAACGCATCCGCAATCCAAAATCTGCAGCAGCCCGGGAGTATGCGTTTCTGCAAAACGCCTCCCGCTCTGGTGTGCACCAGCCCATTGAAATGCATTACCCTAGCGGATCCGCACCCGCAAGCAGATCGCAAACCGCAGCGGAAACGCTCCGGTGTGCACTAGGCCATAGCGTAAGATGGAATGGGGGCCTAGGCAAGGTAGTACATTTGCTGCCCCCTGTGGCCCTTATGGTAATCTGAAGTTGAAAGAAGGGAGAAAGAAGGTGGCAGTTGTGCCCCTTAATACGTACATATAAATTAAGCCACCAGGTAATTTGGACACAGGGTAAAGCCGATAAACTGCTCACCCGACTCCTTCAAAAGTCTTGGCAGCATTAATTACCATCCCCCCTCCAAGTCACTGTGGATAGCGGGGAAATATATAACTTGGCTGCAAGCTATTGCTGACAACCAAATTACAATGTTTTTATAGAAATTTGGACTCCATTTTGACGGGACCCAAATTACTGTCTGAGCGCCGCAATTACTGTTATGGCCTCGCCAAAACCTCCGGCGCGGTTTGTACTTGCTTCATCCCTTAAAGCCCACTAGTCCCCAGGGACCAGCCTCGGTTGCCTAGTGGATGATCCTGCTCTGCATAGAATACTGATTTAATGGCCTATTACACTTTCCCTTTTATAAAATATATGCATGCAAATCTTGCCAACACATCACAAGCAAGTGCAAGGACTGCCAGCGACATAAACACGCCATCAATAAATCATGCAGAAAGTCTTGCATGCAAGGTATAGCTTACATTTTTTATTGCAGGACATGATTGCAAACCAAAATACACATCAAATAATGCACTGGAAAAAATTCCAACCCTACTATTTGAGACAAACAAATAAATAAATAAAGGTGGCCACTACTGTCAAAAATCTAACCAATTAAATCAGATTAAAAAGGGAGAAACTGTTCCTGCAACACTGCAAACAATGGTGTGCTAGGCCATCGAATAGATCAATTTACTAGGGAAGAAAATATAGCCCATAGAATAGCACCACTCCTTGAGTATAGAAAAGTTTAAACGATTTATACATTTATACATAATGACACTAAATATAAAAATAGGTCAGACACTTCATGCAATGAATGAGCCAATATACTAATAATAAATCATGGAACCAACCATGAAAAATTTTTATTCCATCACCTGAGGTGTGCACTATAGGTTCAGAAACTGCTCATAGGTTACATTGCAATAATAAGTGCATACACAACAGGGCTGTGGAGTCGGTACAAAAATCTGCCTCCTCAGTTTATGAAACAGACTCCAGGTACCCAAAATTGCTCCGACTCCACAGCTCTGATACACAACATGGGATCAAGCATCCATCATCCAATAATAAGCCATAAAACACAATATTATCAATGTGCAAGTGCAAACAATGAAATAATTCTAAACTGCACAATTGCTAAGGGATGCAGAGCATGGTAAAGCCAGTGAAAATGATGCTGGATACACGGAGTGAGGGAGATATGAGAGCAGTATACGTCACCCGAGAGGAGGAGGCAGCCACGAGGTGTGCGACGAGACAGGGAGCACCCGGCAGATACACCGCTTTATCAAGAGGGGGTACTCCAGGTAATAGGAGCAGTTTCTGAACCGGAGTTCAAGCCCTGTGGAGGCTCTATAGTGAGCACCTCAATTGATAGTTTATTCCGTTTTACCATTTTTCATGGTTGGTGACATGATGCAATAATAATAATTACAGTGGCTTGCACAAGTATTCATCCCCCTTGAAGTTTTTCACATTTTGTCATATTACTGCCACAAACAGGAATCAATGTTATTGGAATTCCACATGAAAGACCAACACAAAGTGGTGTACACATGAGAAGTGGAACGAAAATCATACATGATTCCAAACATTTTTTACAAACAAACAACTGCAAAGTGGTGTGTGCGTCATTATTCGTCCCCTTTGATCTGAGTGCAGTCAGTTGCCTATAGACCTTGCCTGATGAGTGCTAATGACTAAATAGAGTGCACCTGTGTGTAATCTAATGTCAGTACAAATACAGCTGCTCTGTGAGGGCCTCAGAGGTTGTCTAAGAGAATGTTGGGAGCAACAACACCGTGAAGTCCAAAGAACACACAAGACAGGTCAAGGATCAAGTTATTGAGAAATTTAAAGCAGGCTTAGGCTACAAAAAGATTTCCAAAGCCTTGAACATCTCACGCAGCGCTGTTCAAGCAATCATTCAGAAATGGAAGGAGTATGGAACAACTGTAAACCTACCAAGACAAGGCCATCCACCTAAACTCACAGGCCGAACAAGGAGAGCGCTGATCAGAAATGCAGTCAAGAGGCCCATGGTGACTCTGGACGAGCTGCAGAGACCTACAGCTCAGGTGGGAGACTCTGTCCATAGGACAAGTATTAGTCATGCACTGTACAAAGTTGGCCTTTATGGAAGAGTGGCAAGAAGAAAGGCATTGTTAACAGAAAGCATAAGAAGTCCCGTTTGCAGTTTGCCACAAGCCATGTGGGGGACACAGCAACCATGTGGAAGAAGGTGCTCTGGTCAGATGAGACCAAAATGGAACTTTTTGGCCAAAATGCAAAACGCTATGTGTGACGGAAAACTAACACTGCACATCACTCTGAACACACCATCCCCACTGTCAAATATGGTGGTGGCAGCATCATGCTCGGGGGGTGCATCTCTTCAGCAGGGACAGGGAAGCTGGTCAGAGTTGATGGGAAGATGGATGGAGCCAAATACAGCGCAAACTTGGAAGACAACCTCTTGGTGACTGCAAAATACTTGAGACTGGGGCGGAGGTTCACCTTCCAGCAGGACAATGACCCTAAACATAAAGCCAGGGCAACAATGGAATGGTTTAAAACAAAACATATCTATGTGTTAGAATGGCCCAGTCAAAGTCCAGATCTAAATCCAATTGAGAATCTGTGGCAAGATCTGAAAACTGCTGTTCACAAACGCTCTCCATCTAATCTGACTGAGCTGGAGCTGTTTTGCAAACAATAATGGGCAAGGATTTCAGTCTCTAGATGTGCAAAGCTGGTAGAGACATACCCTAAAAGACTGGCAGCTGTAATTGCAGCAAAAGGTGGTTCTACAAAGTATTGACTCAGGGGGCCGAATAATTACGCACACCCCACTTTGCAGTTATTTATTTGTAAAAAATGTTTGGAATGATGTATGATTTTCGATCCACTTCTCACATGTACACCACTTTGTATTGGTCTTTCACATGGAATTCCAATAAAATTGATGCATGTTTGTGGCAGTAATGTGTCAAAATGTGGAAAACTTCAAGCAGGCCGAATATTTTTGCAACCCACTTTATATTGGCTCATTCATTGCATGAGGTGTCTGACCCGTTTTTAAATAGTGTCACAATTTATACATAGTTATCGGCTATTCTATGGGCCATATTTTCTTCCCTTGTAAATAAATACAATCAGATTGACAGAATCGATCCAAAAATCATATAGATTTCATCTCATCCGATTGTTTAGGAGATTTTTGTCAATTAGAAGTCCCAAACCATTATTTCCGATCGTTCATATGAATAATCATTTGTAATCAATCCGCAAATCCACAATCCTTAAATCATTTGTAATCAATCCACAAAAACAGAAAACCTCACAAAACTAAGGCCTCTTTCACAGAGCAACTTTAAAGTTGCACGTTAGAAAATGCACACAGTATAGGTAGCCAGGCATAGGTGCCGCAGTATCAGTAGTCAGCCTCAGGGATGCTCAAATCCGAATTCGGGTGAATCCGGATAGTTGCTATCCGGATTTCACCCAGTAAATCTGTGCGGGGTGAGTGGTGGGGGGGGCAATTGGGTGGGGTGGGGGGGTCAAGCTTACCTGTCCGACGTCTTCTTCGGTCCGTCCCTTGGCGCCTCCCACTATGCGGTCCACGCGCATCACGTGACTACAAACGCCCGGAAGGAGGAAGTGTTTGTACTCACGTGACCGCTGCATAGAACGCATCGTGGGAGGCGCCGAGGGACGGACTAAAGAAGACGTCAGACAGGTAAGCTTGACCCCCCGCCCACCCCACACAGGTTTACTGGGTGAAATCCGGATAGCAACTATCCAAATTCACCCCAATTCGGATTTGAGCATCCCTGGTCAGTATACAGGTCCTTTTCAAAAAATTAGCATATTGTGCTAAAGTTCATTATTTTCTGTAATGTACTAATAAACAGACTTTCATATATTTTAGATTCATTACACACAACTGAAGTAGTTCAAGCCTTTTATTGTTTTTAATATTGATGATTTTGGCATACAGCTCATGAAAACCCCAAATTCCTATCTCAAAAAATTAGCATATTTCATCCAACCAATAAAAGAAAAGTGTTTTTAAAACAAAAAAAAAAAGTGCCCTTCAAATAATTATGTTCAGTTATGCACTCAATACTTGGTCGGGAATCCTTTTGCAGAAACAACTGCTTCAATGCGGCGTGGCATGGAGGCAATCAGCTTGTGGCACTGCTCAGGTGTTATGGAGGCCCAGGATGCTTCGATAGCGGCCTTAAGCTCATCCAGAGTGTTGGGTCTTGCGTCTCTCAACTTTCTTTCTGCAGTATCCCACAGATTCTCTATGGGGTTCAGGTCAGGAGAGTTGGCAGGCCAATTCAGCACAGTAATACCATGGTCAGTAAACCATTTACCAGTGGTTTTGGCACTGTGAGCAGGTACCAGGTTGTGCTGAAAAATGAAATCTTCATCTCCATAAAGCTTTTCAGCAGATGGAAGCATGAAGTGCTCCAAAATCTCCTGATGGCTAGCTGTATTGACCCTGCCCTTGATAAAACACAGTGGACCAATACCAGCAGCTGACATGGCACCCCAGACTATCACTGACTGTGGGTACTTGACACTGGACTTCCGGCATTTTGGCATTTCCCTCTCCCCAGTCTTCCTCCAAACTCTGGCACCTTGATTTCCAAATGACATGCAAAAGTTGCTTTCATCTGAAAAAAGTACTTTGGACCACTGAGCAACAGTCCAGTGCTGCTTCTCTGTAGCCCAGGTCAGGCGCCTCTGCCGCTGTTTCTGCACCTGTAGCCCATTTCCTGCACACACCTGTACACTGTGGCTCTGGATGTTTCTACTCCAGACTCAGTCCACTGCTTCCACAGGTCCCCCAAGGTCTGGAATCGGTCTTTCTCCACAATCTTCCTCAGGGTCCGGTCACCTCTTCTCGTTGTGCAGCGTTTTCTGCCACACTTTTTCCTTCCCACAGATTTCCCACTGAGGTGCCTTGATACAGCACTCTGGGAAGAGCCTATTCATTCAGAAATTTCTTTCTGTGTCTTAACCTCTTGCTTGAGGGTGTCAATGATGGCCGTCAGGTCGTCAGTCTTACCCATGATTGTGGTTTTGAGTAATGAACCAGGCTGGGGTTTTTTAAAAGCCTCAGGAATCTTTTGCAGGTGTTTAAAGTTAATTAGTTGATTCAGATGATTAGGTTAATAGCTTGTTTAGAGAACCTTTTCGTTATATGCTAATTTTTTGAGATAGGAATTTTAAGTTTTCATGAGTTGTATGCCAAAATCATCAATATTAAACAATAAAAGGCTTTCAACTACTTCAGTTGTGTGTAATGAAACTGAAATATATGAAAGTCTAATGTTTATCAGTACATTACAGAAAATAATGAACTTTATCACAATATGCTAATTTTTTTTTAAAAGATCCTGTAATTGCCCACAGTAGAGGTTAGCCAGGTAGGTGCCTCCAGTATAGGTAACCAGTATTGTTGCCCCCCGTATAGGTTAGATAGGCAGGAACCCCCAGTATAGATAGCCAGTATAGTTGCCTCCAGTATAGGTTGGCTAGGTAGGTGCCTCCAATATTTGCAGCCAGTATAGTTGCCACCAGTATACAGTAGGTTAGATAGGTAGGCGCCCCCAGTATGGGTTAGCTAGATAGGTGCACGCAATATAGGTTATATAGGTAGGAGTCCCCAGTATAGGTTCGATAGGTAGGTGCCATAAACCTTTTTTAGGGTACAACCAGGGACCACAGAGACCTCCATGGACTCCATTTCAACGACCGGAATAAGACCGGCAGACAAGGGGGGAGGAGTGGTTGTGATGAGGCAAGACCAGTACAGTGCAGAGCTGGACCGGATTGTTAATGATACAAGTACCTATGTAAAATTAAGAGGGAATCCACTGATGACCTATACAAATGAATTGAGAAAGATACTACGTGAGGGACTGGATGAGGGTATCCTTGAGGATAAAGAATTCGAATTTTTAATGCCCACAGCACCAAGAACACCTGTAATATATCAGGTACCTAAAGTACATAAAAACGCAGAGCAGCCACCGGGACGACCTATCCTAAGTGGAATTGGATCGCTAACACATAGACTGGGCCAGTACCTGGACTACTTCTTACAGCCGCTAGTAAGAAACCTCCCACAGACAGTTAAAGATACGAAACATGTGTTACAAATATTGGAAACTCTGGAGGTGGAACAAAATGACATTCTGGTGACAGCAGATGTCACAGCATTGTACTCGAACATACCGCATGAGCAAGGGATGGAGGCAGTACATTACTATTTGGCAAAGGATCCTGATATGAAGATTCAACAGAGAGATTTTATAATGAAATTACTGAACTTTGCACTAACAAAAAATTACTTCTGGCATCAAGGGGATTACTATTTGCAGGTGAAGGGATGTGCAATCAGGGCGGGCTTCGCCCCCTCCCTAGCAAATCTATTCATGGGACGATGGGAAGAACTAGTGCTGGGAGAAGAAAGAGATGATAGAATAAAAACTTGGCAAAGATTCATAGACAATTTATTTGTACTGTGGGGAGGAAGGAAGGATGATCTACCAGCTTTCTTTGAAAATTTGAATAAGAATACCATGAATATTGAACTTACAATGGAAGCCAGTGAACAGTCGATCCATTATTTGAACCTTAACCACTTTACCCCCGCGCGTACGTATTTCTCCGCCCCTTTTTCCATCCTTTAAAAACCAGGGACGGAGAAACACGTACTTTCCGCGTTCCCGACGCTGTCCGCGCTCCCGCTCGTAAACACGCCGCCCGCCGCTAGTAAAACCGCCGCCGCCCGCTCGCCCGGAGATCAATGAACGGGAAAATCCATTCCCGTTCGTTGATCTAAGCCCCACAATGACCCGCTGCTCTCCTATGGGCAGCGCGATCATTGTGAGAAGAAACTCACGTGTCCAGCCTCCTTATTCTTCCTCCTAGCTTCCGGAAGGAGGCTTGGAGGTCGCAATAAAGCAAAAAGTTACTGTGGCCATCTTGTGGCCAAATAGTAAACTACACCCTACACATTTTTCACATACAAATAAATGACTTTTACACAAAAAATTAACTCATTACCTCCCACACTCCCCATTTTTTTTTTTTTGTAATTAAAAAAAAATTCAAAAATTTACAATTAAAAAAAATACATAATTAGTTACCTTAGGGACTGAACTTTTTAAATATTTAAGTCAAGAGGGTATAACACTGTTACTTTATAAACTATGGGCTTGTAATTAGGGATGGACGCAAAACTGAAAAAAATGCACCTTTATTTCCAAATGAAATATTGGCGCCAAACATTGTGATAGGGACATAATTTAAACGGTTTTATAACCGGGACAAAAGGGCACATAAATTTCATGGGTTTTAATTACAGTAGCATGCATTATTTAAAAACTATAATGGCCGAAAACTGAAAAATAATTTTTTTTTTCCCCACATTTTTCCTATTTTCCCATTAAAACACATTTAGAAAAAAATAATTCTTGGCATAATGTCCCACCTAAAGAAAGCCTAATTGGTGGCGGAAAAAACAAGATATAGTTCATTTCATTGCGATAAGTAATGATAAAGTTATAGACGAATGAATGGAAGGAGCGCTGAAAGGTGAAAATTGCTCTGGTGGTCAGGGGGTAAAACCCCTCAGTGGTGAAGTGGTTAATATTGAGAAAAGAGGGACCTCGCTAGTTATGACCACCTATTTCAAGCCAACAGACAGAAATGGATACCTTTTGATCCAGAAAGCTATCCCTAGAGGTCAATTTATGAGACTGCGGAGGAACTGCAGTCTGCAGTAATTTAAACGATTATGTAACTCAATCACATCTAGTGGCTGAAAGGTTTATTGAGAAAGGTTATGATAATATAGAGATACAGAGAGAAATTATGGAAGTGGGGAGAATAGAGAGGAGGGCTTTGTTAGGACAAGGCCCAAGGAATTTAAAGGGACCTCAACAGATGGACTGTCTACCATTTATCACCGATTATTCCATCCAATATAGGCAGGTAGAATATATAATTAGAAAACATTGGCCTATACTGAAGGAGGTGCAACACTTAAGAGAATCCTGCCAGAAGATCCACGATTAATTTATAGAAGGGCAAAAAATCTGAAAAGCTATGTGGCCCCAAGCTGTGTAAACCCACCAAAGATAGTACTCCTGTTTTGGCAGAAAGACGGTTTCTTCCCATGTAGGGACTGTGTGGGATGTAGGGCAGCAACTCCAATAAAAAGTAAAGAAGTGGTTTTAACATCAAGAGGAATAACATATAAAATAAAACAGAATATAACCTGCAATAAAACAGAATATAACCTGCAATACAAAAGGAGTCGTATACATGGTGTGGTGCTCATGCAATATACAGTATAGTGGGAGAACAACCAGACAACTTAAAGCAAGAATCGGAGAGCATATAGGGAATATTAGAAGAGAATTTACAGGTCATAGTGTTTCTGACCATTACAGGACACACCATAACTCCGACCCTAGGTCTCTCAAATTTTGTGGACTGGAAAAGGCAAACTACTCTTGGAGAGGATGCAACAAGACGAGATATATCAAAATGTGAAACCAAATGGATATATAACATGGGAACTCTAAAACCAAAGGGACATAACATTGAACTAGATCTTAACTGTTTTATAGCAAATAGTTAGGTATAGTGGTGTATCTCATGAAGGTCTTTTAATTTTTAATCTTTAATTTTTGATATTATTTATGCTAGTCCAAAGGATTTGTTGGTTTATAAAATTTGTGACCGTAAAAATTATGTGATTCATTGCAAATCCTTATGTTTGAAACAAGATGGAATGATTTGGTAATAATTCTTAATTCTAATAATTTGTAACTAGATTTATTTTAAAATAGGGAACGTGTAGTATACACTTTTGGCCACAAGATGGCATAAGATATAGGAAAATGAATATGTGGCAATGGACTGTGAAAGTAATGAACAACTTTCGTATTATTGTATTGGTAATATCTGTTAGTTTGATGTAGTTAACATTTTAAGAATGTTCTGTAAATGCAATACTGAGATGTCATTTTATGTGAAACTGGCTCTCAATCTGAATCTAGGAACCAAGCTGGAACGCATGGCTCCTTCCTTAATCTATACGTGGCAGAGTGACACTTACGCAAGCCTGCCCTCAGTAGGGCGGACGCGACGTAATGTACGCATGACGCATTGTTTTAAATTTACCTGGTGTCCAATAGCTAGCCACGCCCCTGATGAGTCACACGGAGTGACGAAACGCGTAGGGTGGAGCCGGAGGATAACCAGGAAGAACGCTAGGACGCGAGAGCGGGCAGCCAGGCGGCAGAGAAACGGCGCAATCTTCAGGCCTACCCGGGAGGCACGGGGGAAAGCCCGTTATTACTCTAAACGCTGCAATACTTGTTTTCTTGTGAGTATTTTTAACACAATAAATTTGTTAACTTTTACGGAGTTACGCTATGGGATCTCATTTATACTTATAAGGTACACTGAGGAACTTCAATCTGCAAAGGAGTAAGTCTGGAAAAGAGGACCATCCATCTGAAGTGACGGACACCTGACAGCAGGAGAGTTCGAATAAGGATCATACCAGAACCTACTTTGACCAGTCTCATAGTGGTCATCTTGGACGGGTGAGTGCGGTCCCTTAAGGGGCATCCAGCTATTTTTCATCTAATACCTGAGGTGGAGCGCTACCTAATATTTGAAAGTTGTGAAGAAGGGTTTGGCTATACCCAATTAGAGGCGCAGACACACGAGAACTTTTTCTATTAATACAATCTATCCCACTAGAAGGGATTTGGACCATATTGACATTCAGTTTACAGCGCCGTTTAAGATATATAGGTGCCATAAATAACAGGAAGTACAGCGTGTATCAGCGGCTATGCAGAGGATACCAGCGGCAAGTGATCGGCTATTGGAACAGCAGGGAGGTGAGTTGCTCTATACAAGGCTTCCTGCTGCAGTAACTCTGCAGGGTAGGGGGGAGCACAGAGGGCGGCCCCGAGGAGAGGAAGGGATGGAGAAGTTTCCCACCCTCCCCACAGTCACGGTTCCCCCCATCCATCATGGAACTAGTTCATTGATTAACATTGGTTCTCCGTGTAAATGCATATTCCTATGCAGAAAACATGCATGGCAACAGCCGAGTGTGCTCCCAGCCTCATGCAGAGCTAGTGTCAAGAGAGGGTTCACATTTGTGTCATCAGGAAATGCAAACGATTTCTCACATGCAATTTTTTAAACAATAAGTCTTTTTGTCTGCATTATAAATGTGGCCATTTTTTCATGGTAGCGATCATTGTCAGTGAAAAATTGCATGCAGCATGTGATAAAGTAGTCCATGTTGTCAGTTTTTAAAAACTCTGAAAAATCACATTGTGAATCAGAGATGCTTCCTAAAATTGTGGAAGGTGCATAGAAATCTAGTATTGACGTTTTTGCATGCAATTTAAAGAGAATCTGTACTCTAATATTCTTACAATAAAAAGCATACCATTCTATTCCTTATTTTCTCCTGGGTTTCCTCTGTGCTGTTTCTGCCACTCTCTGCTGCAATCCTGGCTTGTAATTAACAGTTTTAGGCAGTGTTTACAAACAAGAGACATGGCTTCTAACCAGAGTATCATAGGCTGTGAACAGCTATCTGGTGTGACTCATGCAGAGCTTGGAGGGGGTGTGTAAAGCTTCTGCCAATGACAAGCAGTGCTGCACATTCCACACATTCCAGCCTCTGCCCGACAGACAGGACAGAGGAAAGAAGATAAGATTTATTACAGAGACAGTGCAAGTGGGAAAGGTTGCAGTAAGACAGACCACATTAGAACAGTAATAGGAACTTATAGGTAGAGTTGGGCCGAACGGTTCGCCTGCGAACGGTTCCATGCGAACTTCAGTGGTTCGCGTTCGCGTCCCGCAGGCGAACCTTTGCGGAAGTTCGGTTCGCCCCATAATGCACATGGAGGGTCAACTTTGACCCTCTACATCACAGTCAGCAGGCCCAGTGTAGCCAATTAGGCTACACTAGCCCCTGGAGCCCCACCCCCCCTTATATAAGGCAGGCAGCGGCGGCCATTAAGGCCACTCGTGTGCCTGCATTAGTCAGAGTAGGGCGAGCTGCTGCAGACTGTCTCTCAGGGAAAGATTAGTTAGGCTTAGCTTGTTCCTGTCTGGCTGCATACCTGTTCTGTGAACCCACCACTGCATACCTGTGCTGTGAACCCACCACTGCATACCTGTGCTGTGAACCCACCACTGCATACCTGTTCTGTTCAGTGGACCCGCCACTGTATACCTGTTCATTGAACCCACCACTGCATACCTGTGCTGTGAACCCACCACTGCATACCTGTGCTGTGAACCCACCACTGCATACCTGTGCTGTGAACCCACCACTGTATACCTGTTCTGTTTAGTGAACCGCCACTGTATACCTGTTCTGTTTAGTGAACCCGCCACTGCATACCTGTTCTGTTCAGTGAACCCACCGCATCAGTGCGCATACCTGTTCTGTTCAGTGGACCCGCCACTGCATACCTGTTCTGTTTAGTGAACCGCCACTGTATACCTGTTCTGTTTAGTGAACCCGCCACTGCATACCTGTTCTGTTCAGTGGACCCGCCACTGCATACCTGTTCTGTTCAGTGGACCCGCCACTGCATACCTGTTCTGTTCAGTGGACCCGCCACTGTATACCTGTTCTGTTTAGTGAACCCGCCACTGCATACCTGTTCTGTTCAGTGGACCCACCGCATCAGTGCGCATACCTGTGCAGTTAAGTGAACCCGCCACTGCATACCTGTTCTGTTCAGTGGACCCGCCACTGCATACCTGTTCTGTTTAGTGAACCGCCACTGTATACCTGTTCTGTTTAGTGAACCCGCCACTGCATACCTGTTCTGTTTAGTGAACCCGCCACTGCATACCTGTTCTGTTCAGTGGACCCGCCACTGCTTACCTGTTCTGTTTAGTGAACCGCCACTGTATACCTGTTCTGTTTAGTGAACCCGCCACTGCATACCTGTTCTGTTCAGTGAACCCACCGCATCAGTGCGCATACCTGTTCTGTTCAGTGGACCCGCCACTGCATACCTGTTCTGTTTAGTGAACCGCCACTGTATACCTGTTCTGTTTAGTGAACCGCCACTGTATACCTGTTCTGTTTAGTGAACCCGCCACTGCATACCTGTTCTGTTCAGTGAACCCACCGCATCAGTGCGCATACCTGTTCTGTTCAGTGGACCCGCCACTGCATACCTGTTCTGTTTAGTGAACCGCCACTGTATACCTGTTCTGTTTAGTGAACCGCCACTGTATACCTGTTCTGTTTAGTGAACCCGCCACTGCATACCTGTTCTGTTCAGTGGACCCGCCACTGCATACCTGTTCTGTTTAGTGAACCCGCCACTGCATACCTGTTCTGTTCAGTGGACCCGCCACTGTATACCTGTTCTGTTCAGTGGACCCACCGCATCAGTGCGCATACCTGTGCAGTTAAGTGAACCCGCCACTGCATACCTGTTCTGTTCAGTGAACCCACCGCATCAGTGCGCATACCTGTGCAGTTAAGTGAACCCGCCACTGCATACCTGTTCTGTTCAGTGGACCCGCCACTGCATACCTGTTCTGTGAACCCGCCACTGTATACCTGTTCTGTTCAGTGAACCCACCGCATCAGTGCGCATACCTGTGCAGTTAAGTGAACCCACCTACCTACGTGAGTGCACGCAGTGTGATATACCACTCCGTGCATACCCGATATGGACAAAACAGGTAGAGGAAGAGGTAGTGGCAGAGCCAGAGGAAGGCCACCCGGCAGGTCTGCGCGAGGTCGTGTAAATGTAATTTCGTGTGGACCTGGCCCACAGTACAGTGCTCGGAAGAAGGCACGTCCCATCACCTCCCAAGATTGTCAGGACGTGGTTGAGTATTTAGCGACACAGAACACCTCATCTTGCTCAGCCACCAGTGCTACTACTAGCACCACTTCCGCTGCATTTGACACTTCGCAAGAATTATTTAGTGGTGAAATCACTGATGCACAGCCATTGTTGTTACAGCCAGATGAATTTTCACCAGCTCATATGTCTGAGTTACGCGGCAACATTATGGATGTAACGTGTAAGGAGGATGAAGGACCTACTGATGTTGGTGCATGTTTGGATTTGTCTGAGGCAAGCGAAGCTGGGCAGGATGATTACGATGATGACGATGATAGGGATCCACTGTATGTACCCAATAGAGGAGATGAAGAGGGGGACAGTTCAGAGGGGGAGTCAGAGAGTAGGAGGAGGAGAGAAGTTGCTGAAAGAAGCTGGGGCAGCTCTTCGTCAGAAACAGCTGGTGGCAGTGTCCGGCACCATGTATTGCCACCTATGTACAGCCAGCCAACTTGCCCTTCAGCATCAGCTGCTGAGGTCCCCATAGTGCCCACATCCCAGGGTGGCTCAGCGGTGTGGAAATTTTTTAATGTGTGTGCCTCAGATCGGACCAAAGCCATCTGCTCGCTCTGCCAACAAAAATTGAGCCGTGGAAAGGCCAACACTCACGTAGGGACAAGTGCCTTACGAAGGCACCTGGAGAAAAGGCACAAACAGCAATGGGATGGCCACCTGAGCAAAAGCATCCCCCCCTCCAGGTGTTAGACCCCTTGAAACATCTTTTCCATCACTTTTGTGGCCAGCATAATTATTTTTTTTTTCAAAGTTCGCATCCCCATTGAAGTCTATTGCGGTTCGCGAACTTTAACGCGAACCGAACCTTTCGCGAAAGTTCGCGAACCCGGTTCGCGAACCGAAAATCGGAGGTTCGGCCCAACTCTACTTATAGGACAGAAGAAATAAGGCACACCATTTTGTTACAGAGTCTCTTTAAGCCTGGTACATACTTTCAATTATAATTGACCAATCACCTACCAATTTTACTACGTTCATTTAGTACGAGGGTCAACAGATACTGAATACTATGAGCAGATTGTGTAGGGGAACCTCATACTACATAGACATGGTAATATTGGTCAGTGATTGCTCAATTATAATTAAAAGTGTGTACAAGGCTTAAGGCCTGATATACGGTGGCTGGATAGTGTGCTGGTTAAGGGCTCTGCCTCTTACACAGGAGACCTGGGTTCGAATCTCTGCTCTGCCTGTTCAGTAAGCCAGCACCTATTCAGTAAGGAGTTCTTTGGGCGAGACTCCCTAACACTGCTACTGCCTACTGAGTGCGCTCTAGTGGCTGCCTCATAAGCGCTTTGAGTCCGACAGGAGAAAAGCGATATACAAAAAAAAGGAATTGTTATTATATACACTTTCAATTATGATTGGTCAATCGCTGATCAAGTTTACCAACTCCATGTGATATGAGGGCTTACCTATATAATTTGCTCATAGTACAGTATTCAATATCTGTTACCCTAAACTTAATGGAGGGGGTAAGAGTGGTCAGTGATTGGCCAATCATAATTGAAAGTGTGTTCTAAAGCTAAGTACACAATTGAGATAAAAGATCTTTGAAAAAGGCACAGACCAATTTTACCCCCTTCCATGTAGTATGAGAGCATACTCTACACAGTCTATTCTATTGAGCTGAACTCCCCATCACATAAAACGTACACAAAGATGCTGTACACATGCAAAATATCAGTTCCTGCAAAATGCATTCATAGTCTATGATATCTGCAGATCAGATCCACCAGGATGGATCTTCAGATGATTGTCTGATCTGCAGATGAATGTCCATTAAACAAGGTGTGTTTGAGATCTGTAGATATCATAGATTATGAATGCATTTTGCAGAAATTGATCTTTTGCAGATATGGATCTTTTGCATGTGAACAGCAAAATTGGATGTGTGTATGCACTCTAAAGGTGGCCAATCAAATTTCTAGCAAAAAAAAAAAACCTGTTAGAACGATCAGATAATTCTGATCAGATATGATCAAATTGGTTGTAAATAATCTCCGTTGATGGGCACAATCCATTACAATTAGAGAATCAGTAGTCTGATTGGATTTTGTCGGTTATGATCGATAGAAAGCAAAAATTGGTTTGTTGATGGTGTAGTAGTGAATGATGTATTACAATACTTCACTTCCGATCAGAATTATCTGATCGCTCAAACAATTTTTCTGTAGAAATTGAATTGTTTGAGCGATCAGACAATTGTGATCAAACTGGCAAAAAATAAACTCCTTTGATGTTCCCATTCGTCTGAGAACAATTCTTAAATTATTTGTTTGACTGCAATTTTGTCGGAAAAATAATTTTTATAATTAGTCGTGATGGGTGGGAAGTACATTTTGGCTAGTTGATAAAAAAAATCAATGTATTACATGTTATTTCCATTCACATTTATGCAATTGTTCTAACGATTCTTAGCTTAAAAAAAAAATTTATAACAACTTTTTCCGATTGCCAAAATTGCCATTGAACAATCTATCCTGTGGGGGCAGTAACCAGACAGCCCACCCAGCCATCTCTCTATGCTCAGGGGGTGGTGACCAGACCGCCCATCAATCCATTGCTCTATGTTTCAAGGACAGTAACCAGACAGCCCACCCATCCAGCTCTGTATTGCTCTGAGGACAGTGACCGGACAGCCCACCCATCCAGCTCTCTTTGCTCCGTGGGCAGTGACTGGACAGCCCACCTATCCAGCTCTTTATGCTGCCAGGGCGTTGACCAGACAGGTCACTGAGGGTGGTGACCTAGTGTTTAAATAAATAAAGACATTGATTACTCAATATTGGTGGTGCAGCTTCTTCTTCTCAGGATTACTTGCGCTTCAAATTTGTTCTAGACCTGAACTAATGAGATTGCCTAGTTATCAACAAAGGTAGAATATCACTTTGTCGCAGGCCATAGCTGAGGTGCCCCATGCAGGGGCCACCTTGCATCACCACTACTACCCCCTTTGCTCACCTGTAGATCATCAGCCACCACTGTAGCAGTAGCATCAACTGATTAGCAGCTGCCACTATGGTGGCAGCAGTAACAGCCGCTAATTAGCAGCTGCCACTGTGCCATCAGCAATACCAGCTCCTGATTAGCAGCTGTCACTGTGCCAGCAGCAATAACAGCCGCTGATTAGCAGCTGCCACTGTGCCATCAGCAGTACCAGCCACTGATTAGCAGCTGCAACAGTGCTACTAGCACTATGTAGTGTATTGGTTCAAGGAGTAGTCAAGCAACTAGTGCTACTCATAGTACTACTTACCTAGGGCTTTGTCCAACTCTTGGCAGCCGCTATGTCCCTCGCCGCAGCTGGCCCCCATTCCGACGGTGCGTGGAAAACAATCTCTAGGTTGTCCTCTACTGCGATTGTGCAAGCCACGCTGTCAATCACCTCCACGTGGTCTGGAACGTACTGGGCAGGTGCAGTAGTTCTGCGCCTGCGCAGTATGTTCCAGACCATGTGGAGGTGATTGACAGCAGCGGTCAAGGAGGCGCAGTAGAGGAGGACCTGGAGGTTGTTCTGCGCGCCGTCGGGGAACGGGGGCCATCGGAGCTGCGGCGAGGGACATAGAGGCTGCCAGGGGCTGGAGGAAGCCCCAGGTTAGTACTACTATGGGTAGCATTAGTTGCTTGATGACTCCTTAAAGGGCAATAACTTTAACATGGGAGACAAGGGTTCGAATCCTGGCTAGGGGTCAGTACTTATTCAGTAAGGAGTCCAAGGCAAGACTCGCTAACACTGCAGGGTGGCCTCTTGAGCGTGTCCCAGTGGCTGCAGCTCTTGAGCACTTTTGAGACTGACAGAAGAAAAGCGCTATACAAATGTCTGTATTATTATTATGCCTGCATATTGAAAGGGACATATCAACTGCACACAGTATATGGGTTATTTCTGTGGAAATGGTTTATTTGACAAATTGTCACAGGCATACTGTACATAACGTTTAAAGGGAATGTCTGAAGAAGGAAAAAAGAAAAAAAAACTTCCTCCAGCCCCTGGCAGCCGTCCTGTGCCCTCGCTGCAGCTCAGATCCCAGACGGTGGCCCTGGGGTCCCCTCCAGTGCAGATGCCGACATCTACTGTGCCTGCATGAGAGCTACTTGTCGTTGCGCTGGCGTCATCTGGAGCGTACGGCGCAGCAGCTCTGCACCTGCACAGAATAATCCAGATGACGTCAGCGCGACCGCGAGCGGCTCTTGCACTTCCTCTGACATTCCCTTCAATTTCGCTAGTTTGCCCCCCCCCCCCAGCCCTCAAGAATGTCAGCGTGGCCCTAGGCCTAAAAAAGTCTGGTCACCTCTTCCTTAGTGGGTACTTACCTCAGGAGGGGGAAGCCTCTGGATCCTAAAGAGGCTTCCCTAGCCCTACCGTTCTGGCCACAAGAACTTGTCTGAGCAGTCTGCACCTCAGCAGTAGAGTAGACCTGATTGGACCACCATTAAACATCACTGAATCGCACTGGTTGAGGATGGGAAGCCTCATTAGGATCCAGAGGCTTTCTCCTCCCAAGGTTTTTTTTTTTTTTAACTCAGATTCTACTTGAAGTGGAAAGGTTGTCTAGAGTAGACCAAGCAATTGCATCCCAACTGTTATATTCCTGGTGTAGAGCAAAAAAAAAAAACACCAATCACGAGCAACTTTTTTAATTTTTATTATTGTTATAAACATACATAGTAGATACACTATACAGTACTATGAATGAAAGTGCCGGCTGCTTACCTGGTAGCAGTGTTCCGGCGAGTCCTCCAGGACGGCCCCTCCTGAGATTGTGTAAGTCCCCCCTCCCAAATCGGAAACACCTTAAGAGAATTAAAATAATTAATTGATGCAGTATAAATCCCACCTCCTCACAATCTCCCACAGTTTATGCAAAGAGAAGAATAACGAACCACACTCCCCTTATAAATAAAAGTTAAAAGTCAGGGTTGGGAACTAGGCGGCCGTCCTGGAGGACTCGCCGGAACACTGCTACCAGGTAAGCAGCCGGCACTTCCTCCCTTCGTCCTCCAGGACGGCCCCTCCTGAGATTTAGCGAGAAATTTACCCTAGGGTGGGATGACTGCTTGCAGAACTTTACGACCAAAAGATTGGTCTTGAATGGAGAGGAGTTTAACTCCGTAATGCTTAACGAATGTCGAATGCCTGGACCATGTCGCAGCCCGACAATCTGTTCCAAAGAGACTCCTGACCTTTCTGCCCATGACGTCGATAAAGATCTGGTCGAGTGTGCTGTAATATGAGCAGGTGCTATTACCTGAGCTTCTGAGTAAGCAAGAGTAATAACCTCCTTAATCCATCTAGACACCGTAGCTCTAGAAACCTGAACTCCTGTTCTAGAACCTCCGAAAGCTATCAGAAGGTTAGCTGAATTTCTCCAGTCCTTGGTTCTTCCCAATGGGACATGAAGTCTAAGATGCAATATAAGTACCACCTCATTCTACCTATCCTGAGTGCATTGAATATTACCTTGAATCAGTAGGAGATTTAGCAATGGATTTAGGTGGGTATATCCATTTGTTGTGGAGGCTACGTGGAAAACTAATTACCGGTAACCATACGTTTTGGCTTCTGCTTGCCTCCACCATAGGTGACCAATGAGAGTTAGAATAGAACCTCTTCTCAGGATAGGACCACTCCAAGGATTGATTTCTTGGTAGATCCAAAACGATAGAGCTTTATGAATGTGACATAAGAGGCCCATGCGGTAGCTTCACCCTCATATCCAGTGAGCTTAATTTACCTCTTTTTTAATTGAGAAATTAGCACATAAGGAAAAGAAAGATTCTCTGATCCTTGTGGAAATCAGACCTAAGTTTCGTAGAAATAAGAGCGGTAACCTGAAATCAATTCTATTCTTCAGGACAGACATGGATGGTGGTTAAATGTATAGGGCCTGTATTTCTCCAATACACCTGGCCACCGCTGTCACCACCAACAAACATCTAAGGACTAAGTCTGTATAGTGAAAGCCTTACTAATTCAGACGAATGGCAGCCTCACTTTAGGATGAGCAGACTGTTGGAATGTAAGTATACTTGAATTCTAGTCTCAGGTACTGAAGTCTAGAAAAGACTTGAGATACAGGGTCTCTTTAAGCAGAGTTTCTCAGAGAGAAATGATACAGTCATGTACCAGGAACATGTCCCTCTTGGAAGGCCACATAATGGGTTATCAGGTCTAACTGCCCCCGACAGTTAGACGGACACCATAAACAAAGCCGATATTTACAAAACATTGCATTCTTTGTAACTAGGTTATAAAGCAATGGCTTATTAATTAATGAGGTGGGTCACATGCCCATGCCAACACAAGATGCTTAATAAAGCCCTTTGAAAGGTGAAGAAGGCTGTCTCCGCTCTATCCCCTGTATGCTGATGAGTTTCTGGTGCCGGAGCAAAAGGTGTGTGGTGCTGTTGCCAATGGCAACCAGCATATAAATTCTTACACAGACCATGCCTTCAGATATCGAGAGGCCACTATAAAATGGCCTGACCCTGCTTCACAAAGATCATCCAAGATCTGCAAGAACAATGGCACCTTTACCAAAGGTAGGGCTACAGCAGATGCCAAACCTGTTTTGGTCAGTCTGACGCAAAAAGAATACCTGTGGTCTGATCCTACATCCCTTTTCGAAGTACCCTTCAAGGGGGAAAAAACAAACGTATGCTCCCCCCTGTGCCGCAACAAAAGTGTTCACACTCTCTGGAGAAAAAACGAACAACATTGTTCCAAGCAGAAACCAGGTAGCTGCAAATTGTCAAACATATTTGTTCGGACGCCAGTTCTGAGATGGTTGTTTGCAACTCAACCTACATGCTAGAATAATATCCCTTCCTTTGAGATAAGCTGATCTCAAGGAAGCACCTTGTTCACTGCCCAGCAGAATGTCTGAGCATAGGAAGTTTAAGATTATGGGTGGACTATAAGTCCCACTTGTTAGTTTAAACTGAGTCACAGATTCACGAATCTGTTTTCCAACCGATTCTCTCATTTCTGGAGAGTACTCCAGACTGCCAGTAGATTAAAGAGAATATTTTCTCCAGTGAAGCACACCTGTCATGCATTTAATTGAGATTCAGATGCCTTGTACAACTCCAGAGTCTTGCATCTGTCGTAATAACGAATGGATTTTATAATCCATTCGATTGCAGATTTGGTTGAGAAGTCCATTTCTCGGGAGAGTGTCACTGGATCTGACATCCAGATCGATTTCTCTATCCAACCACTGACATAGAAATGCTGTTTGACATATTTTGTAGACAGTTTGTGCATAAGCAACAACTGGAATACAGGCAAAATGAAAGACATAGCTTGTCTGTGACCGCCTTTGCTCTGAAAAACTATCAAGAGTGTTTTTGATCCAATCCTTTCTGCAGATCCATCCTAAATACTCTACAGTTGTAAAACAACCTGCATATTATCTTAGGTCTTCCTTCATTTTCACAGCTAGGTAAAGCTAGAAAATATCTTCTGTATACTCAGATTGCTGCTATTAAAATCATGTTCTTTCATAAAGATCCTGGGAACACTTGTAACCCATCAAGGAAGTACTCAGGACTGCAAATGAAAAAGACTTGGGATTGAATCCTGAATTGCTGCCTCAGCATTTATGTTGCGCTTCTGTCCCGACGGACGGAAGGCGTCTGAGCTGCAGCCATTAAGGTACGCTCAGTAGGCAGTAGCAGTTCCAAAGAGCCTCGCCCAAGGACTCCTTACCAAACAGGTGTAGGCTTTCTGAACAGGGAGAGCTAAGGTACTAATCCCAGTCCCCAGTGTCAGAGGTAGAGCCCTTAACCACCACACTAGCCACTGTCCCTTTAAATTTTTTTTTTTTTTTTTTTTTTTTTTTTTAAACAAACTTGCCATCAGAATAACTTATGCATCAACCTTGCATCTATTTATATGCAAAAAAAAAAACAGTGTTGCAATTCAAATGTCTATGTGCAGAATCCCTGCACATAAGTAAAAACACATCTGCTAATAGCTTGACTCCTGTGCATAGTCCCTGCACAAAATTATCTTCTGAAAGCACACCTGCTATCAGCATCATTATCTGAAAAGAGCACTTGCTATTGCAAACAGAATGTCTGTGTATAATTATTACACACCATTGTTATCTGAAAATTAGCTTTGCAAACTGAAGGTTTCTGTGCATATGTTTTGCATGTAATTCTGCATTGCATTCAGAACCCTGCATTCAGACTATGTGCCAATCCATGAACATAACTCCTATCTGAAATGCACCATTGCATTCAGAATATCCATGTGCTAAACCCTGCACATAATTATCTGATAAGTAGCATTGCATTCAGGATCTGTAAAGCACACCTGCTGGCAGATAAACTAAGCATGCATATAATTGTCTGAAAATGTATGCACACAAATCATTAACAGAAAACCCAAACTTGTTATAACATTTGTGCACAAATCATTACATGAAAGTATAACTGCTTTCAGAATATTACGGCCAACCAAAATATGTATGCATGTATTTGCATAATCCGCACCACACCATTCATTGTAATCAGCCAAGCTTCAATCAAAATGCACAATCCCTGATTGTGGAAAAATCTACTTTGAGACCCAGATTTAAACGATTCCAACAATCAAGCAATTGATTATGTATATGGCTGCTCCCCTGTGGTATGAACGCTTGAATTTGAGGGAATTGCCAGAACAAAAAGGTGTAGCCTGCATAGGGCAAGAGGGTAAAGCTGCCCTGAAAGCTGAGAAAGTTGTAGCCATTTCCAGTTTCATGGGTTTCATCAGGTCAAATAAAGCTACTGTGGTACCTTCAGGTCTAGGAGCATAAGACTTAGACTTGATATAACCGACCAAACAAAGTCTTAGAGGTTCCTTAAGGCAACTTGCAACCACATTTAGTACATCAGCTAGACTTCGAAGTGCTTTTGAGTTTCTGTAGTACAAAACAACTCAAACACCAAGAGTCTTACTAACATGTACCCATTAACAATATGACAGGAGTCTGCAATAAACACTGCAATGTGTTTGCCTACCGGTGGATGTGACCTGACTGCTCAGTCTCACCAGTTGCAGCACTCTCCTGAGCTTCTGTGGTGGGCCCACTTGACTGCACCATGACCCCCTCAGAGCTGTAGCGTCTGCGTGTATTAGCGTGGCCATGGCGGTTTACAAAACTCGCACTTTCAGCCGTCTAACACGATCAGTACGCATGACGTTTTATGCATGACGCAGTACGCACCACGCGCTCACGCGTATCCAATGATGCATACATGCGACCTATCATGCAAACTTGCGTCATATTCGGGCATGCGGAAAATCCGGCATCTCTGCTTACCGCCGCCATGCCCGCAGAAAGTATAATGAAGAGAGGGAACCTCTCCAGTCCCCTTCATTCAAAATAGGAAAAAAAAACAGGTAACCACCTGCTTAGCTTCCTATTCTAGGCCGCACACCAGTAACAAGCCTAAATTATACTTTACAAAAAAATAAAAAAAAACAAAGAAAAAAACAATAAAAATGGTGCAGCAGGTGCCAACAGGCTTCCCCTACTGAAAGGAACAACCTTCCCTGGTGCTTCCGTGGTGAGGTCTGGGAAACAAACAAAAAACTGTGGGAGATTGTGAGGAGGTGGGATTTATACTGCATCAATTAATTATTTTAATTCTCTTAAGGTGTTTCCGATTTGGGAGGGGGGACTTACACAATCTCAGGAGGGGCCGTCCTGGAGGACGAAGGGAGGAATGCACATACTAGTGATTCATTTGAGGCTGGGCCCACTATTAAGCATGCAACCACACCATCTTGTGGTTTAACTTTGTATTACTGCATAAGCATAGTGTAGCTTACAAATCCGAATCAGTTTTATTTTGCCAAGCATCATTGGGACATACCCAGAATTGGTTTTGGCACATATAGGTCACTTAAAGCCAATGTAACCCCGCTGCTAAAAAAAAAAAGAGAAACCAGATATTTACCTAAGGAGAAGGAAGGCTCTAGGTCTGCACCGGCAGAGGAGAGTCTTCCCTCTCCTCTGCCGGTGCCCTCAGTGCAGCGCTGGCTCTCCCGTTCAAAGCCCTCTCCGGGGGCTTCGGAAGTCTTCGGGAGCCAAGTCCTCCGGAAGACAGGCAGCTCCATACTGCGAATGCGCGATGACACGAAAGAGGGCGCTCGCGCGTGTGCAGTGTGGAGCGGCCCATCTTCGGGAGTACTCGGGCTCCCGAAGACTTTCCAAAGTGACCTTTGCCAGCGGAAAGAGCAGTATTTGACCAATTTAGTCAAATACTGCTCCTGGGGACAGCGCAGCACCACGGGCACCGGGAGAGAAGACTCATTAGGACCTAGAGCCTTACCTCTCATTCGGCAAGTATCTGGGTTCTTTTTTTTAGCAGTGGGGTTATATTGTCTTTAAGAAGCAGCAGCCATGGATTTGGCCTGAGAAGGAAATGGAGAGGGGGATGGACACTAGAGGGGCGGGGCATAAAGAAAGTTTAAAGGAAACCAGAGATTAATCAATATAACAGTTTTATACAAACCTGGGGCTTCCTCCAGCCCCCTCCGCACCGATCGTTCCCATGCCATTTTCCCCGCCACCTTCTCCCAGTAGAAGACCCATAGGTTTGGTCAATGCATGCCCGGCTGCACCCCCCCCCCCATCTCGCTCCTGCAGCTGGGAGTTTTCTGAGCTTGCGCATGCCAATTCAGGCCACGGGAGCACCCGCATCCTGATGGGTTGCGAATGTGCAGTGCACCCCGACTGGTCAAGCTAATGGGGCTTCTTCCGGGAGAAGGGGGAAACAGAGGAAGACGGCATGGGAGCGATCGGTACAGAGGGGGCTGAAGGAAGCCCCAGGTATGTATAAAACTTTTATATTGATTAATCTCTGGTTTCCTTTAAGTATTGTGGAAATCACAGAAGGTTCTTGCACTTTATGAACCTGGAGATAAGTCAGTTTCAGTGCATCTTCACTGAACTTTTTTTTAAATTTTTTTTTTTTTTTTTAAAACTCCACTTTGTGCAGGAAGCCGATCCTAATGTTAAAAATAGGATCCACCTCTACTGGTTAAAAAAAATGGATCCACTTGTCGCAATGCACTAAGCGGAACAGAGTCTTAACTTGGCACATTTTCCTGGACCAGATGGGAAATTCTATGCAATGAAAGCCTATGAGAATGGACACTGTCCGCTCTCACTAGGCTAGTTGCTGCATCAGCTTCGCACGGTTCGCTCGCTGCTGTGACGTAATACTTGCGTGTTCCCACAGATCACCGCCGCTCGGTCCCTCAGGCACAGCTCGTCACCGCTTGGTCCATCTATATTCAGCCCAGTAGCTGGTATTAGCATGGGGCTCTCCATTGAGCTGCAAAAGACTAATAGGTATCCTTAGAAAGAGGGAAAATTCTCATTGGTTCATAGTGGACCAATGAAAATTCTCCGTTGCTAGGGAGAGATGGCCTAATGCAGCCTATGGAGAGCCCCATACTTCTGCTTGCCTCCGGTCTGAATATAGACAGACCGAACGGTGGTGGGATAGATGAGCGGCAATGCAGATGTGATCGCTGCAGGACACATGATCGAAGCAGAGGGTGAAATTTCTGCAAGGGGACGCAAAATGAACAGAACTGAGTCCGTCTTGCATCCGCTCTAGTGTGAAATGGTCCTAAATCCAGTATGCTGCCTGCAGTTGCTGCCTGCTGGAGAGCTATTTTAGCCTCAAAGAGTTTTTTTTTTTTTTTTTTCTTTACAATCCTCTCAAGCTGAAATACAACCTTTTCCTCCAGGATATTCCTCTCGGCCCTTCGTAGGGAGCATTTGCATAGCAGTTCCAGCTGCACTAGCTGCTTCCACTCCAGTTCCTCAGAGTCTGGCTGGATTTCAGTTTGTACGCAGTTCTGTACCTTAACCTCAGCATAGGTTTTGACTTTAGTTTGAACTGCAGATTCTTTTCTTTCCTGGCAAAATACAGTTAGATGCTGTTGCTCTTTCACAAGCCACTGCTGGTCTGCAATCACAGAGAAAGCCAAGTCAGTTATAGGATCTCTTATAAATGGCAAACATGATTTAGTTCAGAATCTGACTAAGGCCTAATTCACATTATCAAAGCAGGAGAACACGTGTTGCTCTGCAGTGGGTTGCTATGTAGTGTGATTCTGGGGTTATTCATACACCACAGAAGAAACTGCAGGAAATAACTCCAATTTGTATTTAAATACACCCAGCAGCCTGGAGCTCACAGGTAGCAAGTACAACAAACATGAATAGTCAAATGCAATCATTCAAACCGTTGAGACCGGCATTGCTATATTACCACAACCTTATTTTTAACGTTACACCGATGGCAGGCAGATGAGGAGGGAAATATTCCATGTGGTTGGTGGGTAAGGGGGTGGGGCACCAGACACATTAAGGGTCCTTTTCCACTTGCAATCGATCGCAAATGCGCTTGCAAAAGCTTATTTTTCCCACTTGCTGCGATTGCGATGTGAACCATTGTGAGTGAAACACGATTACACCAATAATTGTGCAGCCCGCCGATTGCGATTTGCAGAAAATGAAAACGCGCTAATGGATAAGTGCACGGTGATTTACTTGTAATTCACTGTGCACTCGCGATCAGCAAAATGGCAGCGATTGCTTTTTTAAGCAGATTGCGGCTAGTGGAAAAGGTGCTTGTTCACAACACAGTGTACTCGGTACCCTCCCTAGTGCCCACCAAACACAGGGTTTATTTCCCTATTCATGTCATTTGTTGGCTATTGGGGCAAGTCTGAATAGGGCTCCGCATACATATCCAATTTTAAACTGGCCAATTTTAGCACTGCCATGTAGTATGAGGGCCAACAGATTTGGAATACTATGAACAGACTCTGTAGGTATGCTCTCATACTACATGGAGGTGGGAAAATTGGGCAGTGATCTGCACATATTATAGGTGTGTGTACGGACCTTAAAGGAGGTGGTGGTAAAATAGCTGTGCAAAATTAAAAAGGGCCCTCGGCTAAAAACTCACAGCCAGTAGCTAACACAGCATACCAACATAAACGGGATTATTGGTGCCACATATCCAACACAGGCATGTGGGATAAGACCCTCTGCCGGCGTCGAGGCCAATCTCCTATGCTAATGGTGGATGCATCTACATCCTACACATACAATGGGTGTATCCACAACTGGACACGTCTGATATAGGATAAAAAGCCTATAAGCCAGTTTACTAACGTGTCAGATAGTATATATGCTTTCACTTCTGCAGCTTCTGAAAATTTAGACATGCAGTTTTCATGTGTTATCTACTGATTATATATTTTAAGTTTATAAGGGTTAGGGTTTCTTAAATATCAATAAAGCCATTCTGATATCGGTTATATTTTGTGAGCCTGTAACCAACCACTTCCGGACCACGCTGATTGAAATGTACGCCCTGTTTAGAACCCCTTAATCCTGCCAGGGTGTAAATTTCATCCATTTCCACCACACGCTTCTGCCACTCTTGCTGCTGCATCCCCTCGCTCTATCATCAGTATGAGGGCAGAGCTCCATGAGCAGGTCAGGAGCAGTTTTCATTCGTTTCTGACCCTGTGATCGCTGTCAGCCAATCACATCGATCACAGGGTCAGGAGCCAATGAAATCGGCTCCTGACCAGCTCAGAGAGCTCTGCCATCATAGGGACAGCAGAGCGAGGGGGCTACAGCGATGGGAAAGCAGCGTGAGCAGTGGTAGCGGCGGGTCAGTGCGGCGTGAGGTCAGTAAGCCGTTTTTTCAAACCAGAAGTCTCTGGTCCTTAAGGGGCCAAAGACTGCTGGTACCGAAGTGGTCAGGCAAACCAAACCTGACCTGACTTTCAGCCTGCTGCAGGTCTGGTGAGAATTACATGAACAGGTGAGCAACTACTAGAGGAAAAGCAGCAGGACCGTTACCTCACATATATACATATGGTACAAGTGGCAAGTTTACATTTAGGCCCCTCACACACTGTTGCCCGCGTTATTTTTTCATGCTGCTTCAAGGGCTGTGGAATCAGAGTTAGAGTCGAAACAATTTTGGGGTACCTGGAGTTGGAGGTTTCATAAACTGAGGAGTCGGAGTCTGATGATTTTTGTACCCACTCCACAGCCATGCAAGGGCTGTGGAGTAGGATTTGGAGCAATTTTGGGTACCTAGAAGAGTCAGAGTCGATGTTTTTGTAAACTGAGGAGTCGGAATCAGATGATTTTTGTACCGACTCCACAGCCCTGGCTGCTTCCCCACCGCAAGGGCCATGCAGATCTAAGGAGACTTAGATTTGTGTGATGACTGCCAAAGCAAAGGCTGTAGCACATTACTGCATGATCCATGCCTACCACATGATTATGCAGCAATGCAAGTCAATGGGCTACGCATCATGTGTGCATGACTGAAGGGAATCCCAGGGACTTCCTTCCTACCCAGCAGGGAGTAGCTGGGGAGCGGCTCTAGGCATATGACCCTCACGCTGCACAGTGGCGCAAGGTCATATAAAGGCTGATTTCTGCGGTGCAATGCAGTGCTTGCACTGCTGTTAGCTATGCAACCAGCCTAAAAGTAATGAAAATGATCTTACTCTCTTGTATCTGCTGAGTGAGCAAGGACCTCTCCATCTCCAGTGCCATCACCCGTCACCTGCTCTGCCTGTATTTGCCACTTTAAGCCTTCCACCTCCACTTGCTGCTGATAGGAGGATTTCTAGTCCCTTATTTGCTGCCGATACTCCTCAGACACAGCCGCCGTAGTCCTGCAGAAACAAATAAGCAAAAAGTGCTTTCATAATCCTGTTATGTGCCTCAAGCCAGGTCCCTTGTATACATGTGAAGCTAAACGGCATGTAATGACATCACCAAATCATCTCTCCCATTGCATTCTGGGAAGCTCAATTTTATGAATCACTGGATGTGAATTATTAAAAACGGGATTACAGACTCCAGACACTGGTTGATCTATGGGATCAATTTTTAAAGCCCAAGATAGCACAGTTTTTTTTATGTGCAATTAACGGGATTATTTTCAACCAATTATGCATTAACCGTTTTGTAAAACATGTTGCTGGTCTTGCAAAAAGGAAAAAAAAACCATTTGAGTGTTCTTCCCTGAAATGTATTTTAGTTGGGTAAAGCCACAGCTATGTGGTAAAAAGTAGGCGAGTTCAACAGTGGGTAGTGCCATATGCAACATATTTAGTGCTGTAGTTCCGGAGCTCATTTGTGTGCTTAATCTGCCCTGGGCACCCCATAGGTTATTACACTTTTTCAGAGCTCTTCAAAGTATGTCCCAACTTTACAATACTTCTGTATCGTAATCCAATTCCAGAAACCCAAAATCTCCACCACCTTTCTAGGTCCCCTCCATCAAATGTGATTTAGCGTTGTTGGTTTTCTGTAGCTTCGCAGCGCTTATAACTATTACTACTTATATAGGGCAGACATCCTCCACAGCGCTGTACAGAGTATATTGTCTTGTCACTTAACACGCCCTCTGAGGGGCTTACAATCTAATCCCTACCATAGTCATATGTCTATGTATGTATTGTGTAGCGTATGTATTGCAGTCTAGGGCCAATTTAGAGGGAAGCCAATTGTGGATGGAAACCCAGAGTGCCCAGAGGAAACCCACACAGACACAAGGAGAACATACAGACGCGTGCAGATAATGCCGTGGCTAGGATTGGAACCAGGGAACCAGCGCTGCAAGGTAAGAGTGCTATTCGCTACCCCACTGTGCTGCCCATACCTATGACTGCTGACAGATTGGGGCAGTAATGAGGTAGCAGTAATCAGGCAGCTGCAAATTAGGAGCTATAAAATTGTGCAGTAGCCCTTTTTTTAATTGAGCAAAAACTACAATTTATTAAAAGACAAAGAAATGTTTCTTGTTTTGTTTTGTTTGAGGGGGGGGGGGGGGTCGGCTTTACTTACTTTATCATTTCAAGGCCGTCAGCGAGCCATATTTATCATAAAGGATATTTATTACTATTCACACCGCAGTCCATGCACACATGCCCTAACACAAAATCAGTTAGAACTGGCAGGCCAAGGTTTAGAGAGAAAGAAGGGACACTCTAGTGCAGCCTTTCTCAACCTTTTCACCCTGGAGTGACCCCTCAAATACTTTTTGGATCTCAAGGAACCCCTGAAATTATTTTGCAGGTGGCATGGTCTTTAAATACTGGTGGGGTAGTTAATGCCCTATTACAGTGCCCTTCATTATAATGTCTCTTTATTCTAGTGCTTTTTTATTAATGTGTTCATTATTATTCTGACCACCAATTTTGTGCTTCTTTTTACAGTACCCCCTAATACAGTGTGCTCTCTTTCATACTTGACCCAACACCCACGATAGGGAAAAATGCCATGGAACCCCTGCAGAGTACTCAAGGACCCTGGGGTTCCAGGGAACCCTGGTTGAGAAAACCTGCTATAGTGCAAGCAATGATTCTCTATATATCTCAATAAATGTTACAAACATAAAAAGTAGGATATCAGGAAAGTTATTTTGAAAATTCCCAATCTCCTGCAGACATGTGCAATACTCCTATTATGTTTTGCATTACACTATATAAGCAAATAACGGCATTATGCTGAGCCAGCGCTTCCAGTGTCTCAGAGAATAAACTGCACTGTGGATCTATTGTACTTTCCCCTGCATTAAAAGGATACCTTAGCGCAAAAATAATTTAAAAAAGGGGGAGTAGTCATGTGTAGTGGGCTCTAAACTTACTTCCTGGTTGGGGTGGTCGCGGCTGACTGCGCAGCCATTACCCAGTGGCACGCCTCCTTTGATTGCTCCCGGACCGCTCTGCGCATGCGCACTACGTAGTTCTGACAGTGAGCATGCGCAGAGCGCTCCTGGCTGCACATAGTGCATGCATGGCCGGCAGCGCCTGCGCAGTCAGCTGCAACCACCCTGACCAGGAAGGAAGTTTGGGGAGGTTGGTAGGCACTACCGGAAGGGGACAGAGGAGAACGGGGGGAGCGGAGGGCATAAGGAGAGCCCACTAAACATGCCTGCACCCCGTTTTTACATTTTCTTTTTTTGCGCTAAGGTATCCTTTAAAAAGGCCATACACTCGGTATCCTTTAAGCAGGCAATACACTCATCGATTCCCCTCATTGATATACGGCCCGATCAACCAACCAATTAAGCGAATTTCGACCAAAATCGCTCAATTGGGTCAATCAATCCAGGTGAAAAATTTAGGTTAACAGATAGGGAGCGCGTTGCTAGCAGCGTTTTAGTTGGCGACTGATGAGCGTACTCTCACCTGTCCACCGCACAGCCCAGTCTATGCTTCTCCCCAGCATCATCTTCACTTCCGTATCCCCAGGTGCCTGTGTGGCATAATACAGTGGATAGACACTAGGGGCCTGTAGTGGTCACAGTGCCCCTAATGCAGCCATAGGCAAACTACAGCCCGCGGGCCAGATACGGCTTGCAGGCACTATGGAGCCATCCTGTCAAAAGAGGGCCAGATTCTGCTCCTCTCCCTTTCTCCCTCCCGCCGTGCAGAGCATGTACAAGAAATCCAACTCACCCTATCACACTCCCAAGGGGAGATCTCCATGGTAACGGTGGTGTCATGCGAACTGTCATTACATAGTGTGTCACATGATGCTGCTGTTGCCATGGAGATCACCACTGTGTGATAGGGCGAGTTATACCCAATCCTTTCCTGCAATTCTTCAGTTTGAAGGAGGAGAGAGCGAGCAAGCTACAGTCGAGAGGAATGTGGCCCGATCCTTAAAAAGTTTGCCCACCCCTGTGCTCTAGTGTCTGTCCTCTGCATTATATCCCACATGCGCCCAGGGAAACAGAAGTGAAGAAGACTGAGCAGCCACCGGGAAGAAGCAAAGACTGAGACCACACGGCGGAGAGGTGAGAACCGCAGGGTGGACACTAGGACCCAGCAAGCACAGATAATCAACGATTTCATGCTGAAATAGATAAAAAATCTGTGTGCAAGCAATCGAACAGATAGATAATATCTCTGATCAGAGAAGGATCTATCTGCTGGCCATATCGACTAATGTATGGCCACCTTTACTATATAATCTCACTAGCAGAATGCCAATATCATTCTACACAGAATGAAAGTCACTGGAACAGCAATATTTATATACACTGCTGTGCTAGATAATATGTGCCTCACTGACTAACGGAAATTTGGAAGACACAATCCGTTAATCCTTTAAGCCTCATCTACATGCGTAGATAAGGCTCTGATCCGGCGGCTTGATTAGCCGCCGGATCGCCTCTTCTGCGTCCCCGCTCGCCCGCACGTGCGCCGAATTCGATACCCGCTCGTCCCCGCACCGCGCATCTTCCGCTCAATTCCATGCCATTGTCCCCTCGCGGGGAACGAGCAGGGAATTGGCGGTAGCAAGATCCGACCTGTCAGATCTTATCAATCGAGCCACATCAGCGGCTCGATTGATAAGCCACATCGCCGCCTCATCTACGCGTGTAGATGAGGCTTTAGACTGTGAGGGCTTATTTCCACTATCGATGTGGATGCAAAGCGATCACCTTGCATCCCCTGCAGGTACTTCCGCTTGTCGTCCGTACAACTGGATGCAGGGTCATGCGGCTTCCCGGCGGCGGCTATGGGGAATTGGATGCGTGCTGCGGAAAACTGCAGCATGCTATCCATAAATTCCCCAACGTTTAATCGCGCTGGATCACGTAGGTCAATCCGCGTTAATGGAAACTACTCCATTGACGTGAATTGGTTGCAGTTTCTTTTTTTTTTAACAGGTAAGTTTTTATTGAAAATTTCCATTTTTGTGTTACAACATAACATAACATACTATAGGACCCAAGAGAGTCCAACTTATCTACCATAACTGAACAATGTGTCATTTCATCATTGGTAGGAAGTCAAGAGAAGAAGAAGATAGATTCTTCTACGAGAGAAGTCGTGAAGAAGAAAAGAAGAAGAGGAAAGATCATCTCACCATATCATTATATATGACTGTCATCATTGTCTAAAGTCTCATTCCATTGCTGGTTGTAACAAATATTTATTGTATCAGAATAAAAAAAGAGGTTGCCTTTATAAATTCTAGAGTTAAGTCTTAATTTCACTAGTTCCTGATTGTGGTAGTCCGGAGAGACCACCGAGACCTATCGCCCTGTATATTGCAGTGCATGCACCCCCCTCCCACCAGATCCCATCCGAAGCTTCAGCCACACCATAGATTCTTCATTAATTATCACATAAGGATGTTCCGCAGAGCCTCTGTTCAAGTTTTGTATGCAAGTATTTATGTTTTTAGTTGTATTTTTTGTTGCCCCTCATCCAGGTCTGTGAAAATAGATTAGTATTGCTGGCCTGCTAGCAGTGTTCTAGACGTCAGTCAGCACATTCCTGCAATATCTGTCACACCATCCCGACCAGATGTTGTCGAATTTAGTGGGGCAGTTCCTGCTTTTATAGGTCATCTTACATAATGGTAGCATTTTATTAACCATGTTTATCCATTCAGTCTTGGTAGGCACGACAGACTGGTTCCAATGAGTTAGAATTACTTTCCTAGCTATATGGCATAATGTATAAATCATTGCCATTTTGTATTTGCTGTAGCTGCCTTTAACAAATATACCCAGCATCACCATTTTAGCGTCGAATTTGAATGGGGAATCTATCACATTGCGAATTGTTTTTTCTATTTGGTCCCAGTACCTAGCCAGTGCTGGGCATGACCAAAACATATGCATGAAACTTCCTTCTGCCGAATGACATCTAGTGCATAGGTTCGAGTGTGTTGCATTGATTTTGTGTAACCTAGTCGGCGTATAGTATACCCTGTGGAGATATTTCAGCTGGATTAATCTGTCCCTGGACGAGATCAGAACCGATGAGCCCCTAGCCACTACCTCCTCCCACACCTCTCCTTCTATTTTCCCCCCTAGGTCTTGTTCCCATTGGCTACGGAGTCTATCTGTGTTATGGCCCAACTGGTTCATAATTTCTGCATAAATAGCAGAAAGCGGCTTGTCTAGGTGTTTTGTTATCAAGAGGGATTCAATTGGGTTGGATTTAATCAAGATCCTTCCCCTGCCAAATTGAGCTTTGGTCGCATGTGATAGCTGGTGATATCTAAATTGCATATGATTAGGGAGATCATTTGCTAGTCTAAGTTCAGAAAAGGATAATAGGATTCCATCTGGGGCGATGTCCTTTAATACTTTAATTCCGTATCTCGCCCAAACTGCTGGGTCAGGTATAGTAGAGAATTGAGACGTATGGGTTGCCCCATAATGGGGTATAAGGGGACCATTGTTGAGGAGGTGTTAACTTGCGATGGAGGTATTGCCATGCCCTTATAGGAGTTTTCATGACTGCATTGATATTTGAAGTAGAGTTGGCGCCTCTAAATGGCAGGTTTAAAAGGGCTTCGTAGGAGCCCATTATGGCTGCTTCTACTACCACTGCAGGATTAAGCTTGTTGCGAGAGAACCACCAGCGAACACTGACCAATGTGGACGCCAAGTAATAGTGAAAGAAGTTAGGCATAGCCAGTCCTCCCTCTTCTGTAGGTAGCTCTATGATTTTAAGTGACATGCGTGGAAGTTTCTTTGACCATATAAATGGTATAAGAGTTTTATTTAGTTCAGTAAAATGTTTTTTGGGGATCCAGACTGGGGAATTGCGAAAAATATAGGTGAATTTGGGGAGCAACATCATTTTTATCGCATTGACTCTACCAATAAGTGTCAGGGGTAACTCTTGCCAGGTGTTGCATTTGTCCTTAACCTTTTTAATTATGGGGAGGAAGTTGTTATCCAAGAACTTAAGGTCTTTTTGTATTATTATGCCAAGGTACGTAAACTTAGTAGACCATTGCAGGATTGCATTAGAGCTGGTGTATGAAGAGAGGTCCTTGTCTAGTGGAAAAAGAATTGACTTTGTCTTATTTATTTTTAAGCCTGACCACTTCCCAAAACAATCAATTGCCTCTAGGGCGGCAGCTAGGGATGGGCCCGAGTCCTCAAGGTATAGAAGGACATCGTCCGCATAAAGAGATATCTTCTCTTCAAGCCTTCCCAGCTGAAGCCCTCGTATATTACTGGATTGCCTAATTATAATTGCCAATGGCTCAATAGCCAAGGCAAACAAGGCCGGCGAAAGGGGGCACCCCTGTCTCGTTCCCCTAGCCAAGTTAAAGGCCTGTGTAATTTTATTATTTATGCGTAACTTAGCTGTGGGGTTGATATAAAGTAGTCGGATCATCTTAATGAAGTTAGTGCCTATGCCAAATCTGGCCAGTACTTCCCAGAGGTACCCCCATTCCACCGAATCGAATGCCTTTTCATTGTCCAGAGAGGCAACTACTCTATCGCCGCTATTATCATGATTGGCAACAAGATTAGCATGGAGTCTTCTAAGGTTGATGTCAGTGCCTTTCCCTGGCATAAAGCCTGATTGATCTGGATGGACAATGGTCAGAATACATTTATTAAGTCTGTTAGCTAATGCCTTTGCAAGTATTTTAGCATCCACATTGATCAGTGAAATCGGCCTGTATGATGTGCACAGAGTGGGGTCCTTGCCTGGTTTTGGGATTAGCGTGATTAGAGCCTCTGCCCATGATGCCGGAGGCCTATCTGTAACAAGAGCCTCTTTAATTGTTTCAAGTAGTTTTGGGGCAAGGGTCTGATGATAGTGTTTGTAGTATTCAGATGGATAGCCATCCGGGCCTGGTGATTTACCGCTCTGCAACCCAGATATAGCATCTGTGATCTCGTCCAGGGTCAGTGGTGCGTCCAGCATCTTTCTACGTTCCTCAGATAAAGTGGGAAAATGGACAGTGTTCAAAAAAACATTTAGTTGAGAGGGTGAATAATCAGCTTTGGAAGTATAGAGTTGGGTATAGTACTTCATAAATATTTGCTCAATATGCAGTTGATCTATGTATTCCTGTCCCTCCTCGGACGTGATTCTGGGTATACTCATGTTTGAGGATGTATCCCTGAGCAGCCATGCAAGGAGTTTATCATTTTTGTCGCCTTTGGCAAAGACATGTTGTGTCTTAGCCAACATAGCTTTTTTACAGCAATTTACCCTTAAAAGTTCTACTCTGCTCAAGGATGTCTGCCATTCCTTAAAGGTTTGAACAGATTTTGTTTCAATGCATTTCTTTTCTGCTTGTTCAGCTTTAGTCTCAGCATTGTCGAGCAGAATAGTATTTTGTTTCCTAGCATTAACAATTTCTGCTATGTAGTAGCCTCTAAGGCACGCTTTATGGGCATCCCAGACCACATCCGAGGAAGTTGTCCCATCATTCTCTGACCAATAATGTCGCATTTTTTTAGTGATGGCTGTGCCTACCAGTGGGTCTGATATCCAGTACCTGGACAATCTCCAGGACCTGGACCTCATGGCCCCCTCCATTTTTAGGTCCATGAGTACTGGGGAGTGATCAGATATACCCCCAGGAAGTATGTCTATCACTTGTATCATCGGCAGGACGTCTGTAGTCGTGTATATCAGCGTTTTTCAACCGCTGTGCCGCGGCACACTAGTGTGCCGCGGCATGTTGCCAGGTGTGCCGTCCAGGTCTTGCGTTCAGTACGCAGGAGGGGGGAAGCAGCGCTAGAAGGAGGGGCAGTGGAGGCAGTGGTGGGGAGGGGGGAAATATCCCTCCCTCCCTCACCTGGGACCCCTCCTTCTGCCTCTCTCCCCCTCCATTTCGCGGTGGCAAGTGCGGGCTCGGCGGCGGGGAGACATGCGCAGACTTACCACTTCTGCGTTCCAAGCGCCGGCAGCGTCATGTCGTCAGATCTCCGCCTTCAATGCCGCCCACTGTGCTTCCTGATTAGTGGAAGAACAGTGGGCGGCATTGAAGGCGGAGATCTGACGACATGACGCTGCCGGCGCTTGGAACGCAGAAGTGGTAAGTCTGCGCATGTCTCCCCGCCGCCGAGCCCGGCCCCGCACTTGCCACCGCGAAATGGAGGGGGAGAGAGGCAGAAGGAGGGGTCCCAGGTGAGGGAGGCGGGGATATTTCCCCCCTCCCCACCGCTGCCTCCACTGCCCCTCTTTCTAGCGCTGCTTCCCCCCTCCTGGGCATCTATACTGGGGGGAACTGTACTAGCTATACTGGGGGCAACTAAACTAGCTATACTGGGGGCAACTAAACTAGCTACACTGGGGGCAACTATACTAGCTATACTGGGCACTATACTGGGGCACTACCTACCTATGCTAGCTATGCTGGGCACTATGCTAGGTATGCTGGGCACTATACTAGCTATACTGGGTACCATACTAGCTATCTGGGCACTATACTAGCTATACTGGGCACTTAACTGGCTATACTGGGGCACTACCTACCTATACTGGGGCACTACCTATCCATACTGGGACTATACTAGCTATACTGGGGCACTATACTAGCTATACTGGGGCACTATACTGGGGTAACTACACTAACCATACTGGGGCAACTAAACTCCCTATACTGGGGCAACTATGCTAGCTATGCAGCCGCACCCCAGCCCCCCCCCCCCATAGCCTGCTACACACTGCACTGTCCACTAGGTCGCGCAAACACCCGCGCGCCCCCCGCCGTTCCCCGGAGAAAAATATGGTCAGAAAGTGTTCCCTGGGCCGGAAAAGGTTGGGAACCACTGGTGTATATAAGGTCTATCCTTGACAGAGTTCTATGCGTCAGTGACGTACAGGTGTATTTTTCCAAGTTCGGATATTTCCACCTCCATACATCAATCAGTGCATATGTATCTGCCCAGGATGACAAATCAAATCTCTCGGGTGTGGTGTGAGTCAGCCTGTCCATCTCAGGGTTTGGTGCTAAATTGAAGTCCCCTGCCCAGAGAACCTTAGCCGGCGGGAGCTGGGCTATAATATTGATTATATCGTTTAGTAGTGTTGCGTCCCCAGTAGGAGGGAGGTACATGCCAACAATTATAAAAGAGGACCCATACAAATCCGCCTGTACCAGCACGTATCTACCAAAGGTGTCCAGCCTGACCTGTTGTATCGTCATATTTAGTGATTTATGGAATAATATGCTAACCCCTCTGGAGTGAGTGGAATATGTGGAATGAAAGTAATGCCCAACCCAGGGCTTTTTTAAAGCCATGATAGTGCCGCCGGTTAGGTGAGTTTCCTGTAGGACACATATATGGGGATGATACTTTTTAAGGAAACCAAAAACCAGGGCTCTCTTAATTTTAGAATTAAGGCCTCGGACGTTCCAGGAAACACAGGTCAAGCTGGACGGCATATTTATTTGTTTAGTATTCGCCATTACAGTTGACTGTATCCATTAAGGAGATATATGACATCATTTAGACATTTTAGTATCCAGGTGAGAGTAGAATAGTAGGAGCAAGAAAGAAGGAGAAAGTAGAAGAGGAAAGAGATAAAGATAATCATCTTATTATGTTCTTGTATAAACATGACCTTGTTCAACCCTGTATAACCCCACAACACCCGCCCTGCTACGCCCATCAACGGACAAGGTAGCTTTATCCCTAAACAACCCTACCTTCACTCAGTTGTCCACCGAGTGAGAGGTTAAAACACAATTCACCAGCGCGTAACTACACACGCTAGTGTAGTGGGGGGGTGGATTAGCGAACCGATTGGATCCGCTGCCCAGCAACACCCAGATATACCTGGGAGGAAGAAAAAGGACTTATATGTATAGTTAACTGGTAGCAGTATTAGGATCTGTTGCAGGCCGAGCATCATTAAATGTGGAAAACCGTTTACCTAGCCTATTCGTTATACTATGAGGTTATACTAGTGTAGTCCTATACAGGTGCATATATCTGATTATATTATGTTATGTGGATATTAGATGCAGGCAATGTAGTTTCATCGTACAGTCACTCAGAGTAAACTTGCGAGTGGAATTGGTCTTTATTAAATTCACTATAATAGTGGGCAGTAGTGAGCTAGGTGTTCAGTATGGAACAGGAGCTCTGCGGATATTGGAGGGGTGGGGTGAGAAACGCTAGTCAGCATGCTTCAGTATTCAGGGTACAAGATTTCTGGGGAGGTCTTGTCACCACCATAGGGGTTGTGCGGTTGATAATTCATTTTAATATAAAATATATTCTCAATTATATATGAGTGCACCAGCTCACTCTTGTGTACAAAGTTTAGGTGCTGACCAGAGAGTAGGAGGTTATGTCGTCAGTAGGTGAATGCACCATGGTTGAATCCTCTTGACTGTGCCCCAGCCCTCATTGCGTCGTACTGATCACAGAGTGCATTCATTGTATTACTGTAGTAGTAGCAGCCAACCCCAAATGTACGTAAGCTAGTATTCAGCATTGGAAAGAGTTATCCCAGTCAGTATCTATGAGGACCTATTACTCTCTGAAAGTGGGGTCCCTTTTCCCCGAGTGTCTTTCCCGGGAACCAAGCACAATGCGCATGGTTCCAGCATGCTCTCTCCCCTTCAGGCTCGTCTGAACTCAGAAGATCCACCCGTTTCCGAGTTCCATACGGAAGCATCTAGCTTTGCTTAATGGTTAAGTGTCTGCTGCCCTCTAGCGGTGTAAATGCTACCTTGCATCTTGTTTACAGTTATATGTCTCAAATAAGGTTTACGTGATATTTAGCTTGTCTTTCACCCATATAAAATACTTAACAGCATTAAATCAGCAGATTCAACTATATCAAACATTAATGTTATATCAACTTAGTCTCAAGGCTCTATATAGACTTAGATTAAAGTAATCAAGTTACTCAGTCAGTAGTTAGCGATTACGGATATACAGTGAGGCACAATATGGAGTAAGTTTCTTCGTTAGGTGGCATTTCAGATTCTTTATGTATAAAATACAAAATAGAGGGGGGGAAGGAGATGAAAAATCAACTGCTCGGGGGGAGACCTGTAGTGAGCGAGGAATAGGATCAGGGTATGTCCATATCTAAGTATAGATTATATACAGCAGTCCAGTATTTTAATCCGCGTTGTGCGCCAGTTTCAGCATGGTTTACATATATAAGGATGTTTCGTTGGTAGTTCACGGATAGTTATCCATAGCAGAAGTCAATAAAGCATGGTTCTCAGTACTCATGAAATCGGGACAGAAGTTGTGGAAAAGTTCCCAGTTAGCTCCAAGTATAGTTATTCTGTACAGCAGCAGCATGTAGTATGTTCAGTGGCTGCTGTTATAAGCTGACAACCTTCCAGGGCGGGCAGAAAGTGCGGGAAGAGGGTAGTTTGAGGGTAAGCACTCGGAGTGTAAGCAAAGCCCGCCACCTTCCTCCCCCCCCCCCCCCCCCCCCGTGCAGGTGCCACGTCTATTTAGGCATATCCATGTCCAAAAAAGAAAAAAAGGGGGTTGACAGACCGCAAGTCCCAACGGTTAAAGTCTCTCTCCCCTCACACTCCATATGCATAACACAAGAAAGTTATAGATTAGCTCCAGGGTACTCACTCACTCCTTCGGCAGGGTGTCTATCCATTTCATGGCGTCCTCTGGTTTTTCAAAAAAACGTGTAGTTTCCCCATCTTGCACTCGAAGTTTTGCGGGAAATTGCATAGAGTAGTTGATATTTTTTTCCTTGAGCTTGTTCTTTACATGCTGAAACGATTTTCTTTGTTTTTGAGTTTCCATTGTGAAATCTGGGAAAATCATCAGTTTGGCGTTGTTAAAACGAATTTCGCCCGCTTTCCTAGCAGCCGTTAGTATAGAATCTCGGTCTCTAAAATTTAAAAGCTTCAGTATAACCGGGCGAGGGAGAGCTCCTGGTGGGCCTAGTTTGGCCGGGACTCGATGTGCCCTCTCAACCACAAAGTGGTCAGAGAAGGTTTCTGGCGGCAATACTTTACGGAACATTTCCTCAATAAACGTGGCAGTGTTGCTCCCCTCAGCCCCTTCAGGCAAGACCAAGACTCTTAGATTGTTCCTGCGGTTGCGGTTCTCCGCATCCGACTTTTCCTCCAGTTGGGTTAGGCGTAGTTTCATTCCCGGAATCGCTACGCTGTGAGTCTGCACCGTGTCCTCAAGATCCGAGGTGCGGCGTTCAAGCTCTTTGGTTCTGTCACGTAGCTTGCCCAGGTCTCCTCTGAGTAGGCTCAGCCCGGAATCAAGATGGTCAATTTTGACCGTTAATGTGGTTTGGCAAGTGCGGATAGCATCTAAAAGTTCAGCAGGAGTCGGCATGTCCGCCCTGTCTTCCGCTTGCTCACGTGGGCTTCCACTCTCCTTGTTCAGTTTTCCCCGATTAGAGGAGCGGTGCTGTAATGGGGTAGAGGGTGGCTGCTCGGTCGTCTCAGCCGCTTCATCCCTGTCTTTGTTTCCCTTATTCACTTTAGGAGGCGTGTCGGGGTATGGAGAGGCACGGCACGTGGATCTCTGAATCCTCTCAGGCCCAGCACTGGACTCCCAGCACGCATCCACAGATGATGATCCGGCGAGGTTTTCTCCCTCAGGAGGTAAGCAATACGGCTCCAGTGTGTCGCCTCAGCTTTCTTGGGTGTTCCCCAGCAGTTTTATAAAGGATTTTTGGGGTCTGTAGTCCGTCAAGGCTCTAGTAGGGATATGCCGGGCAGCGGAGCTCTGAAAAGCACGTCCACTCAGCTCGCCATGTTGGCCACGCCCCCGGTTGCAGTTTCTTTACGTTGCGGTGTGGTTTCCGCATAGCAACATGTGAAGTGAAAACGGCCCCAAGCCGTTTTGGCCAGGGCTCTCTCTCTCTCTCTCTCTCTCGTCTCACAATGCTGTGTAATGGGTGTGCACAGAGCCGGGGACAAGGTCCTTCAGCACCCAATGCTGAGACACCAAAGTGCGCCCCCCCATCCCTCCCACCTCAGCCATCACACACTGGTTGCTATTAGACTAATAGGTGCCCCAGGCCCCCAACCTCCCCAGCACCTTAATCTCTAGTTATATGGCTTGCAGTCACTGTCATGTATCCCCTTTTCTTATTTCTTTCTGCTTCAAACACTATTGGGAATGACAGCTGAATGAGTTGTGCACCCCCTCCTACACTGCGCCCTGAGGCTAGAGACTCTCCAGCCTCTGCCCGGCCCTGGGTGTGCATACCTCCTACCCCTGTGTAAGAATCTGTACTTCATTTGTTCATTGCATCACATCACATGTAATCAATCACCATTATCTGGTATTGTTAACTGTATTGTTTATACCTTGTACAGTGCCATGAAATATGCTGGTGCTATAGTAATCGATAATAACAACACATCTTGTTTAGAATTCATACGAGGGTTGAATGAAAAGTAATGCCTCCACCTCCATAACTTGGGTTTGGATGGGAATATTTTAATAAATCAAACAGAAATAATCCTTAGAATGTGATCTTTAATATTCAATATTCACTTTTCCACATAATCACCAGACAATTGGATACATTTCTGCCAACGATGAACAAGTTTCCTGAAGCCGTCACAAAAGCAGTCGACACTGTTTCCGCAACCAGCTTCTCACAGTTCTCTCAACTTCTTCATCGGAAGTGTAATGACGTCCCCGAAGACTTTCTTTCATTATCGGGAACAGATGGAAGTCAGACGGCGCCAAATCTGGACTGTATGGAGGATGCCGTACGGTGGTGAGGTTCAGTCTCTGCAGTTCTGCTGTGGTGACATTTGATGTGTGTGGTCTGGCATTGTCATTGCCTGGTTACCCATCGTGCACAGATCTTCCTATAGCCAGGCAAAGCAATAATTTGATCCACACGTTCTTGTGAAATGCCTATTATGCTTGCCATTTCCCTGTGATACGGCGATTGTCCTGAAATCAGTCTGTCAACTTTCTGCCTGTGAAACTGTGAGGTTTCTGTCACAGGACGTCCAACTCTTTCTTTGTCCCGCAAGTCAGATGTTCTCACCTCAACATCTTTAAATTTACTGGCCCAATGACGCACAGTACTCACATCAACACAACCACCATAAACAGCTTTCATTCTCTGGTGAATCTCCTTTGGGGTGACACCTTCTGCTGTCAGGAATTCAATAACAGCACGTTGCTTAAATCGCATTGACCGACCTTCTGCGCAAGGTTCCATATTTTGCACTGCAACAACACAACCGTCCAACGCTAAGGCTTCCTACCAACTGGAACTGTAGAGGAGAGTCTACTGAACAATCCAGTACTTGCCACAAACCAGTGCTGCCATCTGTTGACGAGTTATGGAGGTGGAGGCATTACTTTTCATTCAACCCTCGTAAGTCTGTGGCACATGTAAAGTGAGTTTATAATCATCTGCAGCGAACCAAGTGATAAACTAGGGTAATATTAATGTGCTAGCCAAATACATATCTTCTATTTTGCTCTGTTACAAATGTCTATTTACCATTAGTACTACATATTTAATTCATTCAGGCTTGCTTTAACTTTTCAGGGTGAGAAGAGGCCTATTTAGGCATTTTTGGTGGATAATAAGCGGGGATTTCTGTCAGAGGCATTTTCAAATAATATATATACAAATGATGGGATAGCTACCAAATACTCAAGCATCTCACCCATTGCAGAATACATCCAATAGAAAAATTATGGGGAGCCACTGAGTATATAAAAATGAAAAAAAACTTTATTAGCACATTATCATACCAAATATTAATAATAGCCCTCTCCCTTCCCATTACCAAACAGCTGAGTCCCTATATCTTGACCCACCCTTACTAGCTAATTGGAGTGCACTCCATTAGGTCCTATAGTGATAGGAAATAGCAAGTTCTTCAGGGCCCTCTTTGGAGGTGGTCTTTAGTATATAAATTGGAACAGCCGCCTTTGAAGTATGAAGTAAAAGGTATGCATCGGTGCGGAAACTGTGATATTTGCACCTACGTATGTGGAAAAGGTGACAAATTCTGCAACTCTGATGGATCTGAGAGCTTCTCGATAAATGACTATATATCTTGTACCACAGAAAAGGTAATCTACCAATTGAGATGTAGCTGCAATAAATTCTACATTGGAAAAACATACAGACCCCTGAAAAAAAGATACAAGAACATGTGAATAATATTATGGAAAAAAAATGAAGAGTCCAGTTGCGGTGCATTTTGAAAAGGTATCATAATTCAGACCCAAAATACCTAAAGGTGAAAGGAATCCTATATAAATTAAATATCAGCCCTAGGAGAGGGGACTTTGATAAAGAGTTGTTAAAAAAAAGAATCATATTGGATTTACAGATGTAAATCCATGTTTCCATATGGTTTAAACAGTGGATTAAATTTGAAAGTCTTCTTATAAACAGCCACTAGATGTCGCACCTGTGCACCTCAAATTTAGCCTGTTTGTTTTTAATGAACTTTACACTCTTGAATCCCGCGATATAAGGGGAAGGAAATACCACTGACGTCACGTCTGAAGAAACCCAGAAAGGGTGAAACGCGTCACGTGCCTGCTGACGCCGCTCGAGAAGTCCATGCTCCACTAAGCAGTGACGGCCTCCGCCATCTCCCCCAACCTGGCGTCCATCTTTCCGACCTGGAGTATTCTCAGCAAGTTATAACCTGACCTATTACCCGGCACAACCCGCCACGCAGGGAAACCAGCAAGGCCAGCTGGCGGTACCCGCCGCAGGGGTGATCTACAACGCCAAATGGACTTTAAACGGATACGCGAGTACCGGTAATACCGGCTTAACTTGAAACACGGAAAGTGTCACTGGGGTGTGCATTCTATGTGCACGTAATGAGATGGCGTGTAGAGGCTTAGTCTTACATTGATGTGCAACATACGATTGTGTGATGGAGAATTTTGGATACTTCAAAGGCGGCTGTTCCAATTTATATACTAAAGACCACCTCTAAAGAGGGCCCTGAAGAATTTGCTATTTCCTATCACTTAGCCACTTACATACCTGATATTTTTACTCTTTCAGACAGAGAAAGAAAAAAAGGAACACAGCATAGTTATTTGTGTGCTAGGCACTGTACATACACATGTCTATCTCATTATGTCACATTTCAGTTTGGGCATCCTTTAAGAAAAACAAATCTAACTTCAATTTTAGCTCTATAGTTCTTTATAGTGAACTACACCGCAGTAACTCTTCTCACTTGTCAATAAAACAGCAAATGATGTCCAAATAAATATTACAATTTCATATGCAATATTTATTTATTATTAATCTTAAGTAAAAGTAGATTTTTTTGTACTAATCCATAAAACAAAACCACTATACACTGCCTTAAAGGAAACCTGAGATGGGATTAATTGGTGTATTTATACTTACCTGGGGCTTCCTACAGGCACACGAGGTGCGCGATAGCATCCTTGCTATCCTCTCCAATCACTTGATATGCCCCCCCCCCTCCGGTAATATGGCCGGCCTTCATCAGTACTGTGGAGGCGCAGAAAACTCCAGAGAATGAGAGTGCTGCATGGTGAGGAAGCGCATGACTAGCTGTGACTGGCCAGCTTACCCGGGGGGAGGGGATTATATCAAGTGAACGGAGCGGCCAGAGAGGAAGACAAGGGAGCCCACACATCTCATGGGGCTGGAGGAGGCCTGAGGCAAGTATAAATACACCCATTAATCCTGGTCCTAATAACAGGTACACTTTAAACTGGGGTTCAGCAATGGCAGCCTCCACATTTCTGTAAGCAGTTTCCTTTGAGACACATCTTACATGGTATTCAGCCTACCCTACACAACTTTATCAGGTGCAAGTAGATCTTACACCCTGTACAGACATTCAGTAAGTATTGCCTGGAGAAAACAGCATGTTCTGTTCTAAGGAGAGGCAAGAGAGATAAGTGGGAGGTGCTGAACAACAGCAGCAGCTGTTTAGTGATGAAGCACAGCAGGCTATTAAATAGCATGGGACACCTGTACTGATGCTAGATTTTCACTTAAATCTTTACAAACAATTGCCTTAAAGAGAACCCGAGGTGGCCTTGTATTACGTAAGTGGGGCACAGAGGCTGGTTGGTCACACTAACACCAGCCTCTGTTGCCCCATCGTGTGTCTCAAAGACCCCCCTGCTCGCCGCTATACCCCCGCAGTGCTGGCGACACGCAGCGCGTCGCCAGCACAATGTTTACTCTAGCGCCGTCTGTCAGCGCCGCTCCGCCGCCTCCCCCGCATCGCCGCTACCCGCCCTCGTCCCTTCCCTCCCGCTGATTGGAGGGAAGGGACGAGGGCGGGTAGCGGCGATGCGGAGGAGGCGTGGGAGCGGCGCTGACAGACAGCGCTAGAGTAAACATTGTGCTGGCGACGCGCTGCGTGTCGCCAGCACTGCGGGGAGTATAGCGGCGAGCAGGGGGGTCTTTGAGACACACGATGGGGCAACAGAGGCTGGTGTTAGTGTGACCAACCAGCCTCTGTGCCCCACTTACGTAATACAAGGCCACCTCGGGTTCTCTTTAAATGATTACCATTTAGTATTTATATAGCACCAGACATCTTCTGCAGCACTGTACAGAGTATATTGTCAATTAACTGTCCCTCACAGGGGCTCACAATCTAATCCCTACCCAGGGCCGGCCCGCCCATGAGGCGGGGCGAAACGTTTGCCTCAGGCGGCGCTTCTGAGGGGGCGGCACCCGCCCGTCCGTGGGTGTGGAGTGCCGCCCGAGCTGGAGGTAATAGCGGGCAGGAAGGGGTTATTGGGGCTAGCGGCGGGGAGGGGGGTCGGACCCCCCCCTCCCTCGCCTGGGTCCCCCGTCCTCCGCTCCCCTCCAGCTTGTTATGCTCGCTGGCTGGCTGCGGCTGTAAGAGGCAACGGGCGGGGATCACTCACCTCTTCCTCGTTCCAACGTGCGCTCCACTGACGTCACTTCCTGCGGCGTAGCAGGAAGTGACGTCAGTGGAGCGCAGGCTGAAAGAGGAAGAGGTGAGTGATCCCCGCCCGTTGCCTCTTACAGCTGCAGCCAGCCAGCCAGCGCGCATAACAAGCTGGAGGGGAGCGGAGGACGGGGGACCCAGGGACAGGACCCCCTCCCCGCCGCTAGCCCCAATAACCCCTTCCTGCCCGCTATCCCCTCCAGCTCGGGCGGCCCCCCCACACCCACGGGGGGGGGGGGGGCGCAGCGGCGATTTCTTTAAAGTTTGCCTCAGGCGGCAAATGGTCTAGGGCCGGGCCTGTCCCTACCATAGTCATATGTCTATGTATGTATTGTGTAGTGTATGTATTGTAGTTTAGGGCCAATTCAGGGGGAAGCTAATAAACTTTTCTGTATGTTTTTGGATGTGAGAGGAAACTGGAGTGCCCAGAGGAAACCTACTCAGATGCAGGGAGAACATACAAACTCTGTGCAGATAATGCCCTGGCTGGGATTAGAACCGGGGACCCAGCAATGCAAGGCGAGATTGCCAACCAGTACGCTACTGTGCTGATTAACATCTACCACCTGCATGTAGATTTTAACTGCTTGCCGACTGTGTCACTCCGACAGACTTGGCCGCAGCCCAAGGACCGCCTAACGCCGATCGGCGTAAAGTCCTGGGGCTTCATTTTGCAGGAGATCGCGTGCGCATCTCCGCTTGGTAGGCGGAGCTCCTGAAGCCTATGACAGCCGATCACAGTGATTGGCTGGAGGAGGGATGGAGGGCTTACAAAAAAATATATATAAATAAAAGGGAAATATTTAATCAAAAAATAATCACAAAAATATTTATAAAAAAAACAAAAACAAACATTGGGGGAGCGATCAGACTCCACCAACAGAGTGTTCTCTGGTGGAGAGAAAAGGCGGGGGGGTGTTAATCACTTGTGTGCTGTGTTGTGCGGCCCTGCAGCTTGGCCTTAAAGCTGCAGTGGCCTATTTTACAAAAAATAGCCTGGTCTTTAAAGGGAACCTTAACTGAGAGGGATATGAGTGTTTCCTTTCAAACAATACCAGTTTCTTGGCAGTCTGCTGATCTCTTTAGCCGTATTAGTGGCTGAATCACACACCTGAAACAAGCATGCAGCTAATCCAGTCTGACTTCAGTCAGAGCACTTGATCTGCATGCTTGTTGAGGGACTGTGGCTAAATGTATTAGAGACACAGATTCAGCAGGAGAGTCAGGCAACTGGTATTGTTTTAAAAGGAAAAAATGCACATCCTTTTAGTTTAGGTTCCCTTTAAAGGGGGTAAAGCCTGTGGTCCTGAAGTGGTTTAAGTGAACCAGATGGGAAACCAGAAGGGAATAAAAGTGCCCCTGGGAGGTACTTACCTCTTGAGGGGGAAGCCTCTGGATCCTAAAGAGGCTTACATTGTCCTCAGCAGAGGCAACCCAGAGCTGGGACCCCTGAAAGCCCATTTGTTGCTGCTGCGTACAGGCGCACTAGCAGCTTACTGCTCGGCCTCTCTGAAAGCTGCCTGAGCGGAAAGCCACTAAAGGCAATCGTCATTGTTTTGGTTAGTTCAGGGGTGCCAGCGCTGGATCGCCTCTGTTATGCTGGGTACACACGATGTGATTTCCCGCTCGATCCGCGGGATCGATTATTTCTGACATGTTCGATTGGGTTTCAATCGTTACAGCCGTCGATTTTGCATGTTAAGTGTGCAAAAACAACGGCTGTATCGATCAAAACCCGATTGAACATGTTGGAAATAATCGATCCCGTTGATAGAGCGAGAAATCGCATCGTGTGTACCCAGCATAAAGGAGGATGGGGAAGCCTCATTAGGATCCAGTGACTTCCTGCTTCCGATGTAAGTATCTGTTTTTTAAAATGACAGATTCTCTTTTATGTAAACTGTCTTTAGTAGACAGACGTTTATAAAGCCAAACACTCAGATTATGAAGTCGCTCTCTGTAGATCAGAATATAGGGGCAACACCCCTCCACCAAGGGTGGACAGCTTGCAGTAGTGGACAGATGGGAAGTTCAGTGGTTACCTTTGAGTTCCGGATCCATGCTATCTTCTCATCCTCATCCAGAATGATTCTTGCTCAGTCTGCATTCTACCTAAAAGAAAATGAAAAGATTTGAAAGTGAATTTCCAGTTTAACCACTTGAAGACCCACCCTTTACCCCCCCTTAAGGACCAACGCTGTTTTAGGTGATCTGTGCTGGGTGGGCTCTGCAGCCCCCAGCACAGATCAGCGTGCAGGCAGAGCGACCAGATCGCCCCCCTTTTTCCCCACTAGAGGGATGATGTGCTGGGGGGGGTCTGATCGCTCCTGCCTGATGGGTGTTGCGGGGGGGGGGGGGGGGGAACACCTCAAAGCCCCCCTCCGCGGCGAAATTTTCCCCCCTCCCTCTCCTATCTATCTCCTCTGGGGATCGGGGCTGCACAGGACGCTATCCGTCCTGTGCAGCCAGTGACAGGACGTCCCCTGTCACATGGCGGCGATCCCCGGCCGCTGATTGGCCGGGGATCGCCGATCTGCCTTACGGCGCTGCTGCGCAGCAGCGCCGTACAATGTAAACAAAGCGGATTATTTCCGCTTGTGTTTACATTTAGCCTGCGAGCCGCCATCGGCGGCCCGCAGGCTATTCACGGAGCCCCCCGCTGTGAACTGACAGGAAGCAGCCGCTCGCGCGAGCGGCTGCTTCCTGATTAATCAGCCTGCAGCTGGCGACGCAATACTGCGTCGCTGGTCCTGCAGCTGCCACTTTGCCGACGCGCGGTATGAGTGCGCGGTCGGCAAGTGGTTAATATAACAATACATAACGTCTTCTAACAGTAAATGTGACTGTCACTGCAAACTTGAATATATTATGCCTGGAAAGCAAATCTATAGACATGTTCTCATCAGAGCACATAAAAAAAAGCATACATTTGATGCAGTGAGTGCAGGGTATTGGTCCAAATGTTTCCCAATACCTGAATGGTCGAATACATGTACATGAGCCCTTTGTAGCCTTCAGAAGCACTTCATGTTACCTGAAAAAGGGCGGCTCCACACTGCGCATGCGCCAGCGCGCACACTTGCATATGCACTGTACAAAGCCACCCGTCTTCAGAAAGCAGTTGGGACACAAGCACTTTCAAAGCCTCCCTAGGCAGCAATATAAGCGGGGATGACAGGGTTGGAACAAGATGTCCCATATGAACCCCCCCCCCCGAATACACAAAGCTAAAAGAAAAACGTTTAATTACCTGTGGCTGCTTCCAGCTCTTTGCAGTTCTGTTCCCTTGCTTTTATTACGTGACCCTCCAAGTCAGCCGCAGAGCTCCTCTGGAAGCTGGGCAGTTGCGGGCTACTGCACATGCACAGCCCCGGACCGCACGCCTCCTGATCGCCTGCGCAGTAGCAATGTTTACGTGCATGAGAGCACATCAGGTACATACAGCTGACAGAAGGGCACTGCAGCTGACCAAAGGTCACAGAATGAGGCAAGGGCACAGAAAGACTACAGGGAAAAGTTAAATTGCTGTTTTATTTTTGTGTTTAGGTTTGCTTTAAGCAAAGTTGAACTGATTAAGAAACCAATCTACTGGTAAGTGCCTAATCACTCAAATCAGAATATCCAAGTAATATATTATTCAATTAACACAAATCAGTTACAAGGTTAAAACGACAAGCAATACAACTAAAGAACACCAATTATGCACTGGTCAAAGGGTAGGATATACTGGCACCAAGTGAATAGTCAACTACAGATCCAAAGTATAAAGAAGTGGGTTGAATTGTGATGACAAGATGCCTGGGTGACCAAAATGGCAGGTCTGGTGGACAGTTACAGGTACATAGTAGACAGTACCTACCAAAAGTGATCCAAAAAAAGAAGAGGAAGAGCCAGTGAAGTGGCTGCAGGGTAAGGCCCTGTTCACATCATTAAATGCGGATGGCCGTGCGTTCGGAACGCAATGCATACGAATGCACGCCATTTGCGTTTGTATGCATTGTGCGGCTGATGTCAGCCACACGTTTTGGGAAAAAATGCGTGCAGCATGCGCTTGCGGACCGCACTGGTCTGGAACGCATGCAGTGTGAACATCACACAGTGCAGTCTATGCACTTTCTGATATAGTGCATGTCTGCCTCCTGCACGCGTTGCCGAAATCCGGACGTCAACGTGTGCAGTGTGAACGGGGCCTAATGGGTGCCCAAGACTCACTGGCAGGCATAGGGAGCAAAGGATGGCCATTCTGACCCAACCATAGAAGAGCACTGTGGTATTAAATTGCTGTAGAACTTAAAGGGAACCCGAGGCGAGAGGGATATGGAGGCTGACATGTTTATTTCCTTTTACTGGGCACATCTGCCTCTAGTACTTTAAGCAATAGACCCTGAAGAAGAATGAAGATCAGGTGTCTTTGACAAATCTGACAATATTAGCTGCATGCTTGTTTCAGGGGTGTGATTTAGACTATAGTGACCAGGAAAATGAGAAGGACTGTGAGGCTAGGTTCACAGTGGGACGTTGTGTTGTGATGCGGGGTTAAAGTTTCAACATCACAACGCAACAAAAAAGTCACATCACATGCAATGAAAAGTACCGTATTATTTGGACTATAAGACGCATCTAGTTTCAGAAGTCAAAAACCAAGGGGGAAAAAAAAAGTAAACCTGGTGCCTTTCCCCCCACAGCTGTCTCAAAGCTGTCCAGCACTGCCCAGCTAAACTAACCCCAGCTGCCCCACTAGCTACACTACACAACCTACACTAAGCTGAACTGTCCCCACAACCTACACTGAGCTGCACTGTCCCCACAACCTACACTAAGCTGCACTGTCCCCACAACCTACACTAAGCTGCACTGTCCCCACAACCTACACTAAGCTGCACTGTCCCCACAACCTACACTAAGCTGCACTGTCCCCACAACCTACACTAAGCTGCACTGTCCCCACAACCTACACTAAGCTGCACTGTCCCCACAACAAACACTAAGCTGCACTGTCCCCACAACAAACACTAAGCTGCAATGTTCCCACAACCTACAAGAAGCTGCACTGTCCCTACATCCTACACTAAGCTGCACTGTCCCTACATCCTACACTAAGCTGCACTGTCCCCTCAACCTATAGTAACCTACACTGTCACCATAACAAAGCTGCACCGTCCCCACTACCTACAGTAACCTACACTGACCCCACAACCTACAGTAACCTACACTGACCCCACAACCTACAGTAACCTACACTGACCCCACAACCTACAGTAACCTACACTAAAGGTGCCCATACACTCGTCAGCTTGGCAGCAGATAGATAAGAAATGCATCTGATGATCTATCTGATGTGTTTTTAGAACATTTTTTACCAGGATAGAATTCCAATAGATTTCAGTTTGAAATCTATTGAAATTCGATCTGATGGCATTTTTTTGCCATCAGATTTCCATTAAGGCCAATGCAAAATGATAAGCAATCTCATCAGATCGACCTAAATTTTCCACCCTGCCGTTCGATGGAAATCCATCGAAATCGGCCATCGATCGGTCGGTTGGCCAACCAATTTGCAATAGATCGATCGATCGGTCGGCCAGAAAATCGCCTGAGTGTATGGGCCCCTTAAAGCTGCACTGTCCCCACAACCTACACTAAGCTGCACTTTCCCCACAACCTACACTAAGCTGCACTTTCCCCACAACCTACACTAAGCTGCACTTTCCCCACAACCTACACTAAGCTGCACTTTCCCCACAACCTACACTAAGCTGCACTGTCCCCACAACCTACACTAAGCTGCACTTTCCCCACAACCTACACTAAGCTGCACTTTCCCCACAACCTACACTAAGCTGCACTTTCCCCACAACCTACACTAAGCTGCACTTTCCCCACAACCTGCACTAAGCTGCACTGTCCCCACAACCTACACTAAGCTGCACTTTCCCCACAACCTACACTAAGCTGCACTTTCCCCACAACCTACAGTAACCTACACTGTCCCCACAACCTACAGTAACCTACACTGTCCCCACAACCTACAGTAACCTACACTGTCCTCACAACCTACACTGAACCCACAACCTACAGTAACCTAAGCTGAACTGTCCCCACAACCTACACCAAGCTGCACTGTCCCCATAATCTACACTAAGCTACACGGTCCCCACAACCTACTTTTTTCTCACAACATAAACTGTCTTCCAACATGTAATACATAATACTTGCAGGGGACATCGGTCCAGGTGTCTCAACTGCGGTAGAGCCGAGCCTGCAGGAGCCACATGGACAGAGTGAGCGGTTGAGAAGCAGCTAAGCAAGATGATCAGTGCGTGGTTCAGGAGTAATAATGGCGGAGCCGGTGTTGGAGTTTCTGCAGGAACCGCCCATTAGGACGATTGGTGCGCGGATGCAGAGGAGTGACAGCGGTGGAGCAAGAGCCACTCCACGTGGGCGCCCCGAATAGAGCAAGCGGGTGAGAGGCACCCCAACAGGAAGATTGGTGAGTTGAGCCACAACAGGAGCCACATGGTGAGAGCGTGAGCCATCCATGTCATGCTGGATGCACAGAAGCAGGATGCAGGACTTTGAGCCCGCAGCTGGAATAGGCGAGAGCTTCCGCACTGTCCTGCACCTGCCTGTGGGGGGACACCTGCCTGACTACATTCGGACTATAAGATGCAGGGGCTCCCCCCCCCACACACACACTTTTGGGGGGAGAAAAAGTGGTTCTTATAGTCTGAAAAATAATGTATGCTTCCCTGTATCTGTTTAAGTCAGTGTTCAAAAGTTCCGTACTGCAGCAGCACATTACCTTAATGCAACATTTACAATGCGACTTTAACGGCGCACTGTGAAAATGCAGTGCGGTATCTTGCGTTATATCACTATATAAACGCAGGAAAACAACGTCCCTCTGTAAAACTAGCCTCAGGCAACTGGCACTGTTTAAAAGGAAATAAATATGGCCGCTTCTATAGGCCTCACATCTCGGGCAGTGCTGGGCCGAAATTACGCATTAGCGTAATTACGCATCGTAATTCACTACAAATGCACCGTAAGCGTTACGTGTAAGGTTACGGTATTACGCGTAATTAATTACGCGTAGACCGTAGGTTATGTTATTACGCGTAACAAATTACGCGTAAGACAGTAAACTCCCATTGAAATTACACAGTCTGCCGTAATCGCGTAATATTACGCTCCCGTATAATATAAAAAAGCCGCCGACTTTAAGGGTTAATAGCAAAGCCCCCTTAAGTGCTAAGAGACTCAAATTTGGAGAATATATTAAGGAGATCAGAAGGAATAAGAGGAAAAAAATTTTTTCAAAAAGACCTTATAGTTTTTGAGAAAATCGATGTTAAAGTTTCAAAGGAAAAATTTATACATTTAAAAACCCGCCGACTTTAACGGTTAATAGCAAAGCCTGCTTAAAATTCAGGAACACCAAATTCACAGGGTATATTAAGGGGATCAGTGGGAATAAGAGGAACATTTTTTTTTCAAAAAGACCTTATAGTTTTTGAGAAAATCGATTTTTAAGTTTCAAGGGCAAAAATGTCTTTTAAATGCGGAAAATGTCAGTTTTTTTTGCACAGGTAACAATAGTGTTTTATTTTCATAGATTCCCCCAAGTGGGAAGAGTTTTACTTACTTCGTTCTGAGTGTGGGAAATATTAAAAAAAAAACAACCACGTGGGGTCCCCCCTCCCAGACCTCTTTAACCCCTTGTCCCCCATGCAGACTGGGATAGCCAGAATGCGGAGCACCGGCCGCGTGGGGCTCCGCACCCTGACTATACCAGCCCGCATGGTCCATGGATTGGGGGGTCTCGGAAGAGGAGGGGCAGCCAAGCTTTCCCCTCCCCCTCCGAGCCCTTGTCCAATCCAAGGACAAGGGGCTCTTCTCCACCTCCGATGGGCGGTGGAGGTGGAGGCCGCGATTTCCTGGGGGGGGGGGGTTCATGGTGGCATCTGGGAGTCCCCTTTAAAAAGGGGTCCCCCAGATGCCCACCCCCCCTCCCAGGAGAAATAAGTATAGAGGTACTTGTACCCCTTACCCATTTCCTTTAAGAGTTAAAAGTAAATAAACACACAAACACATAGAAAAAGTATTTTAATTGAACAAAAAACATAACCACGAAAAAAGTCCTTTAATATTCTTAATTAACCATTAATACTTACCTGTCCCTTTAAATAAATGATCCCTCGAAATAGCCTCGGAAATGTTCTATCAGTTACAATGTAACAAAGTTATTACAATGTAACAACTTTGTTACATTGTAACTACGCTGCACCCGACGTCACTCGCCGCTCAGCCGCCGCATACACTTACGCGTCCGTGCAGGACGCTAAGTCCCTGCAGCTCCCGCTTCCACCCCGCCCACATCTGTCACCCACATATGTGAGTGACATGTGGGTGACATGTGGGAGAGGCGGGGAGGGCAGCGGGAGCTGCGGGGACTTAGCGTCCTGCACGGACCCGACAGAGCTCTGAGCTATATAGCTCAGAGCTCTCGAAAGCATCTTTGTATTTGGGCTCCAAGGAGCCCCATTGGTCCTTAGCAGACCAATGGGGTTCCTTCTGATTTGAAGGAACCCCATTGGTCTGCTAAGGACCAATGGGGCTCCTTGGAGCCAAAATACAAAGATGCTTCTCAGAGCTCTGAGCTATATAGCTCAGAGCTCTGTCGGGTCCGTGCAGCGCAGACGGGCATGCAGCGGCGGCGGCGAGCGACGTCGGGTGCGGCGTAGTTACAATGTAACAAAGTTGTTACATTGTAATAACTTTGTTACATTGTAACTGATAGAACATTTCCGAGGCTATTTCGAGGGATCATTTATTTAAAGGGACAGGTAAGTATTAATGGTTAATTAAGAATATTAAAGGACTTTTTTCGTGGTTATGTTTTTTGTTCAATTAAAATACTTTTTCTATGTGTTTGTGTGTTTATTTACTTTTAACTCTTAAAGGAAATGGGTAAGGGGTACAAGTACCTCTATACTCATTTCTCCTGGGAGGGGGGTGGGCATCTGGGGGACCCCTTTTTAAAGGGGACTCCCAGATGCCACCATGAAACCCCCCCCCCCCCAGGAAATCGCGGCCTCCACCTCCACCGCCCATCGGAGGTGGAGAAGAGCCCCTTGTCCTTGGATTGGACAAGGGCTCGGAGGGGGAGGGGAAAGCTTGGCTGCCCCTCCCCTTCCGAGACCCCCCAATCCATGGACCATGCGGGCTGGTATAGTCAGGGTGCGGAGCCCCACGCGGCCGGTGCTCCGCATTCTGGTTATCCCAGTCTGCATGGGGGACAAGGGGTTAAAGAGGTCTGGGAGGGGGGGACCCCACGTCGTTTTTTTAATATTTCCCACACTCAGAACGAAGTAAGTAAAACTCTTCCCACTTGGGGGAATCTATGAAAATAAAACACTATTATTACCTGTGCAAAAAAACCTGACATTTTCCGCATTTAAAAGACATTTTTGCCCTTGAAACTTAAAAATCGATTTTCTCAAAAACTATAAGGTCTTTTTGAAAAAAAAAAATTCCTCTTATTCCTTCTGATCTCCTTAATATATTCTCCAAATTTGAGGCTCTTAGCACTTAAGGGGGCTTTGCTATTAACACTTAAAGTCGGCGGCTACCTAACATTGATCCATGCGTCAACTTTTCCGCTTGGCAGCATGACCTTACGCATTAATTGCTAGTAGGATTTTACGTGTAAGTCTATAACGTAACAACCTGAATTACGGTATTCTTACGCGTAATTGAGTAAGGGCTATGTGTAATTACAGACATGTACCGTTATTCAATGTCTACGCCGTAAGCGTAATTCCGTAATGCGTAATAGCGTAAAATTACGCGTAATGATCCGTAAGCGTAGCTTTTTCCATTACGCCCAGCACTGATCTCGGGTTCCCTTTAAAGTATTGAAGTAAACCTGAGGGGTAAAATAAGATTTCTAATTACCTGGGGCTACCTCCAGCTCCTGTTTGTCAGCTCTCAATGTCCTTCTGGTCTGATCCGCTGTACTTCTGTGAAGTTTGTGATCCACCTTGGTTGCAGGTCACTGGGCATGTGCTGTTCCAGGCTATGCATTTCCTCCATCAGGAGCATTCTGCATATCAGAAAAACAAACATTGGCTGGCCTTTAGCACTCCGTGACAATGATGGTCCATCAGGACCAATACATAGTTATGTCTGCTGCAATCCATTCAGAGAAACATCTGGCTACACTATAAATCACTGGTATTCGAAGTAACAGTCACAAAGATTTCAAAATGGTCCGGTACATCAGCACACCAGATAGTCTAGTTAGGATGCAACGCACATTTATTTTGCACTATTCCACATAATAATCCGACAATTGTTTCTGGGGCCACACAGGGTCACCCTTTCTCAAGGCATGTGGCATAATCATAAGATTAACACAACACAAATAAGATCCTGTAACACACAAACATGGTAACTGAACCTTCAGGGCTCATTCACACCTAAAGCCTTTTTGCCCTTTTTTCAAGCGCCGGCGAATTTGAAAATCGCCCTAAAAACGCTTGTGCAATGAATCCTTATGGGATAGTTCATATCAGCGTGTTTTGTCCGCTTTCCGCTCCGCAAAGCGCTGCATGTACCATTTTTTGAGCGATTTTGCACAATGGAAGATATAGGAAAAACCGCATAATGCTCACAAATCGATTTATACGCCGATTGCGTTCGCGTTTTTAAGAATAAATACATTGTGTTTTTTCTGGGTCAAAGAGTTCACTTCCTGACTTGTGCCATGAAGTGAAAAAGCAGAATCGCTCAGCAAAAGCACTTTAAATAAAAAAAAAAAAAAAGGGCTTTATAAAAACTACAGCGCCCACCCGAGCACCAGGAGGCGGCAAAGCGCGCACAAAACCGCAAAATGCTGGCGTTTGCAATTTCTATTTTAAATGTGAACAAAGCCTCACAGTCACAACATGCGGTGTGAAGTTGAGTTCCATTTTCGGACCAAACAGTCTCTGGTCCTAAATGGGCCAGAGATTGCCGGTCCGGAAGCAGTTAAAATGTTATCTGCCTTTGGGAACAAAACAAAGGACCTGGCCAGGAAGCCAACACCTGTTGGCACCTCAAGCCTTTCATTGCCAGCGTGAATGCGCTGGAAAGTAATCTCTATATTAGGATTCAGCAGAGCCCCATACTACCTGGGTTCTGGCACATAGCCCTGACCTACTCCCCCCCCCCCCTACTGCGTGTGTGTGTGGGGGGGGGCAGTGGCTGAGGAGTCATCAAATACTATCTTTGCAGGGAGCCAGCGACGCATGTACTACAAACTTCTTCCTGTCCTGCGTTTCAGCTCACAGTAATAGCGCCCCCTAGGGGATGCTGTTACTGTGAGATGGAATGCAGGAACATAATTAGATGCAGCCAGTGGATTCCGGCAAAGGTAGTATTTGATGACTCCTCAGCCACTGCTTGTGTGCGTCTTGCAGCATTCCCCCTCCGTTTGGCTACCTATACTGAGGCACCTATCCCGGGCAGTCTATATTGAGGCCAGGCCCGTTTCTAGGGCTGTGCGGCCTTCCCTGAGCACTATTGGGAGGGGGGCACTGTAATGGAGGGGGGAGTCGCAGCCGCTGGTAGGGCAGCCTGACCTCTCCCTCCCTTCCTCTCCCTGCCCTCCATGCTCCCCCCTCGCACTGCAGAGTGAGAGCGCAGGGAAGCGCTGTATACAGCTACTCACTTCCGTCCCAGGTTCCAATGTCCGCTCACCAGCCGCTGGTCTCCTCTTTGCATAGACTCTTATACACACACTGCGTGTGTATACCGGCTATGCAGAGAGGAGACCAGCGGCGAGTGAGCTGCGATTGGAACCTGGGACGGAAGTGAGTAGCTTTATACAGCGCTTCCCTGCGTTCTCACTCTGCAGTGTGAGGGGGGGCATGGAGGGAGGGAGGGGAAGGGAGGGCTGCCCTACCAGCGGCTGCGGCTCCCCCCTCCATTATGGAGGGGGCACCTACCTACCTCACCTATATTGGGGGGCAGCTACCTAATATAACCTACGAGACAAGAGCAAAGAAAGGGTGTCCGCACGATATCCCTTGCATCATGTTCCTTTATTATGGACGTATCCACACCAAATCACACATCATATAGCTGACATGTTTCAAACCAAACGGTTCTTACCCATAGCTAATATAACCTATACTGGGGGCAGCTACCTAACATACTGGGGGGCAGCTACCTAATCTAACCTATACTGGGGGGCAGCTACCTATATAACCTATACTGGGGGGCAGCTACCTATCTAACCTATACTGGGGGGAAGCTACATATCTAACCTGTATTGGGGGCCCCAACCTACCTAGCTTATACAGGTAGCAACTATACTGGCTACCTATATTGGAGGCACCTACCTAACTAACCTATACTGGGGGCAACTACTCTGGCTACATATATTAGAGGCACCCACCTAGCTAACCTGTACTGGGGGCACCTACCTAACTTTTCCCGGGGGCGCCTGCCTATCTAACCTATACTGGGGGCAACTATACTGGCTACCTATACTGGAGGCATCTACCTGGCTAACCTATACTGGCTCACCTATGCCTGGCTACCTATACTGGGGGGGGACCTATAGCTGGCTACTTATACTGGGGTACCTATTCCTGGCTACCTGTACTGGGGGGACCTATACTGAGTGCAACTAGACCTGGCTAACCTATACTGTGGGCACCTATACCTGGCTCTGCGGGGGGGGGGGGGGGGGGGCGCAATTTTTGCACCTCCTCACCCTGGGTGCCTTTTAGCCTAGAAACTGCACTGACTGAGGCATCTAATCCTGCCTATCTATACTGAGGCACCTATCCCTGGCTAACCATACTGAGGCACCTAATCCTGACTACCTATACTAGGGCACCTATTCCTGGCTACCTATACTGATGCACCTACAGTGGTGTGAAAAACTATTTGCCCCCTTCCTGATTTCTTATTCTTTTGCATGTTTGTCACACAAATGTTTCTGCTCATCAAAAACCGTTAACTATTAGTCAAAGATAACATAATTGAACACAAAATGCAGTTTTAAATGATGGTTTTTATTATATAGTGAGAAAAAAAAACTCAAAACCTACATGGCCCTGTGTGAAAAAGAGATTGCCCCCTGAACCTAATAACTGGTTGGGCCACCCTTAGCAGCAATAACTGCAATCAAGCGTTTGAGATAACTTGCAAGGAATCTTTTACAGCGCTCTGGAGGAATTTTGGCCCACTCATCTTTGCAGAATTGTTGTAATTCAGCTTTATTTGAGGGTTTTCTAGCATGAACCGCCTTTTTAAGGTCATGCCACAACATCTCAATAGGATTCAGGTCAGGACTTTGACTAGGCCACTCCAAAGTCTTCATTTTGTTTTTCTTCAGCCATTCAGAGGTGGATTTACTGGTGTGTTTTGGGTCATTGTCCTGCTGCAGCACCCAAGATCGCTTTAGCTTGAGTTGACGAACAGATGGCCGGACATTCTCCTTCAGAATTTTTTGGTAGACAGTAGAATTCATGGTTCCATCTATCACAGCAAGCCTTCCAGGTCCTGAAGCAGCAAAACAACCCCAGACCATCACACGACCACCACCATATTTTACTGTTGGTATGAGGTTCTTTTGCTGAAATGCTGTGTTACTTCTACGCCAGACGTAACGGGACACGCACCTTCCAAAAAGTTCAACTTTTGTCTCGTCGGTCCACAAGGTATTTTCCCAAAAGTCTTGGCAATCATTGAGATGTTTTTTAGCAAAATTGAGACAAGCCTTAATGTTTTTTTTGCTTAAAAGTGGTTTGCGCCTTGGATATCTGCCATGCAGGCCGTTTTTGTCCAGTCTCTTTCTTATGGTGGAGTCATGAACACTGACCTTAATTGAGGCAAGTGAGGCCTGCAGTTCTTTAGATGTTGTCCTGGGGTCTTTTGTGGCCTCTCGGATGAGTTTTCTCTGCGCTCTTGGGGTAATTTTGGCCGCCTGGCCACTCCTGGGAAGGTTCATCACTGTTCCATGTTTTTGCTATTTGTGGATAATGGCTCTCACTGTGGTTCGCTGGAGTCCCAAAGCTTTAGAAATTACTTTATAACCTTTACCAGACTGATAGATCTCAATTACTTTTGTTCTCATTTGTTCCTGAATTTCTTTGGATTTTGGCATGATGTCTAGCTTTTGAGGTGTTTTTGGTCTAATTATCTGTGTCAGATAGCTCCTATTTAAGTGATTTCTTGATTGAAACCGGTGTGGCAGTAATCAGGCCTGGGGGTGACTACAGAAATTGAACTACAGAAATTGAACAGTTATTTTTTAACAAAGGGGGCAATCACTTTTTCACACAGGGCCATGTAGATTTGGAGTTTTTTTTTCCTCACTAAATAATAAAAACAATCATTTAAAACTGCATTTTGTGTTCAATTATGTTATCTTTGACTAATAGTTAACGGTTTTTGATGAGTAGAAACATTTAATTGCGACAAACATGTAAAGAATAAGAAATCAGGAAGGGGGCAAATAGTTTTTCACACCACTGTATTTCTTGCCATCTATACTGTAATCATCTATTCCTGGCTGCCTATACTGGGAGAACCTATTCCCAGGTTGCCTATACTGAAGCACCTATACCTGGCTACCTATACTGGAAGCACCTTTTCCCGGGTTGCCTATACTGGAAGCACCTATACCTGGCTACCTATACTGGAGCACCTATTCCTGGCTACCTATACTGAGGTACCCATTACTGGCTACCTACAGTGGAGACGCCTATACCTGGCTATTTAATGTAGGGTTGGGGGGCACCCAGGTCCAAATTCTACATCGAGCCCTCAGAAAAAGGCCTCTGACCGCAACCCTGCTGCCACTGAAATTCCGGGCAGCGTTAAATACTATTCTCCCCTTTTATAATTCGGGTCTGGCTATTGTCGGCACCCGGATTACATTGATATTGAAAATCTCGCTGCACCGCTGTAGCAAGCGTGCAAGAAACCGCCTCTCGCATAAAATAAATCCTGCACTAAATACATACAACACACTTTTGCCACTTGAACATGTACAATACAAACATTGTTGCACCAAAATCATTCATTACTAGATTTTTCTCATACACTTACATTGTGCTATCACAACCTTTGTGGCTCTAAAAATAAAATGATGCAACATTGTGGAAATAAAATGATGCAACAAATATCTTGCTTCAATGCCACACTGTCAACTTTTACACTCACCGAAAGCAAAATTAGGAACACCTGTTCAAATTCTCATGAATGCAATTATCTAACCAACCAATCACATGGCAGTTGCTTCAATGCATTTAGGGGTGTGGTCCTGGTCAAGACAATCTCCTGAACTTCAAACAATGTCAGAATGGGAAATAAGGGGGAATTAAGCAGTTTTGAGCGTCGCATGGTTGTTGGTGCCAGACAGGCCGGTCTGAGTATTTCACAATCTGCTCAGTTACTGGGATTTTCACGCACAACCATTTCTAGGGTTTACAAAGAATGGTGTGAAAAGTGAAAAACATCCAGTATGCGGTAGTCCTGTGGGCGAAAATGCCTTGTTGATGCTAGTGGTCAGAAGAGAATGGGCCGACTGATTCAAGCTGGTAGAAGAGCAACGTTGACTGAAATAACCACTCGTTACAACCGAGGTACGCAGCAAAGCATTTTTGAAGCTACAACACGCACAACCTTGAGGCGGATGGGCTTCAACAGCAGAAGACCCCACTGGGTACCACTCATCTCCTCTACAAATAGGAAAAAGGCTACAAATTCCACAAGCTCACCAAAATTGTACAGTTGAAGACTGGAAAAATGTTACCTGGTCTGATGAGTCTCGATAGTCAAAATTTGGCGTAAACAGAATGAGAACATGGATCCATCATGCCTTGTTACCACTGTGCAGGCTGCTGGTGGTGGTGTAATGGTGTGGGGGATGTTTTCTTGGCACACTTTTGGCCCCTTAGTGCCAATTGGGCATCGTTTAAATGCCATGGGCTACCTGAGCATTGTTTCTGACCATTTCCATCCCTTCATGACCACTATGTACCCATCCTCTGATGGCTAATTCCAGCAGGATAATGCACCATGTCACAAAGCTCAAATCATTTCAAATTGGTTTCTTGAACATGACAATGAGTTCACTGTACTAAAATGGTACTTCACTGTCACCAGATCTCAACCCAATCGAGCATCTTTGGGATGTGATTGAACGGGAGCTTCATGCCCTGGATGTGCATCCCACAAATCTCCATCAACTGCAAGACACTATCCTATCAATATGGGCCAACTATAGAATGTTTTCAGCACCTTGTTGAATCAATAGAATTAAGGCAGTTCTGAAGGCGAAAGAGGGTCAAACACCGAATTAGTATGGTGTTCCTAATAATCCTTTAGGTGAGTGTATATCACCTGACAAATCCTCCATAGACGTCACATCCAAACTGTTCACAGTGAGAAGTTGCACGGCGTTCCCTGTAAAAACAGAAATGCATTGGTGGGGAAGAGTCACATCACACATTACGCCCCCAGTGTGATTCCTACAGTACATGCAACGTATGCTTCACTGCAACTGTTAACGCAGGTTATGCAATACCGCACTACATGCACCGCATTATGCTCAACAGTCCTGTCGTACCGCACTTCTAACGCCCCGATATAAACGTATCATTAAAAAGTAATTGCATCATGTTAGTAAGGACATCATCTTGTCCAATGCAATGCAATGCACCACTGTGAACATAGCCTTAAAAGTGTAACCGACAAGGTGAAAGAAAAGTTTTATACATACCTGGGGCTTCCACCAGACCCCTCCGCGCAGATCGCTCCTTCACCGTAGTCCAAAGCCTCATAGATCTCCCGGTAGTAGCCCTGTTCTCCACAGCCAGTCTGGCCTACTGTGCATGCCCGGCCGTGTGCGCCCGCCCCACTTCCCCCTTGTCTCAGGGTCACTTTAAAGGTAAGGTCCAGGATATATATATTAAAAAAAAAAGGAAAAATCTACTTACCTGGGGCTTTCTCCAGCCCCTGGCATCTGTCCTGTGCCCTCGCTGCAGCTCCAGTGGCTCCCAGTCCCCGCCAGTGCAGATGCCAACCTCGGGAGTCAACCGGAATGTACTGCACATGCGCAGAGCTACTGCGCCGTACAGTCCAGATGGCGTCACCGCGACTAAGTGAGTCGCACGCTGGAATGCAAGTGGGCCTCTGGTACCGGAAAGGACTCTGGGACACCGGCAAGGAGCGGAGCTGCGGCGAGGGCACAGGACGGCTGCCAGGGGCTGGAGGAAGCCCCAGGTAAGTGGATTCTTTATTTTTAGTCTTCCTGGATGTAAAAAAAAGCATTTTGAAATGGTCTCGCATACACACACAGATTCACAGTAGACTAGTCTTCACCAGCCACCCCAGTTTAAGCTAGCGAGTATACAAAGGTTTAGATCTTTTTTTCAATAGCATCCATCCGTGCTGTATAGTGCATATACTCCCTCCCTGCATGGTCTCTGTGTGCAAAATTATCCCTGAGACAAGGAAGACATTTTACACCTGATATGTTACTGTACAACAATAACAGTGGCTTGAAGTAATGGATCTCTGGTTAGAATCCCAGCCAGGGCACTTTCTGCACAGTTTGTATGTTCTTCCTGTGTCTGTTTGGGTTTCCTTCCTCCCACATCCTAAAAACATACAGATAAGTTGATTGGCTTCCCCCTAAATTGTCCCTAGACTACTATACCTACACCATACGATACGTACAGACATACAGGGCTGTTTCTAGCCTTTTTTTCATTCCAGGCAAGAAAACCTCTCCCCAAGTGCCCTACCCCAGATCAACTCGCACTCGCCAGAACATATTGGGGGGGGGTTGAGCACTGATGTCAGCCCAGATCTCGGTAAATAAACAAAATACAAGTGAATCTATAGCAGTCACGGCAGTAGCGGTGGGCAGCCGCTCCTTTTTCCCGTACGGGGCTCCAAGCGGCTGCCTGTACTGACTGGTGGGTGAAACTGCCCAGTAGGCATATGACTATGGCAGGGATTAGTTTGTGAAACACACTGACGAACAATTAAGTGACAAGACAAAATACGCTGTACAGCTCAGCGGAAAATTTCGGTGCTATATAAATACTAAATAATATTCTAAGCTGCCCATAGATGTGTTAATTTTTTTATGAGTTTACAGTCAATTCAATTACACTGATCTAATATGCAAATATCCATTGTTCAAACAGATCTGATCAATTCACTTGCCATGCATTTTGGACCACCTTACCAAATGACAGTTTGATGATTGGCCATCTTGGAAAATGTAAGTGAAAGGGTACAGTGGCGGATTGATGACCCCTTAGTCTTCCGCTGCACCCACCCTTCACATTTGTACACACTTGCACTGTAAGCACTTGACAGGCAGCCTATTGCGCCAAAGTGCGGGGATCACCTCCTATAAAGCTGCTGGACCCCGACGGGACTCAGGATGAGATGTGTGTAGCACCCGTTACGTGAATAGAGCGTGTGCAAGTTACTAGTGCTCGTTACGTAGCACTACCATGCACACAACTCGCACTGCACACATCATTAAAGCACAGCTTAATGAATCAACCCCTTTATTCATTATCGCGTTGTTAAATGTTACACTTGTATGCCAAGTGCACTGCCAGCAGCGTAGCCTGCGCTCATAAATTAAGGGCGCGCTAGTGCAGCACCGCGACACTTGACTAGCGCAGCCACTACTACGATAATTGACATAGTAGCTGTTGCACTAGTCAAATGTTGCGGTGCTGTACTAGCGCACGGACCTTAAGAGCGTACTGCACTGGCGGCAGCACGTGTAGCGTGCAAGTGTAACTTTTTTTTTTAAACAAAAAGCAAGGCTTTATTAACAGTATAATAAGATCACAAGGCATACAGATATACAAGGTACGTGCATACAGAATGGTCACTGCATTTCAATTTTTTAAGTAAAAGTCACACATGAGATCATGGCATTAATATTACACATCTATAGAAGTAAGTACATTGATTGGAATTGGCACAGAAATGATAAATAAGTAGCGTTCGAGGACTTGATCTTCAGCAAAATTTTATGTGTAGCCTTTTGGGGTCCGTTTATGAACGTAACCAAGTAGGGTGAAAGGGAACTATCGATTTTTCCATCTGTTTAGATGATTTTTTTTCTGTGATCCTCTATGAAGGTATACAAGTATTTTATAGGGTAAAGCAGTGCTGACACGTTTAACCCAACTATCAAAAGTGGGAGGCATGGGCGTAAGCCATGTACACACCACCTCTTGTCTTCCCAGCACTGGTGATGTCAGTACTGTGTGCAGAACAGGGAGAATTCACAACATAGTCAAGCCAAGCCTGTAATTTGAAATAGAAAAAAACCTGTAACAATTTCTCTTCTAACTTTTCTCCTGTACAAGTAAGTCATTTTTCCAGTCTAGAAAAATATACAAAAAAGAGTCAGAATCACTTAGATTAATAAAGTTATAAAGCTTAATCACCATGATAGCCCCCTGCCCTCAACAGGCACAGGCAAGTGACTGTTGCCTTGCTTTTAGACCACGCTCAAAGTGGTGCCTTGCAGTATAAGGCCTCTTACACACTACATGCAATTCCAATTTTTTTTTTATACGATCCGATTTTTGATTCTGATTAAAAAAAGTACTGCGCGCAGCTAAGTTTATTAATCAGAATCAAAAATCGGATCGTATAAAGAAAAAAAAAAAAAAAAAGGAATCGCATGTACTGTGCAAGAGGCCTAACAGCCGCTTTGTAACTACATTCACCACCTATGTGAAGTTCACAGTGCGGCGGGAGAGTTTCAGTGTAACAGGTTGCGGATTGGTAGTGTGTTACCACTTAACACGTGAGTTAACAGTAAAAGTGAAGCATACTTTTCATTGACTGTATGCTTCATTGTACCGGATGCACTTGTTCACTTCTTGTTGCTGGATGTTTTGCTGGTGTGGCAGCTGAGACGGCTACTATGTATTGGGGATGCAGAACAAAAGGCCGCAGTCTGGGAGGGCTGATCCGTCTGCAGGGAGGATGAGTGCCAGGATGACATCATGGCAGCTATTGTGAAGAACGTGTGCTGATGGGCCGCATTTGCACCACAGAGGATGACTGTATGAGTCACTGTACCGGATGCACCGTGAGCATAACATACAGGGCCATTGTCCCGTCTGTTGTGTTCCTGTTGTCACAGGGAATGCAATAGCCACTGTGAACATGGCCTTAAAAGGATACGTCCAGGCACAAAAATCCACTTACCTGGGGCTTCCTCCAGCCCCTGGCAGCCGTCCTGTTCCTTCCCTGCAGCTCCAGTGGCTCCCGGTCTCCTCCGCTGCAAGAGCCTTGCCAGGCCAGCTTTCCGGGCCGGATTCTTGTGCGCTCCACAGCAAGGGTCATGTGGTAGCGCCGACGTCATCAGGTCTGAACTGCGCAGGCGCAGAACTACTGGCGAGGTCGGCATCTGTAGCGGAGGAGACTGGGAGCCACTGTAGCTGCGGCGAGGGCCCAGGACGGCTGCCAGAGGCTGGAAGAAGCCACAGGTAAGTGGATTTTTTTTTTGTGCCTGGGCGTATCCTTTAAGCACTCCCTACCCAAAGAAAAATAGAAAAATAGAAAAAAAACAAAAAAAAAGTATCTAGAGGTGACAATGTAAATCTATGCTCCCGTTCTGCTTGGTAGCAAAAAAGCATTCAGCATCAGCTAAATAAGATGCAGGTAGAATAACGTGATCTGAACCTTCAACCTCTTCCCGTCAAAATACAGTTTTGTGTGTGTGTCTCTTGTACATTACCTGTGCAGAGCGTTAGCGTGTGTGTGTTCTGTACATCAGCATACACAGCCATACAAAGCACGGCGGCATACAGAGCACAACAGGCTACACAGCACAGTACATCAGCATACAGTGCACAGCAGCATACAGAGCACCGTACAGAAGCATGCACAGCACAGCAGCACACGCTCCTTCAAATTTCCCAGTTGCATGTAATTCCTCATCTCTGTGTAGCTGTTCCTTCAGAAATAATACAGTAATTGCAATGAGACTACTAGTGGTGACAGACTCCTATTAGCAATAGCATGGAACAGTAGTAGCAGTAGGGCCGTGGCCATGTAGATCCGCATGAGCCATCCTCAGCGGTACACGAGCAGCCACCTGCACCTGTGCGTCAGCCCGGTGTAGTTTCAGAATGGGCAGCCCCGCATGCGCAGTAGGAGCCTGCGTCCCATTAAATTGTGCAGCCACGTAAAACTTCCTAAATATCTCCGCTTCCGCATCACGTACACTGCCAAAATTTTCAGGGGAGGGAGGGGACCCCCAGATCTAGCTCTGTGCCATATTGCAGCCCCCGAACCCCACTAGTTCCCGAGGCTGATTGCAGCAGCCCTATCGCGGGAACTAGCGGGGCTCAGGGGCTGCAATTCGGCACAGAGCTAGATCTGGGGGTCCCCTCCCTCCCCTGAAAATTTCGGGAGTGTACGTGGTGCAGAAGCGGAGATATTTTAGTTAAATAATGTCTAACTTCCCACTGAGCATGCGTCATACTCAGTGAGGAAGGCTGCTTCCGGGCTGCCCATTCTGACATTACATCGGCACCCCCCATCCTGCAGATGGAGCGGAGGAGAAAGACGTGCAGCATTTCGCATCCCCGACAGCCAGGAGCCTTCTCAGCTACGCCACCTACCGGCAAACCATCCAGGAACAAGAAATGGAACAGAGCAGCTGTCCAATCAGTAATACCAGCTACAGTCGGGAGCGCCCCCTAGGAGCTGGTAGGAGAAATAGCACTGTAGAGTTTAGAGTGAATGCAATGTAAAAAAGATTTCCGCAAATATAAATAGGTTTATAGTATTACGGTACCAGGGCACCGGCCTTTGCCACAAAGTTCCCCTCAGAAGGGGAGACGCTCTCGCCTCGTTATATTGCCCACCTGTATGTACTGCACTCCCATCCTCCACAGCTGTGTGCAGCAATAATATGCGCAGTGCAGAGTGGGGGAAGGCTGGCACTAGGGATTTCTTTTCCTATTAGCACTAGCATGGTGCAGCAATAGCAGAAGGGCCGAGGTCACGTGTCACTGCATGAGCCATCCTCAGCTGTACACGAGCATCACACCTGCCATGACGTCATCCTGGCACTCACCCTCACCGCAGACTGAGCGGCAGAGAAAGACATGCGGCCTTTCGCTCCGCATTCCCAATACGCAGGAGCCGTCTCAGCTGCCACACCCACCGGCAATCATCCAGGAACAAGAGCGGCTGTCCTATCAGCAATGCCAGCTACAACTCGGAGCTCCCCCTAGCGGCTGGTAGGATAAATGGCACTGTTGAGTTACAATGGGTGCAGAGTAAATAGATGTCCGAGAGTAAAACTTAGTTTATTATCACCAAGGGGCCGGCCTTTGCCTCAGAAGGGGAGGAGCACAAGCCCCGTCATATTTCCCGGTGGCATGTACTGCCTCATCCCCATCCTCCAGTCCACAGCTCTGCCCAGCAATAAGTGGCAGTGCAGAGAGGCTGCTGGTGGGGACAGGCTGGCACTCGGGATTTCTTTTCCTATTTGCACTAGTGTTGTCTGGATCATGAACGATTCGGATCTTTGATCCGAATCTCTTTTGTGAGTCGAATCATCCGGATCACCAAAATGAATGATTCGGATCAAAAAAGGGGTGGAGCCAGGAGCAGCACGCCCCCCTCTCAGCGAGCAGTGAGGTCCTGGAAGCAGAGCAGAGATGGATCGCTCTGTTGGAAGGGAGCTAGCCTTGCAGGGACAGGTAGATGAGAGAGAGAGGGGACATGGGTGCCACTGCCAGATATGTGTAGAGCACACATACTGGCTATAATGTGCTGCTGATTTTAGGCTGTCTGTTCCGTAGTTGTACATAGTGAACACATGGGAAACTTTTGGCTCAGAAGCACAGCTCAGTAACTTTGCAGACAGGTGCTGGGCTAGAAGGGCAGGCACTGTGATTGCTGTGCAATATGATCCTCCTGCACTCTGCTCTAAACAGCTACACTTCACTTCTCCCTACATTTATGATGCGTGTTGGAGGTGAAAACAGGACACATTGGGGTGGGGAATGCTTTCTTTCACTGTGAGCATATGATTGCAACATGTGGGTGATGTGTGCAAAAAACATTTCTGCTCTCTGCTCACCCCTCTTTGTCCACTTCCTCCCTTCTCTATCTGTCCACCACCCTCCCCCTCTCTGTCTGTCCACCCCCTCCCCTTCTCTGTCCACTGCAGGGAGAGTCCTGTCCTGCTAGTCATTTCACCCCCCCCCCCCCCCCCCCCCCCAATGGTTCCCTAGTAAAAATGATTCGAGATTCGGATCAAAGATCCGGATCTTTTCAATGATCCGATTCGAATCATCCAAATCATTGAAAATATCCGAACTTCCCATCTCTAATTAGCACTAGCATGGTTCAGTAATAGCAGCAGAAGGCTATAAGGTCACGTGTCACTGCATGAGCCATCCTCAGCGGTACACAAGTGGCCCAGCTGCTCACGTGTCACACCTGCCATGACGTCATCCTGACACATCCAGCAGCTCTCAGGCCTGACGCCCACCAGCAGAACTTCCAGAAACGAAGTGAAGAAGAGAGGCCATCCAATCAATAGAAACTACAACCCGGAGCGCCTCCTAGCGGCTGTCCAATCAGTAAAGACAGCTCCAGCCCGGAGCTCCCCCTAGCAGCCGTGCAATCAGCAGAGACCGCTACATCCTGAAGATCCCCTTAGCGGCTGTCCAATTAGTGGGACAACTACAGCCTGGAGTACCCTCTAGCGGCTAATAGAAGAAATGACACGGTTGCTTTAGAATGGATGTAAGTAGATTTCTATGAGTAGTAATTTTTTTGACACTCGTCATGGGCTGATGCAGACTTAAAAAAAAAAACTGCTGTGAATGCCATTTGGTATAAATTATACAATACTGGTCAGGGTCTTTTCCAGGTCTTGCCTTTGCCACAATGTTCCCCTCAGTAGGGGTGCATGGCCACTGTGAAGCCATGCCCCCAGATCGGCACAACATTTTGCCCCCAAATCGCCATGGTAAGTTCTGCCTCCAAACAGTCGTATGCTTCTGGCTGTGAACCTGGAGGTGAGCAAAATGTAAGCCTTAAGTAAAAAAAAAAAAAGTTTCACTTAACTGGAGCTTCTGCCAGCCCCTACAGCCACCGTGTGCTCTCAATGTCCTGGGACAATGCTCCTGTTTCCTGCAGCAGCTAAGTTTCGTTTTCGGCATTCACAGAGCCACGGTGCGTGCGCAGCCCTGGTCGTGCACATCCTCGCTCATGTTGCCATCCCCGTCATGCGCATGCACAGTACGAGATTTCTCTGCATGCGCAAGACAGGGACGGCAACATGAGGCCATGCAGGCACATTGGTTTCGGCGACTGGTCAGTTGCCGAAAAAGAGAACTTAGCTGCTGTGGGGAACCGGAGCATCGTTCCAGAATGTCGAGGGAACAGGGGGGTAAGTGAAATTCTTTTTTAAATTTTGAGTTAAGATTCCCTTTAACTACTTCAGTCCACAGGTTGTTTTCACCTTAACCTGAACTCAGAACATCCTCTTTGCTCTAAAAGATACACAACAGCATAATAAACTTATTAAAGAACATTTCTTTGTTACAGCTGATAAAAATCCTGCAATAAATCTGCACTGTTTCTACTTCCTGCTTTCATGGAAGCAGACATATTGTTAACATCCTGTGTTTACCAATGACCTCTCTGCCGTGGCAGGCAGCTGATACAGCTCATGGAACAAATTACAAATTGTGCTTAGACAAAGATGAAGGGGAATGAGACAGGCAACTCTATCTAAATACAGATAGGGAACAATTCTATTTGTTTTCCTTCTGTCCTGTACAATAGTTCATGTTATTGCTTTATACATCTTATACAGATTAACAGTAGGGAAGGGGTACGCACACTGATAAGATTTAGATTAGATCAGGGATACTCTTGTACACAGACCTAACTACAAGTCATATTGGAGCAGGAGATATAGTAATGATGGTATTAGGGTAACTAGCACCAGACAGCATAGGCCATCATAGTGTAGTGAAGGACCCACTCTTAAAGAGTCCTCCTTGACGTGGTGGCTTTGCTTAAGATCCTATTGGCTAAAAGGGTTTTCCTTTTGGGCAGCTGGCTTATCTAAGGGACTCTAAATACTTGGATCACCAATCATAATTGCCCGAAAGTGCCAATTCTCAGCTTCATTCACATGAATGGAAGCTGATGTAGCAGCTGTGTCGTTTTTTTACCAGCCCTCAGGATCGTGTCTTTTACATCTGGTTGCTGCAGATGTTTTTTCCAGTCTCTGGCGCTCCTGCCTTGCATTTCCCCCAGGACTAACAGTGCTTTATATATTGGGCCTGACGAAGGGCCTTGCCCGAAACGAACGTGTCGTTGCCTGCCTTTTCTGTAGCACTAAGTTGTTATATTCCTGTTTTGGAAGATATTTGCATATCTATAAGGAGCCTCTCACAGAGAGTAATTTTTTGGAAACCCTCTTTTTTTATTTGTGTCAAAGTATTTTTGATAACTTTTGTACCTATAACGACTCTGCATGAACTGTTTATGGTCCTTTCTATCTACAAATGGAAGCTGGGAAGCACATAAGGCCATCCGGGGAGTGAATGACCCTTGCAATAAATGCATGGTTACAAAAGAGTAGAGACAAAAAGGAAGATTCAGGAGCCCCAATAGTGTAAAATCAATGCTATACAGGTTATTAATTGATAGATTAGTATACTCACAAACACAGGTTGCCAAGCTAGGCAAACACTGAATACACCAATGGGAAATTTTTCCCGTCCCCACTCGAGCTAAGATGTCGCTCTCTGTAGATTGAAAAGGGTAGTAACACCCATCCACCGGGTGGGTAAAAGATCATTTTGAGGAACAGAGTCGCCAATGAAGTATAAAATAAGTTAAAAACAGTTTAAAATGGGGGGGGGAGGAAACTTACCTCCCCGCAAATGAAGACACAATAATGTGTAATAGACAAATTACATTTCTTACTCCAAAAGATCTGCAACGCGTTTTGCGGGTATCATGCCCGCTTCCTCAAAAATACAAAAAGGAGCAACTGTAAGTGTGTCTATATGTGGTATACAGAGGCACTATACCACATATACACACTCTTAACCACTTGAGGACCCAGCCTCATACCCCCCCCCCCCCCCCCCCCTTAAGGACCAGCGCTGTTTTTTGTGATCTGTGCTGGGTGGCCTCTTCAGCCCCCAGCACAGATCAGGTGGCATGCAGAGCGATCAGATCGCCCCCCCCCTTTTTCCCCCCTATGGGGATGATGTGCAGGGGGGGTCTGATCGCTCCTGCTGGCTGGCATGTTGCGGGGGGGGGGACCTCAATGACCCCCTCCACGGCAAAATTCCCCCCCTCCCTCTCCTACCTGTCCCCCCTGGTGGTAGGGGCTGCACAGGACGCTATCCGTCCTGTGCAGCCTGTGACAGGATGTCCTCTGTCACATGGCGGCGATCCCCGGCTGCTGATTGGCCGGGGATCGCCGATCTGCCTTACGGCGCTGCTGCGTAGCAGCGCCGCTCAATGTAAACAAAGGAGACAAACATCTCCTGCATTTACATTTAGTCTGCGAGCCGCGATTAGCGGCTCGCAGGCTATTCACGGAGACCCGCTCCGTGATATAACAGGAAACGGCCGCTCGCGCAGGGACGCAACTGGCGACGCAGATATGCGTCGCTGGTCCTCCAGCTACCACTTTGCCGCCGCACGGTATGAGTGTGCGGTCGGCAAGTGGTTAAGGTGGCCACACATGATACAATAAAATGACCCGATTTTACGGTAATTCAATAAAAACGTTCGGATCTCCTGAAAAAAAATCGAAAGCTTTTTTTTCCATTCGACTGAAAAAAAATGATCGGATTTCCCATTTTCTTCGATTTTTATCGATCCGGAATGCCAGATATTTTTCTTCAATCTTCTTAAAGATTGTTTGATGTGTGTTAGATTGCCAATTTATAAATATATATACCCTAATTTTATCAGAGTATCCAATCATTTTTTTCATAATTGTGGAAAAAATGAACAAAGGTGTGTGGTACATTGATCATATTTTTGAAATGTTACAATCAGTCAGAAAAATTGATTGCAATTCTTAAATTGAACAGATATTTAAAAAATTGTATGGTGTGTGGCCACCATTAGAGTTGCGCCTATTTTTGCCTTGTATATTGCACATTATTGTGTCTTCTTTTGTAGAGAGGTAAGTCCATCATTAACCCCCCAATTTTAACCTCTTGCCGACCGCGTCACGCCAGCAGGCGTGGCCGCGGCGGCAGCCCCAGGACCGCCTAACGCCAATTGGCGTAAAGTCCTGGGGCTCTGTTTTGCAGGAGATCGCGCGCAGGCTGCGCGCGCATCTCCTGCTTGGGGGGCGGAGCTCCGCCCCGCCTTCAGTCTCCGAGCGGCTATTGCCGCTCGGGAGACTGTTAGACGGCGTGATCGCCGTCTATTTACTCGGTGCAGCGCTGCGATGAGCAGCAGCGCTGCACTGGGGACAGCCGTGTGACACGGTTGTCCCCATGGGGGACAAGAGAGCGATCGGCTCTCATAGGCAGAAGCCTATGACAGCCGATCGCCGTAATTGGCCGGCTGTGGGGAGGGAGGGAATTTAAAGGAAGAGGGTTTTTTTTTCAAAATACGGCAACAATAATATTTATTAAACAAAAAATAAACATGGGGGGAGCGATCAGACCCCACCAACAGAGAGCTCTGTTGGTGGGGAGAAAAGGGGGGGGGGGAAATCACTTGTGTGCTATGTTGTGCGGCCCTGCAGCTTGGCCTTAAAGCTGCAGTGGCCTTTTAAACTAAAAATTGCCTGGTCACTAGGGGGGTTTAGCCCTGCAGTCCTCAAGAGGTTAAACGTTTTTTTAATTGATTTTATACCTCATTGGCGCCTCTGCTCCTCACAGTAACAAAAGAGTAGAGGGTCAGGCAGGTGCCCCCACTCCTTCCCACCCCAGTGATCAGAAGCCTGGGTGCAAAAGAGTTGAGGGACTGGGACTCCCATCCATCCCCGAGATCAAAGGAGGACAGCGGCAAGGGACGGATCAGGCCGAAGGAGGCTGGAGGAAGCCCCAGGTATGTATAAATTTCTTCTTCTATCTCCCCCCCCCCCCCCCCCCATCTCAGGGCCCCTTGAAGGCTAATTTGATATACAGACCTTGATTCACTAAAGTTACTGTGCACAAACAGCACCAGTTAATATTAGCACGAGGTCCAGTCAGCGTAGTGTGCGCTCTTAACTTATGCACAATGCTTTTAACTTCTGCGCAATGTGCTCACAGCGCCACCGCCATAATCCACTGTAGCAGTGGCACTACAAGCACATTGCACCGCAGTTAGAAGCATCTCGTGTAAATTAAGCGCACACTATGTTGACAGGACTGCACGTGTGCTAATAATACCCTGCACGGTTTTTGCGCAGTAGCTTTAGGCCTCTTTTCCACAGACAGTTGAACTGCGTGCTCAGCAAGCAGTTGCCAGGCAGCAGCAAGCATTTGAGAGGCATTTCACTGCCTATCAACTGTCCATGGAAAAGAGGCCTTAGTGAATCAAGGCCATTGCAGCAGGAGAGCTCAGGGCACACCAATTTCCCATGCATATTACACTGCGCCAAAGTGCACCGACAGGGTAATAGGTGTAGTGCTTCCCCCACTCAGTGATGTACTGCCTGCTGGACAGGAAGTACGTCACTGGAATTTCATCGCTCTGTGCCTATGTGCTGCATTACTGCTGCAGTCGGGGATTCACACTTACCGTGTCATCATACACTTGCATTGTTGCATAATCCATGAAGTAGGTACAGATCATGCGGCAATGCACTGCAGTTTGGGGCAGCCTTGTGTCTATTGTGAGTCCCCATTGACTTACATTGCCCTTGCGTGGTGGTCAGAAGTCGTGCCCAGCTCTCCTCAGTAAGCTCCCTCACACCTCTGTCCAGCTACTACCTTCCCTTGTCTTCACTATCTTTCCTATTTTCATCTGGTTGTGGTGCCTGCACGCTGCTCTCACAGTGCTTCTGAGCGTCATTTCCTTCACTTCCCTCACCGTTGCCCACACTCTTCATGTCCCTTTTGGATTCTTGGTTTGTTTTCTCACCATTTATATTTCACTTATACTTTTGGGATTCATTCTCATCCTATTGCACATTATCCATGATACTGTATATATATTTTCTTAAACTATATTAGCTAGAATCGCGCTACACTTATGATTACAGTCCTACAGTGATAGGCAACCCTTAGAGTCCATACAAAATAATCAGCACAGTCCCTGGTTGTTCACAAGCTTCACAGTTTCAACAGGTGCTTTAACGATCCTACACCTTCACCACACCCTGCAGAGTGGGCACTCACCCTTAGTAAATGACCCTCAATCAAGTGGGTCACACAGCGCCTGCGGGATACTCTAAGGCGATCCCCAGCCTTTAACGATCCTCTGCTCGCTGTCACTGTATACTCCTCACAAGAATTGCACCTCAAAGTAAAAGCACAAGGCTCCCATAGCGTAAAACCATACGGAAAATTTATTAAAAAGTTAAAAATGCACACTCACATGTTCCACAGCATATAAACAGCATAGAGTTTTATTGGGCTCTCCCCCATGCGGTGGCCATCCGGGCTGGCTTTTGCCTCTGCTGGTACTTGCTTCCCACGTCTCAGCACGCCGCGGCCTCCACGCTGTGTACTACTTCCTCATTGGTGTCCCCGCCCGACTAGTTTCGTCTTGTCGACTCATCAGGGGCTGCACCAATGAGGATAGAAGCTGCAGTTAAATAGACGCTATGCGTCATATAGTGTACGCCCACACCCGTCCTCCATCCAATCAGCCACCTTGTGACTCACCGGACTCAGACCAATGCGGAAGAAAACACGCATCGTCAGTAAAAGACGCCTGCGTCATGCCGTCAGCACCACCGCCGCTATGCCTCCATACAGCCGCGCTTTAACCGCCGGACGCGGAACGCTGCAGATGGTGCTACGCGTAGACGCTTTAGATTGAGCAACTCGGGATGTCGCCGCAAATAACCCCACCCCCCACCCACTGAGAGATCGCTGTAGCGCCGCTATCTGATTACTCCCAAGCCGGCCTGGATAGCATCGCCGCCTCTGACAACTGCAAAAATCGCCATTTCCCAGCTACCTCAGATGGGTTATACCCCCCCCCCCCGATTCATAACATACATAAGAATTAACCCATGGCAACCTGCCTCCGCTCTCGGCAAAGTGCCCATAACATGTGACAATAATACCTATCTGTATAGTGGTTCAAGCTCATAACATAAGTGCCAAGTGTAAATTCAAAAATTGTAAGAAAGAAACATATATATATTCCCTTAGTGACCTGCATAACCCCTTCCCTCATAATATGCCTTAGAGCTGGCTGGCTGCCAATGGGTCTTACACATTTCCCCCAGCAAACAAATCCCTACTTTTTATTAATAATCTGAAGCATTGTACAAAGGCCAGTCTTATACAAATTTGATATACCTTTTAGACACTGGGGTCTATACAGAGAGAATATTTCACCACTGTTATCATTACCACACGAGGAATATTGTTATTATTACAGTGTATAAATACAGGGTTTTTCCCTCTTTACTGTGGGGCCTTCGTGCCCCCTTAAATATACCTTTCCTCAATCATTACTCAGAAAACATACCAGATCAATATCTGCATTTAATCCACCCGGTCTGAGTGACCCCATGTGGTGGATCCACCATGTTTCCCTTTTGGATACCTCTCTCACTATGTTACCACCCCGCCAGTGTTTTTTAACCTTTTCTAACCCACAATAAGATAGCAATGATGGATCTGATTGGTGAAAATCCCTAAAATGTGCCGATACTGTATGACCCACCAATCCTTTGGCTACATTCCTCAGGTGTTCCCCAATGCGCTCCTTAAGAGGCCTTGTGGTGCGCCCCACATATTGGTACCCACATGGGCACCATATGAGGTACACCACATTCCTCTCATTGCACGAAATGAATTGCCTGATCTTTGTGGTTTTGCCATTTGCATGGCTAACCACTTCAGTTATCCTGGAGGTTTTGGCTTCCCGACATCCCTTGCACTTTCTGCAAGGGAAAAACCCTGGTTGTTGCCACCCTTGGAGCGCTGGCCCCCGTCCCCCCATGTCAACACAACTTGGGGCCAGGTAGTGTCTCAGGTTGGGGCTTTTCCTATATATAAATCTAGGCCTCTCTAGGCCTAGATTTATATATAGGAAAAGCCCCAACCTGAGACACTACCTGGCCCCAAGTTGTGTTGACATGGGGGGACGGGGGCCAGCGCTCCAAGGGTGGCAACAACCAGGGTTTTTCCCTTGCAGAAAGTGCAAGGGATGTCGGGAAGCCAAAACCTCCAGGATAACTGAAGTGGTTAGCCATGCAAATGGCAAAACCACAAAGATCAGGCAATTCATTTCGTGCAATGAGAGGAATGTGGTGTACCTCATATGGTGCCCATGTGGGTACCAATATGTGGGGCGCACCACAAGGCCTCTTAAGGAGCGCATTTCGGAACACCTGAGGAATGTAGCCAAAGGATTGGTGGGTCATACAGTATCGGCACATTTTAGGGATTTTCACCAATCAGATCCATCATTGCTATCTTATTGTGGGTTAGAAAAGGTTAAAAAACACTGGCGGGGTGGTAACATAGTGAGAGAGGTATCCAAAAGGGAAACATGGTGGATCCACCACATGGGGTCACTCAGACCGGGTGGATTAAATGCAGATATTGATCTGGTATGTTTTCTGAGTAATGATTGAGGAAAGGTATATTTAAGGGGGCACGAAGGCCCCACAGTAAAGAGGGAAAAACCCTGTATTTATACACTGTAATAATAACAATATTCCTCGTGTGGTAATGATAACAGTGGTGAAATATTCTCTCTGTATAGACCCCAGTGTCTAAAAGGTATATCAAATTTGTATAAGACTGGCCTTTGTACAATGCTTCAGATTATTAATAAAAAGTAGGGATTTGTTTGCTGGGGGAAATGTGTAAGACCCATTGGCAGCCAGCCAGCTCTAAGGCATATTATGAGGGAAGGGGTTATGCAGGTCACTAAGGGAATATATATATGTTTCTTTCTTACAATTTTTGAATTTACACTTGGCACTTATGTTATGAGCTTGAACCACTATACAGATAGGTATTATTGTCACATGTTATGGGCACTTTGCCGAGAGCGGAGGCAGGTTGCCATGGGTTAATTCTTATGTATGTTATGAATCGGGGGGGGGGGGGGGGGGGGTATAACCCATCTGAGGTAGCTGGGAAATGGCGATTTTTGCAGTTGTCAGAGGCGGCGATGCTATCCAGGCCGGCTTGGGAGTAATCAGATAGCGGCGCTACAGCGATCTCTCAGTGGGTGGGGGGTGGGGTTATTTGCGGCGACATCCCGAGTTGCTCAATCTAAAGCGTCTACGCGTAGCACCATCTGCAGCGTTCCGCGTCCGGCGGTTAAAGCGCGGCTGTATGGAGGCATAGCGGCGGTGGTGCTGACGGCATGACGCAGGCGTCTTTTACTGACGATGCGTGTTTTCTTCCGCATTGGTCTGAGTCCGGTGAGTCACAAGGTGGCTGATTGGATGGAGGACGGGTGTGGGCGTACACTATATGACGCATAGCGTCTATTTAACTGCAGCTTCTATCCTCATTGGTGCAGCCCCTGATGAGTCGACAAGACGAAACTAGTCGGGCGGGGACACCAATGAGGAAGTAGTACACAGCGTGGAGGCCGCGGCGTGCTGAGACGTGGGAAGCAAGTACCAGCAGAGGCAAAAGCCAGCCCGGATGGCCACCGCATGGGAGAGACCAATAAAACTCTATGCTGTTTATATGCTGTGGAACATGTGAGTGTGCATTTTTAACTTTTTAATAAATTTTCCGTATGGTTTTACGCTATGGGAGCCTTGTGCTTTTACTTTGAGGTGCAATTCTTGTGAGGAGTATACAGTGACAGCGAGCAGAGGATCGTTAAAGGCTGGGGATCGCCTTAGAGTATCCCGCAGGCGCTGTGTGACCCACTTGATTGAGGGTCATTTACTAAGGGTGAGTGCCCACTCTGCAGGGTGTGGTGAAGGTGTAGGATCGTTAAAGCACCTGTTGAAACTGTGAAGCTTGTGAACAACCAGGGACTGTGCTGATTATTTTGTATGGACTCTAAGGGTTGCCTATCACTGTAGGACTGTAATCATAAGTGTAGCGCGATTCTAGCTAATATAGTTTGCCAAATTGATTATTGAACGCGCACCACCTGACTTTGTATTGTGCACATTCAGTATATCATTGAGTATACTAGCGCGGTGTATTGTGTAATAATATATATTTTCTTAGCACATTGCACTTTATAGTGGAAGTTGCTGGCATAATTTATGCATATATTGCATTGCACTTTTAATAGTGTTTGAACCATATGTTGGCTACCTTGGAGTCATAGGTCCATATCATTTATCTGTATTTATTGGGATGATCAATATTATCATTATTTGTTGATACTCATTTTGAGCGCTACATCTCATGCATCTGGATTTTAAGTGTTTTTATGTGCAATATTTGTATTAATAAAGACTGATTCATATTCTAATTGGTTATTTGTGAGTGGTGAGGTACTTTTTAGGATCTTCTTGTCCTTATGTCACGCTCAAGGAAGGGGTAAGTTTTGCTAGTGTCTCTTGCAAAGCGGTGGCTGGATAGTGTAATGGTTAAGGGCTCTGCCTCTGACATAGGGGACCTGGGTTCGAATCTCGGCTCTGTCTGTTCAGTAAGCCAGCACCTATTTAGTAGGAGACCTTGGGCAAGACTCCCTAACACTGCTACTGCCTATAGAGCGCGCCCTAGTGGCTGCAGCTCTGGCGCTTTGAGTCTGCCAGGAGAAAAGCGCAATATAAATGTTCTGTGTTTGTTTGTTGTTGTTTGTTTGCAAAGTACCTCATCATTCCTAGAATCATTACCATGTGGATGGGCTAGCGAGGAGGTTAGGAGGGAAATGCCTCATAGGTCCCTATTCCTGTGGGCCTCTAGCCATCATAGCTGGTCAGGGCTCTACTTACCATCTTTAGTAGTGCTACTGCTATGCATTTCTTTTTCCAATTTTAGCAAAAAAAAGGATGGAAGATGATCAGAAATGATATTTGAGGTTGCAGTGATGTTTTGTCATATAAATCTTCAATAGTAGATGAATTCCCCGGCACTGCGTAAACTTGGGATACAAAAAGCTTTATTGTGTTGGCTTACATGTGTCGTGCCCCACAGCCATTCCATCATTTAGGAACGGATGTATGTTTGTACATGCGATACGTGTCATGCTGGCAGCATACTGTTTTTTATACGGATGTAAGCCAACTAGGGTTCCAACGGTATGAAATATGACGGTATGAGAACTGTCTACAAAAACCACCGTATGACAGAATTACAAAATTATTTCCTTGTCGCTAATCTTTCGGGGGGCGCGCTCAGCAACGGGGGACAACGGAGTAGCGAGGGAAGCCTCAATAGGATCCTGAGGCTTCCCTCTCAAGATAAGTATCTCATTTTGTACTCAAGCTTTGGCTCTGGTACACTTTGAAGTTAAAGTATGATACGGCCAGAACCCGAAAAATTTGGGGTCTGGCCAGCCAATACCCAAAACTGGCCAGCTATTGGTGCCCACAGTATAGGTTAGTCAGGTAGCTGCCTCCAGTACTGGTAGCCAGTATAGTTGCCCCCGGATAGGTTAGCCAGGTAGGTGCCTTCAGCATTGGTAGCCAGTATAGTTGTGCCCAGTGTGGACTAGCCAGGTAGGTGCCTCTAGCATATGTAGCCAGTATAGGTGCCTCCCATATATGTAGACAGTATACTTGCCCCCAGTATAGGTATAGATGCCTCCCAGTATAGATAGCTATTATAGTTGCCCTCAGTATAGGTGCCTCCCAGTATAGATAGCTAGTATAGTTGCTAGGGCTGATCGGAACCTCTGAATTCCGATTTCGTCGATATTTCGTGTACCGCTTGCGAAAACCGTATTTGTGTTCCGAGTGCATTTCTATTGAAGTCAATAGTGCCAACTTATGCGGTTAATTGTAAAGCCTCTGTACATGCTATCATCACCAAATTTGGCATGTATAATAAGCAGATGAATAGGAACATGGTAAAAAAAAAATTGTGAAAAGACCTTATAGTTTTTGAGCAAGTAGATTTCAAATTTTCATAGGAAAAATGGTTTTTAAACTGTGTAAAATGATACTGCTACAGTACAGGTTACTGCATTCCGAGTTCTGTATACATATTGTATACATTTCATGAAAATAGACAGCGTGGGGTCCCCCCTTCCAAGCCTCAACTCCTTGTCTCCCATGCAGGCTGGGATAGCCAGAAGGCGGAGTCCCGGCCACGTGGGGCCTCGCACCCTGAGCTATACCAGCCCGCATGGTCCATGGTATGGGGGGGGGGGGGGGGGCTCTGGAGGAGAGGGGCGGTCAACCTCCCCCTCTCCCCCAGAGCCCCTGTCCAATCCATGGACAAGGGGCTCTTCCCCACCTCCGGTGCCCCAGGAGGAGGTGGGGGCCACCGACGTCCTGGGGGTTTCATGGTGCCATCCGGGGTTCCTCTTTAACAAGCGGACCCCAGAAGCCGCCCCCACCCCAGGAGAAATGAGTATAGGGGTACACGGTTCCCCTTACCCATTTCAGCAGAGTTAAAAAAAAAACAAAAAAAAAAAAACACTACAACGAAAAAAGTCCTTTATTGTTCTAAATTAACCAGGGATACTTACCTTGCGAAAATTCCACGCCAGTATCCTTAGAAGTGGTCCCACGCCAGTATCCTCTTAGGACATCTTACCACCCTCCCACACCGACGAATTCCCGCCACTGAATGGTCACAGTCAGCCTCTGCATCTGTATAGCAGAGGCTATGAACATGTAAATGTTGCCTTTGAAACAAGAAATTTCGGCAAACAGTGATGCGATCAAAATGGCCACTGGGAAATCCTGGAACGCTGGAGGCCACACTAAAGTGGCGTAACCAGCCATTTTTCACATAGATGGTGGATCCAGGTGACCAGAGCAGGAGGCGCCCTGGTCCCCTGGACCCACCTAGTTATGTGAAATAACGCTCAGTCTGACACTCTGATGTGGCCTCCGGGGAACGGGAATTCCCCAGCAGCCATTTTGTTTATGGCACGGTTTGCTGAAAATTCTTGTTTTAGCAAACAATTTTCATGTTTCTAGCTTATGCAATACAGATTGCAGAGGCTGTCTATAGCCATTCAGCCCCGGGAGTTGGGCGGGTGCGTGGGACCACTCCTGAGGATACTGGCGTGGGACCACTCCTGAGGATACTGGCGTGGGATTATTGCAAGGTAAGTATCCCTGGTTAATCCAGAGCAATAAAGGACTTTTTCCGTTGTCGTGTTTTTATTTCTTTTTTTTTTAACTCTCTGCTGAAATGGGTAAGGGGGTTTCGTGTACCCCTATACTCATTTCTCCTGGGGAGGGGGCAGCTTCCGGAGTCTGCTTGTTAAAGGGGACCCCCGGATGGCACCATAAACCCCCCAGGACGTCGGCGGCCCCCACCTCCTCCTCGGGCACCAGAGGTGGGGAAGAGCCCCTTATCCATAGATTGGACAAGGGCTCTGGGGGAGGTTGGCCGCCCCTCTCCTCCAGAGCCCCCCCATACCATGGACCATGCGGGCTGGTATAGCTCTGGGTGCGAAGCCCCACGTGGCCGGGACTCCGCATTCTGGCTATTCCAGCCTGCATGGGGGACAAGGGGTTAAGGAGGCTTGGGAGGGGGGACCCCACGCTGTCTGTTTTCATGAAATATATACAATTTGTATGTAGAACTCGGAATGCAGTAACCTGTACTGCAGCAGTGTCATTTTACAGTTTAAAAACCATTTTTCCTATGAAACTTTAAAATCGTTTAATTCAAAAACTAAGGTCTGTTACCAAAGCGACTACGCCTGGGAGGAAGTAGATTGTAGCCGCATGTGGCCAAACAAAGGTGAGTTTCTGCCCGCTCTCCCCGCCGATGCGGCCGTTCTCTTCACCGCCGATGCCCCACCCCCTAAAACCGGTAAACCAGGATTGTGCATAGTACGATTACCATGCCCAATCAAACTGAGGTATACGGTCATACTGCAGCAACCCTAAAGCCGACAATAAAGAATTTTTGGTACTTTTCCATTAGCCGGGCGCAAGTTGCGGGCGGCTAACGGCCTCACAGAACATGTTACTTTGCCCTATTACACTTATGCCCGGCTAACGGAAAAGTACTTATTTTTTTTATCCTATGTTTAAGTAGTTCCGGGGGAATTCATCTACTAATGAAGATTTACATAGGACTCTTTTTCTGTACCCAGAGCACACGTGTTAAAGGGGCAGTACATCTTACCCTAACCCCTCCATTACTGGGTAAACAACCAATCACGAACCACCGCAATTCCTGACGCTGATTTTATTTATCGCCTTTTGTCATATAGCAGTCTTGTAATTGTAGCCATATACAGTATCTGCAGTACATTTTTACAAAGTGTCATTGTTGCCATTAAATGTACAGTATGCTACAGCAACTTCACACACGCCATTTCATTCATCCTTTAGCAATACTTACTGTGATCTGATGGGTCCCAGATAAATGTTGCAGTACTTTAGAGTACCCAATAGCTGTTAGGTTCTCAACATGGCATACGTGTACCCCCGGGTGTACTTTAATAGGCCTCAGGGAGTACAGTATATGTTTTAAGAATTTCTGAGGCTTAAAGAGTATCTGTATGAAAAAAAAATGCCCCTAGGGGGTACTCACCTCGGGAGGGGGAAGCCTCTGGAACCTATCGAGGCTTCCCCTGTCCTCCTCCGTCCCACCGTGGTCTTGCTATGCCACTCTGAACGGCGGGCATGTAAATATTTACATTCCCGGGTCCAGCACAGGTGCAGTAGTGGCTTGGGAATAGCTGATCCCAGTCAGGTCCGCTCTACTGCGCAGGTGCAAGTCTGAGTCTGCACAGTAGAGTGGACCTGACTGGGATTGGCTATTTCCAAGCCAAGAGCCTCTACAGCGCCCCCGAGAGAGTCCAGAGGCTTTCCCGTCCCAAGGTAAGTACCCCCCGGGGCACTTTTTCAGTACAGGGTCTCTTTAATAATGATAATATACAAATACATCTGAACAAGTATTAATAGTAAATTAAAAATCATCAAGGAATCACAGAAACAGTCTTGTACTGAGAGAATGATAGAAAAGTATTATTTTTCCTCATTCACAATCTATGCAATCCTGATATTGCAGAGTGTGTGTGTGTGAGAGTGTGTGTGTGTGTGTGTGTGTGTGTGTGTGTGTGTGTGTGTGTGTGTGTGTGTGTGTGTGTGTGTGTGTGTGTGTGTGTGTGTGTGTGTGTGTGTGTGTGTGTGTGTGTGTGTGTGTGTGTGTGTGTGTGTGTGTGTGTGTGTGTGTGTGTGTGTGTGTGTGTGTGTGTGTGTGTGTGTGTGTGTGTGTGTGTGTGTGTGTGTGTGTGTGTGTGTGATCGCCGGCGATTCGCATTTTGCGGAAAACGAAAAATGTTTTTAGAGTGATCACGGTTCTAATGTTTAAACATTGTGAATCTCGATTGCTCAAAAAAAAAAAAAAATTACAAAAATGTCCAGTGAGAGATTGTGTTTTGCAGAGGGGTTTTTCCCAATTTCTCACTGGACATTTTTGTGATTTTTGAGCAATCGAGATTCACAATGTTTAAACATTAGAACCGTGATCACTCTAAAAACATTTTTAGTTTTCTGCAAAATGCAAATCGCCAGCGATCCCCGCTGTGAGACCACTGCCATATATTATGTTAGCGCTTTTGAAAGCGCTAGCGACAAATAATTGAACGATGATGGCGGCGGGGAACGGAGGATCTTAGAGGACGGTGTGGACACATGACAGCTGCAGGGGGCTAGTAGAAGCCCCAGGTAAGTGTCAGTTTTTGTTTTAAACCCCCCCCCCCCAGAACCCCCTTAATTGTAATATCAGGGTTGTATGGCTGACCCCGACGAGATCCCCGCACTGTGATTGGCCCAATAGGCTGTCTGTCACTTGACTTTGGACCAATAGGCTGCCTGTAAAGTGACAGCCTGTTGGGCCAATCAAAGTGTAAGGATCTCATCCAACAAAGTGAACCAAACCCCACGTCAGCTAGCTAATTGTAACAGCTTGTTAGTGGGTATTTCTCCTGTCTGGCTCTCAGGGAAATTGCTGATGTTGCTGAAACCCAAGATAAGCTGAAGACATGTCTGACACTTCCCGGATGATCAACTGTGTACACATACCCATGGCCACACTTCCCCTACCCGGAGGATCAACTGTGTACACATACCCATGGACATGAGCTCTCTGCTGCGCATGCACACTATCCCAGTTTGAAATCTATTGTATGGCTCTCACAGAATTACATTTTAAAATGTGGCGTTTATGGCTCTCAGACAAAAAAAGTTCCTGACCCCTGACATATACAGTAGCAGAATGTAATAAATTATGCAGTATAACCATTATTTATCCTGGTTTCCACATCAGAAATGCTTCTGACACGTGTTCCTTGAAAATAAGGCAGGGTCTTAAACTGTACTATTTTATTTTTTCTTCAAAAGATCGTTTAGGCCAGAGTCACATTGGGAATAGCAAACCGCTGCTTGAGCAGTGTAGCTTAGTAAATCAACCCCTAACTGTGAGCCAGATGTAGCCCTGAAAAGAGCCACATCTGGCTCCCGAGCCATAGGTTCCCTACCCATGGTATGTCATTACAGTTTTTTTTAAAGAGGAACTTTAACCAAGGATTGAACTTCATCCCAATCAGTAGGCAATAACCCATTTATCATGAGAAATCTTTACCTTTTTCAAATAGATCACCAAGGGGGTCTGTATGACTGATATTGCAGTGAAACCACTCCCACAATGTGATGTCATGACCATGGTCCTGATAATTTGCTGTCTGTGATCCTCGCTGCGTTAAGAGAAAGAACATATTTTTTTTCAACTGTAAGGCAAGCAGTATCTCCCTCTGTGCATAGACCTCTCAGTAAACAAACATTCTGCAGAGATCAGCTGGCAGGACTAAGGCCTGGAACCTACTAGCAGTACGTTACTAAGCAATTTCTAAGAGCTTATGATTTGAAAAGCTCACGCTAATGTAATGCTATGGGTGTGATCCCACTTGAGCAATATGATTTTTTTTTTAAATCCCCCATAGCATTGTATTAGCTAAGAGGTTTTTAAACCACTAGCACTTAGAAAAGGCTGCTAGTGGGTTTCAGCCCTAAACAGTAGCCCCCTTTGATAAATGTCATAAAATCTTTCCTCACCCCGATTTACATTCTAAGTGGGCAAACACGGTCTAAATGAATATTATAAAAAATGAGGAATTGTATTTATTGTGCCATTTTCACTACAAGTTTGCGGGAAGTCTTAAATACTGCATGCCATCAGCACACTGTTACGTTTACAATAACTATCAAAATGGAAAAATATGATTGGGTTTACCAAAATAAAATTAAAATAAAGAAGATATTTAGTGCATAGAGGAACATTTATTTATATTATTACAAAAGTTCCATCTATTAACAACCACCTTAACCACTTGAGGACCTAGGGCTTTCTACCCCTTAAGGACCGGCCACTTTTTTTCCATTCAGACCACTGCAGCTTTCACGGTTTATTGTTCGCTCATACAACCTACCACCTAAATGAATTTTGGCTCCTTTTCTTGTCACTAATAAAGCTTTCTTTTGGTGCTATTTAATTGTTCCTGCGATTTTTACTTTTTATTATATTCAGCAAAAAAGACATGAATTTTGGCAAAAAATGATTTTTTTAACTTTCTGTGCTGACAGTTTTCAAATAAAGTAAAATTTCTGTATACATGCAGCGCGAAAAATGTGGACAAACATGTTTTTGATAAAAAAAACCCATTCAGCGTATATTTATTGGTTTGGGTAAAAGTTATGGCGTTTACAAACTATGGTGCAAAAAGTGAATTTTCCCATTTTCAAGCATCTATGACTTTTCTGACCCCCTGTCATGTTTCATGAGGGGCTAGAATTCCAGGATAGTATAAATACCCCCCAAATGACCCCATTTTGGAAAGAAGACATCCCAAAGTATTCACTGAGAGGCATAGTGAGTTCATAGAAGATATTTTTTGTCACAAGTAAGCGGAAAATGACACTTTGTGAGAAAAAAAAAAAAAAAGTTTCCATTTCTTCTAACTTGCACCCAAAAAAAAAATGAAATCTGCCACAGACTCACCATACCCCTCTCTGAATATCTTGAAGGGTCTACTTTCCAAAATGGGGTCATTTGTGGGGTGTGTTTACTGTCCTGACATTTTGGGGGGTGCTAAATTGTAAGCACCCCTGTAAAGCCTAAAGGTGCTCATTGGACTTTGGACCCCTTAGCGCAGTTAGGCTGCAAAAAAAGTGCCACACATGTGGTATTGCCGTACTCAGGAGAAGTAGTATAATGTGTTTTGGGGTGTATTTTTACACATACCCATGCTGGGTGGGAGAAATATCTCTGTAAATGACAATTTGTTAATTTTTTTTACACACAATTGTCCATTTACAGAGATATTTCTCCCACTCAGCATGGGTATGTGTAAAAATACACCACAAAACACATTATACTACTTCTCCTGAGTACGGCGATACCACATGTGTGGCACTTTTTTGCACCCTAACTGCGCTAAAGGGCCCAAAGTCCAATGAGTACCTTTAGGATTTCACAGGTCATTTTGAGAAATTTCGTTTCAAGACTACTCCTCACGGTTTAGGGCCCCTAAAATGCCAGGGCAGTATAGGAACCCCACAAATGACCCCATTTTAGAAAGAAGACACCCCAAGGTATTCCGTTAGGAGTATGGTGAGTTCATAGAAGATTTTTTTTTTTGTCAAAAGTTAGCGGAAAATTGATTTTTATTGTTTTTTTCACAAAGTGTCATTTTCCACTAACTTGTGACAAAAAATAAAATCTTCTATGAACTCACCATACTCCTAACGGAATACCTTGGGGTGTCTTCTTTCTAAAATGGGGTCATTTGTGGGGTTCCTATACTGCCCTGGCATTTTAGGGGCCCTAAACCGTGAGTAAAAGTCGGGAAATCAAATTCCGCAAAATGACCTGTGAAATCCTAAAGGTACTCATTGGGCCCTTTAGCGCAGTTAGGGTGCAAAAAAGTGCCACACATGTGCTATTGCCGTACTCGGGAGAAGTAGTACAATGTGTTTTGGGGTGTATTTTTACACATACCCATGCTGGGTGGGAGAAATACCTCTGTAAATGGACAATTGTGTGTAAAAAAATCAAAAGATTGTCATTTACAGAGGTATTTCTCCCACCCAGCATGGGTATGTGTAAAAATACACCCCAAAACACATTGTACTACTTCTCCCGAGTACGGCGATACCACATGTGTGGCACTTTTTTGCACCCTAACTGCGCTAAGGGGCCCAGAGTCCAATGAGTACCTTTAGGCTTTACAGGGGTGCTCACAATTTAGCACCCCGCCCACTTGCCAGGACAGTTAACAAACCCCACAAATGACCCCATTTTGGAAAGAATACACAACAAGGTATTCCATGAGGGTAATGGTGAGGTCATTGAAAATCTTATTTTTTGTCACAAGTAAACGGAATATGACACTGTTAGAAAAAAAAATAAAAAAAAATTCTGCTAACTTGTGACAAAAACTAAAATCTTTTATGAACTCACCGTGCACCTCACATAATACTTTAGGGTGTCCTCTTTCCAAAATGGGGTCATTTGTGAAGTCTGTCCTGGCATTTTAGGGTCTCTGCAATCATTACATGTATGGCCAGTATTAGGAGTTTCTGCTATACTCCTTATATTGGGTATACGGGTAATGCACTCTGGGCTGAAAGGAAAAATGAACGGCAAACATACCTTGCTCCACATCAATGGCAGATCTTCCTTCACATCAATGGCAGTGATAACCTCAGGAGAGAGACACCCCGTGCCACCCTTCACTCAGGGTGAGCCACCAACTTATGTGACTGGGCCTCAGAACTTTAGTATACAGCATTATGCCTGTAGGATACAGCAATATGCCTGCCAATAGAGAGGACTCTGTGTGGCATTAAAGCATCATCATAGGCCCAAATCACATATAAACCGGGGGTGTCCACACTCAAGGGAAATTCAAACATGCCGTCTTATATCGCCAACCCAGGACAGATCAGCAATATCAAGCATGGAAACCGATCCTTCTTGCCACTTTTATGCTTACCCGTTTGGTTTTCAAGCTTATCTCTCCTCTCCCTGCGACAATGTGCGAAAGACCACTGAGTGTGTGCCTACTCCTGTGTCTGGAGTTCCCTAGGTTCTAATAGTGTACCTGCTCGTGGTACCTCTCAAAACACGGCCCTACACATAGGCCAGGCTGGTCAGGACAGCGGGGACAATAATAAACGGTGTCAGTCCTTGTTCCAGCCCTGCTGCAGACACGGCAACGTTTTCTTCGGTGGCGTTGACCTGGGGCACACGGAAGCTGATAGGCGTAATGCCTTCCATGCAGTCGGCTAGTTGCATCTGGGGGGGGGGGCCTGGCACCTCCTGGATACAGGATGTCCAGAACGATCTGTTCCTGAAATTGAAGGAAAGATCCAGTTCTCCCAGCCTTACTGTAGAGAACAAAGCTGTTGTAAACTGCCAATTGAATCAGATAAAAAGACACTTTCTTATACCAGCGTCTTGTTTTCCGGGAAATTAAATAGGGCGCTAACCTCTGGTCATTGAAGTCCACCCCTCCCATGTTGACATTATATTCGTGGACGACAAGGGGCTTTTCAATGACCTTAGTTGCCCGTTGAATTTGGACTGTCGGGTCTGTGTGAATGGTGGACAGAAAGTAAACGTCCCTCTTGTCCCTCCATTTCACCGCGAGCAGGTCTTCAGTACGCAAGGCGGCCCTCTGCCCCCGTTGAAGTCTGGTGGTAACGAGCCGTTGGGGGAAGCCCTGGCGACTAGGCCGCGCAGTGCCACAGCATCGGATTCCTTCTAACTTTAAGTGCTGAAAGAGGGCCACACTTGTGTAATAATTGTCCACAAAAAGATGGTACCCCTTCTGGAACAAGGGTGACACCAAGTCCCACACAACCTTTTCACTGCTCCCCAGGTAGTCAGGGCATCCGACCGGCTCCAATTTTGAGTCTTTTCCCTCATAGACCCTAAAACGACATGTATAGCCTGTGGCCCTTTCACAGAGCTTATACAGTTTCACCCCATACCGGGCGCGCTTGCTTGGGATGTACTGTTTGATGCCAAGGCGCCCGGTAAAGCGTAAGAGGGACTCGTCTACGCAGATGTTCTGTTCAGGGATATAAGCATCTGCAAATGTTGATGACAGGTGGTCTATGAGGGGCCGAATTTTGTGGAGCCGGTCATAAGCAGGGTGGCCCTTTTCATGACAGGTTTTGTCGTCGTTGAAGTGCAGGAAGCGCAGGATGGACTCAAATCGTGTCCTGGACATGGCAGCAGGGTACAAGGGAACATGATTTACTGGGTTCGTAGACCAATACGACCGCAGTACATTCTGTTTCATTAGTCCCAAGTGAAGGATAAGGGCCAAAAAGATTTTAATGTCGGAAACTTGGACTGGTTTCCACCCGAAAGGCTGGGCATACATGCTCTCCGGGTGCTCGGTGATGAATTGTGTGGCTTTACGGTTGGTCTCAACCACAATTAAGTCCAGGAGAACCTGGGTGATGAACAGCTGCAAAAAGTCTAGGGCCGTTCCTAGATGAGCTGTCGCCACCTGGACTCCAGACTGGGCGGTGAAAGGGGGCACTACGGGTGCGGCGGAATCAGGGGATTGCCAATCTGGTTGTGCCAGCACCTCTGGGAGTCTATGGGTACTACGGGCCCGTCTTCTTATTGGTGGCTGCGATGGGGGTACTACTGCACTTGCCACCGTACCAGTTTCAACTTCCATGCTGACGCTCACCACTTCGCCAGGGTCTACGGAAGCACTGGCACTAAGTCCAGGAGATGCTGCGCTGCTGGTGCCTGCCTCACCAAGAAAACTATCATCAGCGCTAGCACCACCCCGCTGCCCTTGAGGCGGATCCTGCGACACCTGCGGTCTAACGACTTGGGGTCTGGTACGCCTGGCTCTAGCCGGGACCATAGCCTCGTCATCACTTTCGGTCAAGGAACCACTGCTTTCTACAGGTTCAAATTCGGACCCGGAAGATTCGACGGATGATTCTTCCCAAAAGAACTCATCCGACTGGTCCATGTACCTGTATACCTCGTCATCGGAAAGCCCCCTTCTTGCCATTGTGGATTACTAAATTTATGGGGGTTTCCTCCGAGACTACCCAGAAAAAAAAGAGCACCTACCTAGCAAAAAGGGAGTATTTGAGAGGTATTGGGGTTGGTGGGAAGTGGGGTCTCAGAGGCAATCAAACAATCACGGGACAATCAAATACAATTACAGCACAATCGAATCCAATCACAGCACAATCAAATCTGATGCACTCGGAAGGTGATGGGGGGAGGGTGGGATTGGGTGTGGCGGGAAGTGGGGTCTCAGGCAATCAAACAATCACGGGGCAATCGAAGTCGATCACGGGACAATCAAATACAATTACAGCACAATCGACTCCAATCACAGCACAAGCAAATCTGATGCACTCGGAAGGTGGTGGGGGGGGGGGGTTGGGTGTGGTGGGAAGTGGGGTCTCAGGCAATCAAACAATCACGGGGCAATCGAAGCCGATCACGGGACAATCAAATACAATTACAGCACAATCGAATACAAGCGCAGCACAAGCAAATCTGATGCACTCGGAAGGTGATGGGGGGAGGGTGGGATTGGGTGTGGCGAGAAGTGGGGTCTCAGGCAATCAAACAATCACGGGGCAATCGAAGTCGATCATGGGACAATCAAATACAATTACAGCACAATCGACTCCAATCACAGCACAAGCAAATCTGATGCACTCGGAAGGTGGTGGTGGGGGGGGGGGGGGGAGGGTGGGGTTGGGTGTGGTGGGGGGGAGGGTGGGGTTGGGTGTGGTGGGAAGTGGGGTCTCAGGCAATCAAACAATCACGGGGCAATTGAAGCCGATCACGGGACAATCAAATACAATTACAGCACAATCGACTCCAATCACAGCACAAGCAAATCTGATGCACTCGGAAGGTGGTGGGGGGGGAGGGTGGGGTTGGGTGTGGTGGGGGGGAGGGTGGGGTCTCAGGCAATCAAACAATCACGGGGCAATCGAAGCCGATCACGGGACAATCAAATACAATTACAGCACAATCGAATACAAGCGCAGCACAATCGAATACAAGCGCAGCACAGTCAAATACAATGCACTTGGACGGTGATTGGGGGGGGGGGTCTGAGGGCGATTTGAGGGGGTGGGGGGTTGATCAGGAGCCTGCACGGGGCAGACTGAGTCCTGATCTGATGAGAGGCAGACACAGGGGGTTACTGATCGCAGATCAGTTAGTGATCGCTGGGGAGGACAGATGTAGCAGGGGATGTAATCAGAAGGGGGGTATGAGGGCAATCGAGGGCCTGGGCAGGTGATCGGTTACCCCCGCGGGGCAGTTAGGGTCTGCTCTGATGGGTGGGGGTGCTAAGGGGTGATGGACAGGTGATAGACAGGTGATCAGAGGGGGATCAGAGGGGGATCAGGGGATAAGGTAGCTGTATACAGATGTATACAGTATACAGGGGGGTAGTCTGGGATGGGGTCTGGGGGTGATCTAAAGGTAGGGGGGGGGGGGATCAGGGGTGATTAGGTGGCAGTTAGGGACCTAAACTAAAGGGCAGCGTCGCTAGTTAGTGGCAGGTGGGGGGGTGGGGGTTTTGCAGGGGTGCAAGGGTGCTGGGCAGGGGTCTGCTGGGGTGATCAGGGGGGGTATGAGGCCTGGGGTGGTAGATCAGGGACTCTGTGGGCAAAAAAAAACACGTGTGCTGGCTACTTACAATGTGCTTCCTCCTCGCTAGTGGTCTCTGCAACAATGAGACCACGAGGCGAGGAGGAAGCACGTATAAGGCACTTTGTTTACCTAACAAAGTGCCTTATACTCCCTGATTGGGCAATTATGCGGATTCCTCCGCTCGCCGGCTCTGCTAAGTGGCCGGCGAGCGGAGACAAAATGCCCGAGTAACGATCCCGTGCGGAGGATCGCGTCACGGATGACGCGATCGCTCCGCCCATGCCCTTAGAAGGACCGCCGCCTCTGTGGGTGAGCCGGTCCTTCAGGGCTTCACTTCCCGGGCCGCCTCTGTGCGTTAGGCGGTCGGGAAGTGGTTAAAGGACTTACGAGCCCAAAACAGGAAAAAAATGTCTTTACCTGTATGACTTTGTAACGCACGGAGGACGCCATCCGCACGCGTGTGGATCGGGGAGGGAGGCCCTAGAGCTGCGCAGCCGCACTCGCATCGGTGCGGACTGCGCAGCCGCGGCCTCCTCCGGCGGCCATATTTGAGGAGGAAGGAGCGACCGACCCGGGCTGTGGGGTCGGGGTCCGGCTGGGGGGAGCAAAAGCAGCGGGGACCCGGCGGAGCTGCACGGAGGGCGCGGATGGCGTCCTCCGTGCGTTACAAATTCATACAGGTAAAGACATTTTTTTCCTGTTTTGGGCTCGTAAGTCCTTTAACCAAGCATAATTCATTTCATTGCAATGTAATTTTAAAAGGACCCGCTGTCTACTCACAGCAGTAGTAGCCATTTTGTATCCGGACTTAAAGGGAACCTAAACTGAGAAGGATATGGATTTTTCCTTTTAAAATAATACCAGTTGCCTGACTCTCCCGCTGATCCTGTGTCTCTAATACAGTTAGTCACAGCCCCTCAACAAACATGCAGATCAGGTGCTCTGACTGAAGTCAGACTGGATTAACTGCATGCTTGTTTCAGGTGTGTAATTCAGCCACTACTCTAGCCAAAGAGATCAGCAGAACTGACAAACAACTGGTACTGTTTAAAAGGAAACTTCCATATCCCTATGTTAAGGTTCCCTGCAAGACGTGCCCGCTAGTTATGTATTTGTGTAACATCCATTTTATGCTGATGGTTAATCTTACTGGGGTTACATCAATTCATGTCATTTGCACATAAACCATTCATGTTATGTCTTCTAATGTACCTGAAATGAAGGGAGCATTTCTGGTGATTTGGACACTTAGGGCTTAATTCACTAACCGGCGCTAAGTGATAGCGCCGGAGTGAACAGCCATTTCGTGCCCCATAAGTAGCTTTCCGGGCACTAATAGTCCCTCAAAGCTACATAGCGCACAAGACCACCCACATCGCGTGCGGCGGGACAGTAATAGTGCGCAGTGCGACGATAATGTCGCACCCGCTACCTTGTAAACTTCGCACCCAGTGTGTCGAAAACGGATGCACTGACAAGGCAGCGTGTGCGACATTATCGTTGCACCGTGCACTATTACTGCGCGCGATGTGGGTGGTACTGTGGGCAAACTACCTAACACTGTGGTTTGCACCCACTAACTGCTAAGGCCACCTAACCGGCTTAGTGCCGGTTAGTGAATCGAGGCCTTCATGTGCTTTAGTGATTATCACCAAAGCTGCTTGTCTATTAGCACAGCATGGTTAAAGAAATACCCCACAAGGTGTTAATAGAATTAGCCCACATGTTTTAGAAAACTGTACAGACAACAAGGTTGATATAGAAATCACTGTGGATTATGGAGTGAATTTAAGGTATCAGAATCTGACTTTTTTTTGTTTTTGTTTTTTTAATTACTCTGACAAAAAATACTGACACATCCTAACTGTTTTATCTTTGAAGCTTATAAAGTGAACCTGAGGTAAAAATGAAATAAAGTCATTTTTAGGAGTAGTAAACATAACGGTTAAAGAGCAAAATGTTTATTTTTTTTTTATATACCTCCTAATTTGGCCCTACACTACCATTCACACATTACATGATGCATACATAGGCATACAGTATGCCTACGATAAGGATTAGATTGTTATCTAGACCAAAGCACTGTACGTTTTACCTTTTTTTTTTTTTTTTTTTTTAAATCTGAGCTGGCAGGCTGATTGCGGCGACCCCCTCTGCGTAGTGCAGGGAACACAGGCTCATGCGGGTGCTTGTTCCCTGCTAATCTCGCAAGAAGCGAGATGACTCCTTTTGGTGGTCCCCAGAGAGCTACACTGCTACTGCCAATCGGCGTTAGGTGGTCGGGAGCAGGTTTAACATCTACAAAGTAGGTTGAATGTTTTAGGGCGCGTTTCCACTTGAGCGGAAACCGCCGCGAATCCGCAGAGTTTCCCCGCAGGCGAATAGTGCGGGGAAACTCTGCCACAGGGTGCAATGGTAACGCCGGCCAAATCGCTACGGCCGGCTTTTCCATCCGAATCGGCGCGGGAGGCTGCGGATCCCATAGCCGTGCATGGCACGGCTGATGGGATTCGTGTGCTTTCCCCGCAGAGCCAGTTCGCGTCTAGTGGAATCGCGCCCTCACAGTCTCTAATCAGTGTCAGCCTATTAAGTGTCACAAAGTTAGAAAAAGATCAATAGTTCATGTATTTTATTTATCCCTGCCCTCAGAAGTTGTATTCTCCCAGGAAACTTATGTCTGTAATTTGCTTATCGTTGATGCTTACTATATACCCAACAATCTACTGGCAAGACAAAATCTATCACTTACATGCCTAGAAATTAACTTTTTCAGGCAGCAAAATAAAGCAGGTAAAACAGCCTGGTTATTAGCATTTTGTACTGCACATACCCGTTTATCTCATGTCACATTTTGCCTCAGGTACATTTTAATCAAAGAACTTACCGGTACGTATTTGTCAGACTATAAGACGCACCTAGGTTTTGAGTGCAAACATTGGGGGGGGGGGGGGCGAAAAAAACTAAACCTGGTGCATCTACGGTCCAGGGGCATCTTGTAGATGTTCTTTCCCTTTGGTGTCCTCCTCCTGTCCCCTTGGTTTCCTCCTAATGCCCCATTTATGTCCCTCTTTGTATCAATATCATATCCCCCTTTGTGTCCTCCAGATTTTCCCCTTCGTGTCCTCCAAATGTCCCACTTTGTGTCCAGATTTTCCCCAGAGTGTCCTCTAAATATCCCTCTTTAAGTCCTCCATTTGCCCCCCTTCAAGTCCTTAATATGTATCACTTTGTGTCCTTCTGATGTCCCCCTCCATCACTCGCTTCATTGCTGGAGCCCGCAGTGATGAGCTTCTGGCTGCCTCCTGTCTTCCTGATGTCCACCTCTATGTCCTACTGCATGAATGCAATTAGCGGCAGTGGCAGCCGCTATCACTCACCTCATCACTGGAGCCCGCGGTGATGAGCCACTGCCGGCCCCCTCCTGTCCTCGGTGTTGTCCTCGGTGTGTCCGGCGTCTGGATCGATTTCCCCCTCTGTTAATATAACAAGCAGCGGCAGCCGCGGGCATCATCATCATCCAGACGCGACCGGCACTAGAGTGAAGGCATGTGAGAGGGAAGCGCCTGACCATGCGGGTTCCAAGGATGAGGTATGTGATGCCCGCGGCTGCCGCTGCTTGTTATATTAACAGAGGGGGAAATCGATCCAGACGCCGGACACACCGAGGACAACACCGAGGACAGGAGGGGGCCGGCAGCAGCTCATCACCGCAGGCTCCAGCAATGAGGCGAGTGACAGCGGCTGCCACTAATTGCATTCATGCAGGGAAAGTTTAGGACACCGGTGAGTGCAGGGAGTCTCCGACATCGTGGCAGGTCAGCGGTTAATATTGGCAAGTCGGGGGCTCCCTGCCTTTGGACTATAAGACGCAGGAACTTTTTCTCCCTATGTTTGGGGGAGAAAAAGTGCGTCTTATAGTCCGGAAAATACGGTAGTTCTCTAGTTGTCTTTAGAGACTCATATAAACAGAGTTAGCTCATCAACTGGCCAGAGAACGTGCTTACAATGTTGAAATACACTTTCAAATGTAATGAAAAGCACCATATTTTTTCGGACTATAAGATGCACCTTTTCTCCCCCTAAAGTGTGTCTGTATCTTATAGTCCGAATAATAACACATACGGATTGGCGCCAGGTGTCCCCCACAAATTCCTTCATATTGCAGCGTCTGCTGCCACCAGTCCCAGACACTGTGCCAGGGGTGCCCTTAGGCATCATAGGTATGGCGTGATAGGTGCATGCCTCTCCAATCAGCAGGAAGTACCCTGGCATCTGGTTACTGCTGCTGAGGGAGTGCACCAATGATGGAGCCGTGGTCTCGCCCACAAAAATCATCGGTTCCAGTTAAGAAAGGGAGCAGTGTGCAGCTGTGATTGGTGGGTCTGGGGCAGCACCCCTGCCTGATTGGTATATAGCTTTTCAAGGTTTGTCGAAGGCTTTGTGCGGACCGAAGCGGCGCACACCGCACTGGCTGCATGGGAGAGAGATGACACAGAAGGACAAGTTACACTGGAGGACATGGAGATGAAGGAGGACATGGGGATAAATGAGGAGACGAGGACAAATAAGGAGACAAAGCGACACAAGAGGTACAAGGAAGGCACAAGGGGGACAGAATAAATGGGGGCAAAAAGGTCCATAAGATGACACTGCACCATGGACGCACCAGGTTTAGTATATTTTTTCCCTGTTTTATGTCCTCTAAACCTAGGTGCATCTCATCATCAGTGTTACTCAGACGTTTCAGCAGGACAAGCTGTTCTTTGTATAGAGTTCTATGGCTTAGGCGCGGTTCACATTAGCGGTTTTTTCCGGATCGTTCCGTATACTGTACAAACGGAACTGATGTGAATGGATCCAATGTTAACAGATTGGATCCATTCACATGCGTCCGTTGGTACGGATACGTTCCGGTCCACAGATCTAAAAAATGCTGCAGGCCCTAATTTTCCGGACCGTTCTGCCCAGCGGAATGGATCCGGACACAAAATACTGCAGCATTGGGGCAATGAGAAACGGAACGTTTTTTCTAACTAGTGAATAAACAGACTGTTCCACAGGGGATGGGGGCATGTGCCGACGTGCCGGGTGTTTGAGGGTTTATTCATACCTTATTTGCAGTAGTAGCCGGCGGTAAAGGCTTCCGTCGTCTTCCGCGTCATGTGACTGTGTAGTCACAGCAGAAGAAGAGGGAGCCTCTACCGCCGGCTACTGCTGAAAATAAGGTATATATTTTCTGAATGAAAACGGATCTGATCAATCATTGATCAGATCAGTTTTCACTATGTGAACCAGGCCACGACTGAGCCATCCGGATCCGGTGAAGCGGAGACCGGATCCGCTTACTGGATCCTTTTGGCTCAAAACGCCAATGTGAATTGGGCCTTACTAGATGGATAGTTGCAGTGAGGTTCCTAGTTAAACTGAGAAATATGTAACATTAGCGGTTGATGTTGGTCTCTTGGCTTCAGCTTTATCTTGTCAGTACTTCTTAGAAAGTTCAGTGTTTACTGGGGACAAAGTTTTTTTTTTTTTTTTTTGCCTGCAGTCTAACTTGAGACAAGTGAAAGTGGCCAGGGGGTGCTTGTTTTTGGAAATGCTGAAATATCTGGCTTGAGGTGGATAAAGCTCCCACAGTCCCAAGGTTTGAACCTGAGTCTTCTCCTAGCTGAATACTAGGATGGTTAAGGACGTCAGGAGGTGCTCTTCATAACCCAAGACCCGGACGTTGGGTTCCAGAGGTATTGTTTGAGGGACATTTGGGGTTTTATCTCTGTGCTGGAGATTGCGTTTGATGGAGCCCATGAAACCTCTGGAGTTTCACCAGTACATTGCAAAATGGGTGCTCTGAGGCTCCAGCCCAACCAGGTTTTCCACCGGTAAATCCTCAGGAATATCTGCTATCTTATGTTCCATGGTTTGCATGTCCAGCATAGCCGGGAGAAAAGGCTTACCAATCAGAGGAGTCATGCTGTTGCAACTGGTTGGGCGCATTAGCGTACTACCTTTGTCTTCTGGAGCTGGGCCACTTTCTACAGGAAGTTCACTGCTGATGACATCAGGATCCTGAAAGATATAATAGCTGGTGAGGATTTGTTATAGATGTATACAGCAGCATCAATACTAATACACAAAACTGCTCGGCAATCCAACAGTATGCCCATGCTGTAAAACATAGGTGTTAAACTCCAGTCCTCGACGGCCATATCCATGCCAATGTTTAGGATAGACTGAGAAATGAGTTCTAGTTGATGAACACCACCTTTTCTGATTTAGGCTTTGTTCACATTATAAAATCGCCAGTGCAATCGCAAGCGCTGGGCTATTTATTGAGTTTTCAATATAGCAGAGGAGTTGGGTGTAGCGAGTGCACACTATATATATCAGCTGCAAAAACATTTAGAATGATGGTGCAACATCCAGAATAATGTATAGTTTATCCAACATTGCTAAGAGAAAAATAGATTTCCGGGAGCAGCTCATCATAACAGTAAAACTCAACTTTTAATAGACTTCCTTAAAATGAATGGGAACCGCTTTAAAAAACAAAAAACAAAAATGAGATAGATACTTACCCAAGGAGAGGGAAGGCTCTGGGTCCTATAGAGCTTTCCGGCTCCTCTCCTGGTCCCGTCGTTCCGGTGTTGGCTCGCCAGGTAGCAGTATTTGATTAAATTAGTCAAATACTGCTTTGCCTGGCCAAAGGAGACTCCAGAAGTCTTCAGGGAGCCCGAGTGCTCCTGAAGAAGGGCGGCCCTGTATTGCGCCTGCGCAAGCACACTCTCTTGCACGCTCACACCTGTGCAGTATGGAGCCGCACGTCTTTGGGAGGACACGGCTCCCGAAGACTTCCAAATATCCTTTCGGTGGGGGATTGAAACAGGGGGAGCCAGCACAGGATAGAGAGCCCCGAGAGAGGAGACGGAAGGCTCTATACAACCCAGAGCCTTCCCTCTCAAGTATTTGCTTCATTTTTTGTTTTTTTAAATGCGGTTCCCGTTTACTTTAAAAAGTACTTCCATGCAGCAATAAAATTGTAGATACAGAGAGATACTTATCAAGCACATGCAGTCAGATAAAGGTGCGGAGGATGAGTCAATCCTCCGCACCGCTATGACTGCATGTGCTTGATAAGTATCTCTCTGTATCTACAATTTTATTGCTGCATGGAAGTACTTTTTAAGGAAGTCTATTAAAAGTTGAGTTTTACTGTTACGAGCAGCTGCTCCCGGAAATCTCTTTTTCTCTTAGCAATGCTGTATTTGAGTTTTTCCCTGCGCTTAGAAAAACACTTGTGAGCTCTTTTCTAAGCGCTTTTGCTAAGCGGTTAAGATTTTCACTTCCTGACGTTAGTCAGGAAAGGAACTCTTGTAGCCGGAAATAAATACAATGTATTTATTAATAAAAGCACTTTTTCAAGCATTTTGCTTTTTCCCTGTACCTTCCATTGAGCCAAAGTGCTCAGAAAATGGTACATGTAGAGCGTTTGCAAGGAAACTGAAACGCTAAAATGTGAACACTGTCATAGGAAATCATTGCACAAGCACTTTTAGGGCAATTTGCTAAATCGCCATGGCTGAAAAAAAAAAAAATTTGGCTAACACTCAGTGTGAACAAGCCCTCAGTCCCATCAATTTGAGCTGTGCCAAAAATGAGTGAGGACTTCAGCTATTGAGGACTGAAGTCTGACATCCCTGCTCTAAGCCAAGGTAATGGTTATTATAGTGGTGTCCAGTAAAGTGAAGCTGACTGCATACAGTTCAATAGAAATGATCCGTTTTCAAAAGACATGATTGTTTTGACCAAAACCTTAGGTTCCTTTCAGACTGGTGCGGTGCAATGGGTCATTTTACCACATCTCACCGCTATGCTAATGAAAGCCTGTGGGTGATTTCATACAGTATGCGGTGTGCCAGAAGTAGCCAATCTACCACATGGACAAACAAACGTTACCACGCAACCTCAGCGGCGGACTGGAAGTCATGTAAGTCTATGGCAAAACAGGGTTTGATACAATGTTTGCATTATGATGCTGCGGCTCTAAAACAGGAAGTGACCACAACAAGAGTCACTTCCTGTTTGGATCTCGGCCAGAAGAGGATTACCACACTCTGTGGTGCAGCCCCTGTATACAGTCTGAAGCCGGCCTTACTGCAATCCTGCTACTGCACTGAAGATCAGTTTTCTAACTTTTTTTCAAGTTAAATTAAAAAAAAAATTGGCAGGCAGGTTGGAAAAACCTTGTTACTCTTACCGTTAACGGTATTTCTTCCAGTCCCTCAGGATGGCCTCAAAATGAGAGATTCCGTGCCCCTCCCCCTAAGGAAACACAAGCCAATTAAAAAATGACAATAAATAGCTCCACCTCTTCCCCCTATCTTCAGTTTAATGTATAGAGAAACACCCTCTAAATAACCAATTCTAAAAATTTTACTAAAGCCCAAAATATGCATATTCATATAAAGCCTACTAGTAACGTACACTTTCATACTTACGCTTTCCCTATAGGGCGGGAAACCCAGGCCATCCTGAGGGACTGGAAGAAATACCGTTAACGGTAAGAGTAACAAGGTTTTTCTTTCCAACGTCCCTCAGGATGGCCTCAAAATGAGAGACAAGCGAGAAACTGCTTACCTCTAGGGTGGGACCACTGCCTGCAGCACTTTCCTACCGAACGTTTGATCCTGATTTGATAAAACGTTCACTCTGTAGTGCTTAATGAAGGTATTTGGAGACACCCAAGTTGCTGCTCTACAGATTTGTTCCAAGGATGCGCCTGCTCTTTCAGCCCAGGACGTAGATAATGATCTTGTGGAATGAGCCGTCAATCTTTCAGGTAGTGCTTTGCCATTGTTTTTATATGCCATAGCAATTGCTTCTCTAATCCAACGTGAAATAGTTGATTTTGAAGCCTGTAACCCTTTATTTGGACCTGCAAATAAAACAAACAAATGACTCGATCTTCTGAATTGTTTCACCGTAGTCAGGTACTTAAGAATCGCTCTTCTTACATCAAGACAGTGTAATTCCTTTTCCTTTGAATTTTTTGGATTATCACAAAATGAAGGTAGGACAATTTCCTGGGAACGATGATAAGATGAATTCACTTTAGGAAGATATGCTGGATCTGGTCTAAGAATTATCCTATCATCTAAAATAGTCATTAATGGATCCTTCACTGATAGTGCCTGAAGATCTCCAACTCTCCTTGCAGATGTAATTGCCACCAGAAAAACCACCTTTAAAGTTAATAAATGTATTGATATTCTTTCCAACGGCTCAAAAGGATCCTTAATTAATGCCTGTAGAACTAATGGTAGATCCCAAGCCGGCATAATCTTCTCTGGCACCCATCTTCCCATTTTGATTACTCTCAAAAATCTCATGATAAGAGGATCCCTAGCAAGCTGCTTGTCAAGGAAAACTGATAAAGCCGCCACCTGAACCTTTAATGTACCTGGAACCAACTTAAGATCCACGCCTCTTTGTAAAAAATCCAACACATCAGGTACACCAACTCCTTTACGTGTAGCCTTTCTCCATGCTAAAAAAGTCTTCCAAACACGAAAGTATATTCTCCTGGTGATAGGCTTTCTACTTTTCAAAAGAGTGTCAATCACCTTTTCTGAACACCCTTTCTCTCTTAACAGGACCCTTTCAGGATCCAGGCTGAAAGTTGAAGCCAGTGAGGATCTGGATGAACAGCTTTCCCCTGTATCACAATGTCCCGAGACACTGGTATCTTGAATGGGTCTTCCATAGCCAAGTTCACTAACTGTGGGAACCAACATCTTTTTGGCCAAAAAGGTACCACTAATATCATCTGGGCTTTGTCCTTTACCACTTTGCAAAGAACTCTCTGGATTAATCTGAAAGGAGGAAACGCATACATCAGTCCCTCCCCCCAGTGGACTGAGAAGGCATCCATTCGGTTCGACTGGGTTCCTGTCTGTATAGAGCAAAAGTCTCTGGTCTTTGCATTCTGAGCTGTAGCAAATAGGTCTAAGATTGGCTGACCCCATTTCTTTACCAGCATATTGAAAATACGTGGATTTAACTCCCACTCGCTCTCCAGTATTAACTGACGACTCAGAGTATCTGCCCACACATTCAATTCTCCTTTGATGTGAACTGCTGTTAATGAAATTATATACTTCTCTGACCATTCCATGATCTCCAGTGACAGGTTTAACAAACTTTCCGACCTCGTTCCTCCCTGCTTGTTGAGGTACGATATAACCACCATATTGTCTGAAAAAATGACCACCTCTTTTTGACAAATCCTGTCCTGGAAACTTAGCAAGGCATTCTTTACTGCTAATAGTTCTCTGAAATTTGACGATCTCCTCGAGATCTCTGTGGACCATTTTCCCTGGGCCTGTAGTTGAGCACAATGAGCACCCCAACCCCAGGCACTGGCATCTGTTGTAACCCTTACTGGGTCGTTTTGTCTCCATTTCCTTCCTTTGGAAAGAATCTCTGAACTCCTCCACCAATCTAGTGAAATCTTCACCTCTCTGCTTATCAATATCCTGTGATCCAGTGAATCCTGTGTCTTGTCCCAGTTCCTCAAAATGCTCCTCTGTAAGATTCTTGAATGCGACTGGGCCCACTCTACTGCTGGTATTGCCGATGTCATTAATCCCAGCACCGACATCAATTCCCTTATCGTTAGAGTTTCTGACCCCTGGACCCTTTCTACCGACATTATTAACTTTGAGCTCTTCTCTTGAGTTAGAGAAATAATTTCTCGGTCCGTGTCTATCATGAAGCCTAGAAACTTCATACTTCTTGATGGGGTCAGATTCGATTTTTCTGTGTTTATTAGCCAGCCTAGAGATTGCATAGTCTGTAGACATAGTAAACAGTCCATTTTCAACTGATCTCTGTTTAAGTTGAGGATCAGGAAGTCGTCCAGATAAGGTATCACATTTACGTTCTGTAAGTGCAGAAATTGGATCATTTCCGCAATTACCTTCGTGAAAATTCTTGGGGCTGATGTCAGACCAAAGGGAAGAGCCCTGAACTGGTAATGGGCAACCACACTTCCCTTCTGAATGGCAAACCTCAAAAACTTTTGATGCACCGGATTTATTGGCAAGTGCAGGTAAGCATCCTTGAGATCTATCGATGCCAAAAACATACCCTTCATCAGCACATTCCTCACTGAATAAATATTTTCCATACGAAATTTCTTTTCCTTTATAAACGGGTTTAACTCTTTGAGATTCAGAATTAATCTCTGATCCCCTGATGGCTTCTGAACTAGAAACACATGGGAATAAAAACCCCCGTTCATCTGTTCTAGAGGAACCCTGCAAACTACCTTCTGAGAAACTAGTTTTGCAACAGCCCTCCACAAAAAAATCTGCTTTGCTGCGAACCTTTGGAAGATTTGTAATACATTTTCTGACTGGGGGCAAACTTTGAAACTCCAGACGATAACCCTCTTCTATGATTTTCAAAATGAAACGGTTGCCGGTGATCAGACACCAGCTCTGAAAAAAATACTGCAGTCTGCCCCCTACCTGTATCTGATAGTCATTTATCTTCGGAAGTCTTGGGGTTCCCTGGCTTATTGAATGCAGATGAACCCCTACCTCTTCCTCTGGAAAAAGCCCATCTGCCTCGAACTCCAGACTGAGCCCCTCTACCTCTTCCTCTGGCGAAGTAACCTGTTTTTGCACGAAAAAATTTCTTTTTAACCACTTTCTTCTTTTTGTCAGGAAGTCTTCTACCTTTTTCTGCTGATCTAGTTAACACAGTTTCTAAATCTTTACCAAAAAGCAAATCACCTTCAAAGGGCATCGCACAAAGTCTCTGCTTTGAAGTGATGTCCCCTTCCCAGGTTTTCAGCCAAATCGATCGCCTGGTAGCATTAGCCAAAGCAGCTGCCCTGGCCGAATACCTCAAAGCTTCTGCAGCCGCATCTGCCAAGAAAGCTACTGCTTTCATAATCAAGGGGATAGACAGTAAAATATGCTCATGCGGAACTCCTTTAATGAGATCCTCCTCAACAGCTTCTACCCAAGATAATAAATTACGTGCCACGCAAACAGAAGAGACTTCTGGCTTGAAACAGAACGTAGCTGCCTCCCAAGTTCTTTTACTAAGTACGTCCGATTTTTTGTCCATCGGGTCTTTCAGTAACCCAGAATCCTCAAAAGATAAGTCAGAATCTTTTGAATACTGAGAGATCGCCGCATCTATCTTGGGACATTTGACCCAAACTGCTTCATCGGATTCGGAAAAAGGAAATCGTCGCTTAAAAGAACTTGGTATAAAGGCTCTACGTTCTGGTTCCTTCCACTGGTCCGAAATAATTTCTTTCAGGGAGGAATGTACTGGAAAGGATCTGCTAGGCTGACCCTTTAACCCTTTATAAATTTTATCCTGAGTAGACAATACAGGTTCCGACACCTGGATTCCCTCATTTTCATATATAGCCCTTAACAACTCAGGAGTATCTTCTGCAGAAAAAAGATATTTTGACCCCCTAGAAGTAGAGGCTTCTTCCTCCAGTAAAGGATTATCTCTTTGCTCTCCTTCCTCCATTGAATCCTGCTCTGAGGCTTCCCCTTCCTCCAAAGCAACCTCAGGCTGGGAAACTTGACTACTCACAACCTGGCTCTTTTGCACCGGATCAACCATTGCCGTACGAAAAGCCTTGAAAGTAGTACATAATTCTTCTCTAATCATAGAGACCAGATCTTGAACCACATTAGTATTAGATTTTACAGGGGTTTCACATTTTTGACAAATTGCTTTTTTCCAAGTAGTGGATAACTTTACATCACATACATCACATCTTCTGGATTTTTCTAAACACTTAGCAGGACGACCAGATCTAGCAGAACTACTATCCGATCTCTTATCCCGCTTTTTTGTATCCACACTGGTCCCATCTTGCTCCTCCGTCACCTCCCCCTTAGGTCTGGATCTGGATGAGCTGTTTCCTTTCTCTGTATTTTTATTCTGAAAAAATACCAGAGAAAAAAAGAGTTTTAGTTGAATCCTGCTCTGCAAAAATCACACATACCCTCAAAACAACCATATAATACCTGTCCTGAGGCAAGAGCATTGCTCTGGGCGCTTTGCACTGTAGCAGGTAATATCGAATCTGCAGGAGAACAGGGCTGCTCCATCTCCCAGATTCCGCACAAACAGAGTGTCAGGACGAATACAGACCCTGAGTCTGTTAAATAAAACTTCCTCCGCCCCCTGCCAGGCAATGAACTAAAGTTAAATTACCTGCAGCTGTCCTCTGCCTCCGTCACATCCGGACGCCGAGTCCACGAGGCGGAAGAAAACACAGAAGCCGTAGTACCTCCGCCGGAAATGCGTCATCCTAGACGAAAGTGCGCATGACTCATGCGTCTCCCTAGACGCATGTACGCGTGACGTATGTGCCTCCGCATACGTAAGCACGCCTGACTCCGCGCGAGATCCAACCTTGCCGGACACCATCTCGCCGTCATGGCTGCCGCATCAGTCTCCGCACTAACCGCCGCCTCAGACGCCGCTTCAACCGCGCACCAGCCGCCATATAAGCCTCCTTCCGAGCCCCGCAACCCGGTAAGAGACCACACAGGGGGAATTACAGGGGGACCTGGCTCCCACCAGAACCACCAGGCCATGCTAAAAAATAAAAAAATTTGTCGCAGACATTGGCTTATGCTCCCGGGTGGACCGGGAAAATCAAAAAACTGAAGATAGGGGGAAGAGGTGGAGCTATTTATTGTCATTTTTTAATTGGCTTGTGTTTCCTTAGGGGGATGGGCACGGAATCTCTCATTTTGAGGCCATCCTGAGGGACGTTGGAAAGAAATTTTGATTTCATTTCATCATCAATGTGATGCGCGGACAACAGCGAGTTGGGGTTGGCAAGCACGGTGACCGTTAGTCATGTAAGCCTATGGTGATGTAGCTTTTTTTTTTTTTTTTTTTTTTTTTTTTTACATTTTCTGCGTTTGTGCTGAGACGCGCATGCGTGGAAGCATATTTTTTCAATACACTTCCGTGCAATACTAGTTTCGGGCCCAGGAAGTACCTCGCAGGTTGCGGCTTAGCTTCCGATTGGAGGAAGCTCACGGAGGTGGGGACAGAAGCGGGCAGAGAGCACAATACGTTAAATGAGAGAATTCAAGTTTTCACTATACATATATATGCAGGCTCTTAAATTTCAGCGTAGTTCTCAGCTGAGGTGGTTGGTCATAGTTGCCTCTGCTGAGAATCTAGGGTATGTCTGGTGGCCCCAATGCATCCCTGAGAGATCTATAGTGCCAGATTGTCTCAGCTGCCTGCATTGTCCTGCTTACCACTCCCGCTTGAAGCCACTCTGCCAAAAAAGAAAATAATATATATATATATATATATATGCCTAAGGAGAGGGTATCCACTGCATCCTAATGAGGCTTCCTTGCTGTCCTTTGATCCGCCAGCTGATCGGGGCCTGCACGCTTCTGGCATAAGCAAGGCCACACCTGCACAGTAGCATGGAGCGGCTTGTGCATGAGCGGGTTCGGCTTAGACAGGCGTGGCCACTCTTTTGCCTCAAGAAGAGCGCAGCCCTGGTCAAATTACTGACAAGCCCTCGTCAGAGAACTTAGGAGGGTCTGTGCTCGGCCCCCAGAGGGAAGGATTAGGATCCAGAGGCTTCCCTCTTCTTAAGTATGCAATTTTGTACCCGAGCGTACGAGAGGAATTGGCGCAGGAGACTTGGGAGCTGGATACAGCCTGTATGGCTTTTCCTGCTCCTGCAAAATTCTCATCGATGTTAAATACTATTCCCCCTCCAGGCCACCATGGGTGGCGGGGAATGAAATAATTCAGCTTCCAGCAGTTGCTGGAGGCCCGAATTATAGTGTTTTATAAGTAACTTCAGCTCCGTCTTCTGACGGCGCTGAAGTTACTCACTGCTGCGCCCAAGTCTCCTGCTCTGGAATGAAAGTGTACCCAAGTTTCGGCTCAGGTATACTTTAAATCTTACATTCACAGGGGAAGGTAAAGTTTCTTGGGTACCTGTCCTTTACATTTGCTCTTTGCACTGTTTCACTGATTAAGCAAATAATGTCACAGATCCTACCTGTGTGCAGTAGATGATCCGCTCCAGTATGGTAGAGAAGTTTAGTCAGTAATCAGGTGTGTGCTGCCAACACTGCGTCATTATTCTATATGTAAAACACAGAGTGCAGAAAGCAGGTCAGTTAGCCACCACTACTTGCTCTTAGATTCCTGAGATATTCCAACTTCCTACCTAAAAGGTGCCCATTAACCGAACAATACTTTTTCTCGGATGTGATCATGCGATCAGATTTTTTTAAAGATCAAATTGTACAGAAAACCACCCAGTATGTGGCGAAAATCAACATAAGACAATTCTATGATTAATTGGTATACAGAATTTTGTCTATATGAATGTTTGATTTTACAATCGAAACTGAAGAGAGAAAGCACACTAATAAATCAGTTTATGGGAACAATCAATAATTACCCACCAATTACTTGTGATCATTAGATTTGCTGGGATCACATCTAAGTAAAATATTGTACCGTTAATGGGCACCTTTAGAGGACACAAACAGGAAGTGGCAATATCTGAGGAATGGGATCTGACAGAGACAAAGTAAAGGTAAGTAGCTAATCATGCTACAGAGGAGAACATACAAACAATTTTTATTTAAAGTAAACCTAAAGCTTAAAAAAAAAAAAAAAAAACCCTCATACTTACCTCAGTAGGGGCGAAGCCTCTGGATCCTGATGTTTATGACACCTTAGCTGCCAGCTGTGTCCCTCTTCCTCTGCATGGCCACGCTCCCCTCAGTGTACGAGCAGGGGCACATGGACGGCCATGCCTGTGCAGTAGCACAAAGCTGTGCATGCACGAAGATAAAAGCTGTGCATAAGTGGCTCCGTGATACTGCATAGGCGCCGGAAGTACTGTGAGCCTGCACCTACGTACACACCTACAGGCACCTGCGTACATGGAGGGGAGCACAGCCGAAAGGCTGTAGGAGAGGGCCTCTGGAAGATCAGAAAAGCCTCAGAACCATCTAGAGCAGGGGTGCCCAATAGGTGGATCGCAAACTACCGGTAGATCGCTACTGCCCATTTGGTAGATCGTGGCCATTTGCCCGCGTCACATTAAATTTTGAGGTCGGCAGCTGTCAGATTCTGCTGCCGGTCAATCGGAAGAGGCAGAGAGGAGAGGTAGCCAATAGGAGAAAGGCGGTGGAGGAAGCCGCAACATCATAGCTGGGGCGGCGCTGGGCACACTGCATCCACGCACGTTGCCTGCCGCCCCCTTTACCCAAGTGTTCCTTTAGCCGCCCATTTGCACTCCAACCGCGGCTGAAGGAGGGGAGACCAGGACAAGCCCCAGACACCCTGCTGGAACTGGAGGGAGGTAAGTGGCCCAGACCCCTGCACCTAGCTATATATACACTGAAGGCACTTACACCTAACCATGCTGTACCTGGCAACCTATACAGAAGGCCACTACACCTAGCTATACATACTGAAGGCACCTACACCCAACCATGCTGTACCTGGCTACCTATACAGAAGGCCACTACACCTAGCTATATATACTGAAGGGACCGACACCCAACCATACTGTACCTGGATACCTATACAGAAGGCCCCTACACCTAGCTATATATACACTGAAGGCACCTACACCTTACCATGCTGTACCTGACTACCTATACAGAAGGCCACTACACCTAGCTATATATACTGAAGGCACCTACACCCAACCATGCTGTACCTGGCTACCTATACAGAAGGCCACTACCCGTATTTCGCGCCGTATAAGACGCTCCGGAATATAAGACGCACCCAGGTTTAGAGGGCAAAAAACAGGGAAAAAAAATATATAAACTAAACCTGGTGCATCCATATTTCAGGAGTGTCTTATACATGACCTCCCCCAAATGGTGTCCTCCTGTGTACCTCATGTGCCCTCTTATCTCACCCTGTCTACCCAAGTTGTCCTGTGGTCTCCCCTGTGTCCTCTGATCTCCCTGTGTCCTCTGGTCTCCCCCCTGTGCCCTCTGGTCCCCCCCGTGTAGTTACCGCGTGGTCTCCCTTGTACCCTGTGGTTGCCCTCCTGTGTCCTCTAGTCCCCCCTGTGCCCTCCCCCGTGTCCTCTGGTCCCCTCCTGTCCCCTGCGGTTGCCCCCCCGTGTCCTCTGCCCCCCTGTGCCCTGTGGTCACCCCCCGTGTCCTCTGGTCCCCCCTGTGATCGCCCCGTCTCCTCTTGTTTCCCTCTGTGGTCCCCCCTGTGTCCTCTGGTCCCCCTGCTGTGTACTCTTGTCCCTCCCTGTACCCTGGGGTCACCCCCCTGTGTCCTCTGGTCCCCCCTGTGGTCGCCCCCCTGTGTCCTCTTGTCACCTCTGTACCCTGTGGTCCCCCCTGTGGTCCACCTCCTGTGTCCTCCTGTCCCCTGTGGTCCCCCCTGTGGTCGCCCCTGCTGTGTCCTCTTGCCCCCCCCCAGCGTCCTCATGTGTCCCCGCTGGCCTGGCCTGCCCCTCGCTTGTGTCTCCGGTCCCCCGCTTAGGTCTCCAGGTCCCCTGCAGTCAGCGGTAGAAGCTGAGCTTACCTCCTCCATGTGTCCCCGCTGGCCTGGCCTGCCCCTCGCTTGTGTCTCCGGTCCCCCGCTTATGTCTCCGGGTCCCCTGCAGTCAGCGGCAGCAGCTTACCTCCTCCATCTTGCCCGCGGCGATTGAACACATCCGGCTTCCCCGTGCGGCTTCCTCTAGTGCCGGCTACTAATGACGCGTCATTGATGACGCGTCATTAGAAGCCAGCACTAGAGGAAGCCGCATGTCTTCAATCGCCGCGGGCAAGATGGAGGAGGTAAGCTGCTGCCGCTGACTGCAGGGACCCGGAGACATAAGCGGTGGACCGGAGACAGGCGAGGGGCAGGCCAGGCCAGCGGGGACACATGAGGATGCTGGGGGACACAGGCAGGGAATCCCGATGGCGGCGGGTCGTATCGGCGGGAGCATGGAAGTCGGGGATTCCCTGCCTTTGCCATATAAGACGCAGGGACTTTTTCTCCCCATTTTTTGGGGAGAAAAAGTGCGTCTTATACGGCGAAAAATACGGTATATATACTGAAGGCACCGACACCCAACCATACTGTAACCTGGATACCTATACAGAAGGCCCCTACACCTAGCTATATATACACTGAAGGCACCTACACCTTACCATGCTGTACCTGACTACCTATACAGAAGGCCCCTACACCTAGCTATATATAATGAAGGCACCTAACTACACTATACCTAGCTATCTATACTGAAAGCACCTATACCTAGCTACCTAAATGTTGGTAGATCTCCTGGACTCGGCAAATTTTAAAGTAGCTCGCAAGCCGAAAAAGTGTGGGCACCCATGATCTAGAGCTTTCCCCCTACTGAGGTAAGTATTGAACTTGCGTTTTTTATGTGACTTCAGGTTTATTAAAAAAAGAAAAAAAAAGAAAAAAAAAAAAAGTCATCCAGAGTTCAGGACACTTTAGAAACAGCTATTGCCCCTTTTACAGTCCATTGCCTCGTGCTGGTTTGCTGATAGCAATGAAGCACTGAACCCCTTCCAGACAGTTTTGGTATTGTTGGGTTCCATTCAGGTCAGTAACAAATCAATGAAAGGAGGAGCACTGTGTTACACTATTTATAATCACATCAGTCAGAGAGGCTCTTACAGGCCCTCAACTTGCAGAAACACTTACACTAGTCCTGGGGAATCTTTTAAGGGGGGAGGGGGATTCATAAGTCCACTACTCGTTACAAATTCCAGCACCTCTTGGTTGATTTTGCATGGGTACGGCATATATCCTAATGAGAAGAACTCCCACAGCAGCACTCCAAAGAACCTGTAACAGATTGGAAGTCTTAACTATACTTTTATGGCCTAAAGACTAATATTATGTAAAGCAAACTTGACCTATTTTTTCCTTGCTTAAAGTGGAGCCCGCTCCCCACCATGTATGAGCAGGACAGCTGTGCTCGTACACAAAGATGAGTGCAGCCAAAAACTTTCAGAGGGTCCCTGCAACTGTGGTGGTCTCAAAGAAAATGAGGGAAGTTTCTGGAGAATCCAGAGGCTCACCTCTTCTTAGGTAAGTATCTCCAGTATTGGGCATCTCCAGTGATCTTTGAGAATCCACAGGGAATAGCTTAAGCGAAACCGTTAATGTGGACTGGATTTTTTAAAGACTGTCTTTAAAAAATCCAAAGGTTGTGGGACTGCGGTCACATTTTCCTTTTGAATAAACCTGGGTTATCCTGGAGTTAAGGAAAAAAAAAAAATCCCTTCTAGTGAGGATGCTGAATGCAGCTTCATTACACACACACACACACACACACACACACACACACCTTAGCAGCTTTCACTATGATCTGATATGTCACAGGTGATGGCAGAAAATCCTAACCACTTAATGGCAGACAGTCAAAGTCCTAGTTATAGCTGTGTTTAGAAAAAGAAGCGTTAGTAGTCAGGGCCAGCGCTACAATACAGGTAAGAGGGGCAATTGCCCCCAGGCCCCAGAGTCTATAATGGCCCCCCAAGCAAGTGGATCTTGGTCAGCCGCAGATATGCGGCATAAGTTGTGTGGGTACAGGAGGGTAGCCAGCAGCAGGCAGGAGCTCCCCGAGTGCTCTCCCCCCAATGTGCTGTGCGGGTCCCTGAGGGTACTACACACCTGTCAGCATCGTTGGGAAGTCCAGAAAGTCTTCTCCACTTCTTTCAGTCACAGCGTCTCCTCTCTGCTACCATCTAGTGGTGCCTCAGTACTGCACCACTGGAGGATTCAGAGAAGAGACGCCGTGACTGTGTGAAGTGGAGAAACCTTTCTAGACTTCCCGACGACGCTGATAGATGAGTAGTATCCTGGTCCTTTTGTTGCGATGCCCACCACACTGCATATGAGGAAGCGGCAACTCAATCCAGGGGACACCTCTAGCTATCTTGATGGGGGGCTAACTAATCATGTGGGGGGCACATCTGGATGCCTCTATTGAAGCGGGGCTACCTATTTATGGGGGCACATCTACTTATCTACACTGGGGGGGGGGGGGGGGGGACTACCTAATCATGAGGGCACATCTAGCTATCTATTCCGGGAGGGGGGCTGCCTAATCCTGGGGGGCACATACATCCATATTGGGGGAAGGGGGGCTACCTAATCATGTGTGGATGGGGACACATCTGGCTAACTCTACTGGAGGGGGGAGGCTGCTTATTTATGGGGCACATTTATCTATACTGGAGGGCTACCCAATCATGGGGGCACATCTAGCTATCTATTCTGGGCTACCTAATCCTGGGGAAAACTACTGGCCATCTATACTGGGGGATGGGGGGACTACCTAACACTGGGGAGCACAGCTGGCCAGTCTGATGGAGACTTTGGGGGGGGGGGGGGGAAGGGGGGTCCATCAGTGGTTGGGGAAGGAGGAGGGGTCAAGGCCCCCCCCCCCCCCCCAGTTACTTTTGCCCCGGGGCCCCATTGGAGCTAGAACCGGCCCTATGGGTAGTGAATAGATGACATCAGTGTATTGGTTACCAGGAGTCGGTCTTGGAGGTAAATATTCCTTCTACAAAGGCTTCAGGTGGCATCCACTTAAAGTGGACCCAAATTAAAAATATAAGATTTCAGAAATAAAATCTATTTTCTAAATAATAATAATAATAATAATAATAATAAATAACAGCCTTTTTTCAGCTGCATGATGACAAATCTAAAATATTTTACATTTATTGGAGGAACCCCTCCCTTCCTTCCAAATTGCTAGGAAAAAAAACGGCGAGTAGGTGGTGTCCGGCAATGGAGGAATTGCTAAGGGCTGCCCCCAGTATAATCCTAGTTGAAAAGAGAAGGGTGAAAAGCATGCACTGAAATGCTCATAGGTTTGAAGGAGTCTTACGCATTTTCTGAGAGGGACAGCGAGATGGAAAAAATACTCCAGACAGAGCATTATAAAAGGTTACATGGTACAATACAAAAAGACAGGCAGTTATTTAATTAGCTTTTCTCTTAAAGGGAAACCGAGGTGAGAGTGATATGGGGGCTGCCAAATGTATTTCTCTGTAAACAATGCCACTTGCCTGGCAGTCCTGTTGCTCTTCTGGCATACGTAGTATCGAGTCAAAACTCTGAAACAAGCATATGGCTAATCCAGCAAAACCTGAGTCAGAGTACCTGATCTGCTGCATGTTTGTTCAGCGTCTATGGCTAAAATATTAAAGACACGGGACCAGGAAGACTGCCAGGCTACTGGTTTTGTTTTAAAAGGAAATAAATAGCAATGGCAGCCTCCATATCTTTTTGCAAAAGAGATATATTTTTATCTTATCTACAGATTACCTTTTTAGCAACTAGAAATTGCCCCAGAGGCTTCCCATGTCATCCTCAACCCCACCGCTGACCAGGGTCCTCTTTAGGCCCACACTTCCCTCCATGTACGAGTATGCACCTGTTTCATACTTGTGTTTGCAAGCCCTAGTGGTAATAGTTATAAATCAGCATGGTACCACAGCGTAATACTCAGACTTTAGATTCTTACCTGTAAATGTCACATGCCATTCCAAAGTCAACTAGTTTGGCCACACGTCCACTGCTGGTGTGAGTCAGAAGGCAGTTTCGGGCCGCAATATCCCTTGTGGACAACAAAACCAGGTAAGTGCACTATGTAAAGGACTTTCAATCAGTTTCTCAGTTTCTCTGACATAACTGTATAGCTATATACTTAAAGAAACACTGAAGCGGAAAAAAAAATTATTTGTATGTGTAGTACAGCTAAGAAATAAAACATTAGGAGCAGAGATATGTGTCTAATATTGTTTCTAATACAGGAAGAGTTAAGAAACTCCTGTTATCTATGCAAAAAAGCCACTGAGCTCCAAGACTTTCAAAGTCGCAGAGAGCTCCTCTTCTGAAGTTGTTATCTCAAGTGTCAGTCACTATTTTCTTTTTCTCTGCCAGAAGCCAGGTCAAAAGTTTGCTGGGCTGCTCTGTAAAAGCATTTAGAATGCTGAGTAGTGTATACACTGCAAATGATACAATAAACTGAGAATGATACAATGTTATAAAAACACTATAAAACTGAAAATAAAAATATGAGAATATTTTCTTTGCTTCCAATGTTCTAGTAATTATCCATACTACACAACCAATTCATTATATTACAATTTTTTCCGCTTCAGTGTCTCTTTAAGAGGCCTGGCTGAATCTGGGGCCTAAGGCCGTATACTATATGCTTTAAAGGAGTTATCAGGCAATTATAAAGCAAAATAAGTGCTACTTACCGGAGGCTTTGTCCAGCCCCAAGCTCCCAGCATGTCCCTCGCTGCAACTCCTGTGAGGTAAATCTCGGCCTGAACTCTGTGTGATAACCAGGATTACGACCTGGTAATTCTATTTTTGACAACCCTCCAGGACAGTGACATTGAGATTTGGGCTCCGCCCCCCAGAAACAGGAAACACCCAGCGTGAGCTCTATAAATCTGTTCCCAGGTATCCACACCTCAGTTGTGCACAAGACCTGAACCTAGTCATACTGGATACCCTAATACTTCTTACCCACATCAAAATACATGATGCTTAACGGGTGGGAACTAAGGACTGTCCTGGAGGGTTGTCAAAAATAGAATTACCAGGTCGTAATCCTGGTTTTTTCGTCCAACCCTCCAGGACAGTGACATTGAGATGATAAACAAGGAATCACCCACCTTAGGGCGGGACCACAGCCTGTAGAACTTTCCTCCCGAAGGACTGTTCTCCTGCTGTCATCAGATCTAGACGGTAATGTCTGACGAACGTGTTGACACTCCTCCATGTTGCTGCCCGGCAGATCTCTGATGCCGATGCCCCAGCTCTATAGGCCCAGGAGGTTGCCATAGCTCTAGTAGAGTGTGCTGTGATCTCTTTAGGTGACTCCAACTGCCTCAATTTGTAAGCTTCCTCAATACAAACCTTGAGCCATCTTGCTATCGAAGCTTTGGTCATTTTTTCTCCCACTTTATTTCCAGTGAAATTAACAAATAACCTGTCTGTTTTCCTGAGTTGCTTCACTCTTTTTAAGTATATTAGTAAGCACCTCCTTACATCCAGCTTGTGCCACTGCTTCTCTTTTGGATGAACTGCTTTATTGCAGAAGGTAGGCAATATCTCTTGCCCCCTATTAGACACTGATGATACTTTTGGTAAAAAATCAGTTACCGTCTTCAATATCACTCGGTCTTCAAATATAGAACAGAATTGTTCATCACTGCTTAGTGCCTCTAATTCGCTTACTCTTTTTGCAGAGGTAATCGCTACTAAGAATATGGTTTTAATTGTAAGATTCCTTAACGAAATTTCTTCTAGAGGTTCGAATGGCTCTTCCATAAGTACATTGAGAACTAAAGATAGGTCCCACCTAGGACATGATTTCTTAACTATTGGCCTTGATCTTTCTACCGATTTCATAAATCTGATCACCAGGGGATCTAAGGCTAATTTCTTATCAACGAAAACAGAAATTGCTGCTACTTGTACCTTAATTGTACTTAAGGCCAAACCCCTCTCAATTCCATCTTGCAGGAACTCAAGAATTGTCGGTAATTTATTGTCTTTAACTTTATTTCTCTTTTTCCAGTCTAAAAAAGTCTTCCAATACTTAGAATAGATCGATCTGGTTACTTTCTTTCTGCTATTCAGAACCGTCTTGATCACTCTGTCTGACAGGCCCTTGGACTTCAGAACATCCCTTTCAGAAACCACGCTTTTAGATGCAGATTTGGAACATGTACCCATCTGTGTTCCTCTTGATCTAAAAGTAATTCCTCCTGAGGGAGGAGTAAAGGATCTTTTTTCAGCATTTTTAGTAACAACGGGTACCATGATCGTTTTGGCCAATCTGGTGCTATTAATATCAGAGTCATTCTGGACAGTTTCAACTTCTGTAATACAAGAGGAATCAAGGGGATTGGTGGAAAGGCATATGCTTTGCTGAAGATCCAATCTTGGGCCAACGCATCTATTGCACATGCTCCCTTCGGATCTAGAGAGAAAAACCTTCTGCACTGAGAGTTCGTCTGATTGGCAAAAAGGTCTATTTCGGGCCACCCCCATCTGGCCGTTATCATTCTGAATACTTCCGGGTTGAGCCTCAGCTCGGAATTTGACAGTCTTTGTCTGCTTAGAAGGTCGGCCATTCGATTTAATGTCCCTTTCAGATGGACTGCTGTTAATGATAGCAGATTCAGCTCTGCCCAATCTAAGATCTTCAGTGACACTTCTAGGAGTTTTCTGGACCTTGTCCCTCCTTGTTTGTTCAGATAGGCTACTACTGTTATGTTGTCTGAACGAACCTGAAGATGATGCCCCTTTAGACACTCTGATGCTTGTAATAGGGCCATATGAACTGCCTTCATTTCTCTGAAGTTGGATGACTCTCCCCTTACTGGGTCTGTCCATGACCCTTGCAGGTATAGTCCGTCCACATGGGCTCCCCAACCCATCAAACTTGCGTCTGTTGTTATAATCTTTGTTGGAGGAGACCGCCATAGTCTTCCTAACTGAAGATTTTTTATATCCATCCACCAAGGCAGTGATTCCTTTACCCAGGTTGGTATTGATAACACGCTTTCTAAATCGCCCTGATTTCTGTTCCAGTTTTCCAGTAGCCAGTTCTGGAGAACTCTTACGTGAGCCATTGCCCAATCTACTGCTGGTGCTGTTGAGGTTAGAAGACCCACTATACTCATGCACTGCCGTACTGAGATGGTGTCTGCCTCTAGAAGGCTGACTATTGTCGACTGCACTTTTGTCACCTTGTCCTCTGGCAAGAACAGTCTTTGAAGGGGTGAATTTATTATGAACCCCAAAAATTTGATCACCTGGGATGGATCCAGATGTGACTTTTGGTAATTTACTAACCAACCCAGGGTTTCTAACTGACCTAACACCCTCTTCAGATCTCTTTGAAGCAGTACCGCATTGTCTGCTAGAACTAATAGGTCGTCCAGATAAGGGATTATTATAATGTTCTGGAGATGAAGATTTCCTACCACCTCTGCCATTACTTTCGTAAACACTCTTGGTGCTGAAGATATTCCGAAAGGAAGGCACGAGAATTGATAATGCAGCACTCCACCGTCTCCTTGTACACTGAATCTTAGGTACTTTTGAGACTCCCTTCTGATTGGGATGTGCCAATAAGCGTCTGTCAGATCTATGTTCACCATAAACACGTCTGCATTCAGTAAGTTCCTCATCGTATACACAGTTTCCATTCTGAACTTTTCGTATACAATAAAGGGGTTTAGTGGTTTTAAGTTCAGAATCATTCTGAATTTTCCGGTTGGCTTTTTGATCAGAAAAATTCGAGAATAGAACCCTCGGTTTCTTTCCTGAGGTGGTACCTCTTTTATGACATTTCTGTCCATCATGTCTCTTAGTAATTCCTGTAATGCCATCCTGGCTTCTCTGTCTTTCGGCATTAAAGTCTTTACAAATCTCACCGGGGGCTTTTTTATGAATCTTATCTTGTACCCGTCTTTTATTAGGTCTAAAATGAATTGATTCGAGGTTATCTTTCTCCACTCTGGATAAAAGCGAGATAACCTGCCCCCTACTTTCAGCCTGGCGTCACTGGTGCTTGCTTTGGGGCTCTGCTGGCTTATGCAGCGGAGTCCTCCTAGGCCCTTCCTTATTAATTGGCCAAGTCCTTCTTTTTTGGACCCCTTTATCTCTCGCCTGGTTATTGCGGCGAAAAAAGGGCCTATTCGGCTTGAATTTCTTTTTCTTCGGAAATGATAATTTCCTGCTTGCCGTCTTCTCCAAGACTTCTTGGAGCTGAGGGCCAAATAACAGATCCCCCGTAAAGGGTAGATTACATGCCTTAGACTTGGACGATTGGCTACCGTCCCATGTCTTGAGCCACAGATTTCTGCGGGCATTATTAACTAGTGCTGTTGTCTTTGCTGTAACTCTTAGTGACTCTGTTGAAGCATCAGTAACATAATTATTAGATTTCTTAACAACACTCAGAGCTTCTAAAATGTCCTTTTTAGGAGCATCAGTTTTAACTAATTCTTCCACCCTCTCTATCCATAATAAAGTGGTCCTAGAGACACAGGTGGTGGCTGCAGCAGGCTTAAAGTTAGTTACTGCTGCTGTATAAGCTTTTTTAAGTGACAAATCAATTTTCTTGTCTGCTGGGTCTTTAAGGAAACCCAAATCCTCAAAAGCAAGTTCATTCTCCCTATTCATTAGACTGAACGCTGCGTCTAACTTGGGACAACCTTCCCATAGTTTTGCATCTTCTTCTGAAAAGGGGAATCGCTTTCTAAACCCTCTGGAAATAAAAAGTTTTTTCTCTGGGTATTTCCATTGCGTATTAATTAGGTTTTTTGTTGAGGGATGTACAGGAAAATTTAAATGTGGTGTGGGATCCATACCAGAATATAATTTATCATGTATGGACACAGGAGCGGGAGTGGTCTGATTAATATTCAAGGTAGTGTGAATAGCCCGCACTAATTCATCAGTCTCTTCCACCGGAAATCTGAATCTTGAAAACATAAGTTTCTCATCCGTATCACTTTGATCTGACATATCATCCTGTGATAAATCCCTGTTAACCTGTCCTCCAGGAAGAACATCCTGTATTTCCTCTTCTTCTTCTTCATCTGAAGAAATTAAACGTCTTGTAGTTTTTACAAGGGCTTTTCTTGGCTTAGGATTCTCCTTGGGAATAACTGCCACAGGAGGTACCACAGGAGCTGACCCTGTAGGCAGATTTTCCCTGAATGCTCTAAATGTTTCTACCATTTCATGCCTCATGGTAGTCATAAACTCTTTGCAGGAGGCAGTATTCTCTTCATTAATTAACTTTGTAATACATCCTTGGCAAGATGCTTTTGTCCAGCTAGTTGGCAAAACAACCTTACAGACAAGGCAACTCCTGGACCTGTTAGAGCTATCGGATAAGTCCGAAGTCTCCTGAAAAACATATGAAGAGAATAATACCATGAGATTAATTACTATAATTCATTAAAGCCTGTAATTAATCACATAAATCCTCTCCTGAACAGATGTGATGTTTATTCATATATACTCTGTGTATATAGTGAGCTGTTTACCAAAAAAATGAATATCATTATCTGTAAAATAAGCTTAAGTACAGCAATCCGACAGATAATTTAGGATGCATATCAATTCAAGTGTAGCTATCTAGACAGAATGTAGATGCATACAGCTGCTAAAATGTATTGCAGGAGAGAGAGAGGAAAAAAAAAAAAAATTTTTTTTTTTTTTTTTTTTTTTTTTTTTTTTTAAACTTAATATATTTGGTGATACTGCACCAATAAATCCCTCCTGCAAACTTAGAAGGAAAACATCCAACATTATATGCAGCTGACCCAGTAACAGCTCACTCCCCACAATGAATGCACCATGTAGTTAACATTCATTCAGGTAGCTATGCAACAATTACTTATGCAAAACACATTGAGCTGCACAAAAACCAATCAGTCACATGTGAACAAATGCTTTTCTGAACTATCAGGACTTTTACAATACTTAAACTGGTAACAAACATCTTGCTCCATTTAAGTAATCAAATCACCAAGTAGTCTAACATGCTTTTTCTGATCTATTAATTAAACTTAAGATCAGTGCAGTTATCCATGTTTAACTGGTTTTAAACAACAATGTGCCACCACAAAAAGACAGCAAATATCCTTGATCTAGCCACTGTCATTCATATGCTGACTAAATACATCTGAGCAGCATAATCAAACCTCAGACCAGTGCGGCGACCAGTCAGACCGTGATCAAACGCGGCTCCCCACAAGATCTCCGCCGGCTTACCTGATCCTGAAGTTTTCGTGCGTCCATCCTCGGCAAAGGCCAAACGCTAAGTGCCACAAGGAACGCACACAACGCTGTTTTGCAGCCGCGCAAAATGCGGAAGTGAAGTCACTCGTCGGCGGAAGTACCGCTAGACTGGGGGCAAAGCCATCCTTCCTCCGTGCAGAGCCGATATTCCCCCACCGCTGCGTCCAGGACCTCCGTCAGGGCTGCTCCGCGTTGTCCTCCCTCTAGCACGCACAGCCGCTCAGGTGGCTGCTAGAGGGGAAAAACCTGTTTAAGCAGGTAAGGAGCTTTCTGCTGCAACAATATTCCAACCCTCCAGGGTAGTGAAGCAGGCTCCCTCAGGGAACTATTACCAGCCTCAGCACTCCCAGGCTGCTGACCAGCTAGCTCCCTTTACAGAGCTCATGTTCCCAGGGAAGGAAACACACAACTGAGGTGTGGATACCTGGGAACAGATTTATAGAGCTCACGCTGGGTGTTTCCTGTTTCTGGGGGGCGGAGCCCAAATCTCAATGTCACTGTCCTGGAGGGTTGGACGAAAAATAAACTTTGATGTCTGGCTTACCTACGACTACCCTTTTTCTGTACACTTTTAAATACTAAATAAATCCCAATTGATCGTCTTTAACCAAGTGAGGTGGTGGGTCCACGTATTATCAACCATATCGGTGGCCAATGTGGTTGCATAGGCTGAGTGACCACTATTGAGCATGACCTGATGGTGATAAGTGGAAAAGTGTGATGGAGTGCTCCCCTCCTGTCTTTATGGTTTTAATTGGAGTTTTAATAGGGGATATCAAGCGGTTTTGTATTGCATTTATTTGATAAGCACATGTAGAGCCTCCTGATTCAGTTACTATATTATAGTGGTTTCAAATTACAGAAGGGGGGTAGTTTACTACATCTGAAACCTAGCAGTTCAAGACAGGGCTGTGGAGTCAGAGTTGGAGTCTGAGTCGTGGTTTCAGAAACTGAGGAGTCAGGAGTCGGAGTCGCATGATTTTTGTACAAAATCCACAGCCCTGTTAAGTATTAGACTAAGGAGTCGGAGTCGAGGAGTCGGAGTCTGTGCAATTTTGGGTACCCGGAGTCGTGGTTTCAGAAACTGAGGAGTCGGAGTTGGAAGATTTTTGTACTGACTCCACAGCCCTGGTTCAAGAGGGTGCCGTCCACCCAATCAAGCAGAATTTCCCTATGAGGTTTTCTGCTGGGTCCCTTAAAGTGAACCTAAAGTCAAGTTAAAAAAAAAAAAAAAAAAAGAGAGATTAACCACCTGAGGACCACAGTCTTTCTACCCCTTAAGGACCAGAGCCTTTTCTCCATTCAATCCACTGCAGCTTTCACGGTTTATTGCTCGGTCATACACCCTACCACCTAAATGAATTTTGCCTCCTTTTCTTCTCACTAACACAGCTTTCTTTTGGTGCTATTTGATTGCTGCTGCAAGTTTTATTATATTCATCAAAAAACACATGAATTTTGTCAAAAAAATGACTTTTTTTAACTTTCTGTGCTGACATTTTTCAAATAAAGTAAAATTTCCTATACATTTGAGCGCGAAAGTTATTTTGCTACATGTCTTTGATAAAAAAAAAAAAAAAACATTCAGTGTATATTTATTGGATTGGGTAAAAGTTATAGCGTTTACAAACTATGGTGCCAAAAGTGAATTTTCCCATTTTCAAGCATCTCTGACTTTTCTGCCCACCTGTCATGTTTCATAAGGGGCTAAAATTCCAGGATAGTATAAATACCCCCCAAATGACCCCATTTTGGAAAGAAGACATCCCAAAGTATTCACTGAGAGGCATGGTGAGTCCATAGAAGATTTTATTTTTTGTCACAAGTTAGCGGAAAAGTCCCAGCTGCTTACCGGTAGCCGTGTTTCGGCGAGTCCTCCAGGATGGCTGCTGCTGAGATATTGCTTGTCCCTCCCCAAACGGAAACACCTGTAAGAGTAATCAATTTAAAAGAACCCGCCCTTATATAAGGACTCCTCCTCCCTCACCAACTCAGTTATTAAGAGTACATCACCTTTAACATAAATCAAACTTAGCAACTATATTACAATAGGGATGGGAACTCGGTAGCCATCCTGGAGGACTCGCCGAAACACGGCTACCGGTAAGCAGCTGGGACTTTCTCCCATCGTCCTCCAGGATGGCTGCTGCTGAGACCAGCGAGAAATTTTTCCTTAGGGAGGGATGATGGCTTGTAATACTTTTTTCCAAAAAACTCTGATCCTGGCTTAACAGTAGTTCAACTCTGTAGTGTTTCACAAAAGTTGTGTGTGACGACCATGTAGCTGCTTTACAGATCTGTTCCAGGCTTGCTCACAACCTCTCTGCCCAAGAGGCTGCCAAGGATAGAGTAGAATGTGTCGTAATTCTAGTATGGAATACTTCCTGCGATTCCCTGTAAGCCCAACCTATTAGCTCCTTAACCCATCTAGCTCTTTTTTTTTTTTTCTTTTTCTTTTTTTTTTTTTTTTTTTTTTTTTATGCCTGCAATCACTTTGAGGCTCCCATATATGATACAAATAAATGGCTAGATCTTCTCCACTGAGCTGTCCTTTCTAAATAAACTATGATAGCTCTTCTCACATTAATCTGTTTCACTGCTCCTCTAACATCCTGCGGCTTGGGAGAAGAAGACGGTAAAACAATCTCCTGTGAACGATGAAAAGCTGAAGATATCTTTGGAAGATGGGCTAGGTCAGGTCTGAACACAATTCTGAATGAATAACCATATAAAAAGGTCCTTAACGGATAATGCCTGAATATCCCCAATTCTTCTAGCTGACGTTATTGCTACCTTTAATGTTAGATTCTTTAAAGGGGTCTGAGCAATAGGTTCAAATTTATCACAAGTCAAGAAATTTAGAACTAAAGATAAATCCCAAGGGGGAACTAATTTTTCTGGCATTGGTTGGAATGTCCCTAATGAAATTAAGACTTAACAAAAAATCTTCTTAGACAATTGTGTATGAAGAAAACCCAATAAGGCCGATACGTGGACTCTTAGGGCGCTTACCTTCAGCCCCATATCAATTCCACTCTGTAAAAATTCCCAAAATAATCTTAAGGTCATCCGTCTGTATATTATTCCTTTCCTTTCAGGAAGAATATGCGTTCCAAATTTTTGCATATTTCCTCGTTGTGGAAATCTTTCTGCAGTTAACTAAAGTAGATGCCACCTCTTTAGAAAACCAGTCTTACCAGGATTCTTTCCTCAATACCCAGGCTATCAACTTTTACATCTGGAGATTAGGATGAAAATTTGACTCCTGAACTAACAGGTCTTGTCTTTCCCAGATGCCATGGGCCTTTCAGGACTAGAGACAACAGATCAGGGAACCATGCCCTTCTCAGCCACCAGGGACCTATGAATATCACTGTTGCCCTTCAACCTCCATCTTTCTCAGCACCTTGGGAGTGAAGTTGAATGGTGGAAATGTGTAGAGGAGACCGCTCAGCCAGTCCACTAATAACTCATCCAATCTGTTCCCTGACACCGATGGGTGGAGAGAGCAGAAATCTTCCACCTTCATATCAAAAGGTAAACAGATCTGAACCCAACGCAAATTGTTGCAGATCTGCAACACATGAAAAACATATCAGACAAACGCCAAAGCAAAACAGATCTGAAAAAATGCAAAACAGATCTGAGTCCAACGCATAAGCGAAACAGATCTGAGACCCACGCATAAGCGAAACAGATCTGAGACCCACGCATAAGCGAAACAGATCTGAGACCCACGCATAAGCGAAACAGATCTGAGACCCACGCATAAGCGAAACAGATCTGAGACCCACGCATAAGCGAAACAGATCTGAGACCCACGCATAAGCGAAACAGATCTGAGACCCACGCATAAGCGAAACAGATCTGAGACCCACGCATAAGCGAAACAGATCTGAAACCCACGCATAAGCGAAACAGATCTGAGACCCACGCATAAGCGAAACAGATGAGACCAACGCATAAGCGAAACAGATCTGAGACCAACGCATAAGCGAAACAGATCTGAGACCAACGCATAAGCAAAACAGATCTGAAACCAATACAGATGCTAAACAGGTCTAGAACCAAAGCAAAATGCAAAACAGATCTGAAACAAATTCAAAAACAAACCAGATCTAGAACAAATGAAAAAATAGATCCAAAGCTAAACAGATCTGACACCAATGCAAAAGCAAAACAGATCTGAACCAATTCAAATGCAAAACAGATCTGAACTAATGCAAATGCAAAACAGATCTGAACCAATGCATAACAGATCTGAACCAATGCAAATGCAACACAGATCGGATACCAATGCAAAAGCAAAACATATTTCAACCAATGCAAATGCAAAACAGATCTGAACCCCAATGCAAAACCGATCTGAACCAATGCAACTGTAAAACAGATCTGAACCAATGCAAATGCAAAACAGATCTGAACCAAACGCCAAAGCAAAACCGATCTGAAACAAATGCCAACAACAGATGATCTGAGACCAATGCATAAGCACAACAGATCTGAGACCAATGCATAAGCAAAACAGGTCTGAGACCAATACAAATGTTAAATTAAACAGGTCTAAAACCAAAGCAAATGCAAACAGATTTGAAAAAAAAAACAAAAACAAAAACCAAGCAAAACAGATCTAGAACAAATGAAAAATAGATCCAAAGCTAAACAGATCTGAACCGATGCAAATGCAAGACAGATCTGACACCAATGCAAATGCAAGACAGATCTGACACCAATGCAAATGCAAGACAGATCTGACACCAATGCAAAAGCCAAACAGATCTGACACCAATGCAAAAGCCAAACAGATCTGACACCAATGCAAAACAGATCTGAACCAATGCAAATGCAAACCCAATCTGAACCAATGCAAACCCAATCTGAACCAATGCAAATGCAAAACAGATCTGAATCAATGCAAATGCAAAACGGATCTAAACCAATGCAAAACAGATCTGACCAATGCAAACATATCTGAACCAATGGAAATGCAAACAGATCTGAACCAATGGAAATGCAAACAGATCTGAACCAATGGAAAAGCAAAAGAGATCTGAACCAATGAAATGCAACACAGATCTGAACCAATGAAATGCAACACAGATCTGAACCAATGGAAATGCAAACAGATCTGAACCAATGCAAAAGCAAAAGAGATCTGAACCAATGCAAAAGCAAAAGAGATCTGAACCAATGAAATGCAACACAGATCTGAACCAATGAAATGCAACACAGATCTGAACCAATGAAATGCAACACAGATCTGAACCAATGAAATGCAACACAGATCTGAACCAATGAAATGCAACACAGATCTGAACCAATGAAATGCAACACAGATCTGAACCAATGAAATGCAACACAGATCTGAACCAATGAAATGCAACACAGATCTGAACCAATGAAATGCAACACAGATCTGAACCAATGAAATGCAACACAGATCTGAACCAATGAAATGCAACACAGATCTGAACCAATGAAATGCAACACAGATCTGAACCAATGAAATGCAACACAGATCTGAACCAATGAAATGCAACACAGATCTGAACCAATGAACTGCAACACAGATCTGAACCAATGAAATGCAACACAGATCTGAACCAATGAAATGCAACACAGATCTGAACCAATGAAATGCAACACAGATCTGAACCAATGAAATGCAACACAGATCTGAACCAATGCAAATGCAAAACAGATCTGAACCAATGCAAATGCAAAACAGATCTGAACCAATGCAAATGCAAAACAGATCTGACACCAATGTAAATGCAAACCAGATCTGACACCAATGCAATGCAAACCAGATCTGACACCAATGCAATGCAAAACAGATCTGACACCAATGCTATGCAAAACAGATCTGACACCAATGCAAAACAGATCTGACACCAATGCCAATGCAAAACAGTTCTGAACCAATGCAAATGCAAAACAGATCTGAACCAATGCAAATGCAAAACAGAGATCTGAACCAATGCAAATGCAAAACAGATCTGAACCAATGCAAATGCAAAACAGATCTGACACCAATGTAAATGCAAACCAGATCTGACACCAATGCAATGCAAAACAGATCTGATACCAATGCTATGCAAAACAGATCTGACACCAATGCTATGCAAAACAGATCTGACACCAATGCAATGCAAAACAGATCTGACACCAATGCAAATGCAAGACAGATCTGACACCAATGCAAAAGCCAAACAGATCTGACACCAATGCAAAAGCCAAACAGATCTGACACCAATGCAAAAGCCAAACAGATCTGACACCAATGCAAAAGCCAAACAGATCTGACACCAATGCAAAAGCCAAACAGATCTGACACCAATGCAAAAGCCAAACAGATCTGACACCAATGCAAAAGCCAAACAGATCTGACACCAATGCAAAAGCCAAACAGATCTGACACCAATGCAAAAGCCAAACAGATCTGACACCTATGCAAAACAGATCTGAACCAATGGAAATGCAAACAGATCTGACACAAATGCAAAAGCAAAACAGATCTGACACAAATGCAAAAGCAAAACAGTTCTGAACCAATGCAAAACAGATCTGAACCAATGCCAATGCAAAACAGATCTGACACCAATGCAATGCAAAACAGATCTGACACAAATGCAAAAGCAAAACAGATCTGACACAAATGCAAAAGCAAAACAGATCTGACACCAATGCCAATGCAAAACAGATCTGACACCAATGCCAATGCAAAACAGATCTGAACCAATGCAAATGCAAAACAGATCAGAACCAATGCAAATGCAAAACAGATCTGAAAAAAAAAAAAAAAAAAAAAAAAAAAAAAAAACGAACTCCTTGAAACTACCCAGAGTTTCACTTCCTGAAAAGTTCTATTTCTCATTTACATAGATTGTCAATCACCATCGCTCCAGTTCAGGCTTGACCAATCTTATTATAACCCTGGGGAAACATACTGCCGCAATGGCAACAATTCCCCTTCACTCATGCTTTGCACCCACTGTTACATTGCATGGACACAGAGGATAAGGGAAAGTATAAACCATACAAGGGAAAAACACTAACAATCAATCATGTAAGTGCATATTCCTGCAAACAATCCTCAGTCTCTACAGCTCGTATAGGTTTACTGCAAACCTAACAATCAAAAATGGGAAACCAATCACTCCCTGAAACTGCTCAGGGATTCCTTATTACCCTGAAAGTTTCCATTAGCTGTTTATGTAAATTGTCAACCACTAGTTACCACAGATTTCGTGCAGGCTTGACAATTCTTTGTTATATTGCTGGGGAAGCCCAATGTTGCAGTAGCAACATTTCTAAGATATTAGCTTCTCCAACCTTATCCGATACCCCCTCTGCTTTGCATGCACTTTTAGCTTGCTAGGTTATAGAGGGAAAGGGAAAAGGTAAAACACAGGGGAAATCACACTGCAATCTCAACCATAGGAGTGTATATTCCTGCAAAAAAATGCACCATTAGTGCACTCACCTTTGCTGCTGGAACAGGCTGGGATGCCTATTGTCTGTGATCCCATCTTTCCAGCATAGTGGAGAACGTGAGGAGCAGTTCCATTTCTTATCATGTAATCTAATGTTACACTTTTGGCATCTCTATCTCTCAGGCTGTTGCTGTGCAAGTTTTGCAAAACCGTGAAAGAAGAGTCACTGCTCAGAAAAACATTTTGCTAGAGGTATTTATAGATAGCAATCGTTTTCTCATATATGTACCTGTGCCAATTCCTCCGAGAGAGATAGTCTCGGTCGGGCATCAGAGGCTGCTGTTGCGGAGGACTGCTTCTGCTCCATGGCAGCGTCGCTGGCGTCCCACGTGTAGAGAGCGCGGAATTCGCGCTTCTCTAGGCTTCTGAAGACACCGCCCCACTTCCTGTCCTCATTGGCCAAACAGCGGCTAGCAGAAGTGACACCTGCGGGACCAGGAGATCCTATGTCATAACTTCTGACATCTCTAGCTGCTCTGTAACACATGGACGCAGCAAGAAGGGCGGTAATGGCGGCGATCCTTTTGGACAACCTGCAGCCAGGTAACATTCCGCCCCCACCGCACACAGGTTAAAACTGGGGCATCCTACTCACAGTTTCCACCGCCATCCAGGAAAAACCCCTGCCTGACAACATAGGCGCCCCAGGCCAACCTATGCCTTAAAACAAGAAAGGTCTACAGGTGTATCCTCAGGTGATGGGAAACAAACAAAAACTGAGTTGGTGAGGGAGGAGGAGTCCTTATATAAGGGCGGGTTCTTTTAAATTGATTACTCTTACAGGTGTTTCCGTTTGGGGAGGGACAAGCAATATCTCAGCAGCAGCCATCCTGGAGGACGATGGGAGAAATGACACTTTGTGACAAAAAAAAAAGTCACAGGTCATTTTGAGGCATTTGTTTTCTAGACTACTCCTCACGGTTTAGGGCCCCTAAAATGCCAGGGCAGTATAGGAACCCCACAAGTGACCCCATTTTAGAAAGAAGACACCCCAAGGTATTCCGTTAGGTGTATGGCGAGTTCATAGAAGATTTTATTCTTTGTCACAAGTTAGTGCAAAATGACACTTTGTGAAAAAAAAACAATAAAAATCAATTTCCGCTAACTTGACAAAAAATAAAATCTTCTATGAACTCGTCATACACCTAAAAGAATACCTTGGGGTGTCTTTTTTCTAAAATGGGGTCACTTGTGGGGTTCCTATACCGCCCTGGCATTTTACGGGCCCAAAACCGTGAGTAGTCTGGAAACCAAATGTCTCAAAATGACTGTTCAGGGGTATAAGCATCTGCAAATTTTGAAGACAGGTGGTCTATGAGGGGCCGAATTTTGTGGAACCGGTCATAAGCAAGGTGGCCTTTTAGATGACAGGTTGTATTGGGCCTGATCTGATGGATAGGAGTGCTAGGGGGGTGACAGGAGGTGATTTATGGGTGTCTCAGGGGGTGATTAGAGGGGAAAATAGATGCACTCAATGCACTGGGGAGGTGATCGGAAGGGGGTCTGAGGGGGATCTGAGGGTTTGGCCGAGTGATCAGGAGCCTACACAGGGCAAATTACGGCCTGATCTGATGGGTAGGTGTGCTAGGGGGTGACAGGTGGTGACAGGAGGTGATTGATGGGTGTCTCAAGGTGTGATTAGTGGGGGGGAATAGATGCAAGTAATGCACTGGCGAGGTGATCAGGGCTGGGGTCTGAGGGTGTGGGCGGGTGATTGGGTGCCCTAGGGGCAGATAGGGGTCTAATCTGATGGGTAGCAGTGACAGGGGGTGATTGATGGGTAATTAGTGGGTGCTTAGAGGAGAGAACAGATGCAATGCACTTGGGAGGTGATCTGACTGCGGGTCTGCAGGCGATCGGATGGTGTGGGTGGGTGATCAGATTGCCCGCAAGGGGCAGGTTAGGGACTGATTGATGGGTGGCAGTGATAGGGGGTGATTGATGGGTGGCAGTGACAGGGGCTGATTGATGGGTGATAGGTGATTGGCAGGTGATTGACAGGTGATCAGTGGGTTATTACAGGGAAGAACAGATGTAATTAATGCACTGGCAAATTGATAAGGTGGGGGGGGGGTCTGAGGGCAATCTGAGCGTGTGGGCGAGTGATTGGGTGCCCGCAAGGGGCAGATTAGGGTCTGATCTGATAGGTAACAGTGACAGGTGGTGATAGGGGGTGATTGATGGGTAATTAGTGGGTGTTTAGAGAAGATAACATATGTAAACAATACATTTGGGAGGTAATCTGACGGCGGGTTTGTGGGCGATCTAATGGTGTGGGTGGGTGATCAGATTGCCCGCAAGGGGCAGGTTAGGAACTGATTGATGGGTGGCAGTGACAGGGGGTGATTGATGGGTGGCAGTGACAGAGGGTGATTGATGGGTGATAGGTGATTGGCAGGTGATTGACAGGTGATCAGTGGGTTATTACAGGGAATAACAGATGTAATTAATGCACTGGTGAATTGATAAGGGGGGGTCAGAGGGCAATCTGAGCGTGTGGGCGGGTGATTGGGTGCCCGCAAGGGGCAGATTAGGGTCTGATCTGATAGGTAAAAGTGACAGGTGGTGATAGGGGGTAATTGATGGGTGATTGATGGGTAATTAGTGGGTGTTTAGAGGAGAGAATAGATGTAAACAATGGATTTGGGAGGTGATCTGATGTCAGATCTGCGGGTTATCTATTGGTGTGGGTGGGTGATCAGATTGCCCGCAAGGGGCAGGTTAGGGGCTGAGTGTTGGGTGGATAAAAAAAAAATAGCGTTGACAGATAGTGACAGGGAGTGATTGATGGGTTATTAGGGGGGTGATTGGGTGCAAACAATGGTCTGGGGGCTGGGCAGGGGGGGGTCTGAGGGGTGCTGTGGGCGATCAGGGGGCGGGGGGGGGCAATCAGTGTGTTTGGGTGCAGACTAGGGTGGCTGCAACCTGCCCTGGTGGTCTCTCGGACACTGGGACCACCAGGGCAGGAGGCAGCTTGTATAATATACTTTGTATACATTACAAAGTGTATTATACACTTTGTAGCGGCGATTGCGAGGTTAACATCCCGCCAGCGCTTCCGTATGGCCGGCGGGATGTTGCGGCGGGTGGGCGGAGCCAGTTGCCGGGGGAAGCGCGCGTCATCAATGACGCGATCGCTCCCCCGGCATACGAAAAGGACGCAACGCCCTTGGGCGTATTGCGGTCCTTTAGGGATCCACTTTGCCGCCGCCCATCGGCTGTGGGCGGTCGGCAAGTGGTTAACTCACCTGGGGCTTCCCTCAGCCCCTTGCAGCCAATCGGTGCCCTCGCAGCCCCGCTCCGATGGTCCAGGACCTGCCGGTGAACACTTCCGGTGTGGCCGTCACCGGCCGACAGGCATGGGAACGCGAGTGATTCTTCGCGTTCCCAGCCTGTATATCGCCCCCTATGCTGCTATTGCGGACCATCGGCGCGGGGCTGCGAGGGCACCGATCGGCTGCAGGGGGCTGAGGGAAGCCCCAGGTGAGTTAACCTCATTATTTTACTTGACTTTAGGTTCACATTAAAGGTAACCTTAAGTCAAAAATAAAAAATGAGTTTTACTCACCTGTGGCTTCCCTTAGCCCCCTGCAGCTGATCGGTACCCACGTAGAGTCGCTCTGATGCTCCTGGACCGCCCGGAGGTTACTTCCGGGCCGGGAACGCGAGTGATTCTTTGCGTTCCAAGCTACAATAGCACCCTTCCTTGCCGCAATAGCAGTATAGGGGGTGCTATTGTAGCTGGTGACGGCGAAACCGGAAGTAGGTCCAGGAGCATCAGAGCGACTCTACGTGGGTACCGATCAGCTGCAGAGGGCTGAGGGAAGCCCCAGGTGAGTAAAACTCATTTTTTATTTTTGACTTAAGGTTACCTTTAACCCCCCTGGCGGTATAAAAAATTCCGCCAGGAGGGAGCGCAGCAGTTTTTTTTTCTTATATCATGTAGCGAGCCCAGGGCTCGCTACATGATAGCCGCTGCTCAGCGGCATCCCCCCGCCCGCTTCGATCGCCTTCGGCGATCTCCGATCAGGAAATCCCATTCAAAGAACAGGATTTCCTGGAGGGCTTCCCCCGTCGCCATGGCGACGGGGCGGGATGACGTCACCGACGTCGGGACGTCATTGGGAGTCCCGAACCACCCCTCAGCGCTACCTGGTACTGATTGGCCAGGCAGCGCACGGAGTCGGGGGGCGCGGCACGACGGATACCGGCGATCGAGCGCGGGGCGGCGGCGATCTGTGTGCTGACGCGTCCAGCAAAAAAAATAAAATTAAACAAATCGGCCCAGCAGGGCCGGAGAAAACCTCCTGCGCGGCTTACCCCGCCAAGGAGGTTAAACAAGGTGCTACTGCTCAGAGGGGAGCGCAGACCTGGACTTCAAGAGAGTACTGGGCAACAGGGAAGGTCTGGAGGAGGACATGGGAAAACTCTGCAGGATCCATAGACTTCCATCTTTATAGGTAAGTATCTGTGCTTTAGGTCACAATCCCATCAATGCGGCAAAGATGGAGGCCCGAGCATTTGCAGCAATATCTACAATATGAATAAAAGTTAGTACAAAGGATTTGTTCCCCCATTAAAGAATACCACAACCGAAGGGTTGTGGTAAAAATGATTGCAGCATGATTAGCATGTGACGCTCGGTGTAATGGAGCGCACACGCAGCACAGAGGGGTCAGCGTGCTTCTGAGTCTCGCACTGTGCGCCGGCCAGAAGTGAAGGGGGAAGGACATACTGCGCACACAGTGCGCAGTATGTCCGGGGCAAAGTTCAGAAAAGTCGCCGCACACCGGCATGTATAGAGTGAGAACGGCGGCAGATGGAGGGGGGCAGGAGGATGAGCAGGTATGTGCCGATTACTACCTACACAGTGCTGCAATCATTTTTACCACAACCCTTCGGTTGTGGTATCCTTTATCAATGCTCGCCAAGTTTTGCAAATCAGGCCCACAGTGACTGAACAAAAAAATAAATAAATAAAAATCCATCCAATGAGAAGTGGCAGTGGGCAAAAAGCAGTGCACCATACTTACCAAGCGATCCCTCACCAGGTGTCATGGTCAAGCTGTCGAAGGCCACCACTGCGCTGGGACTGGTCACCACAGGCTCTTCTTTCTTCATCCAGACCTGGGCAAATTAGAGGTGGTGAGTTCAGAAAGCAGTTAATGTCCATGCTAAAGCCTGGTACACACACATGCAATTTTGATTGGACAATTTTACTACTTCCATGTGGTATAAGAGCTTACCTGCACAATCTGTTCATACACAGTGTTCTCCCCAGGCCTAATTAGGTGGGCGGGTCGCCCGGGTGTTTTAAATCCCGGCCCAGCTTCCAAAAGTCAGGCAGGACTTTTTTTTTTTAATACAAGCCGGCGCCGTAAGAGGGCTGCGTGACACACAGGCACTCTGGCCCTTCTATCCCCCTTCCTTCCCACAGCACTATCTCCTTTTCATGGGATGGAGGCGTGGGGGAGGGATTACTGGACATCCAGGGCGCACTGTGTATCTGTGCTGCAGGAGCCGGCTACGGGACGGCTACCCACATAGACTTGAAGTCGGCTGCAGTACCGGATCAGCTGAGCCCTGGGATGGCTACTGGCACATGGAGGGACCAGAAGACAGCCCCCGGCAGCACCTCAGCATCAAGGACAGCAAGGGAAGTCGACCACCAGCTGCACCGGGCTCCCAGCTTCAAGCACGAGACGCCAGAAGACCGCTCATTGCAACCATGCAGTCGCACCACTTGGCTGCCAGGACGCAAGCTGGGGAAGTCGGAGGCTCGCTTGGGAAACAACACTGAGCCTCAGCAGCTGAGTGGCCGCCACACACGTGGTTGCGACCGCGGGCCCGGGAACCTCACTGCCTCACTCTGGCCACCCACGTGCCCGGCCCTCCGCATCGGAAATCCATTGCTACTGTTTCCAGGTATGCAAGACCCCACCTGACGCCATTCAGCGTGTGAAAGTGGGAACGGACCGTACCATTAGCACCGGCTCCCCCTGTCTGCTGCGTAGAAGAAGAATCCTCTGACTAGTAATAAGGTGCAGTTATTAGGAATATCTAGAATAATTGATTGTGCTGACAGCTGGGATCAGAGGCGCGCCGGGGCCCAGGGGGAGCATGTCTGTGGCCTTTGCTTCAGCCAGACCCAGGGGGAAGGGAGAGGTCACCCAGCAAACCATCCAAAAGGTTTAATCATCTTATTCTAAGGGGGAGGGGACACCTGCAGCCTCTCATCTTGCAGCCCCCGTGTATCATCATGCAACCCCCATGTGTCACGGTCACCATGCAGTCGCTCATCATACAGCCCCCCAGTGTCAACATCATCCATGTGTCACCGACTCAACATGCAACCCCTTATCATGCAGCCTCCATGTGTCATCGTGCAACCCCCATGTCACACCATGCAGCCCCCATGTGTCATCATGCAGCTGTCGCTGTGCAGACCCTCCTGTGTCATCATGCATGACAAATCATGTGCATGATGGATGGGGCATATATGAGAGCATGCTGCATCATTAGGTTAACATCTGTCCATATGTAGCAGGACGTATATCTGTCATCAGGTGTATATTTATATCAGTATATACATCCACATCCCATATATAAATGTATAATATATAATGTACTGGCACACCTATCCATTGCTGGGCACTGAGCTCTGCACAGGTGCCATGGCTGAAGCTAGACCCTTCACTGTTGAATTTTCTGGGGCCCTTCCAGCCCCTCGGCTGCTGGGCCCTGCTCCACCTGCATCTCACGCTAGCGCCCTGGTCCTACTTACTATGATGTCGAACAGCTGCAAGCCAGCCAAACTGACCACAACCACAATCCCATGGGGTCAAACTCTCACTTTTGCTGTCTTTCACCTTCTCTCTATTCTTGCTCTCCCTTTCCTCTACTCTTGCTCTGCTCTTTCCTCTCTTCTCTAAAAGTACCCCAATATACTACACTGCTCTGTGCTCAGTACTGTTCCCCAGTATACTACACTGCTCTGTGCTCAGTAATGTGCCCCAGTATATTACAATGCACTATATTGACCTTAGGGCCCTTTTCCACTAGCTGCGATCTGCTTCAGAAAGCGCATCGCAGCAGTTTTGCAGATCACAATGAGCACCATGATAACATGTTAATCGCCGTGCTCCTTTCCCACTAGCATTCGTCGTTTTTTTTCTGAATCGCAATTGGTGGGCGATCGTGCTCTGTTCCCGGCAGCTATATGTTGCAATCGCGGGTAGTGGAAATTGTAGGTTTCGCGATTGCATTTCCTAGTGTAAAAGGGACCTTACTTCCCCACCCGGCTACTTTGTCATGCCACCCAGCTGAAAAGAATTTCTGGGGAGAACACTGCATACAATCCACAATCTGTTGACCTTCCTACTACATGCAGGTAGTAAAATTGGACAGTGATCTGCCAATCAAAATAGCATGTGTGTATGCACCTTAAGTTGCAGTGGATGAGGTGGGGGCTGCAGAAGCTATGTTCCGACTCAGACTGCTGGTGTGTCGGTACGCCCTAGATAGTTGGCTTCTCCTAAATGTCATAACATAACCATATTGTGTCACAGTGAGTAGAACAACTGGTGCGCTCAACCACCTTACAGTTGCCATGTGCCTCGATCGATCCAGCAGCTCCCAGGATCATCAATGGAATCAAAAGCAAAGGATCGGCACTGTCGCCCTGTTCTTTTGATAACATATTGTGACATCACGCTTGCTCCATGTTACTCCTGCACATTCGCAAAAGAACTTTCAGTCTCTGAAATAGCCGATTATCAGCTGATTTCAGGGACATGAGCATTTGCCCTACATTTTGTGCTGCCCTGCCTGGAAACCACACCTTAAGCTGTCTAAAGGTCTGCACCATTCTCTGTATGGATTGCAGAATTCTGCAGACGGACTGCTCCTTTCTGCGTACGCGCTGCCCCATTCTCTGTACGGACTGCACCTTTACTTCAGTGCCACAGCAAGCAATAGAGCACTATGTATGGAGAATGCTGCACTCCAAACAAGGAATGGTACAGTCCTTTATGCAGCTTCCAATGTGGCTTGCTGGCAGTGCAAAATTACAGGGCAAATGCGCATGTCTCCAAAACCAGCTGATAATCAGCTGTTTCAGACACTGCAAGTTCTATTGCACATGACTAACATGTTGCTAGCGTGATGACGCAATACACTTACAATCTTCTAGGACATACCAAGGAGGTAAGCTGAAGGGCAAAGGGCTTGAACATTGGGGCCAGTGTGCAGACACAGGGACATACATACAGCACCAGTAGCATTGAAGAGGGCAGCAGCAGTGACATACTGAGGGGCAGACCAGTGTTACAATGCCTAGCTTTAGGTAACAAGATGATGGCTGCAGCAGCTTTGCTCGAATTATAATCATGCTGCCAGAAAGAAGGCAGTAATGCCTAGAGATGGGGATGGAGCCTCCTACTAGGCAACAATAGGGAGGGGAGAAGCAGCCACATTCTAAGGGGCAGGCCAGAGGAGACCATTTTAAATCGGCGCCGGTATACTTGGGCGCAGGATACAGCGGTATATGGCTGATCCTGCTTCTGCACAAGTTTTTAATTTCTATTACCCCTCCAGGCCGCCATGGATAGTGGGGGAATGAAATAATTCGGCTTCCACCGATTGCTGGAGGACGAATTATTGTATTTTTTAAGCAACCCCGGCTCCGTCTTCTGACGGAGCCGACGTTACTCACTGAGCGCTGCAATAGGAGTGATTCCTATTGTAGACTATGGAGGCGCCGGCTGCGTCCAAATCTAGCAGCGCTAAAAAGCACTGCTCCGAGGCCAGAGTACTCTAAACAGTTGGGCCCTGTGTACATCACATTAAAGTAGAGGGAGGGGCAAAGTAACTAAAAGGTGGCCACTAACAATCTAAATTCTAGTGAAAAATCGTTCAAGCGATCAATAAATTCTAATTGGAAAAAAAATTGTTCACTACACCATCAACAGACCAATCTTTGCTTCCTATCGCAACCAACAAGAAAAGCCAAATTTTGATTTGACAAACATCCAATCGGACAACTAATTTTTTTTATTTTTTTTTATAATTGTTTCTAATCGAATGTGCCCATCAACAGATTATTTACAGCCAATCCGATCAGAATGTCTGAGCGCTTAAACAATTTTTCCACTACAAATTGGACAGTTAGTGGCCACCTTAGGGTGCATACACATCCAAAATTGATTTGCCAATCACAAGCCACTTTTACCGCCTCCATGTAACATGAGGGCCAACAGACTTTGAATGCTAAACACAGATTATGCAAGTAAGCTCAGAATCACATACCACATGGCAGTGGTAAAATTGGCCAATCAAAATTGGAGTGTGGGTAGGCATGTGCACGCCTGAATGCATAACTGCATGATGCACGTGCAGCAGTATATACAGCACGGCGCACTCCCTCATCTTTCCCTGTTGCACATAATGCCTCCCCTCCATCCACTAGCATGGCACAGCAATAGCAGATGGAGCAGTGGTCACGTGTCACTGCAGGTGCCATCCTCAGCGGTACACGTGAGGCCCACCTGCGTCACAGTAGCAGCTATGACGTCATCCTGGCACGCGACCGACCTCCTCGCAGACAGAGCAGCAGCAACGGCGGAGACAGACGTGCGACCCTGTTTCCGTATCCCCGACAGCTAGGAGCTCTCAGTCAGCCCCGACATACACCGGCTCCAGGAACAAGCAGTCATAGAGACCGGCTGTCCTGATAGTAGAGACGGCTACATCCCGGAGCTCCCCCTAGCGGCCGCTCGTAGAAATGACACTGTGAAGGTAAAATATAGATGCCATAGAATTAGATTTCTGAGAGCAGAAATCAGTTTCTGGCGTTTTGACGCTCATCCTGGGCTGATATTACTTAAAAAAAACGGATGTACATTCCTTGTGGTAGCAATAATACATGATCAGTCATTTCCAGGGCCAGACTTTGTCCTGAGCAGCCATTGGCCAAAATGTTCCCCTGCTGCCGCTGCAAAGCCCCTCCTCCAAATCGAAGAGCATTCCCGCCCCCCATTTGGTCGCGATAAGCCCCGTCCCCGTCCGTTTTAAGCTCCGCCTTCACAGCCTTTTGCATATGTGCAGTAGGCTGCGAACCTGGCGAATTAAAGGGCAACTGAAGCAAGAGAGATATGGAGGCTGCCATATTTATGATCCTCTGCCTCTAATACTTTCAGCCGTAGCCCCTGTACAAGCATGCCGCAGATCAGGTGTTTGTGACATTATTGTCACATCTGACAGATTAGCTCCATGCTTGTTTCTGGTGCTATTTAGACACTACAGCATCCTAATACATCAGCAGGGCTGCCAAGCAACTGGTATGATTTAAAAGGAAATAAATATGGCAGCCTCCATTTACCTCTTGCTTTAGTTGCCCTTTAACTCAAATGAAGGAGAAAAAAAAAACAAAAAGAAGAAGGCTTTTCAGTAACCTGGCACTTTTACCAACACACTGCAGTCACCTGTGCCTTTGACATCCTAAAACGATGCTCCAGTCACCCCCAGCGGCTAAGTTTCATTGCAGAGCCACTGCGCCTGCATGGCCCTAGACACGCATTCTCGCTCACGTCACCAACCCCGATTTCCCTTATTGCGCATGCGCAGGACAGCAATGTGAGCGAGAGCGCAGATGAGCAGGCAGGGCCGCGCAGGTGCAGTAGCTTGGCGACTGGCCAGTCACCGAAAAACGAAACTTAGCTGCTGCGGGGGACTGTAGCATTGCTCCAGCATGTTGAGGAGGGCACACGGCCACTGCGGGATGCTGGTAAAAGCCCCAGGTAAATAAAACTATTTTGAGATAAGGTTCCCTTCAAAGCGGAACTGAAAGCTGAAAAAAAAAGTTTCACTTTAAAAGCTTGGGCGCTTTTGGGATGTTTTAAGCGCGCTTTTGGTATTTTTTTAAGCGCCAACGATTTTCAAAATCGCCCTAAAAGCTTTTGTGCAATTATTCCCTATGAGAGTGTTCACATATGAGCGGTTTGATTCCAATCCGCTCACCAAAGCGATGCCTGTACCATTTTTAGGGCGATTTGCCTCAATTGAAGGTATAGGGAAATTGCAAAGCGCTTGAAAATACGCTTCGTATAGTGATTTCCCGAGCGCTTTTAAGAATAAATACATTGGGCTCTATTCTCAAAGACTTCCCGCATGCGGTAAAGTACATGCGGGAAGTTTGCGACCAAAACACCGTCAAGTTGACATTCTCAAAATGTTCCGCATGTTGTTCCGCATGTTTTTCCGCATGCAGAAAAAGTGCGGTAAAAGTGCGGGATTCATGCGGAAAAATTTCCGCAAAAGTCGGTATTTTCCACAATAAAAAATCAATTCTTAAAAATGTTCAGGCGCATCATTTCATCGTTATTTACCGATTTTTTTTATCACCTACAAATAGTAGGTGATATATTCCGCATCCCATTGACTTTAATGAGGTGTGGAGGCTAAGGGCTGTGCTTGGTGGACTTTAATTTTTTTTTTTTTAAACACTTTTTCATGCGACCTTTTTACCGCATGATTCCCGCATGAATAATGGCTGTTTCCGCCTCTTTTTTCCCGCATGCGGAAAACATGCGGAAAATATTACTGAATGTGGAAAAAATGTGGAGTTTACTGCTGGTGGGAATATAGCGGTAAAATTTTGCGGAAAATTTGGCTCTTTGTGAATAGAGCCCATTACATTTATTATTTTACGGATCAAAGAGTTCATTTCCTGACTTGAGTCAGAAAGTGAAAATACAAATCGCTCTGCAAAAGCGCTAAGAAAAGCACTGTAAAAAAAAAAAAGGAACGTGCAGTTAAGAGTTAAAATCTAAATCACTCACAAGATCGCAAAACATTGGCAACAGCATTCTGCATGTGCAATACTTCGTTTTTCATATTTCACATGTGCAGAGCGCTCTCGTCCATGGGAGCACGATTAGGAGGCCTGCAGACCAGGGCAGTGCATTCGAACGAAAGGAGGGTGCTGCGGGGGACCAGAGCATCGGTCTGTCCCCTGCAGGAAACTGGTACAAGCCCCAGGTAACTTGAAGGGATACTGTAGGGGGGTCAGGGGAAAATGAGTTGAACTTACCCGGGGCTTCTAATGGTCCCCCGCAGACATCCTGTGTTGGCGCAGCCACTCACCGATGCTCCGGCCCCGCCTCCGGTTCACTTCTGGAATTTCAGACTTTAAAGTCAGAAAACCACTGCGCCTGCGTTGCCGTGTCCTCGATCCCGCTGATGGCACCAGGAGTGTACTGCGCAGGCCCAGTATGGTCTGTGCCTGCACCGTGTGCTCCTGGTGACATCAGGGGAAGCGAGGACACGGCAACGCAGGCGCAGTGGTTTTCAGACTTTAAAGTCAGAAATTCCAGAAGTGAACTGTAGGCGGGGCCGGAGCATCGGTGAGTGGCTGTGCGGGCACAGGATGTCTCCGGGGGACCGTTAGAAGCCCCGGGTAAGTTCAGCTCATTTCCCCCTGACCCCCCTACAGTATCCCTTTAAAGAACACCTGTAGTGAGAAGTAAGTGGATGCTGCCATATTTATTTCGTTTTAAACAATACACATTGCATGGCAGTCCTGCTAGAGTACATTTGAAATCGGCGCCGGTAGACTTGGGTGCAGGATACAGCCGGTACATGGCTGATCCTGCTTCTGCACAAGTCCGGGCCGTTTTAATTACTATTCCCCCTCCAGGCCGCCATGGATAGTGGGGGAATGAAATAAGACGGCTTCCAGCGATTGCTGGAGGCCGAATTATTGTGTTTTTTAAGCAACCTCGGCTCCGTCTTCTGACGGAGCCGACGTTACTCACTGAGCACTGCAATAGGAATGATTCCTATTGTAGTCTATGGAGGCACCGGCTGCGCCCAAATCTAGCAGCGCTGAAGAGCACTGCTCCGGTCCTGCTAAACTATATGGCTGCAGTAGTGTCTGAATCTGCATCAGAAACAAGCATGCAGCTAATCTTGTCAGATCTGACAATAATGGCAGAAACACCTGATCTACTGCATGCTTGTTCAGGGTCTACGGCTAAGTGTAGGGTCGCTTGGGGCCCCATTCAGAGTCAAAGGGGCCCCATCAGCACATAAACCAGCCCTCGCCATCCTGTCAGCGGTGGCTGGATGGTATAATGGTTGAAGGGACTCTGAGCAGTGCAGCAACTATGGAAAGATGCATATCATTTTAAAGCTCTCTTTCTCCTCTTTCCAATGATATATAAACTGCCACCCTATGCCTTTTAGTTTTCGCTATTTTCGTGATCGCGGCCATGGCAACTTTGATCGCGAAAATAGCGAAAACTAAAAGGCGTAGGGTGGCAGTTTATCATTGGAAAGAGGAGAAAGAGAGCTTCAAAATGATATGCATCTTTCCATAGTTACATTGTATTACACAGGACGACTTTTCTCCAAAGTCGGCAGCCGATTCAGCACAATGCAATGAAATATAAGGAACCCAGGGGGATATAATTGCAAACATCATGCTGGTAGGTGTGAGGATGTAATTAATTCGTTGTGGGTATGCTTAAAGGCATACCCATAGGTACTGCTCAGAGTCTCTTTAAGCGCCAGAGCTGCAGCCACTAGGACGCGCTCTATAGGCAGTAGCAGTGTTAAGGAGACTTGCCCAAGGTCTCCTACTGCATAGGTGCAGGCTTACTGAACAGGCAGAGCCGAGATTCAAACCTAGGCTGCCTGTGTCAGAGGCAGAGCCCTTAACCATTACATCATCCAGCCATTGACGTTTTACAAGGACTCTGGGAATTTCTTATTATGGACCATCATCATTCTTGCGTCGCTCTTTGGAGTTTTCATCGTTTTGATGATACGTGGTGTTTTTATACCACTAAGATTGATTGGATATTCAATTACTGCTTCAAATAACTTTATATCAAAATATGGATGGTCTATGGTGTTGTTTATACACCTTTTGGAACTCTGGTTTGCCTGCTATTTCTATGCAATGCAATTTGTTTGCCGTTGTAATTGTTGTGTATATATATATGTGTATTGTTATTGATTGTATATGCATGAAATTGTATTATTTATAATAAGGCTAATAAATATATAATTACACTATGGGGCTATAGAGGTATGGATGTTGAAGTTACTGCATATAGGAGCGGGAGTCTATTTATTTGTATCATATTTTTCTGCTGGCTTTGTTATATTCAATACCGGCATTGTATTCTTTTTGCTCCCTCTGATTCACCTTTAGAGTTGGACCGAACCTCCGATTTTAGGTTCGCGAACCCTGTTCGCGAACTTCCGCGAAAGGTTCGGTTCGCGAAAAAGTTCGCGAACCGCAATAGACTTCAATGGGGAGGCGAACTTTGAAAGTTAAAAAAAATTCTATCAACTGGAAAAATGATAGAAAACATGTTTCAAAAGCTCTAATACCTGGAGCCACACCTAATTGAGTGAAATACACATCACTGCTGGTGGACCCACCCACCCTCTTCCAAGCAAGGTCCTTTATACCATTTGCCTGCCTACACTAATTAGTTATGGGACAGCTGCTACACACTCTGCTAGGGAGATTTTAATTGGCCTCCCTCCACCCTCCACCCTCCTCCCTCCTTCCTGCAACCTTTCTACCTATTCTGCCAGGGAATTATACTATTTTAAAAACCAGTATACATCATACCATAGCTGGGAATACATACATGAGTATACACAGGGCCGGCCCGCCCATGAGGCGGGGTGAAACGTTTGCCTCAGGCGGCGCTTCTGAGGGGGCGGCACCCGCCCGTCCGTGGGTGTGGAGTGCCGCCCGAGCTGGAGGGAATAGCGGGCAGGAAGGGGGTATTGGGCCTAGTGGCGGGGAGGGGGGTCGGACCCCCCCCCTCCCTCGCCTGGGTCCCCCGTCCTCCGCTCCCCTCCAGCTTGTTATGCGCGCTGGCTGGCTGGCTGCAGCTATAAGAGGCAACGGGCGGGGATCACTCACCTCTTCCTCGTTCCAACGTGCGCTCCACTGACGTCACTTCCTGCGGCGTAGCAGGAAGTGACGTCAGTGGAGCGCAGGCTGAACGAGGAAGAGGTGAGTGATCCCCGCCCGTTGCCTCTTACAGCTGCAGCCAGCCAGCCAGCGCGCATAACAAGCTGGAGGGGAGCGGAGGACGGGGTCCGACCCCCTTCCCCGCCGCTAGGCCCAATACCCCCTTCCTGCCCGCTATCCCCTCCAGCTCGGGCGGCCCCCCCACACCCACGGGGGGGGGGGGGGCGCAGCGGCGATTTCTTTAAAGTTTGCCTCAGGCGGCAAATGGTCTAGGGCCGGGCCTGAGTATACATCATACCATAGCTGGGGATACATACATGAGTATACATCATACCATAGCTGGGAATCGAACCCAGATCTCACTGTGTTGTGGGCATGTCACCCTAAGCACTGTACCACTACAGAAGTAAGTGAAGCTAGCCTAAAATTTAACATTTATGCTCAATGCAATAGAACCATTAGGTTGCTTAAAGGAGAACTGTAGTGAGAGGTATATGGAGGCTGCCATATTCATTTCCTTTTAAGCTATACCAGTTGCCTGGCAGCCCTGCTGATCTATTTGGCTGCAGTAGTGTGAATCACACCAGAAACAAGCATGCAGCTAATCTTGTCAGATCTTACAAAAATGTCAAACACCAGATCATACCATAGCTGGGAATCGAACCCAGATCTCACTGTGGGGTGGGCACGTCACCCTAAGCACTGTACCACTACAGAAGTAAGTGAAGCTAGCCTAAAATGTAACATTTATGCTCAATGCAATAGAACCATTAGGTTGCTTAAAGGAGAACTGTAGTGAAAGGTATATGGAGGCTACCATATTGATTTCCTTTTAAGCAATACCAGTTACCTGGCTATCCTGCAGATCCTCTGCCTCCAATACTTTTAGCCCTAGACCCAGAAACAAGCATGCAGCTAATCTTGTCAGATCTTACAAAAATGTCAAACACCAGATCATACCATAGCTGGGAATCAAACCCAGATCTCACTGTGTGGTGGAAACATCACCCTAAGCACTGTACCACTACAGAAGTAAGTGAAGCTAGCCTAAGCACTGTACCACTACAGAAGTAAGTGAAGCTTACTGCATGCAGATCTGGTGTTTGACATTTTTGTAAGATCTGACAAGATTAGCTGCATGCTTGTTTCTGGTGTGATTCACACTAAAGTGGCTGGAAAGTGTACTGGTTAAGGGCTCTGCCTTTGACATGGGAGACCAGGGTTTGAATCCTGGCTAGGTCAAGTACCTATTCAGTAAGGAGTTCAAGGCAAGACTCCCTAACACTGCAGGGTGGCCTCTTGAGCGCGTCCCTGTGGCTTGCAGCTCTTGAGCGCTTTGAGTCCGACAGGAGAAAAGCACTATACAAATGTTTGGATTATTATTATTACTGCAGCCAAATAGATCAGCAGGGCTGCCAGGCAACTGGTATAGCTTAAAAGGAAATCAATATGGCAGCCTCCATATACCTCTCACTACAGTTCTCCTTTAAGCAACCTAATGGTTCTATTGCATTGAGCATAAATGTTAAATTTTAGGCTAGCTTCACTTACTTCTGTAGTGGTACAGTGCTTAGGGTGACATGCCCACCACACAGTGAGATCTGGGTTCGATTCCCAGCTATGGTATGATGTATACTCATGTATGTATCCCCAGCTATGGTATGATGTATACTCATGTATGTATTCCCAACTATGGTATGATGTACACTGGTTTTTAAAATAGTATAATTCCCTGGCAGAAGAGACCCTCCTCCCTCCGGTAGGAGGGAGGCCAATTAAAATCTCCCTAGCAGAGTGTGTAGCAGCTGTCCCATAACTAATTAGTGTAGCCAGACAACTGAGTCAAATGGTATAAGGTATAAAGGACCTAGCTTGAAGGGAGGGTGGGCGGGTTCTCTAGCACTGAAAGCAGTGTGTTTGACAATAACATGTCTGCTGACAGTGAAATGGAGGCTAAAAATTTTGCTCAATACAGCATTATGGGGCGAATCGAACTTCCGCAAAAGTTCGCCTGATGCAGGCGAACGCGAACCCCCAAAGTTCGCCTGGAACCGTTCGGCCCATCTCTATTCACCTTAACCCCCTTGCCGGTCCAATTCCCGCGGCAAGGGGGCAGCAGAGCACTTTTTTTTTATTTATTTTTTTAAATCATGTAGCGAGCCCAGGGCTCGCTACATGATAGCCGCTGAGCAGCGGCATCCCCCACCCACTCCGATTGCCTCCGGCGATCAGAGTTAGCAGGAAATCCCGTACAGAATGGCGCGGTAGCGGCGAATCGGCAGGTAGTGGCGGCGATCGCGTACCACACACAGCTAGCAAAGTGCTAGCTCCGTGTAGGGAAATTTTTTTTCAAAATCGGCCCAGCGGGGCCTGAGAAATCCTCCTACGCAGGTTACCCCGAGCTGAGCTCGAACGACGGGTCCCGGAGGCCCGATTTGGCGTGCGGACGACTGAATGACGGGACGTTCAAACGACCCTTCGTTCGCAAAAATCCGCCGTGTGTATGGGCCTTTATACTTACGTCATATGCGCTCCAGCGTTATCCTACTCTCCTTCTTGTGATGTGGACTACTTGTCCCTCCGGGCTGCCCATACACTTACATGTTGTGCGTTCCAGCGTGGACTGTTTGCTTCCTTCTGATGCCTCCTCTTCGCTGCATTGGCTGGCGTAATGGGGGCGGATCACGTGATGCGCGTCTGGCGCTCATGTGACCGCACCTCTAGCGCTATATCTTCCTGGCATACATGCCGGTTTGACACAGGATCCACCTCTCTTGAGAAAGCGGCGTGACTGCTGCGATACCGGTAGAGAAGTCTGCCGGGGGCCTCCTCCATTCTTGAGACACCTCCATGGTCTTATCCTTCCTGGGTCATGTAAGCCTCGTTTTTCTGCGCTCCATGCTGTCTATACGGTCCCAGCATCCTACCACTTAGCTTTTTCAGCATCATGGGTTATAATTACCACAGATTTTCATGTATGGTCTTGCACTATATGCACTTTTTTTTGCAGGTTGCACTTTCTATATATGGTTTATCCATAACCTCGTATAATGTTTTTGTATATGTTTTTGCACTTTATTATAATATGATCTCATGAACCCGGGTTCAATCCCCGTGGCAGTTCTTACGTTGAATTACCCAGGTGATAGCATTATTGGTATGCCATCAGCTACTACATTATGTATTATATATTAACCATTGCAGTGTGGTGTCTCATGGGTTTTTAATTGTTTTTAAGTTTGATAGCGCTGTATAAATTGTATCAATAAAACTGTGATATTTTGTGATATATAATGGTGTGGTGCTATTTGTGGTCATAATTCTAGTTGTACATTGTTCTCAGTGACTTAGCACACATTCATTTTCCCGGTGCTGCCAGAACTTTTGTTTGGTGGTTGAGCCTCCATATACCTCTCGACAGGCGTGGAGCTCACGAGTCCCTAAGGACTCTAACTTGTGATTTAAATGGGGCTTAATTGCCTTAGCTGTGCGGCTGGGAGAGAGGGGGTTAGTTACCCATAAGTCCGTCGGCTTTCCTGCGTTCCAAACGTCTTGCACGCGTCCTATTGGATGCGTTGCAAGACTCACTACTGCACACTTCCTCCTTCCGGTTTGAAGCCTAGAAACTTCCCTGACCCTTTCTCCCTATCTACCCCCAGAATCATCATTAGCCTTACACTCTTCCCGTTCACACTGGGGATAGCAAAACGCTGGCTTTTTTGTGATTATCGTATATTTAATACCATACATTTTTGCAATTGTGATTCACGTTTTAAAAACATTGCAATCATGATAGCTCTAAAATTGCAAAAAATGCTGCTTGTATCGCGTTTGCGTTTACCACAAATCTTCGGTAATTGCAACAGTGAGATCTCTACCATTCTACCATATAGTTTACATTACACTAGCGACTTAAAAAGCAGATTGGGCCCTTACAGGCTGTTAATAAGCACCTCTCTCTCCCCATCCATCCTCAGTAGCCTTACCCTTTTTTCTTCAGATCATACAGATCACATTGTAGGAATGTCATGTTTAGTCAATGACGGACAAAGTCAACAGTGGGCCCCTGTGCAGAATAAATGTAGGGGCCCCATGTGAGTGGGCGTGGTCATAACAGATCATGGGTTGATTCAAATATTGTCAATAACATAAAAGTATGTGAACCTTGCAACTTTATTACTCTTTTTGCCTGACTTTTTTTTCTCTTTTCCAGTATAATATGTATGCATGTATGAACAATCTTTTTTTACAGATCACTGTGTATGCATTTAACGTGTAGTATTTTATATCTGTTATTGTATGTGTTAATGCCTGTAAGTTCGTATTTTTTTGCCTGTCTTCTGTTTTTTTACAGATGGGGTTTACAACTATTTTTCATGTTGAGGAAGAATTTTGCATGTGAATTGTTATGGCGGTGACAGTTGGGCATATTTGTGTCTTTACATTCACTGTGCAGATTTTGCACATTAACTGTTAAAGAAGAGAAATCTGGAGAGGAATAGGGTGGCTATTGGGGAGGAGGAGGCCACAGTACAGGGTGGGCCATTTATATGGATACACTTTAATATGGCCATTTATATAGATACACCGTTTTATGTGAATGGTGAAGTTAACAAACAACCACCGCTATTGGTCTGACACTAACCCACATTGGAAAGATCCCTCCAAGACTGTTGGAACAAAAAACTTGATAGTATGTTGTGGTTTATGGGGTGTATCCATAGATACGATGTATCCATATAAATGGCCCACCCTGTAGTATCCTTTAGTTTTGCAATGTGTAATATTTTATTTCATCCATTATATGTGTAAATGCATGTATGTTGTTTTCTCTTTTTCTGTTTTGTCTCTCTTCTGTTTTTTTACAGATGGCGGTCGACAAGAAATTTTCATGTTGAAGAAGAGTTTGGCATCGGGTTTGTTATAACATGTATTTGTTCTTTGTCCTTGCAACTTTATTACTCGTTTTGTCTGACTTTTTTTCTCTTTTCCAGTATAATATGTATGCATGTATAAACAATCTTTTTTTACAGATCACTTTGTGTGCATTTTACGTGTAGTATTTTATATCTGTTATTGTATGTGTTAATGCATGTAAGTTGGTATTTTTTTGTCTGTCTTCTGATTTTTTGCAGATGGGGTTTACAAGTATTTTTCATGTTGAAGAAGAATTTTGCATGTGAATTGTTATGGCGGTGACAGTTGGGCAAATTTGTGTCTTCACATTCACTGTGCAGATTTTGCACACTAACTGTTAAAGAAAAGAAATCTGGAGAGGAATAGGGTGGCTATTGGGGAGGAGGAGGCCACAGTACAGGGTGGGCCATTTATATGGATACACTTTAATATGGCCATTTATATAGATACACCGTTTTATGTGAATGGTGAAGTTAACAAACAACCACCGCTATTGGTCTGACACTAACCCACATTGGAAAGATCCCTCCAAGACTGTTGGAACAAAAAAATTGATGGTGTGGTGTGGTTTATGGGGTGTATCCATAGATACGGTGTATCCATATAAATGGCCCACCCTGTAGTATCCTTTAGTTTTGCAATGTGTAATATTTTATTTCATCCATTATATGTGTAAATGCATGTATGTTGTTTTCTCTTTTTCTGTTTTGTCTCTCTTCTGTTTTTTTACAGATGGCGGTCGACAAGAAATTTTCATGTTGAAGAAGAGTTTGGCATCGGGTTTGTTATAACATGTATTTGTTCTTTCTCCTTGCAACTTTATTACTCTTTTTGTCTGACTTTTTTTTCTCTTTTCCAGTATAATATGTATGCATGTATGAACAATCTTTTTTTACAGATCACTTTGTGTGCATTTTACGTGTAGTATTTTATATCTGTTATTGTATGTGTTAATGCATGTAAGTTGGTATTTTTTTGTCTGTCTTCTGTTTTTTTACAGATGGGGTTTACAAGTATTTTTCATGTTGAGGAAGAATTTTGCATGTGAATTGTTATGGCGGTGACAGTTGGGCATATTTGTGTCTTCACATTCAATGTGCAGATTTTGCACACTAACTGTTGAAGAAAAGAAATCTGGAGAGGAATAGGGTGGCTATTGGGGAGGAGGAGGCCACAGTACAGGGTGGGCCATTTATATGGATACACTTTAATATGGCCATTTATATTGATACACCGTTTTATGTGAATGGTGAAGTTAACAAACAACCACCGCTATTGGTCTGACACTAACCCACATTGGAAAGATCCCTCCAAGACTGTTGGAACAAAAAACTTGATAGTATGGTGTGGTTTATGGGGTGTATCCATAGATACGGTGTATCCATATAAATGGCCCACCCTGTAGTATTCTTTAGTTTTGCAATGTGTAATATTTTATTTCATCCATTGTATGTGTAAATGCATGTATGTTGTTTTCTCTTTTTCTGTTTTGTCTCACTTCTGTTTTCTTACAGATGGCGGTCGACAAGAAATTTTCATGTTGAAGAAGAGTTTGGCATCGGGTTTGTTATAACATGTATTTGTTCTTTGTCCTTGCAACTTTATTACTCGTTTTGTCTGAATTTTTTTCTCTTTTCCAGTATAATATGTATGCATGTATAAACAATCTTTTTTTACAGATCACTTTGTGTGCATTTTACGTGTAGTATTTTATATCTGTTATTGTATGTGTTAATGCATCAAAGTTGGTATTTTTTTGTCTGTCTTCTGTTTTTTTACAGATGGGGTTTACAGTATTTTTCATGTTGAGGAAGAATTTTGCATGTGAATTGTTATGGCGGTGACTGTTGGGCATATTTGTGTCTTCACATTCACTGTGCAGATTTTGCACACTAACTGTTAAAGAAAAGAAATCTGGAGAGGAATAGGGTGGCTATTGGGGAGGAGGAGGCCACAGTACAGGGTGGGTCATTTATATGGATACACTTTAATATGGCCATTTATATAGATACACCGTTTTATGTGAATGGTGAAGTTAACAAACAACCACCGCTATTGGTCTGACACTAACCCACATTGGAAAGATCCCTCCAAGACTGTTGGAACAAAAAACTTGATAGTATGGTGTGGTTTATGGGGTGTATCCATAGATACGGTGTATCCATATAAATGGCCCACCCTGTAGTATCCTTTAGTTTTGCAATGTGTAATATTTTATTTCTTCCATTGTATGTGTAAATGCATGTATGTTGTTTTCTCTTTTTCTGTTTTGTCTCTCTTCTGTTTTCTTACAGATGGCGGTCGACAAGAAATTTTCATGTTGAAGAAGAGTTTGGCATCGGATTTGTTATATAACATGTATTTGTTCTTTCTCCTTGCAACTTTATTACTCTTTTAGTCTGACTTTTTTTTCTCTTTTCCAGTATAATATGTATGCATGTATGAACAATCTTTTTTTACAGATCACTTTGTGTGCATTTTACGTGTAGTATTTTATATCTGTTATTGTATGTGTTAATGCATGTAAGTTGGTATTTTTTTGTCTGTCTTCTGTTTTTTTACAGATGGGGTTTACAAGTATTTTTCATGTTGAGGAAGAATTTTGCATGTGAATTGTTATGGCGGTGACAGTTGGGCATATTTGTGTCTTCACATTCAATGTGCAGATTTTGCACACTAACTGTTAAAGAAAAGAAATCTGGAGAGGAATAGGGTGGCTATTGGGGAGGAGGAGGCCACAGTACAGGGTGGGCCATTTATATGGATACACTTTAATATGGCCATTTATATAGATACACCGTTTTATGTGAATGGTGAAGTTAACAAACAACCACCGCTATTGGTCTGACACTAACCCACATTGGAAAGATCCCTCCGAGACTGTTGGAACAAAAAACTTGATAGTATGGTGTGGTTTATGGGGTGTATCCATAGATACGGTGTATCCATATAAATGGCCCACCCTGTAGTATCCTTTAGTTTTGCAATGTGTAATATTTTATTTCATCCATTGTATGTGTAAATGCATGTATGTTGTTTTCTCTTTTTCTGTTTTGTCTCTCTTCTGTTTTTTTACAGATGGCAGTCGACAAGAAATTTTCATGTTGAAGAAGAGTTTGGCATCGGTTTGTTATATAACATGTATTTGTTCTTTCTCCTTGCAACTTTATTACTCTTTTTGTCTGACTTTTTTTTCTCTTTTCCAGTATAATATGTATGCATGTATGAACAATCTTTTTTTACAGATCACTTTGTGTGCATTTTACGTGTAGTATTTTATATCTGTTATTGTATGTGTTAATGCATGTAAGTTGGTATTTTTTTGTCTGTCTTCTGTTTTTTTACAGATGGGGTTTACAAGTATTTTTCATGTTGAGGAAGAATTTTGCATGTGAATTGTTATGGCGGTGACAGTTGGGCATATTTGTGTCTTCACATTCAATGTGCAGATTTTGCACACTAACTGTTAAAGAAAAGAAATCTGGAGAGGAATAGGGTGGCTATTGGGGAGGAGGAGGCCACAGTACAGGGTGGGCCATTTATATGGATACACTTTAATATGGCCATTTATATTGATACACCGTTTTATGTGAATGGTGAAGTTAACAAACAACCACCGCTATTGGTCTGACACTAACCCACATTGGAAAGATCCCTCCAAGACTGTTGGAACAAAAAACTTGATAGTATGGTGTGGTTTATGGGGTGTATCCATAGATACGGTGTATCCATATAAATGGCCCACCCTGTAGTATTCTTTAGTTTTGCAATGTGTAATATTTTATTTCATCCATTGTATGTGTAAATGCATGTATGTTGTATTCTCTTTTTCTGTTTTGTCTCACTTCTGTTTTCTTACAGATGGCGGTCGACAAGAAATTTTCATGTTGAAGAAGAGTTTGGCATCGGGTTTGTTATAACATGTATTTGTTCTTTGTCCTTGCAACTTTATTACTCGTTTTGTCTGAATTTTTTTCTCTTTTCCAGTATAATATGTATGCATGTATAAACAATCTTTTTTTACAGATCACTTTGTGTGCATTTTACGTGTAGTATTTTATATCTGTTATTGTATGTGTTAATGCATCAAAGTTGGTATTTTTTTGTCTGTCTTCTGTTTTTTTACAGATGGGGTTTACAGTATTTTTCATGTTGAGGAAGAATTTTGCATGTGAATTGTTATGGCGGTGACTGTTGGGCATATTTGTGTCTTCACATTCACTGTGCAGATTTTGCACACTAACTGTTAAAGAAAAGAAATCTGGAGAGGAATAGGGTGGCTATTGGGGAGGAGGAGGCCACAGTACAGGGTGGGTCATTTATATGGATACACTTTAATATGGCCATTTATATAGATACACCGTTTTATGTGAATGGTGAAGTTAACAAACAACCACCGCTATTGGTCTGACACTAACCCACATTGGAAAGATCCCTCCAAGACTGTTGGAACAAAAAACTTGATAGTATGGTGTGGTTTATGGGGTGTATCCATAGATACGGTGTATCCATATAAATGGCCCACCCTGTAGTATCCTTTAGTTTTGCAATGTGTAATATTTTATTTCTTCCATTGTATGTGTAAATGCATGTATGTTGTTTTCTCTTTTTCTGTTTTGTCTCTCTTCTGTTTTCTTACAGATGGCGGTCGACAAGAAATTTTCATGTTGAAGAAGAGTTTGGCATCGGGTTTGTTATATAACATGTATTTGTTCTTTCTCCTTGCAACTTTATTACTCTTTTAGTCTGACTTTTTTTTCTCTTTTCCAGTATAATATGTATGCATGTATGAACAATCTTTTTTTACAGATCACTTTGTGTGCATTTTACGTGTAGTATTTTATATCTGTTATTGTATGTGTTAATGCATGTAAGTTGGTATTTTTTTGTCTGTCTTCTGTTTTTTTACAGATGGGGTTTACAAGTATTTTTCATGTTGAGGAAGAATTTTGCATGTGAATTGTTATGGCGGTGACAGTTGGGCATATTTGTGTCTTCACATTCAATGTGCAGATTTTGCACACTAACTGTTAAAGAAAAGAAATCTGGAGAGGAATAGGGTGGCTATTGGGGAGGAGGAGGCCACAGTACAGGGTGGGCCATTTATATGGATACACTTTAATATGGCCATTTATATAGATACACCGTTTTATGTGAATGGTGAAGTTAACAAACAACCACCGCTATTGGTCTGACACTAACCCACATTGGAAAGATCCCTCCAAGACTGTTGGAACAAAAAACTTGATAGTATGGTGTGGTTTATGGGGTGTATCCATAGATACGGTGTATCCATATAAATGGCCCACCCTGTAGTATCCTTTAGTTTTGCAATGTGTAATATTTTATTTCATCCATTGTATGTGTAAATGCATGTATGTTGTTTTCTCTTTTTCTGTTTTGTCTCTCTTCTGTTTTTTTACAGATGGCAGTCGACAAGAAATTTTCATGTTGAAGAAGAGTTTGGCATCGGGTTTGTTATATAACATGTATTTGTTCTTTCTCCTTGCAACTTTATTACTCTTTTTGTCTGACTTTTTTTTCTCTTTTCCAGTATAATATGTATGCATGTATGAACAATCTTTTTTTACAGATCACTTTGTGTGCATTTTACGTGTAGTATTTTATATCTGTTATTGTATGTGTTAATGCATGTAAGTTGGTATTTTTTTGTCTGTCTTCTGTTTTTTTACAGATGGGGTTTACAAGTATTTTTCATGTTGAGGAAGAATTTTGCATGTGAATTGTTATGGCGGTGACAGTTGGGCATATTTGTGTCTTCACATTCAATGTGCAGATTTTGCACACTAACTGTTAAAGAAAAGAAATCTGGAGAGGAATAGGGTGGCTATTGGGGAGGAGGAGGCCACAGTACAGGGTGGGCCATTTATATGGATACACTTTAATATGGCCATTTATATTGATACACCGTTTTATGTGAATGGTGAAGTTAACAAACAACCACCGCTATTGGTCTGACACTAACCCACATTGGAAAGATCCCTCCAAGACTGTTGGAACAAAAAACTTGATAGTATGGTGTGGTTTATGGGGTGTATCCATAGATACGGTGTATCCATATAAATGGCCCACCCTGTAGTATTCTTTAGTTTTGCAATGTGTAATATTTTATTTCATCCATTGTATGTGTAAATGCATGTATGTTGTTTTCTCTTTTTCTGTTTTGTCTCACTTCTGTTTTCTTACAGATGGCGGTCGACAAGAAATTTTCATGTTGAAGAAGAGTTTGGCATCGGGTTTGTTATAACATGTATTTGTTCTTTGTCCTTGCAACTTTATTACTCGTTTTGTCTGAATTTTTTTCTCTTTTCCAGTATAATATGTATGCATGTATAAACAATCTTTTTTTACAGATCACTTTGTGTGCATTTTACGTGTAGTATTTTATATCTGTTATTGTATGTGTTAATGCATCAAAGTTGGTATTTTTTTGTCTGTCTTCTGTTTTTTTACAGATGGGGTTTACAGTATTTTTCATGTTGAGGAAGAATTTTGCATGTGAATTGTTATGGCGGTGACTGTTGGGCATATTTGTGTCTTCACATTCACTGTGCAGATTTTGCACACTAACTGTTAAAGAAAAGAAATCTGGAGAGGAATAGGGTGGCTATTGGGGAGGAGGAGGCCACAGTACAGGGTGGGTCATTTATATGGATACACTTTAATATGGCCATTTATATAGATACACCGTTTTATGTGAATGGTGAAGTTAACAAACAACCACCGCTATTGGTCTGACACTAACCCACATTGGAAAGATCCCTCCAAGACTGTTGGAACAAAAAACTTGATAGTATGGTGTGGTTTATGGGGTGTATCCATAGAAACGGTGTATCCATATAAATGGCCCACCCTGTAGTATCCTTTAGTTTTGCAATGTGTAATATTTTATTTCTTCCATTGTATGTGTAAATGCATGTATGTTGTTTTCTCTTTTTCTGTTTTGTCTCACTTCTGTTTTCTTACAGATGGCGGTCAACAAGAAATTTTCATGTTGAAGAAGAGTTTGGCATCGGGTTTGTTATAACATGTATTTGTTCTTTGTCCTTGCAACTTTATTACTCGTTTTGTCTGACTTTTTTTCTGTTTTCCAGTATAATATGTATGCATGTATAAACAATCTTTTTTTACAGATCACTTTGTGTGCATTTTACGTGTAGTATTTTATATCTGTTATTGTATGTGTTAATGCATGTAAGTTGGTATTTTTTTGTCTGTCTTCTGCTTTTTTACAGATGGGGTTTACAACTATTTTTCATGTTGAGGAAGAATTTTGCATGTGAATTGTTATGGCGGTGACAGTTGGGCATATTTGTGTCTTCAGATTCACTGTGCAGATTTTGCACACTAACTGTTAAAGAAAAGAAATCTGGAGAGGAATAGGGTGGCTATTGGGGAAGGGGAGGCCACAGTACAGAGTGGGCCATTTATATGGATACACTTTAATATGGCCATTTATATAGATACACCGTTTTATGTGAATGGTGAAGTTAACAAACAACCACCACTATTGGTCTGACACTAACCCACATTGGAAAGATCCCTCCAAGACTGTTGGAACGAAAAACTTGATAGTATGGTGTGGTTTATGGGGTGTATCCATAGATACGGTGTATCCATATAAATGGCCCACCCTGTAGTATCCTTTAGGTTTGCAATGCGTAATATTTTATTTCATCCATTGTATGTGTAAATGCATGTATGTTGTTTTCTCTTTTTCTGTTTTGTCTCTCTTCTGTTTTTTTTTACAGATGGCAGTCGACAAGAAATTTTCATGTGGAAGAAGAGTTTGGCATCGGGTTTGTTATAACATGTATTTGTTCTTTCTCCTTGCAACTTTATTACTCTTTTTGTCTGACTTTTTTTTCTCTTTTCCAGTATAATATGTATGCATGTATGAACAATCTTTTTTTACAGATCACTGTGTATGCATTTAACGTGTAGTATTTTATATCTGTTATTGTATGTGTTAATGTCTGTAAGTTGGTATTTTTTGTCTGTCTTCTGTTTTTTTACAGATGGGGTTTACAAGTATTTTTCATGTTGAGGAAGAATTTTGCATGTGAATTGTTATGGCGGTGACAGTTAGGCATATTTGTGTCTTCACATTTACTGTGCAGATTTTGCACATTAACTGTTAAAGAAGAGAAATCTGGAGAGGAATAGGGTGGCTATTGGGGAGGAGGAGGCCACAGTACAGGGTGGGCCATTTATATGGATACACTTTAATATGGCCATTTATATAGATACACCGTTTTATGTGAATGGTGAAGTTAACAAACAACCACCGCTATTGGTCTGACACTAACCCACATTGGAAAGATCCCTCCAAGACTGTTGGAACAAAAAAATTGATGGTGTGGTGAAGTTTATGGGGTGTATCCATAGATACGGTGTATCCATATAAATGGCCCACCCTGTAGTATCCTTTAGTTTTGCAATGTGTAATATTTTATTTCATCCATTGTATGTGTAAATGCATGTATGTTGTTTTCTCTTTTTCTGTTTTGTCTCTCTTCTGTTTTTTTACAGATGGTGGTCGACAAGAAATTTTCATGTTGAAGAAGAGTTTGGCATCGGGTTTGTTATAACATGTATTTGTTCTTTGTCCTTGCAACTTTATTACTCGTTTTGTCTGACTTTTTTTCTCTTTTCCAGTATAATATGTATGCATGTATAAACAATCTTTTTTTACAGATCACTTTGTGTGCATTTTACGTGTAGTATTTTATATCTGTTATTGTATGTGTTAATGCATGTAAGTTGGTATTTTTTGTCTGTCTTCTGCTTTTTTACAGATGGGGTTTACAAGTATTTTTCATGTTGAAGAAGAACTTTGCATGTGAATTGTTATGGCGGTGACAGTTGGGCATATTTGTGTCTTTACATTCACTGTGCAGATTTTGCACATTAACTGTTAAAGAAGAGAAATCTGGAGAGGAATAGGGTGGCTATTGGGGAGGAGGAGGCCACAGTACAGGGTGGGCCATTTATATGGATACACTTTAATATGGCCATTTATATAGATACACCGTTTTATGTGAATGGTGAAGTTAACAAACAACCACCGCTATTGGTCTGACACTAACCCACATTGGAAAGATCCCTCCAAGACTGTTGGAACAAAAAAATTGATGGTGTGGTGTGGTTTATGGGGTGTATCCATAGATACGGTGTATCCATATAAATGGCCCACCCTGTAGTAATCTTTCGTTTTGCAATGTGTAATATTTTATTTCATCCATTGTATGTGTAAATGCATGTATGTTGTTTTCTCTTTTTCTGTTTTGTCTCTCTTCTGTTTTTTTACAGATGGCGGTCGACAAGAAATTTTCATGTTGAAGAAGAGTTTGGCATCGGGTTTGTTATAACATGTATTTATTCTTTGTCCTTGCAACTTTATTACTCGTTTTGTCTGACTTTTTTTCTCTTTTCCAGTATAATATGTATGCATGTATAAACAATCTTTTTTTACAGATCACTTTGTGTGCATTTTACGTGTAGTATTTTATATCTGTTATTGTATGTGTTAATGCATGTAAGTTGGTATTTTTTTTGTCTGTCTTCTGATTTTTTGCAGATGGGGTTTACAAGTATTTTTCATGTTGAAGAAGAATTTTGCATGTGAATTGTTATGGCGGTGACAGTTGGGCAAATTTGTGTCTTCACATTCACTGTGCAGATTTTGCACACTAACTGTTAAAGAAAAGAAATCTGGAGAGGAATAGGGTGGCTATTGGGGAGGAGGAGGCCACAGTACAGGGTGGGCCATTTATATGGATACACTTTAATATGGCCATTTATATAGATACACCGTTTTATGTGAATGGTGAAGTTAACAAACAACCACCGCTATTGGTCTGACACTAACCCACATTGGAAAGATCCCTCCAAGACTGTTGGAACAAAAAACTTGATAGTATGGTGTGGTTTATGGGGTGTATCCATAGATACGGTGTATCCATATAAATGGCCCACCCTGTAGTATCCTTTAGGTTTGCAATGCGTAATATTTTATTTCATCCATTGTATGTGTAAATGCATGTATGTTGTTTTCTCTTTTTCTGTTTTGTCTCTCTTCTGTTTTTTTTTACAGATGGCAGTCGACAAGAAATTTTCATGTGGAAGAAGAGTTTGGCATCGGGTTTGTTATAACATGTATTTGTTCTTTCTCCTTGCAACTTTATTACTCTTTTTGTCTGACTTTTTTTTCTCTTTTCCAGTATAATATGTATGCATGTATGAACAATCTTTTTTTACAGATCACTGTGTATGCATTTAACGTGTAGTATTTTATATCTGTTATTGTATGTGTTAATGTCTGTAAGTTGGTATTTTTTGTCTGTCTTCTGTTTTTTTACAGATGGGGTTTACAAGTATTTTTCATGTTGAGGAAGAATTTTGCATGTGAATTGTTATGGCGGTGACAGTTAGGCATATTTGTGTCTTCACATTTACTGTGCAGATTTTGCACATTAACTGTTAAAGAAGAGAAATCTGGAGAGGAATAGGGTGGCTATTGGGGAGGAGGAGGCCACAGTACAGGGTGGGCCATTTATATGGATACACTTTAATATGGCCATTTATATAGATACACCGTTTTATGTGAATGGTGAAGTTAACAAACAACCACCGCTATTGGTCTGACACTAACCCACATTGGAAAGATCCCTCCAAGACTGTTGGAACAAAAAAATTGATGGTGTGGTGAAGTTTATGGGGTGTATCCATAGATACGGTGTATCCATATAAATGGCCCACCCTGTAGTATCCTTTAGTTTTGCAATGTGTAATATTTTATTTCATCCATTGTATGTGTAAATGCATGTATGTTGTTTTCTCTTTTTCTGTTTTGTCTCTCTTCTGTTTTTTTACAGATGGTGGTCGACAAGAAATTTTCATGTTGAAGAAGAGTTTGGCATCGGGTTTGTTATAACATGTATTTGTTCTTTGTCCTTGCAACTTTATTACTCGTTTTGTCTGACTTTTTTTCTCTTTTCCAGTATAATATGTATGCATGTATAAACAATCTTTTTTTACAGATCACTTTGTGTGCATTTTACGTGTAGTATTTTATATCTGTTATTGTATGTGTTAATGCATGTAAGTTGGTATTTTTTGTCTGTCTTCTGCTTTTTTACAGATGGGGTTTACAAGTATTTTTCATGTTGAAGAAGAACTTTGCATGTGAATTGTTATGGCGGTGACAGTTGGGCATATTTGTGTCTTTACATTCACTGTGCAGATTTTGCACATTAACTGTTAAAGAAGAGAAATCTGGAGAGGAATAGGGTGGCTATTGGGGAGGAGGAGGCCACAGTACAGGGTGGGCCATTTATATGGATACACTTTAATATGGCCATTTATATAGATACACCGTTTTATGTGAATGGTGAAGTTAACAAACAACCACCGCTATTGGTCTGACACTAACCCACATTGGAAAGATCCCTCCAAGACTGTTGGAACAAAAAACTTGATAGTATGTTGTGGTTTATGGGGTGTATCCATAGATACGGTGTATCCATATAAATGGCCCACCCTGTAGTATCCTTTAGTTTTGCAATGTGTAATATTTTATTTCATCCATTATATGTGTAAATGCATGTATGTTGTTTTCTCTTTTTCTGTTTTGTCTCTCTTCTGTTTTTTTACAGATGGCGGTCGACAAGAAATTTTCATGTTGAAGAAGAGTTTGGCATCGGGTTTGTTATAACATGTATTTGTTCTTTGTCCTTGCAACTTTATTACTCGTTTTGTCTGACTTTTTTTCTCTTTTCCAGTATAATATGTATGCATGTATAAACAATCTTTTTTTACAGATCACTTTGTGTGCATTTTACGTGTAGTATTTTATATCTGTTATTGTATGTGTTAATGCATGTAAGTTGGTATTTTTTTGTCTGTCTTCTGATTTTTTGCAGATGGGGTTTACAAGTATTTTTCATGTTGAAGAAGAATTTTGCATGTGAATTGTTATGGCGGTGACAGTTGGGCAAATTTGTGTCTTCACATTCACTGTGCAGATTTTGCACACTAACTGTTAAAGAAAAGAAATCTGGAGAGGAATAGGGTGGCTATTGGGGAGGAGGAGGCCACAGTACAGGGTGGGCCATTTATATGGATACACTTTAATATGGCCATTTATATAGATACACCGTTTTATGTGAATGGTGAAGTTAACAAACAACCACCGCTATTGGTCTGACACTAACCCACATTGGAAAGATCCCTCCAAGACTGTTGGAACAAAAAAATTGATGGTGTGGTGTGGTTTATGGGGTGTATCCATAGATACGGTGTATCCATATAAATGGCCCACCCTGTAGTAATCTTTCGTTTTGCAATGTGTAATATTTTATTTCATCCATTGTATGTGTAAATGCATGTATGTTGTTTTCTCTTTTTCTGTTTTGTCTCTCTTCTGTTTTTTTACAGATGGCGGTCGACAAGAAATTTTCATGTTGAAGAAGAGTTTGGCATCGGGTTTGTTATAACATGTATTTATTCTTTGTCCTTGCAACTTTATTACTCGTTTTGTCTGACTTTTTTTCTCTTTTCCAGTATAATATGTATGCATGTATAAACAATCTTTTTTTACAGATCACTTTGTGTGCATTTTACGTGTAGTATTTTATATCTGTTATTGTATGTGTTAATGCATGTAAGTTGGTATTTTTTTTGTCTGTCTTCTGATTTTTTGCAGATGGGGTTTACAAGTATTTTTCATGTTGAAGAAGAATTTTGCATGTGAATTGTTATGGCGGTGACAGTTGGGCAAATTTGTGTCTTCACATTCACTGTGCAGATTTTGCACACTAACTGTTAAAGAAAAGAAATCTGGAGAGGAATAGGGTGGCTATTGGGGAGGAGGAGGCCACAGTACAGGGTGGGCCATTTATATGGATACACTTTAATATGGCCATTTATATAGATACACCGTTTTATGTGAATGGTGAAGTTAACAAACAACCACCGCTATTGGTCTGACACTAACCCACATTGGAAAGATCCCTCCAAGACTGTTGGAACAAAAAACTTGATAGTATGGTGTGGTTTATGGGGTGTATCCATAGATACCGTGTATCCATATAAATGGCCCACCCTGTAGTATCCTTTAGTTTTGCAATGTGTAATATTTTATTTCATCCATTGTATGTGTAAATGCATGTATGTTGTTTTCTCTTTTTCTGTTTTGTCTCTCTTCTGTTTTTTTACAGATGGCAGTCGACAAGAAATTTTCATGTGGAAGAAGAGTTTGGCATCGGGTTTGTTATAACATGTATTTGTTCTTTGTCCTTGCAACTTTATTACTCGTTTTGTCTAACTTTTTTTCTGTTTTCCAGTATAATATGTATGCATGTATAAACAATCTTTTTTTACAGATCACTTTGTGTGCATTTTATGTGTAGTATTTTATATCTGTTATTGTATGTGTTAATGCATGTAAGTTGGTATTTTTTTGTCTGTCTTCTGCTTTTTTACAGATGGGGTTAACAAGTATTTTTCATGTTGAAGAAGAACTTTGCATGTGAATTGTTATGGCGGTGACAGTTGGGCATATTTGTGTCTTCACATTCACTGTGCAGATTTTGCAAACTAACTGTTAAAGAAAAGAAATCTGGAGAGGAATAGGGTGGCTATTGGGGAGGAGGAGGCCACAGTACAGGGTGGGCCATTTATATGGATACACTTTAATATGGCCATTTATATAGATACACCGTTTTATGTGAATGGTGAAGTTAACAAACAACCACCGCTATTGGTCTGACACTAACCCACATTGGAAAGATCCCTCCAAGACTGTTGGAACAAAAAAATTGATGGTGTGGTGTGGTTTATGGGGTGTATCCATAGATACGGTGTATCCATATAAATGGCCCACCCTGTAGTAATCTTTCGTTTTGCAATGTGTAATATTTTATTTCATCCATTGTATGTGTAAATGCATGTATGTTGTTTTCTCTTTTTCTGTTTTGTCTCTCTTCTGTTTTTTTACAGATGGCGGTCGACAAGAAATTTTCATGTTGAAGAAGAGTTTGGCATCGGGTTTGTTATAACATGTATTTATTCTTTGTCCTTGCAACTTTATTACTCGTTTTGTCTGACTTTTTTTCTCTTTTCCAGTATAATATGTATGCATGTATAAACAATCTTTTTTTACAGATCACTTTGTGTGCATTTTACGTGTAGTATTTTATATCTGTTATTGTATGTGTTAATGCATGTAAGTTGGTATTTTTTTTGTCTGTCTTCTGATTTTTTGCAGATGGGGTTTACAAGTATTTTTCATGTTGAAGAAGAATTTTGCATGTGAATTGTTATGGCGGTGACAGTTGGGCAAATTTGTGTCTTCACATTCACTGTGCAGATTTTGCACACTAACTGTTAAAGAAAAGAAATCTGGAGAGGAATAGGGTGGCTATTGGGGAGGAGGAGGCCACAGTACAGGGTGGGCCATTTATATGGATACACTTTAATATGGCCATTTATATAGATACACCGTTTTATGTGAATGGTGAAGTTAACAAACAACCACCGCTATTGGTCTGACACTAACCCACATTGGAAAGATCCCTCCAAGACTGTTGGAACAAAAAACTTGATAGTATGGTGTGGTTTATGGGGTGTATCCATAGATACCGTGTATCCATATAAATGGCCCACCCTGTAGTATCCTTTAGTTTTGCAATGTGTAATATTTTATTTCATCCATTGTATGTGTAAATGCATGTATGTTGTTTTCTCTTTTTCTGTTTTGTCTCTCTTCTGTTTTTTTACAGATGGCAGTCGACAAGAAATTTTCATGTGGAAGAAGAGTTTGGCATCGGGTTTGTTATAACATGTATTTGTTCTTTGTCCTTGCAACTTTATTACTCGTTTTGTCTAACTTTTTTTCTGTTTTCCAGTATAATATGTATGCATGTATAAACAATCTTTTTTTACAGATCACTTTGTGTGCATTTTACGTGTAGTATTTTATATCTGTTATTGTATGTGTTAATGCATGTAAGTTGGTATTTTTTTGTCTGTCTTCTGCTTTTTTACAGATGGGGTTAACAAGTATTTTTCATGTTGAAGAAGAACTTTGCATGTGAATTGTTGTGGCGGTGACAGTTGGGCATATTTGTGTCTTCACATTCACTGTGCAGATTTTGCAAACTAACTGTTAAAGAAAAGAAATCTGGAGAGGAATAGGGTGGCTATTGGGGAGGAGGAGGCCACAGTACAGGGTGGGCCATTTATATGGATACACTTTAATATGGCCATTTATATAGATACACCGTTTTATGTGAATGGTGAAGTTAACAAACAACCACCGCTATTGGTCTGACACTAACCCACATTGGAAAGATCCCTCCAAGACTGTTGGAACAAAAAACTTGATAGCATGGTGTGGTTTATGGGGTGTATCCATAGATACGGTGTATCCATATAAATGGCCCACCCTGTAGTATCCTTTAGTTTTGCAATGTGTAATATTTTATTTCTTCCATTGTATGTGTAAATGCATGTATGTTGTTTACTGTTTTTCTGTTTTGTCTCACTTCTGTTTTCTTACAGATGGCGGTCAACAAGAAATTTTCATGTTGAAGAAGAGTTTGGCATCGGGTTTGTTATAACATGTATTTGTTCTTTGTCCTTGCAACTTTATTACTCGTTTTGTCTAACTTTTTTTCTGTTTTCCAGTATAATATGTATGCATGTATAAACAATCTTTTTTTACAGATCACTTTGTGTGCATTTTACGTGTAGTATTTTATATCTGTTATTGTATGTGTTAATGCATGTAAGTTGGTATTTTTTTGTCTGTCTTCTGTTTTTTTACAGATAGGGTTTACAAGTATTTTTCATGTTGAGGAAGAATTTTGCATGTGAATTGTTATGGCGGTGACAGTTGGGCATATTTGTGTCTTCACATTCAATGTGCAGATTTTGCACACTAACTGTTAAAGAAAAGAAATCTGGAGAGGAATAGGGTGGCTATTGGGGAGGAGGAGGCCACAGTACAGGGTGGGCCATTTATATGGATACACTTTAATATGGCCATTTATATAGATACACCATTTTATGTGAATGGTGAAGTTAACAAACAACCACCGCTATTGGTCTGACACTAACCCACATTGGAAAGATCCCTCCAAGACTGTTGGAACAAAAAACTTGATAGTATGGTGTGGTTTATGGGGTGTATCCATAGATACGGTGTATCCATATAAATGGCCCACCCTGTAGTATCCTTTAGTTTTGCAATGTGTAATATTTTATTTCATCCATTGGATGTGTAAATGCATGTATGTTGTTTTCTCTTTTTCTGTTTTGTCTCTCTTCTGTTTTTTTACAGATGGCAGTCGACAAGAAATTTTCATGTGGAAGAAGAGTTTGGCATCGGGTTTGTTATAACATGTATTTGTTCTTTGTCCTTGCAACTTTATTACTCGTTTTGTCTGACTTTTTTTCTGTTTTCCAGTATAATATGTATGCATGTATAAACAATCTTTTTTTACAGATCACTTTGTGTGCATTTTACGTGTAGTATTTTATATCTGTTATTGTATGTGTTAATGCATGTAAGTTGGTATTTTTTTGTCTGTCTTCTGCTTTTTTACAGATGGGGTTTACAACTATTTTTCATGGTGAAGAATTTTGCATGTGAATTGTTATGGCGGTGACAGTTGGGCATATTTGTGTCTTCACATTCACTGTGCAGATTTTGCAAACTAACTGTTAAAGAAAAGAAATCTGGAGAGGAATAGGGTGGCTATTGGGGAGGAGGAGGCCACAGTACAGGGTGGGCCATTTATATGGATACACTTTAATATGGCCATTTATATAGATACACCGTTTTATGTGAATGGTGAAGTTAACAAACAACCACCGCTATTGGTCTGACACTAACCCACATTGGAAAGATCCCTCCAAGACTGTTGGAACAAAAAACTTGATAGCATGGTGTGGTTTATGGGGTGTATCCATAGATACGGTGTATCCATATAAATGGCCCACCCTGTAGTATCCTTTAGTTTTGCAATGTGTAATATTTTATTTCTTCCATTGTATGTGTAAATGCATGTATGTTGTTTTCTCTTTTTCTGTTTTGTCTCTCTTCTGTTTTTTTACAGATGGCGGTCGACAAGAAATTTTCATGTTGAAGAAGAGTTTGGCATCGGGTTTGTTATAACATGTATTTATTCTTTGTCCTTGCAACTTTATTACTCGTTTTGTCTGACTTTTTTTCTCTTTTCCAGTATAATATGTATGCATGTATAAACAATCTTTTTTTACAGATCACTTTGTGTGCATTTTACGTGTAGTATTTTATATCTGTTATTGTATGTGTTAATGCATGTAAGTTGGTATTTTTTTGTCTGTCTTCTGATTTTTTGCAGATGGGGTTTACAAGTATTTTTCATGTTGAAGAAGAATTTTGCATGTGAATTGTTATGGCGGTGACAGTTGGGCAAATTTGTGTCTTCACATTCACTGTGCAGATTTTGCACACTAACTGTTAAAGAAAAGAAATCTGGAGAGGAATAGGGTGGCTATTGGGGAGGAGGAGGCCACAGTACAGGGTGGGCCATTTATATGGATACACTTTAATATGGCCATTTATATAGATACACCGTTTTATGTGAATGGTGAAGTTAACAAACAACCACCGCTATTGGTCTGACACTAACCCACATTGGAAAGATCCCTCCAAGACTGTTGGAACAAAAAAATTGATGGTGTGGTGTGGTTTATGGGGTGTATCCATAGATACGGTGTATCCATATAAATGGCCCACCCTGTAGTAATCTTTCGTTTTGCAATGTGTAATATTTTATTTCATCCATTGTATGTGTAAATGCATGTATGTTGTTTTCTCTTTTTCTGTTTTGTCTCTCTTCTGTTTTTTTACAGATGGCGGTCGACAAGAAATTTTCATGTTGAAGAAGAGTTTGGCATCGGGTTTGTTATAACATGTATTTATTCTTTGTCCTTGCAACTTTATTACTCGTTTTGTCTGACTTTTTTTCTCTTTTCCAGTATAATATGTATGCATGTATAAACAATCTTTTTTTACAGATCACTTTGTGTGCATTTTACGTGTAGTATTTTATATCTGTTATTGTATGTGTTAATGCATGTAAGTTGGTATTTTTTTTGTCTGTCTTCTGATTTTTTGCAGATGGGGTTTACAAGTATTTTTCATGTTGAAGAAGAATTTTGCATGTGAATTGTTATGGCGGTGACAGTTGGGCAAATTTGTGTCTTCACATTCACTGTGCAGATTTTGCACACTAACTGTTAAAGAAAAGAAATCTGGAGAGGAATAGGGTGGCTATTGGGGAGGAGGAGGCCACAGTACAGGGTGGGCCATTTATATGGATACACTTTAATATGGCCATTTATATAGATACACCGTTTTATGTGAATGGTGAAGTTAACAAACAACCACCGCTATTGGTCTGACACTAACCCACATTGGAAAGATCCCTCCAAGACTGTTGGAACAAAAAACTTGATAGTATGGTGTGGTTTATGGGGTGTATCCATAGATACCGTGTATCCATATAAATGGCCCACCCTGTAGTATCCTTTAGTTTTGCAATGTGTAATATTTTATTTCATCCATTGTATGTGTAAATGCATGTATGTTGTTTTCTCTTTTTCTGTTTTGTCTCTCTTCTGTTTTTTTACAGATGGCAGTCGACAAGAAATTTTCATGTGGAAGAAGAGTTTGGCATCGGGTTTGTTATAACATGTATTTGTTCTTTGTCCTTGCAACTTTATTACTCGTTTTGTCTAACTTTTTTTCTGTTTTCCAGTATAATATGTATGCATGTATAAACAATCTTTTTTTACAGATCACTTTGTGTGCATTTTATGTGTAGTATTTTATATCTGTTATTGTATGTGTTAATGCATGTAAGTTGGTATTTTTTTGTCTGTCTTCTGCTTTTTTACAGATGGGGTTAACAAGTATTTTTCATGTTGAAGAAGAACTTTGCATGTGAATTGTTATGGCGGTGACAGTTGGGCATATTTGTGTCTTCACATTCACTGTGCAGATTTTGCAAACTAACTGTTAAAGAAAAGAAATCTGGAGAGGAATAGGGTGGCTATTGGGGAGGAGGAGGCCACAGTACAGGGTGGGCCATTTATATGGATACACTTTAATATGGCCATTTATATAGATACACCGTTTTATGTGAATGGTGAAGTTAACAAACAACCACCGCTATTGGTCTGACACTAACCCACATTGGAAAGATCCCTCCAAGACTGTTGGAACAAAAAAATTGATGGTGTGGTGTGGTTTATGGGGTGTATCCATAGATACGGTGTATCCATATAAATGGCCCACCCTGTAGTAATCTTTCGTTTTGCAATGTGTAATATTTTATTTCATCCATTGTATGTGTAAATGCATGTATGTTGTTTTCTCTTTTTCTGTTTTGTCTCTCTTCTGTTTTTTTACAGATGGCGGTCGACAAGAAATTTTCATGTTGAAGAAGAGTTTGGCATCGGGTTTGTTATAACATGTATTTATTCTTTGTCCTTGCAACTTTATTACTCGTTTTGTCTGACTTTTTTTCTCTTTTCCAGTATAATATGTATGCATGTATAAACAATCTTTTTTTACAGATCACTTTGTGTGCATTTTACGTGTAGTATTTTATATCTGTTATTGTATGTGTTAATGCATGTAAGTTGGTATTTTTTTTGTCTGTCTTCTGATTTTTTGCAGATGGGGTTTACAAGTATTTTTCATGTTGAAGAAGAATTTTGCATGTGAATTGTTATGGCGGTGACAGTTGGGCAAATTTGTGTCTTCACATTCACTGTGCAGATTTTGCACACTAACTGTTAAAGAAAAGAAATCTGGAGAGGAATAGGGTGGCTATTGGGGAGGAGGAGGCCACAGTACAGGGTGGGCCATTTATATGGATACACTTTAATATGGCCATTTATATAGATACACCGTTTTATGTGAATGGTGAAGTTAACAAACAACCACCGCTATTGGTCTGACACTAACCCACATTGGAAAGATCCCTCCAAGACTGTTGGAACAAAAAACTTGATAGTATGGTGTGGTTTATGGGGTGTATCCATAGATACCGTGTATCCATATAAATGGCCCACCCTGTAGTATCCTTTAGTTTTGCAATGTGTAATATTTTATTTCATCCATTGTATGTGTAAATGCATGTATGTTGTTTTCTCTTTTTCTGTTTTGTCTCTCTTCTGTTTTTTTACAGATGGCAGTCGACAAGAAATTTTCATGTGGAAGAAGAGTTTGGCATCGGGTTTGTTATAACATGTATTTGTTCTTTGTCCTTGCAACTTTATTACTCGTTTTGTCTAACTTTTTTTCTGTTTTCCAGTATAATATGTATGCATGTATAAACAATCTTTTTTTACAGATCACTTTGTGTGCATTTTACGTGTAGTATTTTATATCTGTTATTGTATGTGTTAATGCATGTAAGTTGGTATTTTTTTGTCTGTCTTCTGCTTTTTTACAGATGGGGTTAACAAGTATTTTTCATGTTGAAGAAGAACTTTGCATGTGAATTGTTGTGGCGGTGACAGTTGGGCATATTTGTGTCTTCACATTCACTGTGCAGATTTTGCAAACTAACTGTTAAAGAAAAGAAATCTGGAGAGGAATAGGGTGGCTATTGGGGAGGAGGAGGCCACAGTACAGGGTGGGCCATTTATATGGATACACTTTAATATGGCCATTTATATAGATACACCGTTTTATGTGAATGGTGAAGTTAACAAACAACCACCGCTATTGGTCTGACACTAACCCACATTGGAAAGATCCCTCCAAGACTGTTGGAACAAAAAACTTGATAGCATGGTGTGGTTTATGGGGTGTATCCATAGATACGGTGTATCCATATAAATGGCCCACCCTGTAGTATCCTTTAGTTTTGCAATGTGTAATATTTTATTTCTTCCATTGTATGTGTAAATGCATGTATGTTGTTTACTGTTTTTCTGTTTTGTCTCACTTCTGTTTTCTTACAGATGGCGGTCAACAAGAAATTTTCATGTTGAAGAAGAGTTTGGCATCGGGTTTGTTATAACATGTATTTGTTCTTTGTCCTTGCAACTTTATTACTCGTTTTGTCTAACTTTTTTTCTGTTTTCCAGTATAATATGTATGCATGTATAAACAATCTTTTTTTACAGATCACTTTGTGTGCATTTTACGTGTAGTATTTTATATCTGTTATTGTATGTGTTAATGCATGTAAGTTGGTATTTTTTTGTCTGTCTTCTGTTTTTTTACAGATAGGGTTTACAAGTATTTTTCATGTTGAGGAAGAATTTTGCATGTGAATTGTTATGGCGGTGACAGTTGGGCATATTTGTGTCTTCACATTCAATGTGCAGATTTTGCACACTAACTGTTAAAGAAAAGAAATCTGGAGAGGAATAGGGTGGCTATTGGGGAGGAGGAGGCCACAGTACAGGGTGGGCCATTTATATGGATACACTTTAATATGGCCATTTATATAGATACACCATTTTATGTGAATGGTGAAGTTAACAAACAACCACCGCTATTGGTCTGACACTAACCCACATTGGAAAGATCCCTCCAAGACTGTTGGAACAAAAAACTTGATAGTATGGTGTGGTTTATGGGGTGTATCCATAGATACGGTGTATCCATATAAATGGCCCACCCTGTAGTATCCTTTAGTTTTGCAATGTGTAATATTTTATTTCATCCATTGGATGTGTAAATGCATGTATGTTGTTTTCTCTTTTTCTGTTTTGTCTCTCTTCTGTTTTTTTACAGATGGCAGTCGACAAGAAATTTTCATGTGGAAGAAGAGTTTGGCATCGGGTTTGTTATAACATGTATTTGTTCTTTGTCCTTGCAACTTTATTACTCGTTTTGTCTGACTTTTTTTCTGTTTTCCAGTATAATATGTATGCATGTATAAACAATCTTTTTTTACAGATCACTTTGTGTGCATTTTACGTGTAGTATTTTATATCTGTTATTGTATGTGTTAATGCATGTAAGTTGGTATTTTTTTGTCTGTCTTCTGCTTTTTTACAGATGGGGTTTACAACTATTTTTCATGGTGAAGAATTTTGCATGTGAATTGTTATGGCGGTGACAGTTGGGCATATTTGTGTCTTCACATTCACTGTGCAGATTTTGCAAACTAACTGTTAAAGAAAAGAAATCTGGAGAGGAATAGGGTGGCTATTGGGGAGGAGGAGGCCACAGTACAGGGTGGGCCATTTATATGGATACACTTTAATATGGCCATTTATATAGATACACCGTTTTATGTGAATGGTGAAGTTAACAAACAACCACCGCTATTGGTCTGACACTAACCCACATTGGAAAGATCCCTCCAAGACTGTTGGAACAAAAAACTTGATAGCATGGTGTGGTTTATGGGGTGTATCCATAGATACGGTGTATCCATATAAATGGCCCACCCTGTAGTATCCTTTAGTTTTGCAATGTGTAATATTTTATTTCTTCCATTGTATGTGTAAATGCATGTATGTTGTTTTCTCTTTTTCTGTTTTGTCTCACTTCTGTTTTCTTACAGATGGCGGTCAACAAGAAATTTTCATGTTGAAGAAGAGTTTGGCATCGGGTTTGTTATAACATGTATTTGTTCTTTGTCCTTGCAACTTTATTACTCGTTTTGTCTGACTTTTTTTCTCTTTTCCAGTATAATATGTATGCATGTATAAACAATTTTCTTTTTTTACAGATCACTTTGTGTGCATTTTACGTGTAGTATTTTATATCTGTTATTGTATGTGTTAATGCATGTAAGTTGGTATTTTTTTGTCTGTCTTCTGTTTTTTTACAGATGGGGTTTACAAGTATTTTTCATGTTGAGGAAGAATTTTGCATGTGAATTGTTATGGCGGTCACAGTTGGGCATATTTGTGTCTTCACATTCAATGTGCAGATTTTGCACACTAACTGTTAAAGAAAAGAAATCTGGAGAGGAATAGGGTGGCTATTGGGGAGGAGGAGGCCACAGTACAGGGTGGGCCATTTATATGGATACACTTTAATATGGCCATTTATATAGATACACCATTTTATGTGAATGGTGAAGTTAACAAACAACCACCGCTATTGGTCTGACACTAACCCACATTGGAAAGATCCCTCCAAGACTGTTGGAACAAAAAACTTGATAGTATGGTGTGGTTTATGGGGTGTATCCATAGATACGGTGTATCCATATAAATGGCCCACCCTGTAGTATCCTTTAGTTTTGCAATGTGTAATATTTTATTTCATCCATTGTATGTGTAAATGCATGTATGTTGTTTTCTCTTTTTCTGTTTTGTCTCTCTTCTGTTTTTTTACAGATGGCAGTCGACAAGAAATTTTCATGTGGAAGAAGAGTTTGGCATCGGGTTTGTTATAACATGTATTTGTTCTTTGTCCTTGCAACTTTATTACTCGTTTTGTCTGACTTTTTTTCTGTTTTCCAGTATAATATGTATGCATGTATAAACAATCTTTTTTTACAGATCACTTTGTGTGCATTTTACGTGTAGTATTTTATATCTGTTATTGTATGTGTTAATGCATGTAAGTTGGTATTTTTTTGTCTGTCTTCTGCTTTTTTACAGATGGGGTTTACAACTATTTTTCATGGTGAAGAAGAACTTTGCATGTGAATTGTTATGGCGGTGACAGTTGGGCATATTTGTGTCTTCAGATTCACTGTGCATATTTTGCACACTAACTGTTAAAGAAAAGAAATCTGGAGAGGAATAGGGTGGCTATTGGGGAGGAGGAGGCCACAGTACAGGGTGGGCCATTTATATGGATACACTTTAATATGGCCATTTATATAGATACACCGTTTTATGTGAATGGTGAAGTTAACAAACAACCACCACTATTGGTCTGACACTAACCCACATTGGAAAGATCCCTCCAAGACTGTTGGAACAAAAAACTTGATAGTATGGTGTGGTTTATGGGGTGTATCCATAGATACGGTGTATCTATATAAATGGCCCACCCTGTAGTATCCTTTAGGTTTGCAATGTGTAATATTTTATTTCTTCCATTGTATGTTTAAATGCATGTATGTTGTTTTCTCTTTTTCTGTTTTGTCTTTCTTCTGGTTTCTTACAGATGGCGGTCGACAAGAAATTTTTATGTTGAAGAAGAGTTTGGCATCGGGTTTGTTATAACATGTATTTGTTCTTTCTCCTTGCAACTTTATTACTCTTTTTGTCTGACTTTTTTTCTCTTTTCCAGTATAATATGTATGCATGTATGAACAATCTTTTTTTACAGATCACTGTGTATGCATTTAACGTGTAGTATTTTATATCTGTTATTGTATGTGTTAATGCCTGTAATTTGGTATTTTTTTGTCTGTCTTCTGTTTTTTTACAGATGGGGTTTACAACTATTTTTCATGTTGAGGAAGAATTTTGCATGTGAATTGTTATGGCGGTGACAGTTGGGCATATTTGTGTCTTCACATTTACTGTGCAGATTTTGCACATTAACTGTTAAAGAAGAGAAATCTGGAGAGGAATAGGGTGGCTATTGGGGAGGAGGAGGCCACAGTACAGGGTGGGCCATTTATATGGATACACTTTAATATGGCCATTTATATAGATACACCGTTTTATGTGAATGGTGAAGTTAACAAACAACCACCGCTATTGGTCTGACACTAACCCACATTGGAAAGATCCCTCCAAGACTGTTGGAACAAAAAACTTGATAGTATGGTGTGGTTTATGGGGTGTATCCATAGATACGGTGTATCCATATAAATGGCCCACCCTGTAGTATCCTTTAGTTTTGCAATGCGTAATATTTTATTTCATCCATTGTATGTGTAAATGCATGTATGTTGTTTTCTCTTTTTCTGTTTTGTCTCTCTTCTGTTTTTTTTTACAGATGGCAGTCGACAAGAAATTTTCATGTGGAAGAAGAGTTTGGCATCGGGTTTGTTATAACATGTATTTGTTCTTTCTCCTTGCAACTTTATTACTCTTTTTGTCTGACTTTTTTTTCTCTTTTCCAGTATAATATGTATGCATGTATGAACAATCTTTTTTTACAGATCACTGTGTATGCATTTAACGTGTAGTATTTTATATCTGTTATTGTATGTGTTAATGTCTGTAAGTTGGTATTTTTTTGTCTGTCTTCTGTTTTTTTACAGATGGGGTTTACAACTATTTTTCATGTTGAGGAAGAATTTTGCATGTGAATTGTTATGGCGGTGACAGTTAGGCATATTTGTGTCTTCACATTTACTGTGCAGATTTTGCACATTAACTGTTAAAGAAGAGAAATCTGGAGAGGAATAGGGTGGCTATTGGGGAGGAGGAGGCCACAGTACAGGGTGGGCCATTTATATGGATACACTTTAATATGGCCATTTATATAGATACACCGTTTTATGTGAATGGTGAAGTTAACAAACAACCACCGCTATTGGTCTGACACTAACCCACATTGGAAAGATCCCTCCAAGACTGTTGGAACAAAAAAATTGATGGTGTGGTGAAGTTTATGGGGTGTATCCATAGATACGGTGTATCCATATAAATGGCCCACCCTGTAGTATCCTTTAGTTTTGCAATGTGTAATATTTTATTTCATCCATTGTATGTGTAAATGCATGTATGTTGTTTTCTCTTTTTCTGTTTTGTCTCTCTTCTGTTTTTTTACAGATGGTGGTCGACAAGAAATTTTCATGTTGAAGAAGAGTTTGGCATCGGGTTTGTTATAACATGTATTTGTTCTTTGTCCTTGCAACTTTATTACTCGTTTTGTCTGACTTTTTTTCTCTTTTCCAGTATAATATGTATGCATGTATAAACAATCTTTTTTTACAGATCACTTTGTGTGCATTTTACGTGTAGTATTTTATATCTGTTATTGTATGTGTTAATGCATGTAAGTTGGTATTTTTTGTCTGTCTTCTGCTTTTTTACAGATGGGGTTTACAAGTATTTTTCATGGTGAAGAAGAACTTTGCATGTGAATTGTTATGGCGGTGACAGTTGGGCATATTTGTGTCTTTACATTCACTGTGCAGATTTTGCACATTAACTGTTAAAGAAGAGAAATCTGGAGAGGAATAGGGTGGCTATTGGGGAGGAGGAGGCCACAGTACAGGGTGGGCCATTTATATGGATACACTTTAATATGGCCATTTATATAGATACACCGTTTTATGTGAATGGTGAAGTTAACAAACAACCACCGCTATTGGTCTGACACTAACCCACATTGGAAAGATCCCTCCAAGACTGTTGGAACAAAAAACTTGATAGTATGTTGTGGTTTATGGGGTGTATCCATAGATACGGTGTATCCATATAAATGGCCCACCCTGTAGTATCCTTTAGTTTTGCAATGTGTAATATTTTATTTCATCCATTATATGTGTAAATGCATGTATGTTGTTTTCTCTTTTTCTGTTTTGTCTCTCTTCTGTTTTTTTACAGATGGCAGTCGACAAGAAATTTTCATGTTGAAGAAGAGTTTGGCATCGGGTTTGTTATAACATGTATTTGTTCTTTGTCCTTGCAACTTTATTACTCGTTTTGTCTGACTTTTTTTCTCTTTTCCAGTATAATATGTATGCATGTATAAACAATCTTTTTTTACAGATCACTTTGTGTGCATTTTACGTGTAGTATTTTATATCTGTTATTGTATGTGTTAATGCATGTAAGTTGGTATTTTTTTGTCTGTCTTCTGATTTTTTGCAGATGGGGTTTACAAGTATTTTTCATGTTGAAGAAGAATTTTGCATGTGAATTGTTATGGCGGTGACAGTTGGGCAAATTTGTGTCTTCACATTCACTGTGCAGATTTTGCACACTAACTGTTAAAGAAAAGAAATCTGGAGAGGAATAGGGTGGCTATTGGGGAGGAGGAGGCCACAGTACAGGGTGGGCCATTTATATGGATACACTTTAATATGGCCATTTATATAGATACACCGTTTTATGTGAATGGTGAAGTTAACAAACAACCACCGCTATTGGTCTGACACTAACCCACATTGGAAAGATCCCTCCAAGACTGTTGGAACAAAAAAATTGATGGTGTGGTGTGGTTTATGGGGTGTATCCATAGATACGGTGTATCCATATAAATGGCCCACCCTGTAGTATCCTTTAGTTTTGCAATGTGTAATATTTTATTTCATCCATTATATGTGTAAATGCATGTATGTTGTTTTCTCTTTTTCTGTTTTGTCTCTCTTCTGTTTTTTTACAGATGGCGGTCGACAAGAAATTTTCATGTTGAAGAAGAGTTTGGCATCGGGTTTGTTATAACATGTATTTATTCTTTGTCCTTGCAACTTTATTACTCGTTTTGTCTGACTTTTTTTCTCTTTTCCAGTATAATATGTATGCATGTATAAACAATCTTTTTTTACAGATCACTTTGTGTGCATTTTACGTGTAGTATTTTATATCTGTTATTGTATGTGTTAATGCATGTAAGTTGGTATTTTTTTGTCTGTCTTCTGATTTTTTGCAGATGGGGTTTACAAGTATTTTTCATGTTGAAGAAGAATTTTGCATGTGAATTGTTATGGCGGTGACAGTTGGGCAAATTTGTGTCTTCACATTCACTGTGCAGATTTTGCACACTAACTGTTAAAGAAAAGAAATCTGGAGAGGAATAGGGTGGCTATTGGGGAGGAGGAGGCCACAGTACAGGGTGGGCCATTTATATGGATACACTTTAATATGGCCATTTATATAGATACACCGTTTTATGTGAATGGTGAAGTTAACAAACAACCACCGCTATTGGTCTGACACTAACCCACATTGGAAAGATCCCTCCAAGACTGTTGGAACAAAAAACTTGATAGTATGGTGTGGTTTATGGGGTGTATCCATAGATACGGTGTATCCATATAAATGGCCCACCCTGTAGTATCCTTTAGTTTTGCAATGTGTAATATTTTATTTCTTCCATTGTATGTGTAAATGCATGTATGTTGTTTTCTCTTTTTCTGTTTTGTCTCTCTTCTGTTTTCTTACAGATGGCGGTCGACAAGAAATTTTCATGTTGAAGAAGAGTTTGGCATCGGGTTTGTTATATAACATGTATTTGTTCTTTCTCCTTGCAACTTTATTACTCTTTTTGTTTGACTTTTTTTTCTCTTTTCCAGTATAATATGTATGCATGTATGAACAATCTTTTTTTACAGATCACTTTGTGTGCATTTTACGTGTAGTATTTTATATCTGTTATTGTATGTGTTAATGCATGTAAGTTGGTATTTTTTTGTCTGTCTTCTGTTTTTTTACAGATGGGGTTTACAAGTATTTTTCATGTTGAGGAAGAATCTTGCATGTGAATTGTTATGGCGGTGACAGTTGGGCATATTTGTGTCTTCACATTCAATGTGCAGATTTTGCACACTAACTGTTAAAGAAAAGAAATCTGGAGAGGAATAGGGTGGCTATTGGGGAGGAGGAGGCCACAGTACAGGGTGGGCCATTTATATGGATACACTTTAATATGGCCATTTATATTGATACACCGTTTTATGTGAATGGTGAAGTTAACAAACAACCACCGCTATTGGTCTGACACTAACCCACATTGGAAAGATCCCTCCAAGACTGTTGGATTATGGGGTGTATCCATAGATACGGTGTATCCATATAAATGGCCCACCCTGTAGTATTCTTTAGTTTTGCAATGTGTAATATTTTATTTCATCCATTGTATGTGTAAATGCATGTATGTTGTTTTCTCTTTTTCTGTTTTGTCTCACTTCTGTTTTCTTACAGATGGCGGTCGACAAGAAATTTTCATGTTGAAGAAGAGTTTGGCATCGGGTTTGTTATAACATGTATTTGTTCTTTGTCCTTGCAACTTTATTACTCGTTTTGTCTGAATTTTTTTCTCTTTTCCAGTATAATATGTATGCATGTATAAACAATCTTTTTTTACAGATCACTTTGTGTGCATTTTACGTGTAGTATTTTATATCTGTTATTGTATGTGTTAATGCATCAAAGTTGGTATTTTTTTGTCTGTCTTCTGTTTTTTTACAGATGGGGTTTACAGTATTTTTCATGTTGAGGAAGAATTTTGCATGTGAATTGTTATGGCGGTGACTGTTGGGCATATTTGTGTCTTCACATTCACTGTGCAGATTTTGCACACTAACTGTTAAAGAAAAGAAATCTGGAGAGGAATAGGGTGGCTATTGGGGAGGAGGAGGCCACAGTACAGGGTGGGTCATTTATATGGATACACTTTAATATGGCCATTTATATAGATACACCGTTTTATGTGAATGGTGAAGTTAACAAACAACCACCGCTATTGGTCTGACACTAACCCACATTGGAAAGATCCCTCCAAGACTGTTGGAACAAAAAACTTGATAGTATGGTGTGGTTTATGGGGTGTATCCATAGATACGGTGTATCCATATAAATGGCCCACCCTGTAGTATCCTTTAGTTTTGCAATGTGTAATATTTTATTTCTTCCATTGTATGTGTAAATGCATGTATGTTGTTTTCTCTTTTTCTGTTTTGTCTCACTTCTGTTTTCTTACAGATGGCGGTCAACAAGAAATTTTCATGTTGAAGAAGAGTTTGGCATCGGGTTTGTTATAACATGTATTTGTTCTTTGTCCTTGCAACTTTATTACTCGTTTTGTCTGACTTTTTTTCTCTTTTCCAGTATAATATGTATGCATGTATAAACAATTTTCTTTTTTTACAGATCACTTTGTGTGCATTTTACGTGTAGTATTTTATATCTGTTATTGTATGTGTTAATGCATGTAAGTTGGTATTTTTTTGTCTGTCTTCTGTTTTTTTACAGATGGGGTTTACAAGTATTTTTCATGTTGAGGAAGAATTTTGCATGTGAATTGTTATGGCGGTGACAGTTGGGCATATTTGTGTCTTCACATTCAATGTGCAGATTTTGCACACTAACTGTTAAAGAAAAGAAATCTGGAGAGGAATAGGGTGGCTATTGGGGAGGAGGAGGCCACAGTACAGGGTGGGCCATTTATATGGATACACTTTAATATGGCCATTTATATAGATACACCATTTTATGTGAATGGTGAAGTTAACAAACAACCACCGCTATTGGTCTGACACTAACCCACATTGGAAAGATCCCTCCAAGACTGTTGGAACAAAAAACTTGATAGTATGGTGTGGTTTATGGGGTGTATCCATAGATACGGTGTATCCATATAAATGGCCCACCCTGTAGTATCCTTTAGTTTTGCAATGTGTAATATTTTATTTCATCCATTGTATGTGTAAATGCATGTATGTTGTTTTCTCTTTTTCTGTTTTGTCTCTCTTCTGTTTTTTTACAGATGGCAGTCGACAAGAAATTTTCATGTGGAAGAAGAGTTTGGCATCGGGTTTGTTATAACATGTATTTGTTCTTTGTCCTTGCAACTTTATTACTCGTTTTGTCTGACTTTTTTTCTGTTTTCCAGTATAATATGTATGCATGTATAAACAATCTTTTTTTACAGATCACTTTGTGTGCATTTTACGTGTAGTATTTTATATCTGTTATTGTATGTGTTAATGCATGTAAGTTGGTATTTTTTTGTCTGTCTTCTGCTTTTTTACAGATGGGGTTTACAACTATTTTTCATGGTGAAGAAGAACTTTGCATGTGAATTGTTATGGCGGTGACAGTTGGGCATATTTGTGTCTTCAGATTCACTGTGCAGATTTTGCACACTAACTGTTAAAGAAAAGAAATCTGGAGAGGAATAGGGTGGCTATTGGGGAGGAGGAGGCCACAGTACAGGGTGGGCCATTTATATGGATACACTTTAATATGGCCATTTATATAGATACACCGTTTTATGTGAATGGTGAAGTTAACAAACAACCACCACTATTGGTCTGACACTAACCCACATTGGAAAGATCCCTCCAAGACTGTTGGAACAAAAAACTTGATAGTATGGTGTGGTTTATGGGGTGTATCCATAGATACGGTGTATCCATATAAATGGCCCACCCTGTAGTATCCTTTAGGTTTGCAATGTGTAATATTTTATTTCTTCCATTGTATGTTTAAATGCATGTATGTTGTTTTCTCTTTTTCTGTTTTGTCTCTCTTCTGGTTTCTTACAGATGGCGGTCGACAAGAAATTTTTATGTTGAAGAAGAGTTTGGCATCGGGTTTGTTATAACATGTATTTGTTCTTTCTCCTTGCAACTTTATTACTCTTTTTGTCTGACTTTTTTTCTCTTTTCCAGTATAATATGTATGCATGTATGAACAATCTTTTTTTACAGATCACTGTGTATGCATTTAACGTGTAGTATTTTATATCTGTTATTGTATGTGTTAATGCCTGTAATTTGGTATTTTTTTGTCTGTCTTCTGTTTTTTTACAGATGGGGTTTACAACTATTTTTCATGTTGAGGAAGAATTTTGCATGTGAATTGTTATGGCGGTGACAGTTGGGCATATTTGTGTCTTCACATTTACTGTGCAGATTTTGCACATTAACTGTTAAAGAAGAGAAATCTGGAGAGGAATAGGGTGGCTATTGGGGAGGAGGAGGGCACAGTACAGGGTGGGCCATTTATATGGATACACTTTAATATGGCCATTTATATAGATACACCGTTTTATGTGAATGGTGAAGTTAACAAACAACCACCGCTATTGGTCTGACACTAACCCACATTGGAAAGATCCCTCCAAGACTGTTGGAACAAAAAACTTGATAGTATGGTGTGGTTTATGGGGTGTATCCATAGATACGGTGTATCCATATAAATGGCCCACCCTGTAGTATCCTTTAGTTTTGCAATGCGTAATATTTTATTTCATCCATTGTATGTGTAAATGCATGTATGTTGTTTTCTCTTTTTCTGTTTTGTCTCTCTTCTGTTTTTTTTTACAGATGGCAGTCGACAAGAAATTTTCATGTGGAAGAAGAGTTTGGCATCGGGTTTGTTATAACATGTATTTGTTCTTTCTCCTTGCAACTTTATTACTCTTTTTGTCTGACTTTTTTTTCTCTTTTCCAGTATAATATGTATGCATGTATGAACAATCTTTTTTTACAGATCACTGTGTATGCATTTAACGTGTAGTATTTTATATCTGTTATTGTATGTGGTAATGTCTGTAAGTTGGTATTTTTTTGTCTGTCTTCTGTTTTTTTACAGATGGGGTTTACAACTATTTTTCATGTTGAGGAAGAATTTTGCATGTGAATTGTTATGGCGGTGACAGTTAGGCATATTTGTGTCTTCACATTTACTGTGCAGATTTTGCACATTAACTGTTAAAGAAGAGAAATCTGGAGAGGAATAGGGTGGCTATTGGGGAGGAGGAGGCCACAGTACAGGGTGGGCCATTTATATGGATACACTTTAATATGGCCATTTATATAGATACACCGTTTTATGTGAATGGTGAAGTTAACAAACAACCACCGCTATTGGTCTGACACTAACCCACATTGGAAAGATCCCTCCAAGACTGTTGGAACAAAAAAATTGATGGTGTGGTGAAGTTTATGGGGTGTATCCATAGATACGGTGTATCCATATAAATGGCCCACCCTGTAGTATCCTTTAGTTTTGCAATGTGTAATATTTTATTTCATCCATTGTATGTGTAAATGCATGTATGTTGTTTTCTCTTTTTCTGTTTTGTCTCTCTTCTGTTTTTTTACAGATGGTGGTCGACAAGAAATTTTCATGTTGAAGAAGAGTTTGGCATCGGGTTTGTTATAACATGTATTTGTTCTTTGTCCTTGCAACTTTATTACTCGTTTTGTCTGACTTTTTTTCTCTTTTCCAGTATAATATGTATGCATGTATAAACAATCTTTTTTTACAGATCACTTTGTGTGCATTTTACGTGTAGTATTTTATATCTGTTATTGTATGTGTTAATGCATGTAAGTTGGTATTTTTTGTCTGTCTTCTGTTTTTTTACGGATGGGGTTTACAAGTATTTTTCATGTTAAGGAAGAATTTTGCATGTGAATTGTTATGGCGGTGACAGTTAGGCATATTTGTGTCTTCACATTCACTGTGCAGATTTTGCACACTAACTGTTAAAGAAAAGAAATCTGGAGAGGAATAGGGTGGCTATTGGGGAGGAGGAGGCCACAGTACAGGGTGGGTCATTTATATGGATACACTTTAATATGGCCATTTATATAGATACACCGTTTTATGTGAATGGTGAAGTTAACAAACAACCACCGCTATTGGTCTGACACTAACTCACATTGGAAAGATCCCTCCAAGACTGTTGGAACAAAAAACTTGATAGTATGTTGTGGTTTATGGGGTGTATCCATAGATACGGTGTATCCATATAAATGGCCCACCCTGTAGTATCCTTTCGTTTTGCAATGTGTAATATTTTATTTCATCCATTGTATGTGTAAATGCATGTATGTTGTTTTCTCTTTTTCTGTTTTGTCTCTCTTCTGTTTTTTTACAGATGGCGGTCGACAAGAAATTTTCATGTTGAAGAAGAGTTTGGCATCGGGTTTGTTATAACATGTATTTGTTCTTTCTCCTTGCAACTTTATTACTCGTTTTGTCTGACTTTTTTTTCTCTTTTCCAGTATAATATGTATGCATGTATAAACAATCTTTTTTTACAGATCACTTTGTGTGCATTTTACGTGTAGTATTTTATATATCTGTTATTGTATGTGTTAATGCATGTAAGTTGGTATTTTTTTGTCTGTCTTGTGCTTTTTTACAGATGGGGTTTACAAGTATTTTTCATGTTGAAGAAGAACTTTGCATGTGAATTGTTATGGCGGTGACAGTTGGGCATATTTGTGTCTTCACATTCACTGTGCAGATTTTGCACACTAACTGTTAAAGAAAAGAAATCTGGAGAGGAATAGGGTGGCTATTGGGGAGGAGGAGGCCACAGTACAGGGTGGGCCATTTATATGGATACACTTTAATATGGCCATTTATATAGATACACCATTTTATGTGAATGGTGAAGTTAACAAACAGCCACCGCTATTGGTCTGACACTAACCCACATTGGAAAGATCCCTCCAAGACTGTTGGAACAAAAAACTTGATAGTATGTTGTGGTTTATGGGGTGTATCCATAGATACGGTGTATCCATATAAATGGCCCACCCTGTAGTATCCTTTAGTTTTGCAATGTGTAATATTTTATTTCATCCATTGTATGTGTAAATGCATGTATGTTGTTTTCTCTTTTTCTGTTTTGTCTCTCTTCTGTTTTTTTACAGATGGCGGTCGACAAGAAATTTTCATGTTGAAGAAGAGTTTGGCATCGGGTTTGTTATAACATGTATTTGTTCTTTGTCCTTGCAACTTTATTACTCGTTTTGTCTGACTTTTTTTCTCTTTTCCAGTGTAATATGTATGCATGTATAAACAATCTTTTTTTACAGATCACTTTGTGTGCATTTTACGTGTAGTATTTTATATCTGTTATTGTATGTGTTAATGCATGTAAGTTGGTATTTTTTGTCTGTCTTCTGTTTTTTTACAGATGGGGTTTACAAGTATTTTTCATGTTAAGGAAGAATTTTGCATGTGAATTGTTATGGCGGTGACAGTTGGGCATATTTGTGTCTTCACATTCACTGTGCAGATTTTGCACACTAACTGTTAAAGAAAAGAAATCTGGAGAGGAATAGGGTGGCTATTGGGGAGTAGGAGGCCACAGTACAGGGTGGGTCATTTATATGGATACACTTTAATATGGCCATTTATATAGATACACCGTTTTATGTGAATGGTGAAGTTAACAAACAACCACCGCTATTGGTCTGACACTAACTCACATTGGAAAGATCCCTCCAAGACTGTTGGAACAAAAAACTTGATAGTATGTTGTGGTTTATGGGGTGTATCCATAGATACGGTGTATCCATATAAATGGCCCACCCTGTAGTATCCTTTCGTTTTGCAATGTGTAATATTTTATTTCATCCATTGTATGTGTAAATGCATGTATGTTGTTTTCTCTTTTTCTGTTTTGTCTCTCTTCTGTTTTTTTTACAGATGGCGGTCGACAAGAAATTTTCATGTTGAAGAAGAGTTTGGCATCGGGTTTGTTATAACATGTATTTGTTCTTTCTCCTTGCAACTTTATTACTCGTTTTGTCTGACTTTTTTTCTCTTTTCCAGTATAATATGTATGCATGTATAAACAATCTTTTTTTACAGATCACTTTGTGTGCATTTTACGTGTAGTATTTTATATCTGTTATTGTATGTGTTAATGCATGTAAGTTGGTATTTTTTTGTCTGTCTTCTGCTTTTTTACAGATGGGGTTTACAAGTATTTTTCATGTTGAAGAAGAACTTTGCATGTGAATTGTTATGGCGGTGACAGTTGGGCATATTTGTGTCTTCAGATTCACTGTGCAGATTTTGCACACTAACTGTTAAAGAAAAGAAATCTGGAGAGGAATAGGGTGGCTATTTGGGAGAAGGAGGCCACAGTACAGGGTGGGCCATTTATATGGATACACTTTAATATGGCCATTTATATAGATACACCGTTTTATGTGAATGGTGAAGTTAACAAACAACCACCGCTATTGGTCTGACACTAACCCACAGTGGAAAGATCCCTCCAAGACTGTTGGAACAAATAACTTGATAGTATGTTGTGGTTTATGGGGTGTATCCATAGATACGGTGTATCCATATAAATGGCCCACCCTGTAGTATCCTTTAGTTTTGCAATGTGTAATATTTTATTTCTTCCATTGTATGTGTAAATGCATGTATGTTGTTTTCTCTTTTTCTGTTTTGTCTCTCTTCTGTTTTCTTACAGATGGCGGTCGACAAGAAATTTTTATGTTGAAGAAGAGTTTGGCATCGGGTTTGTTATAACATGTATTTGTTCTTTCTCCTTGCAACTTTATTACTCTTTTTGTCTGACTTTTTTTTTTCTCTTTTCCAGTATAATATGTATGCATGTATGAACAATCTTTTTTTACAGATCACTTTGTGTGCATTTTACGTGTAGTATTTTATATCTGTTATTGTATGTGTTAATGCATGTAAGTTGGTATTTTTTTGTCTGTCTTCTGATTTTTTACAGATGGGGTTTACAAGTATTTTTCATGTTGAAGATGAATTTTGCATGTGAATTGTTATGGCGGTGACAGTTGGGCAAATTTGTGTCTTCACATTCACTGTGCAGATTTTGCACACTAACTGTTAAAGAAAAGAAATCTGAAGAGGAATAGGGTGGCTATTGGGGAGGAGGAGGCCACAGTACAGGGTGGGCCATTTATATGGATACACTTTAATATGGCCATTTATATAGATACACCGTTTTATGTGAATGGTGAAGTTAACAAACAACCACCGCTATTGGTCTGACACTAACCCACATTGGAAAGATCCCTCCAAGACTGTTGGAACAAAAAACTTGATAGTATGGTGTGGTTTTTGGGGTGTATCCATAGATACGGTGTATCCATATAAATGGCCCACCCTGTAGTATCCTTTAGTTTTGCAATGTGTAATATTTTATTTCATCCATTGTATGTGTAAATGCATGTATGTTGTTTTCTCTTTTTCTGTTTTGTCTCTCTTCTGTTTTTTTACAGATGGCGGTCGACAAGAAATTTTCATGTTGAAGAAGAGTTTGGCATCGGGTTTGTTATAACATGTATTTGTTCTTTCTCCTTGCAACTTTATTACTCTTTTTGTCTGACATTTTTTTCTCTTTTCCAGTATAATATGTATGCATGTGTGAACAATCTTTTTTTACAGATCACTTTGTGTGCATTTTACGTGTATTATTTTATATCTGTTATTGTATGTGTTAATGCATGTAAGTTGGTATTTTTTTGTCTGTCTTCTGTTTTTTTACAGATGGGGTTTACAAGTATTTTTTCATGTTGAGGAAGAATTTTGCATGTGAATTGTTATAGAGGTGACAGTTGGGCATATTTGTGTCTTCACATTCACTGTGCAGATTTTGCACACTAACTGTTAAAGAAAAGAAATCTGGAGAGGAATAGGGTGGCTATTGGGGAGGAGGAGGCCACAGTACAGGGTGGGCCATTTATATGGATACACTTTAATATGGCCATTTATATAGATACACAGTTTTATGTGAATGGTGAAGTTAACAAACAACCACCACTATTGGTCTGACACTAACCCACATTGGAAAGATCCCTCCAAGACTGTTGGAACAAAAAACTTGATAGTATGTTGTGGTTTATGGGGTGTATCCATAGATACGGTGTATCCATATAAATGGCCCACCCTGTAGTATCCTTTAGGTTTGCAATGTGTAATATTTTATTTCTTCCATTGTATGTGGATATGAATATGGAATTCAGTTCTGTGCACCACATTACAAAAAAGATATTGCAGTTTTAGAGCAGGTGCAGAGATGAGCAACAAAATTGATGCGTGGGATGGAAGGTCTCACTTATCGAGAAAGGTTAGATAAACTGGGTTTATTTAGTCTAGAGAAAAGACGCCTTAGAGGGGATCTAATTAACATGTATAAATACATCAGAGGGCAATATAATACCTTGGCGGATGAGCTGTTTGTCCCTAGGCCTTCTCAAAGGACTAGAGGACATGATCTGCGCATGGAGGAAAAATGTTTTAGCCATTTATTTAGGAAAGGGTTCTTTACAGTAAGAGTGATTAAGATGTGGAATGCATTGCCACAGGAAGTCGTTATGGCAAACTCTATACCTGCATTTAAAGAGGGCTTAGATGCTTTCCTTGCGTTGAAAGACATCCATGGCTACAATTACTAGGGAATGCCTAATGATGTTGATCCAGGGATTTTATCTGATTGCCATCTGGAGTCGGGAAGGAATTTTTCCCTTTAGGGGCTAATTGGACAATGCCTTGTAAGGGTTTTTTCGCCTTCCTCTGGATCAACAGGGATATGTGAGGGAGCAGGCTGGTGTTGTACTTTATACTGGTTGAACTCGATGGACGTATGTCTTTTTTCAACCAAAATAACTATGTAACTATGTGTAAATGCATGTATGTTGTTTTCTCTTTTTCTGTTTTGTCTCTCTTCTGTTTTCTTACAGATAGCGGTCGACAAGAAATTTTTATGTTGAAGAAGAGTTTGGCATCGGGTTTGTTATAACATGTATTTGTTCTTTCTCCTTGCAACTTTATTACTCTTTTTGTCTGACTTTTTTTTCTCTTTTCCAGTATAATATGTATGCATGTATGAACAATCTTTTTTTACAGATCACTTTGTGTGCATTTTACGTGTAGTATTTTATATCTGTTATTGTATGTGTTAATGCATGTAAGTTGGTATTTTTTTGTCTGTCTTCTGATTTTTTACAGATGGGGTTTACAAGTTTTTTTCATGTTGAAGAAGAATTTTGCATGTGAATTGTTATGGCGGTGACAGTTGGGCAAATTTGTGTCTTCACATTCGCTGTGCAGATTTTGCACACTAACTGTTAAAGAAAAGAAATCTGGAGAGGAATAGGGTGGCTATTGGGGAGGAGGAGGCCACAGTACAGGGTGGGCCATTTATATGGATACAATTTAATATGGCCATTTATATAGATACACCGTTTTATGTGAATGGTGAAGTTAACAAACAACCACCGCTATTGGTCTGACACTAACCCACATTGGAAAGATCCCTCCAAGACTGTTGGAACAAAAAACTTGATAGTATGTTGTGGTTTATGGGGTGTATCCATAGATACGGTGTATCCATATAAATGGCCCACCCTGTAGTATCCTTTAGTTTTGCAATGTGTAATATTTTATTTCATCCATTGTATGTGTAAATGCATGTATGTTGTTTTCTCTTTTTCTGTTTTGTCTCTCTTTTGTTTTTTTACAGATGGCGGTCGACAAGAAATTTTCATGTTGAAGAAGAGTTTGGCTTCGGGTTTGTTATAACATGTATTTGTTCTTTCTCCTTGCAACTTTATTACTCTTTTTGTCTGACATTTTTTTCTCTTTTCCAGTATAATATGTATGCATGTGTGAACAATCTTTTTTTACAGATCACTTTGTGTGCATTTTACGTGTAGTATTTTATATCTGTTATTGTATGTGTTAATGCATGTAAGTTGGTATTTTTTTGTCTGTCTTCTGTTTTTTTACAGATGGGGTTTACAAGTATTTTTCATGTTGAAGAAGAACTTTGCATGTGAATTGTTATGGCGGTGACAGTTGGGCATATTTGTGTCTTCACATTCACTCTGCAGATTTTGCACACTAACTGTTAAAGAAAAGAAATCTGGAGAGGAATAGGGTGGCTATTGGGGAGGAGGAGGCCACAGTACAGGGTGGGCCATTTATATGGATACACTTTAATATGGCCATTTATATAGATACACCGTTTTATGTGAATGGTGAAGTTAACAAACAACCACCACTATTGGTCTGACACTAACCCACATTGGAAAGATCCCTCCAAGACTGTTGGAACAAAAAACTTGATAGTATGGTGTGGTTTATGGGGTGTATCCATAGATACGGTGTATCCATATAAATGGCCCACCCTGTAGTATCCTTTAGGTTTGCAATGTGTAATATTTTATTTCTTCCATTGTATGTGGATATGAATATGGAATTCAGTTCTGGGCACCACATTACAAAAAAGATATTGCAGTTTTAGAGCAGGTGCAGAGACGAGCAACAAAATTGATGCGTGGGATGGAAGGTCTCACTTATCGAGAAAGGTTAGATAAACTGGGTTTATTTAGTCTAGAGAAAAGACGCCTTAGAGGGGATCTAATTAACATGTATAAATACATCAGAGGGCAATATAATACCTTGGCGGATGAGCTGTTTGTCCCTAGGCCTTCTCAAAGGACTAGAGGACATGATCTGCGCATGGAGGAAAAATGTTTTAGCCATTTATTTAGGAAAGGGTTCTTTACAGTAAGAGTGATTAAGATGTGGAATGCATTGCCACAGGAAGTCGTTATGGCAAACTCTATACCTGCATTTAAAGAGGGCTTAGATGCTTTCCTTGCGTTGAAAGACATCCATGGCTACAATTACTAGGGAATGCCTAATGATGTTGATCCAGGGATTTTATCTGATTGCCATCTGGAGTCGGGAAGGAATTTTTCCCTTTAGGGGCTAATTGGACAATGCCTTGTAAGGGTTTTTTCGCCTTCCTCTGGATCAACAGGGATATGTGAGGGAGCAGGCTGGTGTTGTACTTTATACTGGTTGAACTCGATGGACGTATGTCTTTTTTCAACCAAAATAACTATGTAACTATGTGTAAATGCATGTATGTTGTTTTCTCTTTTTCTGTTTTGTCTCTCTTCTGTTTTCTTACAGATAGCGGTCGACAAGAAATTTTTATGTTGAAGAAGAGTTTGGCATCGGGTTTGTTATAACATGTATTTGTTCTTTCTCCTTGCAACTTTATTACTCTTTTTGTCTGACTTTTTTTTCTCTTTTCCAGTATAATATGTATGCATGTATGAACAATCTTTTTTTACAGATCACTGTGTATGCATTTAACGTGTAGTATTTTATATCTGTTATTGTATGTGTTAATGCATCAAAGTTGGTATTTTTTTGTCTGTCTTCTGCTTTTTTACAGATGGGGTTTACAAGTATTTTTCATGGTGAAGAAGAACTTTGCATGTGAATTGTTATGGCGGTGACAGTTGGGCATGTTTGTGTCTTCACATTCACTGTGCAGATTTTGCACACTAACTGTTAAAGAAAAGAAATCTGGAGAGGAATAGGGTGGCTATTGGGGAGGAGGAGGCCACAGTACAGGGTGGGTCATTTATATGGATACACTTTAATATGGCCATTTATATAGATACACCGTTTTATGTGAATGGTGAAGTTAACAAACAACCACCGCTATTGGTCTGACACTAACCCACATTGGAAAGATCCCTCCAAGACTGTTGGAACATAAAACTTGATAGTATGGTGTGGTTTATGGGGTGTATCCATAGATACGGTGTATCCATATAAATGGCCCACCCTGTAGTATCCTTTAGTTTTGCAATGTGTAATATTTTATTTCTTCCATTGTATGTGTAAATGCATGTATGTTGTTTTCTCTTTTTCTGTTTTGTCTCTCTTCTGTTTTCTTACAGATGGCGGTCGACAAGAAATTTTTATGTTGAAGAAGAGTTTGGCATCGGGTTTGTTATATAACATGTATTTGTTCTTTCTCCTTGCAACTTTATTACTCTTTTTGTCTGACTTTTTTTTTCTCTTTTCCAGTATAATATGTATGCATGTATGAACAATCTTTTTTTACAGATCACTTTGTGTGCATTTTACGTGTAGTATTTTATATCTGATATTGTATGTGTTAATGCATGTAAGTTGGTATTTTTTTGTCTGTCTTCTGCTTTTTTACAGATGGGGTTTACAAGTATTTTTCATGTTGAGGAAGAATTTTGCATGTGAATTGTTATGGCGGTGACAGTTGGGCATATTTGTGTCTTCACATTCAATGTGCAGATTTTGCACACTAACTGTTAAAGAAAAGAAATCTGGAGAGGAATAGGGTGGCTATTGGGGAGGAGGAGGCCACAGTACAGGGTGGGCCATTTATATGGATACACTTTATTATGGCCATTTATATAGATACACCGTTTTATGTGAATGGTGAAGTTAACAAACAACCACATCTATTGGTCTGACACTAACCCACATTGTAAAGATCCCTCCAAGACTGTTGGAACAAAAAACTTGATAGTATGTTGTGGTTTATGGGGTGTATCCATAGATACGGTGTATCCATATAAATGGCCCACCCTGTAGTATCCTTTAGGTTTGCAATGTGTAATATTTTATTTCTTCCATTGTATGTGTAAATGCATGTATGTTGTTTTCTCTTTTTCTGTTTTGTCTCTCTTCTATTTTCTTACAGATGGCGGTCGACAAGAAATTTTTATGTTGAAGAAGAGTTTGGCATCGGGTTTGTTATAACATGTATTTGTTCTTTCTCCTTGCAACTTTATTACTCTTTTTGTCTGACTTTTTTTTCTCTTTTCCAGTATAATATGTATGCATGTATGAACAATCTTTTTTTACAGATCACTTTGTGTGCATTTTACGTGTAGTATTTTATATCTGTTATTGTATGTGTTAATGCATGTAAGTTGGTATTTTTTTGTCTGTCTTCTGATTTTTTACAGATGGGGTTTACAAGTTTTTTTCATGTTGAAGAAGAATTTTGCATGTGAATTGTTATGGCGGTGACAGTTGGGCAAATTTGTGTCTTCACATTCGCTGTGCAGATTTTGCACACTAACTGTTAAAGAAAAGAAATCTGGAGAGGAATAGGGTGGCTATTGGGGAGGAGGAGGCCACAGTACAGGGTGGGCCATTTATATGGATACAATTTAATATGGCCATTTATATAGATACACCGTTTTATGTGAATGGTGAAGTTAACAAACAACCACCGCTATTGGTCTGACACTAACCCACATTGGAAAGATCCCTCCAAGACTGTTGGAACAAAAAACTTGATAGTATGTTGTGGTTTATGGGGTGTATCCATAGATACGGTGTATCCATATAAATGGCCCACCCTGTAGTATCCTTTAGTTTTGCAATGTGTAATATTTTATTTCATCCATTGTATGTGTAAATGCATGTATGTTGTTTTCTCTTTTTCTGTTTTGTCTCTCTTTTGTTTTTTTACAGATGGCGGTCGACAAGAAATTTTCATGTTGAAGAAGAGTTTGGCTTCGGGTTTGTTATAACATGTATTTGTTCTTTCTCCTTGCAACTTTATTACTCTTTTTGTCTGACATTTTTTTCTCTTTTCCAGTATAATATGTATGCATGTGTGAACAATCTTTTTTTACAGATCACTTTGTGTGCATTTTACGTGTAGTATTTTATATCTGTTATTGTATGTGTTAATGCATGTAAGTTGGTATTTTTTTGTCTGTCTTCTGTTTTTTTACAGATGGGGTTTACAAGTATTTTTCATGTTGAAGAAGAACTTTGCATGTGAATTGTTATGGCGGTGACAGTTGGGCATATTTGTGTCTTCACATTCACTCTGCAGATTTTGCACACTAACTGTTAAAGAAAAGAAATCTGGAGAGGAATAGGGTGGCTATTGGGGAGGAGGAGGCCACAGTACAGGGTGGGTCATTTATATGGATACACTTTAATATGGCCATTTATATAGATACACCGTTTTATGTGAATGGTGAAGTTAACAAACAACCACCGCTATTAGTCTGACACTAACCCACATTGGAAAGATCCCTCCAAGACTGTTGGAACAAAAAACTTGATAGTATGGTGTGGTTTATGGGGTGTATCCATAGATACGGTGTATCCATATAAATGGCCCACCCTGTAGTATCCTTTAGTTTTGCAATGTGTAATATTTTATTTCTTCCATTGTATGTGTAAATGCATGTATGTTGTTTTCTCTTTTTCTGTTTTGTCTCTCTTCTGTTTTCTTACAGATGGCGGTCGACAAGAAATTTTCATGTTGAAGAAGAGTTTGGCATCGGGTTTGTTATAACATGTATTTGTTCTTTCTCCTTGCAACTTTATTACTCTTTTTGTCTGACATTTTTTCTCTTTTCCAGTATAATATGTATGCATGTGTGAACAATCTTTTTTTACAGATCACTTTGTGTGCATTTTACGTGTAGTATTTTATATCTGTTATTGTATGTGTTAATGCATGTAAGTTGGTATTTTTTTGTCTGTCTTCTGTTTTTTTACAGATGGGGTTTACAAGTATTTTTCATGTTGAAGAAGAATTTTGCATGTGAATTGTTATGGCGGTGAGAGTTGGGCATATTTGTGTCTTCACATTCACTGTGCAGATTTTGCACACTAACTGTTAAAGAAAATAAATCTGGAGAGGAATAGGGTGGCTATTGGGGAGGAGGACGCAACAGTACATGGTGGGCCATTTATATGGATACAATTTAATATGGCCATTTATATAGATACACCGTTTTATGTGAATGGTGAAGTTAACAAACAACCACCGCTATTGGTCTGACACTAACCCACATTGGAAAGATCCCTCCAAGACTGTTGGAACAAAAAACTTGATAGCATGGTGTGGTTTATGGGGTGTATCCATAGATACGGTCTATCCATATAAATGGCACACCCTGTAGTATCCTTTAGTTTTGCAATGTGTAATATTTTATTTCTTCCATTGTATGTGTAAATGCATGTACGTTGTTTTCTCTTTTTCTGTTTTGTCTCACTTCTGTTTTCTTACAGATGGCGGTCGACAAGAAATTTTCATGTTGAAGAAGAGTTTGGCATCGGGTTTGTTATAACATGTATTTGTTCTTTGTCCTTACAACTTTATTACTCGTTTTGTCTGACTTTTTTTCTCTTTTCCAGTATAATATGTATGCATGTATAAACAATCTTTTTTTACAGATCACTTTGTGTGCATTTTACGTGTAGTATTTTATATCTGTTATTGTATGTGTTAATGCATCAAAGTTGGTATTTTTTTGTCTGTCTTCTTCTTTTTTACAGATGGGGTTTACAGTATTTTTCATGTTGAGGAAGAATTTTGCATGTGAATTGTTATGGCGGTGACTGTTGGGCATATTTGTGTCTTCACATTCACTGTGCAGATTTTGCACACTAACTGTTAAAGAAAAGAAATCTGGAGAGGAATAGGGTGGCTATTGGGGAGGAGGAGGCCACAGTACAGGGTGGGTCATTTATATGGATACACTTTAATATGGCCATTTATATAGATACACCGTTTTATGTGAATGGTGAAGTTAACAAACAACCACCGCTATTAGTCTGACACTAACCCACATTGGAAAGATCCCTCCAAGACTGTTGGAACAAAAAACTTGATAGTATGGTGTGGTTTATGGGGTGTATCCATAGATACGGTGTATCCATATAAATGGCCCACCCTGTAGTATCCTTTAGTTTTGCAATGTGTAATATTTTATTTCTTCCATTGTATGTGTAAATGCATGTATGTTGTTTTCTCTTTTTCTGTTTTGTCTCTCTTCTGTTTTCTTACAGATGGCGGTCGACAAGAAATTTTCATGTTGAAGAAGAGTTTGGCATCGGGTTTGTTATAACATGTATTTGTTCTTTGTCCTTGCAACTTTATTACTCCTTTTGTCTGACTTTTTTTCTCTTTTCCAGTATAATATGTATGCATGTATAAACAATCTTTTTTTACAGATCACTTTGTGTGCATTTTACGTGTAGTATTTTATATCTGTTATTGTATGTGTTAATGCATGTAAGTTGGTATTTTTTTGTCTGTCTTCTGTTTTTTTACAGATGGGGTTTACAAGTATTTTTCATGTTGAGGAAGAATTTTGCATGTGAATTGTTACGGCGGTGACAGTTGGGCATATTTGTGTCTTCACATTCACTGTGCAGATTTTGCACACTAACTGTTAAAGAAAAGAAATCTGGAGAGGAATAGGGTGGCTATTGGGGAGGAGGAGGCCACAGTACAGGGTGGGTCATTTATATGGATACACTTTAATATGGCCATTTATATAGATACACCGTTTTATGTGAATGGTGAAGTTAACAAACAACCACCGCTATTGGTCTGACACTAACCCACATTGGAAAGATCCCTCCAAGACTGTTGGAACAAAAAACTTGATAGTATGTTGTGGTTTATGGGGTGTATCCATAGATACGGTGTATCCATATAAATGGCCCACCCTGTAGTATCCTTTCGTTTTGCAATGTGTAATATTTTATTTCATCCATTGTATGTGTAAATGCATGTATGTTGTTTTCTCTTTTTCTGTTTTGTCTCTCTTCTGTTTTTTTACAGATGGCGGTCGACAAGAAATTTTCATGTTGAAGAAGAGTTTGGCATCGGGTTTGTTATAACATGTATTTGTTCTTTCTCCTTGCAACTTTATTACTCGTTTTGTCTGACTTTTTTTCTCTTTTCCAGTAAAATATGTATGCATGTATAAAAAATTTTTTTTTTTACAGATCACTTTGTGTGCATTTTACGTGTAGTATTTTATATCTGTTATTGTATGTGTTAATGCATGTAAGTTGGTATTTTTTTGTCTGTCTTGTGCTTTTTTACAGATGGGGTTTACAATTATTTTTCATGTTGAAGAAGAACTTTGCATGTGAATTGTTATGGCGGTGACAGTTGGGCATATTTGTGTCTTCACATTCACTGTGCAGATTTTGCACACTAACTGTTAAAGAAAAGAAATCTGGAGAGGAATAGGGTGGCTATTGGGGAGGAGGAGGCCACAGTACAGGGTGGGCCATTTATATGGATACACTTTAATATGGCCATTTATATAGATACACCATTTTATGTGAATGGTGAAGTTAACAAACAGCCACCGCTATTGGTCTGACACTAACCCACATTGGAAAGATCCCTCCAAGACTGTTGGAACAAAAAACTTGATAGTATGTTGTGGTTTATGGGGTGTATCCATAGATACGGTGTATCCATATAAATGGCCCACCCTGTAGTATCCTTTCGTTTTGCAATGTGTAATATTTTATTTCATCCATTGTATGTGTAAATGCATGTATGTTGTTTTCTCTTTTTCTGTTTTGTCTCTCTTCTGTTTTTTTACAGATGGCGGTCGACAAGAAATTTTCATGTTGAAGAAGAGTTTGGTATCGGGTTTGTTATAACATGTATTTGTTCTTTCTCCTTGCAACTTTATTACTCGTTTTGTCTGACTTTTTTTCTCTTTTCCAGTAAAATATGTATGCATGTATAAACAATCTTTTTTTACAGATCACTTTGTGTGCATTTTACGTGTAGTATTTTATATCTGTTATTGTATGTGTTAATGCATGTAAGTTGGTATTTTTTTGTCTGTCTTCTGCTTTTTTACAGATGGGGTTTACAAGTATTTTTCATGTTTAAGAAGAACTTTGCATGTGAATTGTTATGGCGGTAACAGTTGGGCATATTTGTGTCTTCACATTCACTGTGCAGATTTTGCACACTAACTGTTAAAGAAAAGAAATCTGGAGAGGAATAGGGTGGCTATTGGGGAGGAGGAGGCCACAGTACAGGGTGGGCCATTTATATGGATACACTTTAATATGGCCATTTATATAGATACACCATTTTATGTGAATGGTGAAGTTAACAAACAACCACCGCTATTGGTCTGACACTGACCCACATTGGAAAGATCCCTCCAAGACTGTTGGAACAAAAAACTTGATAGTATGTTGTGGTTTATGGGGTGTATCCATAGATACGGTGTATCCATATAAATGGCCCACCCTGTAGTATCCTTTAGTTTTGCAATGTGTAATATTTTATTTCATCCATTGTATGTGTAAATGCATGTATGTTGTTTTCTCTTTTTCTGTTTTGTCTCTCTTCTGTTTTTTTACAGATGGCGGTCGACAAGAAATTTTCATGTTGAAGAAGAGTTTGGCATCGGGTTTGTTATAACATGTATTTGTTCTTTGTCCTTGCAACTTTATTAGTCGTTTTGTCTGACTTTTTTTCTCTTTTCCAGTATAATATGTATGCATGTATAAACAATCTTTTTTTACAGATCACTTTGTGTGCATTTTACGTGTAGTATTTTATATCTGTTATTGTATGTGTTAATGCATGTAAGTTGGTATTTTTTTGTCTGTCTTCTGTTTTTTTACAGATGGGGTTTACAAGTATTTTTCATGTTGAGGAAGAATTTTGCATGTGAATTGTTATGGCGGTGACAGTTGGGCATATTTGTGTCTTCACATTCACTGTGCAGATTTTGCACACTAACTGTTAAAGAAAAGAAATCTGGAGAGGAATAGGGTGGCTATTGGGGAGGAGGAGGCCACAGTACAGGGTGGGCCATTTATATGGATACACTTTATTATGGCCATTTATATAGATACACCGTTTTATGTGAATGGTGAAGTTAACAAACAACCACCGCTATTGGTCTGACACTAACCCACATTGGAAAGATCCCTCCAAGACTGTTGGAACAAAAAACTTGATGGCATGGTGTGGTTTATGGGGTGTATCCATAGATACGGTGTATCCATATAAATGGCCCACCCTGTAGTATCCTTTAGTTTTGCAATGTGTAATATTTTATTTCTTCCATTGTATGTGTAAATGCATGTATGTTGTTTTCTCTTTTTCTGTTTTGTCTCACTTCTGTTTTCTTACAGATGGCGGTCGACAAGAAATTTTCATGTTGAAGAAGAGTTTGGCATCGGGTTTGTTATAACATGTATTTGTTCTTTCTCCTTGCAACTTTATTACTCGTTTTGTCTGACTTTTTTTCTCTTTTCCAGTATAATATGTATGCATGTATAAACAATCTTTTTTTACAGATCACTTTGTGTGCATTTTACGTGTAGTATTTTATATCTGTTATTGTATGTGTTAATGCATGTAAGTTGGTATTTTTTTGTCTGTCTTCTGCTTTTTTACAGATGGGGTTTACAAGTATTTTTCATGTTGAAGAAGAACTTTGCATGTGAATTGTTATGGCGGTAACAGTTGGGCATATTTGTGTCTTCACATTCACTGTGCAGATTTTGCACACTAACTGTTAAAGAAAAGAAATCTGGAGAGGAATAGGGTGGCTATTGGGGAGGAGGAGGCCACAGTACAGGGTGGGCCATTTATATGGATACACTTTAATATGGCCATTTATATAGATACACCATTTTATGTGAATGGTGAAGTTAACAAACAACCACCGCTATTGGTCTGACACTGACCCACATTGGAAAGATCCCTCCAAGACTGTTGGAACAAAAAACTTGATAGTATGTTGTGGTTTATGGGGTGTATCCATAGATACGGTGTATCCATATAAATGGCCCACCCTGTAGTATCCTTTAGTTTTGCAATGTGTAATATTTTATTTCATCCATTGTATGTGTAAATGCATGTATGTTGTTTTCTCTTTTTCTGTTTTGTCTCTCTTTTGTTTTTTTACAGATGGCGGTCGACAAGAAATTTTCATGTTGAAGAAGAGTTTGGCTTCGGGTTTGTTATAACGTGTATTTGTTCTTTCTCCTTGCAACTCTATTACTCTTTTTGTCTGACATTTTTTTCTCTTTTCCAGTATAATATGTATGCATGTGTGAACAATCTTTTTTTACAGATCACTTTGTGTGCATTTTACGTGTAGTATTTTATATCTGTTATTGTATGTGTTAATGCATGTAAGTTGGTATTTTTTTGTCTGTCTTCTGTTTTTTTACAGATGGGGTTTACAAGTATTTTTCATGTTGAAGAAGAACTTTGCATGTGAATTGTTATGGCGGTGACAGTTGGGCATATTTGTGTCTTCACATTCACTCTGCAGATTTTGCACACTAACTGTTAAAGAAAAGAAATCTGGAGAGGAATAGGGTGGCTATTGGGGAGGAGGAGGCCACAGTACAGGGTGGGTCATTTATATGGATACACTTTAATATGGCCATTTATATAGATACACCGTTTTATGTGAATGGTGAAGTTAACAAACAGCCACCGCTATTGGTCTGACACTAACCCACATTGGAAAGATCCCTCCAAGACTGTTGGAACAAAAAACTTGATGGCATGGTGTGGTTTATGGGGTGTATCCATAGATACGGTGTATCCATATAAATGGCCCACCCTGTAGTATCCTTTAGTTTTGCAATGTGTAATATTTTATTTCTTCCATTGTATGTGTAAATGCATGTATGTTGTTTTCTCTTTTTCTGTTTTGTCTCACTTCTGTTTTCTTACAGATGGCGGTCGACAAGAAATTTTCATGTTGAAGAAGAGTTTGGCATCGGGTTTGTTATAACATGTATTTGTTCTTTCTCCTTGCAACTTTATTACTCGTTTTGTCTGACTTTTTTTCTCTTTTCCAGTATAATATGTATGCATGTATAAACAATCTTTTTTTACAGATCACTTTGTGTGCATTTTACGTGTAGTATTTTATATCTGTTATTGTATGTGTTAATGCATGTAAGTTGGTATTTTTTTGTCTGTCTTCTGTTTTTTTACAGATGGGGTTTACAAGTATTTTTCATGTTGAAGAAGAATTTTGCATGTGAATTGTTATGGCGGTGACAGTTGGGCATATTTGTGTCTTCACATTCACTGTGCAGATTTTGCACACTAACTGTTAAAGAAAATAAATCTGGAGAGGAATAGGGTGGCTATTGGGGAGGAGGACGCAACAGTACATGGTGGGCCATTTATATGGATACAATTTAATATGGCCATTTATATAGATACACCGTTTTATGTGAATGGTGAAGTTAACAAACAACCACCGCTATTGGTCTGACACTAACCCACATTGGAAAGATCCCTCCAAGACTGTTGGAACAAAAAACTTGATAGCATGGTGTGGTTTATGGGGTGTATCCATAGATACGGTCTATCCATATAAATGGCACAGCCTGTAGTATCCTTTAGTTTTGCAATGTGTAATATTTTATTTCTTCCATTGTATGTGTAAATGCATGTACGTTGTTTTCTCTTTTTCTGTTTTGTCTCACTTCTGTTTTCTTACAGATGGCGGTCGACAAGAAATTTTTTATGTTGAAGAAGAGTTTGGCATCGGGTTTGTTATAACATGTATTTGTTCTTTGTCCTTACAACTTTATTACTCGTTTTGTCTGACTTTTTTTCTCTTTTCCAGTATAATATGTATGCATGTATAAACAATCTTTTTTTACAGATCACTTTGTGTGCATTTTACGTGTAGTATTTTATATCTGTTATTGTATGTGTTAATGCATCAAAGTTGGTATTTTTTTGTCTGTCTTCTTCTTTTTTACAGATGGGGTTTACAGTATTTTTCATGTTGAGGAAGAATTTTGCATGTGAATTGTTATGGCGGTGACTGTTGGGCATATTTGTGTCTTCACATTCACTGTGCAGATTTTGCACACTAACTGTTAAAGAAAAGAAATCTGGAGAGGAATAGGGTGGCTATTGGGGAGGAGGAGGCCACAGTACAGGGTGGGTCATTTATATGGATACACTTTAATATGGCCATTTATATAGATACACCGTTTTATGTGAATGGTGAAGTTAACAAACAACCACCGCTATTAGTCTGACACTAACCCACATTGGAAAGATCCCTCCAAGACTGTTGGAACAAAAAACTTGATAGTATGGTGTGGTTTATGGGGTGTATCCATAGATACGGTGTATCCATATAAATGGCCCACCCTGTAGTATCCTTTAGTTTTGCAATGTGTAGTATTTTATTTCTTCCATTGTATGTGTAAATGCATGTATGTTGTTTTCTCTTTTTCTGTTTTGTCTCTCTTCTGTTTTCTTACAGATGGCGGTCGACAAGAAATTTTCATGTTGAAGAAGAGTTTGGCATCGGGTTTGTTATAACATGTATTTGTTCTTTCTCCTTGCAACTTTATTACTCTTTTTGTCTGACATTTTTTCTCTTTTCCAGTATAATATGTATGCATGTGTGAACAATCTTTTTTTACAGATCACTTTGTGTGCATTTTACGTGTAGTATTTTATATCTGTTATTGTATGTGTTAATGCATGTAAGTTGGTATTTTTTTGTCTGTCTTCTGTTTTTTTACAGATGGGGTTTACAAGTATTTTTCATGTTGAAGAAGAATTTTGCATGTGAATTGTTATGGCGGTGACAGTTGGGCATATTTGTGTCTTCACATTCACTGTGCAGATTTTGCACACTAACTGTTAAAGAAAATAAATCTGGAGAGGAATAGGGTGGCTATTGGGGAGGAGGACGCAACAGTACATGGTGGGCCATTTATATGGATACAATTTAATATGGCCATTTATATAGATACACCGTTTTATGTGAATGGTGAAGTTAACAAACAACCACCGCTATTGGTCTGACACTAACCCACATTGGAAAGATCCCTCCAAGACTGTTGGAACAAAAAACTTGATAGCATGGTGTGGTTTATGGGGTGTATCCATAGATACGGTCTATCCATATAAATGGCACACCCTGTAGTATCCTTTAGTTTTGCAATGTGTAATATTTTATTTCTTCCATTGTATGTGTAAATGCATGTACGTTGTTTTCTCTTTTTCTGTTTTGTCTCACTTCTGTTTTCTTACAGATGGCGGTCGACAAGAAATTTTCATGTTGAAGAAGAGTTTGGCATCGGGTTTGTTATAACATGTATTTGTTCTTTGTCCTTACAACTTTATTACTCGTTTTGTCTGACTTTTTTTCTCTTTTCCAGTATAATATGTATGCATGTATAAACAATCTTTTTTTACAGATCACTTTGTGTGCATTTTACGTGTAGTATTTTATATCTGTTATTGTATGTGTTAATGCATCAAAGTTGGTATTTTTTTGTCTGTCTTCTTCTTTTTTACAGATGGGGTTTACAGTATTTTTCATGTTGAGGAAGAATTTTGCATGTGAATTGTTATGGCGGTGACTGTTGGGCATATTTGTGTCTTCACATTCACTGTGCAGATTTTGCACACTAACTGTTAAAGAAAAGAAATCTGGAGAGGAATAGGGTGGCTATTGGGGAGGAGGAGGCCACAGTACAGGGTGGGTCATTTATATGGATACACTTTAATATGGCCATTTATATAGATACACCGTTTTATGTGAATGGTGAAGTTAACAAACAACCACCGCTATTAGTCTGACACTAACCCACATTGGAAAGATCCCTCCAAGACTGTTGGAACAAAAAACTTGATAGTATGGTGTGGTTTATGGGGTGTATCCATAGATACGGTGTATCCATATAAATGGCCCACCCTGTAGTATCCTTTAGTTTTGCAATGTGTATAATTTTATTTCTTCCATTGTATGTGTAAATGCATGTATGTTGTTTTCTCTTTTTCTGTTTTGTCTCTCTTCTGTTTTCTTACAGATGGCGGTCGACAATAAATTTTCATGTTGAAGAAGAGTTTGGCATCGGGTTTGTTATAACATGTATTTGTTCTTTGTCCTTGCAACTTTATTACTCCTTTTGTCTGACTTTTTTTCTCTTTTCCAGTATAATATGTATGCATGTATAAACAATCTTTTTTTACAGATCACTTTGTGTGCATTTTACGTGTAGTATTTTATATCTGTTATTGTATGTGTTAATGCATGTAAGTTGGTATTTTTTTGTCTGTCTTCTGTTTTTTTACAGATGGGGTTTACAAGTATTTTTCATGTTGAGGAAGAATTTTGCATGTGAATTGTTACGGCGGTGACAGTTGGGCATATTTGTGTCTTCACATTCACTGTGCAGATTTTGCACACTAACTGTTAAAGAAAAGAAATCTGGAGAGGAATAGGGTGGCTATTGGGGAGGAGGAGGCCACAGTACAGGGTGGGTCATTTATATGGATACACTTTAATATGGCCATTTATATAGATACACCGTTTTATGTGAATGGTGAAGTTAACAAACAACCACCGCTATTGGTCTGACACTAACCCACATTGGAAAGATCCCTCCAAGACTGTTGGAACAAAAAACTTGATAGTATGTTGTGGTTTATGGGGTGTATCCATAGATACGGTGTATCCATATAAATGGCCCACCCTGTAGTATCCTTTCGTTTTGCAATGTGTAATATTTTATTTCATCCATTGTATGTGTAAATGCATGTATGTTGTTTTCTCTTTTTCTGTTTTGTCTCTCTTCTGTTTTTTTACAGATGGCGGTCGACAAGAAATTTTCATGTTGAAGAAGAGTTTGGCATCGGGTTTGTTATAACATGTATTTGTTCTTTCTCCTTGCAACTTTATTACTCGTTTTGTCTGACTTTTTTTCTCTTTTCCAGTAAAATATGTATGCATGTATAAACAATCTTTTTTTACAGATCACTTTGTGTGCATTTTACGTGTAGTATTTTATATCTGTTATTGTATGTGTTAATGCATGTAAGTTGGTATTTTTTTGTCTGTCTTCTGCTTTTTTACAGATGGGGTTTACAAGTATTTTTCATGTTTAAGAAGAACTTTGCATGTGAATTGTTATGGCGGTAACAGTTGGGCATATTTGTATCTTCACATTCACTGTGCAGATTTTGCACACTAACTGTTAAAGAAAAGAAATCTGGAGAGGAATAGGGTGGCTATTGGGGAGGAGGAGGCCACAGTACAGGGTGGGCCATTTATATGGATACACTTTAATATGGCCATTTATATAGATACACCATTTTATGTGAATGGTGAAGTTAACAAACAACCACCGCTATTGGTCTGACACTGACCCACATTGGAAAGATCCCTCCAAGACTGTTGGAACAAAAAACTTGATAGTATGTTGTGGTTTATGGGGTGTATCCATAGATACGGTGTATCCATATAAATGGCCCACCCTGTAGTATCCTTTAGTTTTGCAACGTGTAATATTTTATTTCATCCATTGTATGTGTAAATGCATGTATGTTGTTTTCTCTTTTTCTGTTTTGTCTCACTTCTGTTTTCTTACAGATGGCGGTCGACAAGAAATTTTCATGTTGAAGAAGAGTTTGGCATCGGGTTTGTTATAACATGTATTTGTTCTTTCTCCTTGCAACTTTATTACTCGTTTTGTCTGACTTTTTTTCTCTTTTCCAGTATAATATGTATGCATGTATAAACAATCTTTTTTTACAGATCACTTTGTGTGCATTTTACGTGTAGTATTTTATATCTGTTATTGTATGTGTTAATGCATGTAAGACAAGTTGGTATTTTTTTGTCTGTCTTGTGCTTTTTTACAGATGGGGTTTACAAGTATTTTTCATGTTGAAGAAGAACTTTGCATGTGAATTGTTATGGCGGTGACAGTTGGGCATATTTGTGTCTTCACATTCACTGTGCAGATTTTGCACACTAACTGTTAAAGAAAAGAAATCTGGAGAGGAATAGGGTGGCTATTGGGGAGGAGGAGGCCACAGTACAGGGTGGGTCATTTATATGGATACACTTTAATATGGCCATTTATATAGATACACCGTTTTATGTGAATGGTGAAGTTAACAAACAACCACCGCTATTGGTCTGACACTAACCCACATTGGAAAGATCCCTCCAAGACTGTTGGAACAAAAAACTTGATAGTATGTTGTGGTTTATGGGATGTATCCATAGATACGGTGTATCCATATAAATGGCCCACCCTGTAGTATCCTTTCGTTTTGCAATGTGTAATATTTTATTTCATCCATTGTATGTGTAAATGCATGTATGTTGTTTTCTCTTTTTCTGTTTTGTCTCTCTTCTGTTTTTTTACAGATGGCGGTCGACAAGAAATTTTCATGTTAAAGAAGAGTTTGGCATCGGGTTTGTTATAACATGTATTTGTTCTTTCTCCTTGCAACTTTATTACTCATTTTGTCTGACTTTTTTTCTCTTTTCCATTAAAATATGTATGCATGTATAAACAATCTTTTTTTACAGATCACTTTGTGTGCATTTTACGTGTAGTATTTTATATCTGTTATTGTATGTGTTAATGCATGTAAGTTGGTATTTTTTTGTCTGTCTTGTGCTTTTTTACAGATGGGGTTTACAAGTATTTTTCATGTTGAAGAAGAACTTTGCATGTGAATTGTTATGGCGGTGACAGTTGGGCATATTTGTGTCTTCACATTCACTGTGCAGATTTTGCACACTAACTGTTAAAGAAAAGAAATCTGGAGAGGAATAGGGTGGCTATTGGGGAGGAGGAGGCCACAGTACAGGGTGGGCCATTTATATGGATACACTTTAATATGGCCATTTATATAGATACACCATTTTATGTGAATGGTGAAGTTAACAAACAGCCACCGCTATTGGTCTGACACTAACCCACATTGGAAAGATCCCTCCAAGACTGTTGGAACAAAAAACTTGATAGTATGTTGTGGTTTATGGGGTGTATCCATAGATACGGTGTATCCATATAAATGGCCCACCCTGTAGTATCCTTTCGTTTTGCAATGTGTAATATTTTATTTCATCCATTGTATGTGTAAATGCATGTATGTTGTTTTCTTTTTTTCTGTTTTGTCTCTCTTCTGTTTTTTTACAGATGGCGGTCGACAAGAAATTTTCATGTTGAAGAAGAGTTTGGTATCGGGTTTGTTATAACATGTATTTGTTCTTTCTCCTTGCAACTTTATTACTCGTTTTGTCTGACTTTTTTTCTCTTTTCCAGTATAATATGTATGCATGTATAAACAATCTTTTTTTACAGATCACTTTGTGTGCATTTTACGTGTAGTATTTTATATCTGTTATTGTATGTGTTAATGCATGTAAGTTGGTATTTTTTTGTCTGTCTTCTGTTTTTTTACAGATGGGGTTTACAAGTATTTTTCATGTTGAGGAAGAATTTTGCATGTGAATTGTTATGGCGGTGACAGTTGGGCATATTTGTGTCTTCACATTTACTGTGCAGATTTTGCACACTAACTGTTAAAGAAAAGAAATCTGATGAGGAATAGGGTGGCTATTGGGGAGGAGGAGGCCACAGTACAGGGTGGGCCATTTATATGGATACACTTTAATATGGCCATTTATATAGATACACCATTTTATGTGAATGGTGAAGTTAACAAACAACCACCGCTATTGGTCTGACACTGACCCACATTGGAAAGATCCCTCCAAGACTGTTGGAACAAAAAACTTGATAGTATGTTGTGGTTTATGGGGTGTATCCATAGATACGGTGTATCCATATAAATGGCCCACCCTGTAGTATCCTTTAGTTTTGCAATGTGTAATATTTTATTTCATCCATTGTATGTGTAAATGCATGTATGTTGTTTTCTCTTTTTCTGTTTTGTCTCTCTTCTGTTTTTTTACAGATGGCGGTCGACAAGAAATTTTCATGTTGAAGAAGAGTTTGGCATCGGGTTTGTTATAACATGTATTTGTTCTTTCTCCTTGCAACTTTATTACTCGTTTTGTCTGACTTTTTTTCTCTTTTCCAGTATAATATGTATGCATGTATAAACAATCTTTTTTTACAGATCACTTTGTGTGCATTTTACGTGTAGTATTTTATATCTGTTATTGTATGTGTTAATGCATGTAAGTTGGTATTTTTTTGTCTGTCTTGTGCTTTTTTACAGATGGGGTTTACAAGTATTTTTCATGTTGAAGAAGAACTTTGCATGTGAATTGTTATGGCGGTGACAGTTGGGCATATTTGTGTCTTCACATTCACTGTGCAGATTTTGCACACTAACTGTTAAAGAAAAGAAATCTGGAGAGGAATAGGGTGGCTATTGGGGAGGAGGAGGCCACAGTACAGGGTGGGCCATTTATATGGATACACTTTAATATGGCCATTTATATAGATACACCGTTTTATGTGAATGGTGAAGTTAACAAACAACCACCGCTATTGGTCTGACACTAACCCACATTGGAAAGATCCCTCCAAGACTGTTGGAACAAAAAAATTGATGGCGTGGTGTGGTTTATGGGGTGTATCCATAGATACGGTGTATCCATATAAATGGCCCACCCTGTAGTATCCTTTAGTTTTGCAATGTGTAATATTTTATTTCATCCATTGTATGTGTAAATGCATGTATGTTGTTTTCTCTTTTTCTGTTTTGTCTCTCTTCTGTTTTTTTACAGATGGCGGTCGACAAGAAATTTTCATGTTGAAGAAGAGTTTGGCATCGGGTTTGTTATAACATGTATTTGTTCTTTGTCCTTGCAACTTTATTACTCGTTTTGTCTGACTTTTTTTCTCTTTTCCAGTGTAATATGTATGCATGTATAAACAATCTTTTTTTACAGATCACTTTGTGTGCATTTTACGTGTAGTATTTTATATCTGTTATTGTATGTGTTAATGCATGTAAGTTGGTATTTTTTTGTCTGTCTTCTGTTTTTTTACAGATGGGGTTTAAAGTATTTTTCATGTTGAGGAAGAATTTTGCATGTGAATTGTTACGGCGGTGACAGTTGGGCATATTTGTGTCTTCACATTCACTGTGCAGATTTTGCACACTAACTGTTAAAGAAAAGAAATCTGGAGAGGAATAGGGTGGCTATTGGGGAGGAGGAGGCCACAGTACAGGGTGGGTCATTTATATGGATACACTTTAATATGGCCATTTATATAGATACACCGTTTTATGTGAATGGTGAAGTTAACAAACAACCACCGCTATTGGTCTGACACTAACCCACATTGGAAAGATCCCTCCAAGACTGTTGGAACAAAAAACTTGATAGTATGTTGTGGTTTATGGGGTGTATCCATAGATACGGTGTATCCATATAAATGGCCCACCCTGTAGTATCCTTTCGTTTTGCAATGTGTAATATTTTATTTCATCCATTGTATGTGTAAATGCATGTATGTTGTTTTCTCTTTTTCTGTTTTGTCTCTCTTCTGTTTTTTTACAGATGGCGGTCAACAAGAAATTTTCATGTTGAAGAAGAGTTTGGTATCGGGTTTGTTATAACATGTATTTGTTCTTTCTCCTTGCAACTTTATTACTCGTTTTGTCTGACTTTTTTTCTCTTTTCCAGTAAAATATGTATGCATGTATAAACAATCTTTTTTTACAGATCACTTTGTGTGCATTTTACGTGTAGTATTTTATATCTGTTATTGTATGTGTTAATGCATGTAAGTTGGTATTTTTTTGTCTGTCTTCTGCTTTTTTACAGATGGGGTTTACAAGTATTTTTCATGTTGAAGAAGAACTTTGCATGTGAATTGTTATGGCGGTGACAGTTGGGCATATTTGTGTCTTCACATTCACTGTGCAGATTTTGCACACTAACTGTTAAAGAAAAGAAATCTGGAGAGGAATAGGGTGGCTATTGGGGAGGAGGAGGCCACAGTACAGGGTGGGCCATTTATGTGGATACACTTTAATATGGCCATTTATATAGATACACCGCTTTATGTGAATGGTGAAGTTAACAAACAACCACCGCTATTGGTCTGACACTAACCCACATTGGAAAGATCCCTCCAAGACTGTTGGAACAAAAAACTTGATAGTATGTTGTGGTTTATGGGGTGTATCCATAGATACGGTGTATCCATATAAATGGCCCACCCTGTAGTATCCTTTAGTTTTGCAATGTGTAATATTTTATTTCATCCATTGTATGTGTAAATGCATGTATGTTGTTTTCTCTTTTTCTGTTTTGTCTCTCTTCTGTTTTTTTACAGATGACGGTCGACAAGAAATTATCATGTTGAAGAAGAGTTTGGCATCGGGTTTGTTATAACATGTATTTGTTCTTTCTCCTTGCAACTTTATTACTCTTTTTGTCTGACATTTTTTTCTCTTTTCCAGTATAATATGTATGCATGTGTGAGCAATCTTTTTTTACAGATCACTTTGTGTGCATTTTACGTGTAGTATTTTATATCTGTTATTGTATGTGTTAATGCATGTAAGTTGGTATTTTTTTGTCTGTCTTCTGTTTTTTTACAGATGGGGTTTACAAGTATTTTTCATGTTGAGGAAGAATTTTGCATGTGAATTGTTACGGCGGTGACAGTTGGGCATATTTGTGTCTTCACATTCACTGTGCAGATTTTGCACACTAACTGTTAAAGAAAAGAAATCTGGAGAGGAATAGGGTGGCTATTGGGGAGGAGGAGGCCACAGTACAGGGTGGGTCATTTATATGGATACACTTTAATATGGCCATTTATATAGATACACCGTTTTATGTGAATGGTGAAGTTAACAAACAACCACCACTATTGGTCTGACACTAACCCACATTGGAAAGATCCCTCCAAGACTGTTGGAACAAAAAACTTGATAGTATGTTGTGGTTTATGGGGTGTATCCATAGATACGGTGTATCCATATAAATGGCCCACCCTGTAGTATCCTTTCGTTTTGCAATGTGTAATATTTTATTTCATCCATTGTATGTGTAAATGCATGTATGTTGTTTTCTCTTTTTCTGTTTTGTCTCTCTTCTGTTTTTTTACAGATGGCGGTCGACAAGAAATTTTCATGTTGAAGAAGAGTTTGGCATCGGGTTTGTTATAACATGTATTTGTTCTTTCTCCTTGCAACTTTATTACTCGTTTTGTCTGACTTTTTTTCTCTTTTCCAGTAAAATATGTATGCATGTATAAAAAATTTTTTTTTTTACAGATCACTTTGTGTGCATTTTACGTGTAGTATTTTATATCTGTTATTGTATGTGTTAATGCATGTAAGTTGGTATTTTTTTTGTCTGTCTTGTGCTTTTTTACAGATGGGGTTTACAAGTATTTTTCATGTTGAAGAAGAACTTTGCATGTGAATTGTTATGGCGGTGACAGTTGGGCATATTTGTGTCTTCACATTCACTGTGCAGATTTTGCACACTAACTGTTAAAGAAAAGAAATCTGGAGAGGAATAGGGTGGCTATTGGGGAGGAGGAGGCCACAGTACAGGGTGGGCCATTTATATGGATACACTTTAATATGGCCATTTATATAGATACACCATTTTATGTGAATGGTGAAGTTAACAAACAACCACCGCTATTGGTCTGACACTGACCCACATTGGAAAGATCCCTCCAAGACTGTTGGAACAAAAAACTTGATAGTATGTTGTGGTTTATGGGGTGTATCCATAGATACGGTGTATCCATATAAATGGCCCACCCTGTAGTATCCTTTAGTTTTGCAATGTGTATTATTTTATTTCATCCATTGTATGTGTAAATGCATGTATGTTGTTTTCTCTTTTTCTGTTTTGTCTCTCTTCTGTTTTTTTACAGATGGCGGTCGACAAGAAATTTTCATGTTGAAGAAGAGTTTGGCATCGGGTTTGTTATAACATGTATTTGTTCTTTCTCCTTGCAACTTTATTACTCGTTTTGTCTGACTTTTTTTCTCTTTTCCAGTATAATATGTATGCATGTATAAACAATCTTTTTTTACAGATCACTTTGTGTGCATTTTACGTGTAGTATTTTATATCTGTTATTGTATGTGTTAATGCATGTAAGACAAGTTGGTATTTTTTTGTCTGTCTTGTGCTTTTTTACAGATGGGGTTTACAAGTATTTTTCATGTTGAAGAAGAACTTTGCATGTGAATTGTTATGGCGGTGACAGTTGGGCATATTTGTGTCTTCACATTCACTGTGCAGATTTTGCACACTAACTGTTAAAGAAAAGAAATCTGGAGAGGAATAGGGTGGCTATTGGGGAGGAGGAGGCCACAGTACAGGGTGGGTCATTTATATGGATACACTTTAATATGGCCATTTATATAGATACACCGTTTTATGTGAATGGTGAAGTTAACAAACAACCACCGCTATTGGTCTGACACTAACCCACATTGGAAAGATCCCTCCAAGACTGTTGGAACAAAAAACTTGATAGTATGTTGTGGTTTATGGGATGTATCCATAGATACGGTGTATCCATATAAATGGCCCACCCTGTAGTATCCTTTCGTTTTGCAATGTGTAATATTTTATTTCATCCATTGTATGTGTAAATGCATGTATGTTGTTTTCTCTTTTTCTGTTTTGTCTCTCTTCTGTTTTTTTACAGATGGCGGTCGACAAGAAATTTTCATGTTGAAGAAGAGTTTGGCATCGGGTTTGTTATAACATGTATTTGTTCTTTCTCCTTGCAACTTTATTACTCATTTTGTCTGACTTTTTTTCTCTTTTCCATTAAAATATGTATGCATGTATAAACAATCTTTTTTTACAGATCACTTTGTGTGCATTTTACGTGTAGTATTTTATATCTGTTATTGTATGTGTTAATGCATGTAAGTTGGTATTTTTTTGTCTGTCTTGTGCTTTTTTACAGATGGGGTTTACAAGTATTTTTCATGTTGAAGAAGAACTTTGCATGTGAATTGTTATGGCGGTGACAGTTGGGCATATTTGTGTCTTCACATTCACTGTGCAGATTTTGCACACTAACTGTTAAAGAAAAGAAATCTGGAGAGGAATAGGGTGGCTATTGGGGAGGAGGAGGCCACAGTACAGGGTGGGCCATTTATATGGATACACTTTAATATGGCCATTTATATAGATACACCATTTTATGTGAATGGTGAAGTTAACAAACAGCCACCGCTATTGGTCTGACACTAACCCACATTGGAAAGATCCCTCCAAGACTGTTGGAACAAAAAACTTGATAGTATGTTGTGGTTTATGGGGTGTATCCATAGATACGGTGTATCCATATAAATGGCCCACCCTGTAGTATCCTTTCGTTTTGCAATGTGTAATATTTTATTTCATCCATTGTATGTGTAAATGCATGTATGTTGTTTTCTTTTTTTCTGTTTTGTCTCTCTTCTGTTTTTTTACAGATGGCGGTCGACAAGAAATTTTCATGTTGAAGAAGAGTTTGGTATCGGGTTTGTTATAACATGTATTTGTTCTTTCTCCTTGCAACTTTATTACTCGTTTTGTCTGACTTTTTTTCTCTTTTCCAGTATAATATGTATGCATGTATAAACAATCTTTTTTTACAGATCACTTTGTGTGCATTTTACGTGTAGTATTTTATATCTGTTATTGTATGTGTTAATGCATGTAAGTTGGTATTTTTTTGTCTGTCTTCTGTTTTTTTACAGATGGGGTTTACAAGTATTTTTCATGTTGAGGAAGAATTTTGCATGTGAATTGTTATGGCGGTGACAGTTGGGCATATTTGTGTCTTCACATTTACTGTGCAGATTTTGCACACTAACTGTTAAAGAAAAGAAATCTGATGAGGAATAGGGTGGCTATTGGGGAGGAGGAGGCCACAGTACAGGGTGGGCCATTTATATGGATACACTTTAATATGGCCATTTATATAGATACACCATTTTATGTGAATGGTGAAGTTAACAAACAACCACCGCTATTGGTCTGACACTGACCCACATTGGAAAGATCCCTCCAAGACTGTTGGAACAAAAAACTTGATAGTATGTTGTGGTTTATGGGGTGTATCCATAGATACGGTGTATCCATATAAATGGCCCACCCTGTAGTATCCTTTAGTTTTGCAATGTGTAATATTTTATTTCATCCATTGTATGTGTAAATGCATGTATGTTGTTTTCTCTTTTTCTGTTTTGTCTCTCTTCTGTTTTTTTACAGATGGCGGTCGACAAGAAATTTTCATGTTGAAGAAGAGTTTGGCATCGGGTTTGTTATAACATGTATTTGTTCTTTCTCCTTGCAACTTTATTACTCGTTTTGTCTGACTTTTTTTCTCTTTTCCAGTATAATATGTATGCATGTATAAACAATCTTTTTTTACAGATCACTTTGTGTGCATTTTACGTGTAGTATTTTATATCTGTTATTGTATGTGTTAATGCATGTAAGTTGGTATTTTTTTGTCTGTCTTGTGCTTTTTTACAGATGGGGTTTACAAGTATTTTTCATGTTGAAGAAGAACTTTGCATGTGAATTGTTATGGCGGTGACAGTTGGGCATATTTGTGTCTTCACATTCACTGTGCAGATTTTGCACACTAACTGTTAAAGAAAAGAAATCTGGAGAGGAATAGGGTGGCTATTGGGGAGGAGGAGGCCACAGTACAGGGTGGGCCATTTATATGGATACACTTTAATATGGCCATTTATATAGATACACCGTTTTATGTGAATGGTGAAGTTAACAAACAACCACCGCTATTGGTCTGACACTAACCCACATTGGAAAGATCCCTCCAAGACTGTTGGAACAAAAAAATTGATGGTGTGGTGTGGTTTATGGGGTGTATCCATAGATACGGTGTATCCATATAAATGGCCCACCCTGTAGTATCCTTTAGTTTTGCAATGTGTAATATTTTATTTCATCCATTGTATGTGTAAATGCATGTATGTTGTTTTCTCTTTTTCTGTTTTGTCTCTCTTCTGTTTTTTTACAGATGGCGGTCGACAAGAAATTTTCATGTTGAAGAAGAGTTTGGCATCGGGTTTGTTATAACATGTATTTGTTCTTTGTCCTTGCAACTTTATTACTCGTTTTGTCTGACTTTTTTTCTCTTTTCCAGTGTAATATGTATGCATGTATAAACAATCTTTTTTTACAGATCACTTTGTGTGCATTTTACGTGTAGTATTTTATATCTGTTATTGTATGTGTTAATGCATGTAAGTTGGTATTTTTTTGTCTGTCTTCTGTTTTTTTACAGATGGGGTTTAAAGTATTTTTCATGTTGAGGAAGAATTTTGCATGTGAATTGTTACGGCGGTGACAGTTGGGCATATTTGTGTCTTCACATTCACTGTGCAGATTTTGCACACTAACTGTTAAAGAAAAGAAATCTGGAGAGGAATAGGGTGGCTATTGGGGAGGAGGAGGCCACAGTACAGGGTGGGTCATTTATATGGATACACTTTAATATGGCCATTTATATAGATACACCGTTTTATGTGAATGGTGAAGTTAACAAACAACCACCGCTATTGGTCTGACACTAACCCACATTGGAAAGATCCCTCCAAGACTGTTGGAACAAAAAACTTGATAGTATGTTGTGGTTTATGGGGTGTATCCATAGATACGGTGTATCCATATAAATGGCCCACCCTGTAGTATCCTTTCGTTTTGCAATGTGTAATATTTTATTTCATCCATTGTATGTGTAAATGCATGTATGTTGTTTTCTCTTTTTCTGTTTTGTCTCTCTTCTGTTTTTTTACAGATGGCGGTCAACAAGAAATTTTCATGTTGAAGAAGAGTTTGGTATCGGGTTTGTTATAACATGTATTTGTTCTTTCTCCTTGCAACTTTATTACTCGTTTTGTCTGACTTTTTTTCTCTTTTCCAGTAAAATATGTATGCATGTATAAACAATCTTTTTTTACAGATCACTTTGTGTGCATTTTACGTGTAGTATTTTATATCTGTTATTGTATGTGTTAATGCATGTAAGTTGGTATTTTTTTGTCTGTCTTCTGCTTTTTTACAGATGGGGTTTACAAGTATTTTTCATGTTGAAGAAGAACTTTGCATGTGAATTGTTATGGCGGTGACAGTTGGGCATATTTGTGTCTTCACATTCACTGTGCAGATTTTGCACACTAACTGTTAAAGAAAAGAAATCTGGAGAGGAATAGGGTGGCTATTGGGGAGGAGGAGGCCACAGTACAGGGTGGGCCATTTATGTGGATACACTTTAATATGGCCATTTATATAGATACACCGCTTTATGTGAATGGTGAAGTTAACAAACAACCACCGCTATTGGTCTGACACTAACCCACATTGGAAAGATCCCTCCAAGACTGTTGGAACAAAAAACTTGATAGTATGTTGTGGTTTATGGGGTGTATCCATAGATACGGTGTATCCATATAAATGGCCCACCCTGTAGTATCCTTTAGTTTTGCAATGTGTAATATTTTATTTCATCCATTGTATGTGTAAATGCATGTATGTTGTTTTCTCTTTTTCTGTTTTGTCTCTCTTCTGTTTTTTTACAGATGACGGTCGACAAGAAATTATCATGTTGAAGAAGAGTTTGGCATCGGGTTTGTTATAACATGTATTTGTTCTTTCTCCTTGCAACTTTATTACTCTTTTTGTCTGACATTTTTTTCTCTTTTCCAGTATAATATGTATGCATGTGTGAGCAATCTTTTTTTACAGATCACTTTGTGTGCATTTTACGTGTAGTATTTTATATCTGTTATTGTATGTGTTAATGCATGTAAGTTGGTATTTTTTTGTCTGTCTTCTGTTTTTTTACAGATGGGGTTTACAAGTATTTTTCATGTTGAGGAAGAATTTTGCATGTGAATTGTTACGGCGGTGACAGTTGGGCATATTTGTGTCTTCACATTCACTGTGCAGATTTTGCACACTAACTGTTAAAGAAAAGAAATCTGGAGAGGAATAGGGTGGCTATTGGGGAGGAGGAGGCCACAGTACAGGGTGGGTCATTTATATGGATACACTTTAATATGGCCATTTATATAGATACACCGTTTTATGTGAATGGTGAAGTTAACAAACAACCACCACTATTGGTCTGACACTAACCCACATTGGAAAGATCCCTCCAAGACTGTTGGAACAAAAAACTTGATAGTATGTTGTGGTTTATGGGGTGTATCCATAGATACGGTGTATCCATATAAATGGCCCACCCTGTAGTATCCTTTCGTTTTGCAATGTGTAATATTTTATTTCATCCATTGTATGTGTAAATGCATGTATGTTGTTTTCTCTTTTTCTGTTTTGTCTCTCTTCTGTTTTTTTACAGATGGCGGTCGACAAGAAATTTTCATGTTGAAGAAGAGTTTGGCATCGGGTTTGTTATAACATGTATTTGTTCTTTCTCCTTGCAACTTTATTACTCGTTTTGTCTGACTTTTTTTCTCTTTTCCAGTAAAATATGTATGCATGTATAAAAAAATTTTTTTTTTACAGATCACTTTGTGTGCATTTTACGTGTAGTATTTTATATCTGTTATTGTATGTGTTAATGCATGTAAGTTGGTATTTTTTTTGTCTGTCTTGTGCTTTTTTACAGATGGGGTTTACAAGTATTTTTCATGTTGAAGAAGAACTTTGCATGTGAATTGTTATGGCGGTGACAGTTGGGCATATTTGTGTCTTCACATTCACTGTGCAGATTTTGCACACTAACTGTTAAAGAAAAGAAATCTGGAGAGGAATAGGGTGGCTATTGGGGAGGAGGAGGCCACAGTACAGGGTGGGCCATTTATATGGATACACTTTAATATGGCCATTTATATAGATACACCATTTTATGTGAATGGTGAAGTTAACAAACAACCACCGCTATTGGTCTGACACTGACCCACATTGGAAAGATCCCTCCAAGACTGTTGGAACAAAAAACTTGATAGTATGTTGTGGTTTATGGGGTGTATCCATAGATACGGTGTATCCATATAAATGGCCCACCCTGTAGTATCCTTTAGTTTTGCAATGTGTATTATTTTATTTCATCCATTGTATGTGTAAATGCATGTATGTTGTTTTCTCTTTTTCTGTTTTGTCTCTCTTCTGTTTTTTTACAGATGGCGGTCGACAAGAAATTTTCATGTTGAAGAAGAGTTTGGCATCGGGTTTGTTATAACATGTATTTGTTCTTTCTCCTTGCAACTTTATTACTCGTTTTGTCTGACTTTTTTTCTCTTTTCCAGTAAAATATGTATGCATGTATAAACAATCTTTTTTTACAGATCACTTTGTGTGCATTTTACGTGTAGTATTTTATATCTGTTATTGTATGTGTTAATGCATGTAAGTTGGTATTTTTTTGTCCGTCTTCTGTTTTTTTACAGATGGGGTTTACAAGTATTTTTCATGTTGAGGAAGAATTTTGCATGTGAATTGTTATGACGGTGACAGTTGGGCATATTTGTGTCTTCACATTCACTGTGCAGATTTTGCACACTAACTGTTAAAGAAAAGAAATCTGGAGAGGAATAGGGTGGCTATTGGGGAGGAGGAGGCCACAGTACAGGGTGGGCCATTTATATGGATACACTTTAATATGGCCATTTATATAGATACACCGTTTTATGTGAATGGTGAAGTTAACAAACAACCACCGCTATTGGTCTGACACTAACCCACATTGGAAAGATCCCTCCAAGACTGTTGGAACAAAAAACTTGATGGCATGGTGTGGTTTATGGGGTGTATCCATAGATACGGTGTATCCATATAAATGGCCCACCCTGTAGTATCCTTTAGTTTTGCAATGTGTAATATTTTATTTCTTCCATTGTATGTGTAAATGCATGTATGTTGTTTTCTCTTTTTCTGTTTTGTCTCACTTCTGTTTTCTTACAGATGGCGGTCGACAAGAAATTTTCATGTTGCAGAAGAGTTTGGCATCGGGTTTGTTATAACATGTATTTGTTCTTTCTCCTTGCAACTTTATTACTCGTTTTGTCTGACTTTTTTTCTCTTTTCCAGTATAATATGTATGCATGTATAAACAATCTTTTTTTACAGATCACTTTGTGTGCATTTTACGTGTAGTATTTTATATCTGTTATTGTATGTGTTAATGCATGTAAGTTGGTATTTTTTTGTCTGTCTTCTGTTTTTTTACAGATGGGGTTTACAAGTATTTTTAATGTTGAGGAAGAATTTTGCATGTGAATTGTTACGGCGGTGACAGTTGGGCATATTTGTGTCTTCACATTCACTGTGCAGATTTTGCACACTAACTGTTAAAGAAAATAAATCTGGAGAGGAATAGGGTGGCTATTGGGGAGGAGGAGGCCACAGTACAGGGTGGGTCATTTATATGGATACACTTTAATATGGCCATTTACTTAGATACACCGTTTTATGTGAATGGTGAAGTTAACAAACAACCACCACTATTGGTCTGACACTAACCCACATTGGAAAGATCCCTCCAAGACTGTTGGAACAAAAAACTTGATAGTATGTTGTGGTTTATGGGGTGTATCCATAGATACGGTGTATCCATATAAATGGCCCACCCTGTAGTATCCTTTCGTTTTGCAATGTGTAATATTTTATTTCATCCATTGTATGTGTAAATGCATGTATGTTGTTTTCTCTTTTTCTGTTTTGTCTCTCTTCTGTTTTTTTACAGATGGCGGTCGACAAGAAATTTTCATGTTGAAGAAGAGTTTGGCATCGGGTTTGTTATAACATGTATTTGTTCTTTCTCCTTGCAACTTTATTACTCGTTTTGTCTGACTTTTTTTCTCTTTTCCAGTAAAATATGTATGCATGTATAAAAAATTTTTTTTTTTACAGATCACTTTGTGTGCATTTTACGTGTAGTATTTTATATCTGTTATTGTATGTGTTAATGCATGTAAGTTGGTATTTTTTTTGTCTGTCTTGTGCTTTTTTACAGATGGGGTTTACAAGTATTTTTCATGTTGAAGAAGAACTTTGCATGTGAATTGTTATGGCGGTGACAGTTGGGCATATTTGTGTCTTCACATTCACTGTGCAGATTTTGCACACTAACTGTTAAAGAAAAGAAATCTGGAGAGGAATAGGGTGGCTATTGGGGAGGAGGAGGCCACAGTACAGGGTGGGCCATTTATATGGATACACTTTAATATGGCCATTTATATAGATACACCATTTTATGTGAATGGTGAAGTTAACAAACAACCACCGCTATTGGTCTGACACTGACCCACATTGGAAAGATCCCTCCAAGACTGTTGGAACAAAAAACTTGATAGTATGTTGTGGTTTATGGGGTGTATCCATAGATACGGTGTATCCATATAAATGGCCCACCCTGTAGTATCCTTTAGTTTTGCAATGTGTATTATTTTATTTCATCCATTGTATGTGTAAATGCATGTATGTTGTTTTCTCTTTTTCTGTTTTGTCTCTCTTCTGTTTTTTTACAGATGGCGGTCGACAAGAAATTTTCATGTTGAAGAAGAGTTTGGCATCGGGTTTGTTATAACATGTATTTGTTCTTTCTCCTTGCAACTTTATTACTCGTTTTGTCTGACTTTTTTTCTCTTTTCCAGTAAAATATGTATGCATGTATAAACAATCTTTTTTTACAGATCACTTTGTGTGCATTTTACGTGTAGTATTTTATATCTGTTATTGTATGTGTTAATGCATGTAAGTTGGTATTTTTTTGTCCGTCTTCTGTTTTTTTACAGATGGGGTTTACAAGTATTTTTCATGTTGAGGAAGAATTTTGCATGTGAATTGTTATGACGGTGACAGTTGGGCATATTTGTGTCTTCACATTCACTGTGCAGATTTTGCACACTAACTGTTAAAGAAAAGAAATCTGGAGAGGAATAGGGTGGCTATTGGGGAGGAGGAGGCCACAGTACAGGGTGGGCCATTTATATGGATACACTTTAATATGGCCATTTATATAGATACACCGTTTTATGTGAATGGTGAAGTTAACAAACAACCACCGCTATTGGTCTGACACTAACCCACATTGGAAAGATCCCTCCAAGACTGTTGGAACAAAAAACTTGATGGCATGGTGTGGTTTATGGGGTGTATCCATAGATACGGTGTATCCATATAAATGGCCCACCCTGTAGTATCCTTTAGTTTTGCAATGTGTAATATTTTATTTCTTCCATTGTATGTGTAAATGCATGTATGTTGTTTTCTCTTTTTCTGTTTTGTCTCACTTCTGTTTTCTTACAGATGGCGGTCGACAAGAAATTTTCATGTTGCAGAAGAGTTTGGCATCGGGTTTGTTATAACATGTATTTGTTCTTTGTCCTTGCAACTTTATTACTCGTTTTGTCTGACTTTTTTTCTCTTTTCCAGTGTAATATGTATGCATGTATAAACAATCTTTTTTTACAGATCACTTTGTGTGCATTTTACGTGTAGTATTTTATATCTGTTATTGTATGTGTTAATGCATGTAAGTTGGTATTTTTTTGTCTGTCTTCTGTTTTTTTACAGATGGGGTTTAAAGTATTTTTCATGTTGAGGAAGAATTTTGCATGTGAATTGTTACGGCGGTGACAGTTGGGCATATTTGTGTCTTCACATTCACTGTGCAGATTTTGCACACTAACTGTTAAAGAAAAGAAATCTGGAGAGGAATAGGGTGGCTATTGGGGAGGAGGAGGCCACAGTACAGGGTGGGTCATTTATATGGATACACTTTAATATGGCCATTTATATAGATACACCGTTTTATGTGAATGGTGAAGTTAACAAACAACCACCGCTATTGGTCTGACACTAACCCACATTGGAAAGATCCCTCCAAGACTGTTGGAACAAAAAACTTGATAGTATGTTGTGGTTTATGGGGTGTATCCATAGATACGGTGTATCCATATAAATGGCCCACCCTGTAGTATCCTTTCGTTTTGCAATGTGTAATATTTTATTTCATCCATTGTATGTGTAAATGCATGTATGTTGTTTTCTCTTTTTCTGTTTTGTCTCTCTTCTGTTTTTTTACAGATGGCGGTCAACAAGAAATTTTCATGTTGAAGAAGAGTTTGGTATCGGGTTTGTTATAACATGTATTTGTTCTTTCTCCTTGCAACTTTATTACTCGTTTTGTCTGACTTTTTTTCTCTTTTCCAGTAAAATATGTATGCATGTATAAACAATCTTTTTTTACAGATCACTTTGTGTGCATTTTACGTGTAGTATTTTATATCTGTTATTGTATGTGTTAATGCATGTAAGTTGGTATTTTTTTGTCTGTCTTCTGCTTTTTTACAGATGGGGTTTACAAGTATTTTTCATGTTGAAGAAGAACTTTGCATGTGAATTGTTATGGCGGTGACAGTTGGGCATATTTGTGTCTTCACATTCACTGTGCAGATTTTGCACACTAACTGTTAAAGAAAAGAAATCTGGAGAGGAATAGGGTGGCTATTGGGGAGGAGGAGGCCACAGTACAGGGTGGGCCATTTATGTGGATACACTTTAATATGGCCATTTATATAGATACACCGCTTTATGTGAATGGTGAAGTTAACAAACAACCACCGCTATTGGTCTGACACTAACCCACATTGGAAAGATCCCTCCAAGACTGTTGGAACAAAAAACTTGATAGTATGTTGTGGTTTATGGGGTGTATCCATAGATACGGTGTATCCATATAAATGGCCCACCCTGTAGTATCCTTTAGTTTTGCAATGTGTAATATTTTATTTCATCCATTGTATGTGTAAATGCATGTATGTTGTTTTCTCTTTTTCTGTTTTGTCTCTCTTCTGTTTTTTTACAGATGACGGTCGACAAGAAATTATCATGTTGAAGAAGAGTTTGGCATCGGGTTTGTTATAACATGTATTTGTTCTTTCTCCTTGCAACTTTATTACTCTTTTTGTCTGACATTTTTTTCTCTTTTCCAGTATAATATGTATGCATGTGTGAGCAATCTTTTTTTACAGATCACTTTGTGTGCATTTTACGTGTAGTATTTTATATCTGTTATTGTATGTGTTAATGCATGTAAGTTGGTATTTTTTTGTCTGTCTTCTGTTTTTTTACAGATGGGGTTTACAAGTATTTTTCATGTTGAGGAAGAATTTTGCATGTGAATTGTTACGGCGGTGACAGTTGGGCATATTTGTGTCTTCACATTCACTGTGCAGATTTTGCACACTAACTGTTAAAGAAAAGAAATCTGGAGAGGAATAGGGTGGCTATTGGGGAGGAGGAGGCCACAGTACAGGGTGGGTCATTTATATGGATACACTTTAATATGGCCATTTATATAGATACACCGTTTTATGTGAATGGTGAAGTTAACAAACAACCACCACTATTGGTCTGACACTAACCCACATTGGAAAGATCCCTCCAAGACTGTTGGAACAAAAAACTTGATAGTATGTTGTGGTTTATGGGGTGTATCCATAGATACGGTGTATCCATATAAATGGCCCACCCTGTAGTATCCTTTCGTTTTGCAATGTGTAATATTTTATTTCATCCATTGTATGTGTAAATGCATGTATGTTGTTTTCTCTTTTTCTGTTTTGTCTCTCTTCTGTTTTTTTACAGATGGCGGTCGACAAGAAATTTTCATGTTGAAGAAGAGTTTGGCATCGGGTTTGTTATAACATGTATTTGTTCTTTCTCCTTGCAACTTTATTACTCGTTTTGTCTGACTTTTTTTCTCTTTTCCAGTAAAATATGTATGCATGTATAAAAAAATTTTTTTTTTACAGATCACTTTGTGTGCATTTTACGTGTAGTATTTTATATCTGTTATTGTATGTGTTAATGCATGTAAGTTGGTATTTTTTTTGTCTGTCTTGTGCTTTTTTACAGATGGGGTTTACAAGTATTTTTCATGTTGAAGAAGAACTTTGCATGTGAATTGTTATGGCGGTGACAGTTGGGCATATTTGTGTCTTCACATTCACTGTGCAGATTTTGCACACTAACTGTTAAAGAAAAGAAATCTGGAGAGGAATAGGGTGGCTATTGGGGAGGAGGAGGCCACAGTACAGGGTGGGCCATTTATATGGATACACTTTAATATGGCCATTTATATAGATACACCATTTTATGTGAATGGTGAAGTTAACAAACAACCACCGCTATTGGTCTGACACTGACCCACATTGGAAAGATCCCTCCAAGACTGTTGGAACAAAAAACTTGATAGTATGTTGTGGTTTATGGGGTGTATCCATAGATACGGTGTATCCATATAAATGGCCCACCCTGTAGTATCCTTTAGTTTTGCAATGTGTATTATTTTATTTCATCCATTGTATGTGTAAATGCATGTATGTTGTTTTCTCTTTTTCTGTTTTGTCTCTCTTCTGTTTTTTTACAGATGGCGGTCGACAAGAAATTTTCATGTTGAAGAAGAGTTTGGCATCGGGTTTGTTATAACATGTATTTGTTCTTTCTCCTTGCAACTTTATTACTCGTTTTGTCTGACTTTTTTTCTCTTTTCCAGTAAAATATGTATGCATGTATAAACAATCTTTTTTTACAGATCACTTTGTGTGCATTTTACGTGTAGTATTTTATATCTGTTATTGTATGTGTTAATGCATGTAAGTTGGTATTTTTTTGTCCGTCTTCTGTTTTTTTACAGATGGGGTTTACAAGTATTTTTCATGTTGAGGAAGAATTTTGCATGTGAATTGTTATGACGGTGACAGTTGGGCATATTTGTGTCTTCACATTCACTGTGCAGATTTTGCACACTAACTGTTAAAGAAAAGAAATCTGGAGAGGAATAGGGTGGCTATTGGGGAGGAGGAGGCCACAGTACAGGGTGGGCCATTTATATGGATACACTTTAATATGGCCATTTATATAGATACACCGTTTTATGTGAATGGTGAAGTTAACAAACAACCACCGCTATTGGTCTGACACTAACCCACATTGGAAAGATCCCTCCAAGACTGTTGGAACAAAAAACTTGATGGCATGGTGTGGTTTATGGGGTGTATCCATAGATACGGTGTATCCATATAAATGGCCCACCCTGTAGTATCCTTTAGTTTTGCAATGTGTAATATTTTATTTCTTCCATTGTATGTGTAAATGCATGTATGTTGTTTTCTCTTTTTCTGTTTTGTCTCACTTCTGTTTTCTTACAGATGGCGGTCGACAAGAAATTTTCATGTTGCAGAAGAGTTTGGCATCGGGTTTGTTATAACATGTATTTGTTCTTTCTCCTTGCAACTTTATTACTCGTTTTGTCTGACTTTTTTTCTCTTTTCCAGTATAATATGTATGCATGTATAAACAATCTTTTTTTACAGATCACTTTGTGTGCATTTTACGTGTAGTATTTTATATCTGTTATTGTATGTGTTAATGCATGTAAGTTGGTATTTTTTTGTCTGTCTTCTGTTTTTTTACAGATGGGGTTTACAAGTATTTTTAATGTTGAGGAAGAATTTTGCATGTGAATTGTTACGGCGGTGACAGTTGGGCATATTTGTGTCTTCACATTCACTGTGCAGATTTTGCACACTAACTGTTAAAGAAAATAAATCTGGAGAGGAATAGGGTGGCTATTGGGGAGGAGGAGGCCACAGTACAGGGTGGGTCATTTATATGGATACACTTTAATATGGCCATTTACTTAGATACACCGTTTTATGTGAATGGTGAAGTTAACAAACAACCACCACTATTGGTCTGACACTAACCCACATTGGAAAGATCCCTCCAAGACTGTTGGAACAAAAAACTTGATAGTATGTTGTGGTTTATGGGGTGTATCCATAGATACGGTGTATCCATATAAATGGCCCACCCTGTAGTATCCTTTCGTTTTGCAATGTGTAATATTTTATTTCATCCATTGTATGTGTAAATGCATGTATGTTGTTTTCTCTTTTTCTGTTTTGTCTCTCTTCTGTTTTTTTACAGATGGCGGTCGACAAGAAATTTTCATGTTGAAGAAGAGTTTGGCATCGGGTTTGTTATAACATGTATTTGTTCTTTCTCCTTGCAACTTTATTACTCGTTTTGTCTGACTTTTTTTCTCTTTTCCAGTAAAATATGTATGCATGTATAAAAAATTTTTTTTTTTACAGATCACTTTGTGTGCATTTTACGTGTAGTATTTTATATCTGTTATTGTATGTGTTAATGCATGTAAGTTGGTATTTTTTTTGTCTGTCTTGTGCTTTTTTACAGATGGGGTTTACAAGTATTTTTCATGTTGAAGAAGAACTTTGCATGTGAATTGTTATGGCGGTGACAGTTGGGCATATTTGTGTCTTCACATTCACTGTGCAGATTTTGCACACTAACTGTTAAAGAAAAGAAATCTGGAGAGGAATAGGGTGGCTATTGGGGAGGAGGAGGCCACAGTACAGGGTGGGCCATTTATATGGATACACTTTAATATGGCCATTTATATAGATACACCATTTTATGTGAATGGTGAAGTTAACAAACAACCACCGCTATTGGTCTGACACTGACCCACATTGGAAAGATCCCTCCAAGACTGTTGGAACAAAAAACTTGATAGTATGTTGTGGTTTATGGGGTGTATCCATAGATACGGTGTATCCATATAAATGGCCCACCCTGTAGTATCCTTTAGTTTTGCAATGTGTATTATTTTATTTCATCCATTGTATGTGTAAATGCATGTATGTTGTTTTCTCTTTTTCTGTTTTGTCTCTCTTCTGTTTTTTTACAGATGGCGGTCGACAAGAAATTTTCATGTTGAAGAAGAGTTTGGCATCGGGTTTGTTATAACATGTATTTGTTCTTTCTCCTTGCAACTTTATTACTCGTTTTGTCTGACTTTTTTTCTCTTTTCCAGTAAAATATGTATGCATGTATAAACAATCTTTTTTTACAGATCACTTTGTGTGCATTTTACGTGTAGTATTTTATATCTGTTATTGTATGTGTTAATGCATGTAAGTTGGTATTTTTTTGTCCGTCTTCTGTTTTTTTACAGATGGGGTTTACAAGTATTTTTCATGTTGAGGAAGAATTTTGCATGTGAATTGTTATGACGGTGACAGTTGGGCATATTTGTGTCTTCACATTCACTGTGCAGATTTTGCACACTAACTGTTAAAGAAAAGAAATCTGGAGAGGAATAGGGTGGCTATTGGGGAGGAGGAGGCCACAGTACAGGGTGGGCCATTTATATGGATACACTTTAATATGGCCATTTATATAGATACACCGTTTTATGTGAATGGTGAAGTTAACAAACAACCACCGCTATTGGTCTGACACTAACCCACATTGGAAAGATCCCTCCAAGACTGTTGGAACAAAAAACTTGATGGCATGGTGTGGTTTATGGGGTGTATCCATAGATACGGTGTATCCATATAAATGGCCCACCCTGTAGTATCCTTTAGTTTTGCAATGTGTAATATTTTATTTCTTCCATTGTATGTGTAAATGCATGTATGTTGTTTTCTCTTTTTCTGTTTTGTCTCACTTCTGTTTTCTTACAGATGGCGGTCGACAAGAAATTTTCATGTTGCAGAAGAGTTTGGCATCGGGTTTGTTATAACATGTATTTGTTCTTTCTCCTTGCAACTTTATTACTCGTTTTGTCTGACTTTTTTTCTCTTTTCCAGTATAATATGTATGCATGTATAAACAATCTTTTTTTACAGATCACTTTGTGTGCATTTTACGTGTAGTATTTTATATCTGTTTTGTATGTGTTAATGCATGTCAGTTGGTATTTTTTTGTCTGTCTTGTGCTTTTTTTACAGATGGGGTTTACAAGTATTTTTCATGTTGAAGAAGAACTTTGCATGTGAATTGTTATGGCGGTGACAGTTGGGCATATTTGTGTCTTCACATTCACTATGCAGATTTTGCACACTAACTGTTAAAGAAAAGAAATCTGGAGAGGAATAGGGTGGCTATTGGGGAGGAGGAGGCCACAGTACAGGGTGGGCCATTTATATGGATACACTTTAATATGGCCATTTATATAGATACACCATTTTATGTGAATGGTGAAGTTAACAAACAGCCACCGCTATTGGTCTGACACTAACCCACATTGAAAAGATCCCTCCAAGACTGTTGGAACAAAAAACTTGATAGTATGTTGTGGTTTATGGGGTGTATCCATAGATACGGTGTATCCATATAAATGGCCCACCCTGTAGTATCCTTTCGTTTTGCAATGTGTAATATTTTATTTCATCCATTGTATGTGTAAATGCATGTATGTTGTTTTCTCTTTTTCTGTTTTGTCTCTCTTCTGTTTTTTTACAGATGGCGGTCAACAAGAAATTTTCATGTTGAAGAAGAGTTTGGTATCGGGTTTGTTATAACATGTATTTGTTCTTTCTCCTTGCAACTTTATTACTCGTTTTGTCTGACTTTTTTTCTCTTTTCCAGTAAAATATGTATGCATGTATAAACAATCTTTTTTTACAGATCACTTTGTGTGCATTTTACGTGTAGTATTTTATATCTGTTATTGTATGTGTTAATGCATGTAAGTTGGTATTTTTTTGTCTGTCTTCTGCTTTTTTACAGATGGGGTTTACAAGTATTTTTCATGTTGAAGAAGAACTTTGCATGTGAATTGTTATGGCGGTGACAGTTGGGCATATTTGTGTCTTCACATTCACTGTGCAGATTTTGCACACTAACTGTTAAAGAAAAGAAATCTGGAGAGGAATAGGGTGGCTATTGGGGAGGAGGAGGCCACAGTACAGGGTGGGCCATTTATGTGGATACACTTTAATATGGCCATTTATATAGATACACCGCTTTATGTGAATGGTGAAGTTAACAAACAACCACCGCTATTGGTCTGACACTAACCCACATTGGAAAGATCCCTCCAAGACTGTTGGAACAAAAAACTTGATAGTATGTTGTGGTTTATGGGGTGTATCCATAGATACGGTGTATCCATATAAATGGCCCACCCTGTAGTATCCTTTCGTTTTGCAATGTGTAATATTTTATTTCATCCATTGTATGTGTAAATGCATGTATGTTGTTTTCTCTTTTTCTGTTTTGTCTCTCTTCTGTTTTTTTACAGATGGCGGTCGACAAGAAATTTTCATGTTGAAGAAGAGTTTGGCATCGGGTTTGTTATAACATGTATTTGTTCTTTCTCCTTGCAACTTTATTACTCATTTTGTCTGACTTTTTTTTTCTTTTCCAGTATAATATGTATGCATGTATAAACAATCTTTTTTTACAGATCACTTTGTGTGCATTTTACGTGTAGTATTTTATATCTGTTATTGTATGTGTTAAACTGTTAATGCATGTAAGTTGGTATTTTTTTGTCTGTCTTCTGTTTTTTTACAGATGGGGTTTACAAGTATTTTTCATGTTGAGGAAGAATTTTGCATGTGAATTGTTATGGCGGTGACAGTTGGGCATATTTGTGTCTTCACATTTACTGTGCAGATTTTGCACATTAACTGTTAAAGAAGAGAAATCTGGTGAGGAATAGGGTGGCTATTGGGGAGGAGGAGGCCACAGTACAGGGTGGGCCATTTATATGGATACACTTTAATATGGCCATTTATATAGATACACCGTTTTATGTGAATGGTGAAGTTAACAAACAACCACCGCTATTGGTCTGACACTAACCCACATTGGAAAGATCCCTCCAAGACTGTTGGAACAAAAAACTTGATAGTATGTTGTGGTTTATGGGGTGTATCCATAGATACGGTGTATCCATATAAATGGCCCACCCTGTAGTATCCTTTCGTTTTGCAATGTGTAATATTTTATTTCATCCATTGTATGTGTAAATGCATGTATGTTGTTTTCTCTTTTTCTGTTTTGTCTCTCTTCTGTTTTTTTACAGATGGCGGTCGACAAGAAATTTTCATGTTGAAGAAGAGTTTGGCATCGGGTTTGTTATAACATGTATTTGTTCTTTCTCCTTGCAACTTTATTACTCGTTTTGTCTGACTTTTTTTCTATTTTCCAGTAAAATATGTATGCATGTATAAAAAAAATTTTTTTTTACAGATCACTTTGTGTGCATTTTACGTGTAGTATTTTATATCTGTTATTGTATGTGTTAATGCATGTAAGTTGGTATTTTTTTTGTCTGTCTTGTGCTTTTTTACAGATGGGGTTTACAAGTATTTTTCATGTTGAAGAAGAACTTTGCATGTGAATTGTTATGGCGGTGACAGTTGGGCATATTTGTGTCTTCACATTCACTGTGCAGATTTTGCACACTAACTGTTAAAGAAAAGAAATCTGGAGAGGAATAGGGTGGCTATTGGGGAGGAGGAGGCCACAGTACAGGGTGGGCCATTTATATGGATACACTTTAATATGGCCATTTATATAGATACACCATTTTATGTGAATGGTGAAGTTAACAAACAGCCACCGCTATTGGTCTGACACTAACCCACATTGGAAAGATCCCTCCAAGACTGTTGGAACAAAAAACTTGATAGTATGTTGTGGTTTATGGGGTGTATCCATAGATACGGTGTATCCATATAAATGGCCCACCCTGTAGTATCCTTTCGTTTTGCAATGTGTAATATTTTATTTCATCCATTGTATGTGTAAATGCATGTATGTTGTTTTCTCTTTTTCTGTTTTGTCTCTCTTCTGTTTTTTTACAGATGGCGGTCGACAAGAAATTTTCATGTTGAAGAAGAGTTTGGTATCGGGTTTGTTATAACATGTATTTGTTCTTTCTCCTTGCAACTTTATTACTCGTTTTGTCTGACTTTTTTTCTCTTTTCCAGTAAAATATGTATGCATGTATAAACAATCTTTTTTTACAGATCACTTTGTGTGCATTTTACGTGTAGTATTTTATATCTGTTATTGTATGTGTTAATGCATGTAAGTTGGTATTTTTTTGTCTGTCTTCTGCTTTTTTACAGATGGGGTTTACAAGTATTTTTCATGTTGAAGAAGAACTTTGCATGTGAATTGTTATGGCGGTAACAGTTGGGCATATTTGTGTCTTCACATTCACTGTGCAGATTTTGCACACTAACTGTTAAAGAAAAGAAATCTTGAGAGGAATAGGGTGGCTATTGGGGAGGAGGAGGCCACAGTACAGGGTGGGCCATTTATATGGATACACTTTAATATGGCCATTTATATAGATACACCATTTTATGTGAATGGTGAAGTTAACAAACAACCACCGCTATTGGTCTGACACTGACCCACATTGGAAAGATCCCTCCAAGACTGTTGGAGCAAAAAACTTGATAGTATGTTGTGGTTTATGGGGTGTATCCATAGATACGGTGTATCCATATAAATGGCCCACCCTGTAGTATCCTTTAGTTTTGCAATGTGTAATATTTTATTTCGTCCATTGTATGTGTAAATGCATGTATGTTGTTTTCTCTTTTTCTGTTTTGTCTCTCTTCTGTTTTTTTACAGATGGCGGTCGACAAGAAATTTTCATGTTGAAGAAGAGTTTGGCATCGGGTTTGTTATAACATGTATTTGTTCTTTGTCCTTGCAACTTTATTACTCGTTTTGTCTGACTTTTTTTCTCTTTTCCAGTATAATATGTATGCATGTATAAACAATCTTTTTTTACAGATCACTTTGTGTGCATTTTACGTGTAGTATTTTATATCTGTTATTGTATGTGTTAATGCATGTAAGTTGGTATTTTTTGTCTGTCTTCTGTTTTTTTACAGATGGGGTTTACAAGTATTTTTCATGTTGAGGAAGAATTTTGCATGTGAATTGTTATGGCGGTGACAGTTGGGCATATTTGTGTCTTCACATTCACTGTGCAGATTTTGCACACTAACTGTTAAAGAAAAGAAATCTGGAGAGGAATAGGGTGGCTATTGGGGAGGAGGAGGCCACAGTACAGGGTGGGCCATTTATATGGATACACTTTAATATGGCCATTTATATAGATACACCATTTTATGTGAATGGTGAAGTTAACAAACAACCACCGCTATTGGTCTGACACTGACCCACATTGGAAAGATCCCTCCAAGACTGTTGGAGCAAAAAACTTGATAGTATGTTGTGGTTTATGGGGTGTATCCATAGATACGGTGTATCCATATAAATGGCCCACCCTGTAGTATCCTTTAGTTTTGCAATGTGTAATATTTTATTTCGTCCATTGTATGTGTAAATGCATGTATGTTGTTTTCTCTTTTTCTGTTTTGTCTCTCTTCTGTTTTTTTACAGATGGCGGTCGACAAGAAATTTTCATGTTGAAGAAGAGTTTGGCATCGGGTTTGTTATAACATGTATTTGTTCTTTGTCCTTGCAACTTTATTACTCGTTTTGTCTGACTTTTTTTCTCTTTTCCAGTATAATATGTATGCATGTATAAACAATCTTTTTTTACAGATCACTTTGTGTGCATTTTACGTGTAGTATTTTATATCTGTTATTGTATGTGTTAATGCATGTAAGTTGGTATTTTTTGTCTGTCTTCTGTTTTTTTACAGATGGGGTTTACAAGTATTTTTCATGTTGAGGAAGAATTTTGCATGTGAATTGTTATGGCGGTGACAGTTGGGCATATTTGTGTCTTCACATTCACTGTGCAGATTTTGCACACTAACTGTTAAAGAAAAGAAATCTGGAGAGGAATAGGGTGGCTATTGGGGAGGAGGAGGCCACAGTACAGGGTGGGCCATTTATATGGATACACTTTAATATGGCCATTTATATAGATACACCGTTTTATGTGAATGGTGAAGTTAACAAACAACCACCGCTATAGGTCTGACACTAACCCACATTGGAAAGATCCCTCCAAGACTGTTGGAACAAAAAACTTGATGGCATGGTGTGGTTTATGGGGTGTATCCATAGATACGGTGTATCCATATAAATGGCCCACCCTGTAGTATCCTTTAGTTTTGCAATGTGTAATATTTTATTTCATCCATTGTATGTGTAAATGCATGTATGTTGTTTTCTCTTTTTCTGTTTTGTCTCTCTTCTGTTTTTTTACACATGGCGGTCGACAAGAAATTTTCATGTTGAAGAAGAGTTTGGCATCGGGTTTGTTATAACATGTATTTGTTCTTTGTCCTTGCAACTTTATTACTCGTTTTGTCTGACTTTTTTTCTCTTTTCCAGTATAATATGTATGCATGTATAAACAATCTTTTTTTACAGATCACTTTGTGTGCATTTTACGTGTAGTATTTTATATCTGTTATTGTATGTGTTAATGCATGTAAGTTGGTATTTTTTTGTCTGTCTTCTGTTTTTTTACAGATGGGGTTTACAAGTATTTTTCATGTTGAGGAAGAATTTTGCATGTGAATTGTTATGGCGGTGACAGTTGGGCATATTTGTGTCTTCACATTCACTGTGCAGATTTTGCACACTAACTGTTAAAGAAAAGAAATCTGGAGAGGAATAGGGTGGCTATTGGGGAGGAGGAGGCCACAGTACAGGGTGGGCCATTTATATGAATACACTTTAATATGGCCATTTATATAGATACACCGTTTTATGTGAATGGTGAAGTTAACAAACAACCACCGCTATTGGTCTGACACTAACCCACATTGGAAAGATCCCTCCAAGACTGTTGGAACAAAAAACTTGATGGCATGGTGTGGTTTATGGGGTGTATCCATAGATACGGTGTATCCATATAAATGGCCCACCCTGTAGTATCCTTTAGTTTTGCAATGTGTAATATTTTATTTCTTCCATTGTATGTGTAAATGCATGTATGTTGTTTTCTCTTTTTCTGTTTTGTCTCACTTCTGTTTTCTTACAGATGGCGGTCGACAAGAAATTTTCATGTTGAAGAAGAGTTTGGCATCGGGTTTGTTATAACATGTATTTGTTCTTTCTCCTTGCAACTTTATTAGTCGTTTTGTCTGACTTTTTTTCTCTTTTCCAGTATAATATGTATGCATGTATAAACAATCTTTTTTTACAGATCACTTTGTGTGCATTTTACATGTAGTATTTTATATCTGTTATTGTATGTGTTAATGCATGTAAGTTGGTATTTTTTTGTCTGTCTTCTGCTTTTTTACAGATGGGGTTTACAAGTATTTTTCATGTTGAAGAAGAACTTTGCATGTGAATTGTTATGGCGGTGACAGTTGGGCATATTTGTGTCTTCACATTCACTGTGCAGATTTTGCACACTAACTGTTAAAGAAAAGAAATCTGGAGAGGAATAGGGTGGCTATTGGGGAGGAGGAGGCCACAGTACAGGGTGGACCATTTATATGGATACACTTTAATATGGCCATTTATATAGATACACCGTTTTATGTGAATGGTGAAGTTAACAAACAACCACCGCTATTGGTCTGACACTAACCCACATTGGAAAGATCCCTCCAAGACTGTTGGAACAAAAAAATTGATGGTGTGGTGTGGTTTATGGGGTGTATCCATAGATACGGTGTATCCATATAAATGGCCCACCCTGTAGTATCCTTTAGTTTTGCAATGTGTAATATTTTATTTCATCCATTGTATGTGTAAATGCATGTATGTTGTTTTCTCTTTTTCTGTTTTGTCTCTCTTCTGTTTTTTTACAGATGGCGGTCGACAAGAAATTTTCATGTTGAAGAAGAGTTTGGTATCGGGTTTGTTATAACATGTATTTGTTCTTTCTCCTTGCAACTTTATTACTCGTTTTGTCTGACTTTTTTTCTCTTTTCCAGTATAATATGTATGCATGTATAAACAATCTTTTTTTACAGATCACTTTGTGTGCATTTTACGTGTAGTATTTTATATCTGTTATTGTATGTGTTAATGCATGTAAGTTGGTATTTTTTTGTCTGTCTTCTGTTTTTTTACAGATGGGGTTTACAAGTATTTTTCATGTTGAGGAAGAATTTTGCATGTGAATTGTTATGGCGGTGACAGTTGGGCATATTTGTGTCTTCACATTCACTGTGCAGATTTTGCACACTAACTGTTAAAGAAAAGAAATCTGGAGAGGAATAGGGTGGCTATTGGGGAGGAGGAGGCCACAGTACAGGGTGGGCCATTTATATGGATACACTTTAATATGGCCATTTATATAGATACACCATTTTATGTGAATGGTGAAGTTAACAAACAACCACCGCTATTGGTCTGACACTGACCCACATTGCAAAGATCCCTCCAAGACTGTTGGAACAAAAAACTTGATAGTATGTTGTGGTTTATGGGGTGTATCCATAGATACGGTGTATCCATATAAATGGCCCACCCTGTAGTATCCTTTAGTTTTGCAATGTGTAATATTTTATTTCATCCATTGTATGTGTAAATGCATGTATGTTGTTTTCTCTTTTTCTGTTTTGTCTCACTTCTGTTTTCTTACAGATGGCGGTCGACAAGAAATTTTTATGTTGAAGAAGAGTTTGGCATCGGGTTTGTTATAACATGTATTTGTTCTTTGTCCTTGCAACTTTATTACTCGTTTTGTCTGACTTTTTTTCTCTTTTCCAGTATAATATGTATGCATGTATAAACAATCTTTTTTTACAGATCACTTTGTGTGCATTTTACGTGTAGTATTTTATATCTCTTATTGTATGTGTTAATGCATGTAAGTTGGTATTTTTTTGTCTGTCTTCTGTTTTTTTACAGATGGGGTTTACAAGTATTTTTCATGTTAAAGAAGAATTTTGCATGTGAATTGTTATGGCGGTGACAGTTGGGCATATTTGTGTCTTCACATTCACTGTGCAGATTTTGCACACTAACTGTTAAAGAAAAGAAATCTGGAGAGGAATAGGGTGGCTATTGGGGAGGAGGAGGCCACAGTACAGGGTGGGCCATTTATATGGATACACTTTAATATGGCCATTTATATAGATACACCGTTTTATGTGAATGGTGAAGTTAACAAACAACCACCGCTATTGGTCTGACACTAACCCACATTGGAAAGATCCCTCCAAGACTGTTGGAACAAAAAACTTGATGGCATGGTGTGGTTTATGGGGTGTATCCATAGATACGGTGTATCCATATAAATGGCCCACCCTGTAGTATCCTTTAGTTTTGCAATGTGTAATATTTTATTTCTTCCATTGTATGTGTAAATGCATGTATGTTGTTTTCTCTTTTTCTGTTTTGTCTCACTTCTGTTTTCTTACAGATGGCGGTCGACAAGAAATTTTTATGTTGAAGAAGAGTTTGGCATCGGGTTTGTTATAACATGTATTTGTTCTTTGTCCTTGCAACTTTATTACTCGTTTTGTCTGACTTTTTTTCTCTTTTCCAGTATAATATGTATGCATGTATAAACAATCTTTTTTTACAGATCACTTTGTGTGCATTTTACGTGTAGTATTTTATATCTGTTATTGTATGTGTTAATGCATGTCAGTTGGTATTTTTTTGTCTGTCTTGTGCTTTTTTACAGATGGGGTTTACAAGTATTTTTCATGTTGAAGAAGAACTTTGCATGTGAATTGTTATGGCGGTGACAGTTGGGCATATTTGTGTCTTCACATTCACTGTGCAGATTTTGCACACTAACTGTTAAAGAAAAGAAATCTGGAGAGGAATAGGGTGGCTATTGGGGAGGAGGAGGCCACAGTACAGGGTGGGCCATTTATATGGATACACTTTAATATGGCCATTTATATAGATACACCATTTTATGTGAATGGTGAGGTTAACAAACAGCCACCGCTATTGGTCTGACACTAACCCACATTGGAAAGATCCCTCCAAGACTGTTGGAACAAAAAACTTGATAGTATGTTGTGGTTTATGGGGTGTATCCATAGATACGGTGTATCCATATAAATGGCCCACCCTGTAGTATCCTTTCGTTTTGCAATGTGTAATATTTTATTTCATCCATTGTATGTGTAAATGCATGTATGTTGTTTTCTCTTTTTCTGTTTTGTCTCTCTTCTGTTTTTTTACAGATGGCGGTCAACAAGAAATTTTCATGTTGAAGAAGAGTTTGGTATCGGGTTTGTTATAACATGTATTTGTTCTTTCTCCTTGCAACTTTATTACTCGTTTTGTCTGACTTTTTTTCTCTTTTCCAGTAAAATATGTATGCATGTATAAACAATCTTTTTTTACAGATCACTTTGTGTGCATTTTACGTGTAGTATTTTATATCTGTTATTGTATGTGTTAATGCATGTAAGTTGGTATTTTTTTGTCTGTCTTCTGCTTTTTTACAGATGGGGTTTACAAGTATTTTTCATGTTGAAGAAGAACTTTGCATGTGAATTGTTATGGCGGTGACAGTTGGGCATATTTGTATCTTCACATTCACTGTGCAGATTTTGCACACTAACTGTTAAAGAAAAGAAATCTGGAGAGGAATAGGGTGGCTATTGGGGAGGAGGAGGCCACAGTACAGGGTGGGCCATTTATGTGGATACACTTTAATATGGCCATTTATATAGATACACCGTTTTATGTGAATGGTGAAGTTAACAAACAACCACCGCTATTGGTCTGACACTAACCCACATTGGAAAGATCCCTCCAAGACTGTTGGAACAAAAAACTTGATAGTATGTTGTGGTTTATGGGGTGTATCCATAGATACGGTGTATCCATATAAATGGCCCACCCTGTAGTATCCTTTAGTTTTGCAATGTGTAATATTTTATTTCATCCATTGTATGTGTAAATGCATGTATGTTGTTTTCTCTTTTTCTGTTTTGTCTCTCTTCTGTTTTTTTACAGATGGCGGTCGACAAGAAATTTTCATGTTGAAGAAGAGTTTGGCATCGGGTTTGTTATAACATGTATTTGTTCTTTGTCCTTGCAACTTTATTACTCATTTTGTCTGACTTTTTTTCTCTTTTCCAGTATAATATGTATGCATGTATAAACAATCTTTTTTTACAGATCACTTTGTGTGCATTTTACGTGTAGTATTTTATATCTGTTATTGTATGTGTTAATGCATGTAAGTTGGTATTTTTTTGTCTGTCTTCTGTTTTTTTACAGATGGGGTTTACAAGTATTTTTCATGTTGAGGAAGAATTTTGCATGTGAATTGTTATGGCGGTGACAGTTGGGCATATTTGTGTCTTCACATTCACTGTGCAGATTTTGCACACTAACTGTTAAAGAAAAGAAATCTGGAGAGGAATAGGGTGGCTATTGGGGAGGAGGAGGCCACAGTACAGGGTGGGCCATTTATATGGATACACTTTAATATGGCCATTTATATAGATACACCGTTTTATGTGAATGGTGAAGTTAACAAACAACCACCGCTATTGGTCTGACACTAACCCACATTGGAAAGATCCCTCCAAGACTGTTGGAACAAAAAACTTGATGGCATGGTGTGGTTTATGGGGTGTATCCATAGATACGGTGTATCCATATAAATGGCCCACCCTGTAGTATCCTTGAGTTTTGCAATGTGTAATATTTTATTTCTTCCATTGTATGTGTAAATGCATGTATGTTGTTTTCTCTTTTTCTGTTTTGTCTCACTTCTGTTTTCTTACAGATGGCGGTCGACAAGAAATTTTCATGTTGAAGAAGAGTTTGGCATCGGGTTTGTTATAACATGTATTTGTTCTTTCTCCTTGCAACTTTATTACTCTTTTTGTCTGACATTTTTTTCTTTTTTCCAGTATAATATGTATGCATGTGTGAGCAATCTTTTTTTACAGATCACTTTGTGTGCATTTTACGTGTAGTATTTTATATCTGTTATTGTATGTGTTAATGCATGTAAGTTGGTATTTTTTTGTCTGTCTTCTGTTTTTTTACAGATGGGGTTTACAAGTATTTTTCATGTTGAGGAAGAATTTTGCATGTGAATTGTTATGGCGGTGACAGTTGGGCATATTTGTGTCTTCACATTCACTGTGCAGATTTTGCACACTAACTGTTAAAGAAAAGAAATCTGGAGAGGAATAGGGTGGCTATTGGGGAGGAGGAGGCCACAGTACAGGGTGGGCCATTTATATGGATACACTTTAATATGGCCATTTATATAGATACACCGTTTTATGTGAATGGTGAAGTTAACAAACAACCACCGCTATTGGTCTGACACTAACCCACATTGGAAAGATCCCTCCAAGACTGTTGGAACAAAAAACTTGATGGCATGGTGTGGTTTATGGGGTGTATCCATAGATACGGTGTATCCATATAAATGGCCCACCCTGTAGTATCCTTTAGTTTTGCAATGTGTAATATTTTATTTCTTCCATTGTATGTGTAAATGCATGTATGTTGTTTTCTCTTTTTCTGTTTTATCTCACTTCTGTTTTCTTACAGATGGCGGTCGACAAGAAATTTTCATGTTGAAGAAGAGTTTGGCATCGGGTTTGTTATAACATGTATTTGTTCTTTCTCCTTGCAACTTTATTACTCGTTTTGTCTGACTTTTTTTCTCTTTTCCAGTATAATATGTATGCATGTATAAACAATCTTTTCTTACAGATCACTTTGTGTGCATTTTACGTGTAGTATTTTATATCTGTTATTGTATGTGTTAATGCATGTAAGTTGGTATTTTTTTGTCTGTCTTCTGTTTTTTTACAGATGGGGTTTACAAGTATTTTTCATGTTGAGGAAGAATTTTGCATGTGAATTGTTACGGCGGTGACAGTTGGGCATATTTGTGTCTTCACATTCACTGTGCAGATTTTGCACACTAACTGTTAAAGAAAAGAAATCTGGAGAGGAATAGGGTGGCTATTGGGGAGGAGGAGGCCACAGTACAGGGTGGGCCATTTATATGGATACACTTTAATATGGCCATTTATATAGATACACCATTTTATGTGAATGGTGAAGTTAACAAACAGCCACCGCTATTGGTCTGACACTAACCCACATTGGAAAGATCCCTCCAAGACTGTTGGAACAAAAAACTTGATGGCATGGTGTGGTTTATGGGGTGTATCCATAGATACGGTGTATCCATATAAATGGCCCACCCTGTAGTATCCTTTAGTTTTGCAATGTGTAATATTTTATTTCTTCCATTGTATGTGTAAATGCATGTATGTTGTTTTCTCTTTTTCTGTTTTGTCTCACTTCTGTTTTCTTACAGATGGCGGTCGACAAGAAATTTTCATGTTGAAGAAGAGTTTGGCATCGGGTTTGTTATAACATGTATTTGTTCTTTCTCCTTGCAACTTTATTACTCGTTTTGTCTGACTTTTTTTCTCTTTTCCAGTATAATATGTATGCATGTATAAACAATCTTTTTTTACAGATCACTTTGTGTGCATTTTACGTGTAGTATTTTATATCTGTTATTGTATGTGTTAATGCATGTAAGTTGGTATTTTTTTGTCTGTCTTCTGTTTTTTTACAGATGGGGTTTACAAGTATTTTTCATGTTGAGGAAGAATTTTGCATGTGAATTGTTATGGCGGTGACAGTTGGGCATATTTGTGTCTTCACATTCACTGTGCAGATTTTGCACACTAACTGTTAAAGAAAAGAAATCTGGAGAGGAATAGGGTGGCTATTGGGGAGGAGGAGGCCACAGTACAGGGTGGGCCATTTATATGGATACACTTTAATATGGCCATTTATATAGATACACCGTTTTATGTGAATGGTGAAGTTAACAAACAACCACCGCTATTGGTCTGACACTAACCCACATTGGAAAGATCCCTCCAAGACTGTTGGAACAAAAAACTTGATGGCATGGTGTGGTTTATGGGGTGTATCCATAGATACGGTGTATCCATATAAATGGCCCACCCTGTAGTATCCTTTAGTTTTGCAATGTGTAATATTTTATTTCTTCCATTGTATGTGTAAATGCATGTATGTTGTTTTCTCTTTTTCTGTTTTGTCTCACTTCTGTTTTCTTACAGATGGCGGTCGACAAGAAATTTTTATGTTGAAGAAGAGTTTGGCATCGGGTTTGTTATAACATGTATTTGTTCTTTCTCCTTGCAACTTTATTACTCGTTTTGTCTGACTTTTTTTCTCTTTTCCAGTATAATATGTATGCATGTATAAACAATCTTTTTTTACAGATCACTTTGTGTGCATTTTACGTGTAGTATTTTATATCTGTTATTGTATGTGTTAATGCATGTCAGTTGGTATTTTTTTGTCTGTCTTCTGCTTTTTTACAGATGGGGTTTACAAGTATTTTTCATGTTGAAGAAGAACTTTGCATGTGAATTGTTATGGCGGTGACAGTTGGGCATATTTGTATCTTCACATTCACTGTGCAGATTTTGCACACTAACTGTTAAAGAAAAGAAATCTGGAGAGGAATAGGGTGGCTATTGGGGAGGAGGAGGCCACAGTACAGGGTGGGCCATTTATGTGGATACACTTTAATATGGCCATTTATATAGATACACCGTTTTATGTGAATGGTGAAGTTAACAAACAACCACCGCTATTGGTCTGACACTAACCCACATTGGAAAGATCCCTCCAAGACTGTTGGAACAAAAAACTTGATAGTATGTTGTGGTTTATGGGGTGTATCCATAGATACGGTGTATCCATATAAATGGCCCACCCTGTAGTATCCTTTAGTTTTGCAATGTGTAATATTTTATTTCATCCATTGTATGTGTAAATGCATGTATGTTGTTTTCTCTTTTTCTGTTTTGTCTCTCTTCTGTTTTTTTACAGATGGCGGTCGACAAGAAATTTTCATGTTGAAGAAGAGTTTGGCATCGGGTTTGTTATAACATGTATTTGTTCTTTGTCCTTGCAACTTTATTACTCGTTTTGTCTGACTTTTTTTCTCTTTTCCAGTATAATATGTATGCATGTATAAACAATCTTTTTTTACAGATCACTTTGTGTGCATTTTACGTGTAGTATTTTATATCTGTTATTGTATGTGTTAATGCATGTAAGTTGGTATTTTTTTGTCTGTCTTCTGTTTTTTTACAGATGGGGTTTACAAGTATTTTTCATGTTGAGGAAGAATTTTGCATGTGAATTGTTATGGCGGTGACAGTTGGGCATATTTGTGTCTTCACATTCACTGTGCAGATTTTGCACACTAACTGTTAAAGAAAAGAAATCTGGAGAGGAATAGGGTGGCTATTGGGGAGGAGGAGGCCACAGTACAGGGTGGGCCATTTATATGGATACACTTTAATATGGCCATTTATATAGATACACCGTTTTATGTGAATGGTGAAGTTAACAAACAACCACCGCTATTGGTCTGACACTAACCCACATTGGAAAGATCCCTCCAAGACTGTTGGAACAAAAAACTTGATGGCATGGTGTGGTTTATGGGGTGTATCCATAGATACGGTGTATCCATATAAATGGCCCACCCTGTAGTATCCTTTAGTTTTGCAATGTGTAATATTTTATTTCTTCCATTGTATGTGTAAATGCATGTATGTTGTTTTCTCTTTTTCTGTTTTGTCTCACTTCTGTTTTCTTACAGATGGCGGTCGACAAGAAATTTTCATGTTGAAGAAGAGTTTGGCATCGGGTTTGTTATAACATGTATTTGTTCTTTCTCCTTGCAACTTTATTACTCTTTTTGTCTGAAATTTTTTTCTTTTTTCCAGTATAATATGTATGCATGTGTGAGCAATCTTTTTTTACAGATCACTTTGTGTGCATTTTACGTGTAGTATTTTATATCTGTTATTGTATGTGTTAATGCATGTAAGTTGGTATTTTTTTGTCTGTCTTCTGTTTTTTTACAGATGGGGTTTACAAGTATTTTTCATGTTGAGGAAGAATTTTGCATGTGAATTGTTATGGCGGTGACAGTTGGGCATATTTGTGTCTTCACATTCACTGTGCAGATTTTGCACACTAACTGTTAAAGAAAAGAAATCTGGAGAGGAATAGGGTGGCTATTGGGGAGGAGGAGGCCACAGTACAGGGTGGGCCATTTATATGGATACACTTTAATATGGCCATTTATATAGATACACCGTTTTATGTGAATGGTGAAGTTAACAAACAACCACCGCTATTGGTCTGACACTAACCCACATTGGAAAGATCCCTCCAAGACTGTTGGAACAAAAAACTTGATGGCATGGTGTGGTTTATGGGGTGTATCCATAGATACGGTGTATCCATATAAATGGCCCACCCTGTAGTATCCTTTAGTTTTGCAATGTGTAATATTTTATTTCTTCCATTGTATGTGTAAATGCATGTATGTTGTTTTCTCTTTTTCTGTTTTGTCTCTCTTCTGTTTTTTTACAGATGGCGGTCAACAAGAAATTTTCATGTTGAAGAAGAGTTTGGTATCGGGTTTGTTATAACATGTATTTGTTCTTTCTCCTTGCAACTTTATTACTCGTTTTGTCTGACTTTTTTTCTCTTTTCCAGTAAAATATGTATGCATGTATAAACAATCTTTTTTTACAGATCACTTTGTGTGCATTTTACGTGTAGTATTTTATATCTGTTATTGTATGTGTTAATGCATGTAAGTTGGTATTTTTTTGTCTGTCTTCTGCTTTTTTACAGATGGGGTTTACAAGTATTTTTCATGTTGAAGAAGAACTTTGCATGTGAATTGTTATGGCGGTGACAGTTGGGCATATTTGTATCTTCACATTCACTGTGCAGATTTTGCACACTAACTGTTAAAGAAAAGAAATCTGGAGAGGAATAGGGTGGCTATTGGGGAGGAGGAGGCCACAGTACAGGGTGGGCCATTTATGTGGATACACTTTAATATGGCCATTTATATAGATACACCGTTTTATGTGAATGGTGAAGTTAACAAACAACCACCGCTATTGGTCTGACACTAACCCACATTGGAAAGATCCCTCCAAGACTGTTGGAACAAAAAACTTGATAGTATGTTGTGGTTTATGGGGTGTATCCATAGATACGGTGTATCCATATAAATGGCCCACCCTGTAGTATCCTTTAGTTTTGCAATGTGTAATATTTTATTTCATCCATTGTATGTGTAAATGCATGTATGTTGTTTTCTCTTTTTCTGTTTTGTCTCTCTTCTGTTTTTTTACAGATGGCGGTCGACAAGAAATTTTCATGTTGAAGAAGAGTTTGGCATCGGGTTTGTTATAACATGTATTTGTTCTTTGTCCTTGCAACTTTATTACTCGTTTTGTCTGACTTTTTTTCTCTTTTCCAGTATAATATGTATGCATGTATAAACAATCTTTTTTTACAGATCACTTTGTGTGCATTTTACGTGTAGTATTTTATATCTGTTATTGTATGTGTTAATGCATGTAAGTTGGTATTTTTTTGTCTGTCTTCTGTTTTTTTACAGATGGGGTTTACAAGTATTTTTCATGTTGAGGAAGAATTTTGCATGTGAATTGTTATGGCGGTGACAGTTGGGCATATTTGTGTCTTCACATTCACTGTGCAGATTTTGCACACTAACTTTTAAAGAAAAGAAATCTGGAGAGGAATAGGGTGGCTATTGGGGAGGAGGAGGCCACAGTACAGGGTGGGCCATTTATATGGATACACTTTAATATGGCCATTTATATAGATACACCGTTTTATGTGAATGGTGAAGTTAACAAACAACCACCGCTATTGGTCTGACACTAACCCACATTGGAAAGATCCCTCCAAGACTGTTGGAACAAAAAACTTGATGGCATGGTGTGGTTTATGGGGTGTATCCATAGATACGGTGTATCCATATAAATGGCCCACCCTGTAGTATCCTTTAGTTTTGCAATGTGTAATATTTTATTTCTTCCATTGTATGTGTAAATGCATGTATGTTGTTTTCTCTTTTTCTGTTTTGTCTCACTTCTGTTTTCTTACAGATGGCGGTCGACAAGAAATTTTCATGTTGAAGAAGAGTTTGGCATCGGGTTTGTTATAACATGTATTTGTTCTTTCTCCTTGCAACTTTATTACTCTTTTTGTCTGACATTTTTTTCTTTTTTCCAGTATAATATGTATGCATGTGTGAGCAATCTTTTTTTACAGATCACTTTGTGTGCATTTTACGTGTAGTATTTTATATCTGTTATTGTATGTGTTAATGCATGTAAGTTGGTATTTTTTTGTCTGTCTTCTGTTTTTTTACAGATGGGGTTTACAAGTATTTTTCATGTTGAGGAAGAATTTTGCATGTGAATTGTTATGGCGGTGACAGTTGGGCATATTTGTGTCTTCACATTCACTGTGCAGATTTTGCACACTAACTGTTAAAGAAAAGAAATCTGGAGAGGAATAGGGTGGCTATTGGGGAGGAGGAGGCCACAGTACAGGGTGGGCCATTTATATGGATACACTTTAATATGGCCATTTATATAGATACACCGTTTTATGTGAATGGTGAAGTTAACAAACAACCACCGCTATTGGTCTGACACTAACCCACATTGGAAAGATCCCTCCAAGACTGTTGGAACAAAAAACTTGATGGCATGGTGTGGTTTATGGGGTGTATCCATAGATACGGTGTATCCATATAAATGGCCCACCCTGTAGTATCCTTTAGTTTTGCAATGTGTAATATTTTATTTCTTCCATTGTATGTGTAAATGCATGTATGTTGTTTTCTCTTTTTCTGTTTTGTCTCACTTCTGTTTTCTTACAGATGGCGGTCGACAAGAAATTTTCATGTTGAAGAAGAGTTTGGCATCGGGTTTGTTATAACATGTATTTGTTCTTTCTCCTTGCAACTTTATTACTCGTTTTGTCTGACTTTTTTTCTCTTTTCCAGTATAATATGTATGCATGTATAAACAATCTTTTTTTACAGATCACTTTGTGTGCATTTTACGTGTAGTATTTTATATCTGTTATTGTATGTGTTAATGCATGTAAGTTGGTATTTTTTTGTCTGTCTTCTGTTTTTTTACAGATGGGGTTTACAAGTATTTTTTATGTTGAGGAAGAATTTTGCATGTGAATTGTTATGGCGGTGACAGTTGGGCATATTTGTGTCTTCACATTCACTGTGCAGATTTTGCACACTAACTGTTAAAGAAAAGAAATCTGGAGAGGAATAGGGTGGCTATTGGGGAGGAGGAGGCCACAGTACAGGGTGGGCCATTTATATGGATACACTTTAATATGGCCATTTATATAGATACACCGTTTTATGTGAATGGTGAAGTTAACAAACAACCACCGCTATTGGTCTGACACTAACCCACATTGGAAAGATCCCTCCAAGACTGTTGGAACAAAAAACTTGATGGCATGGTGTGGTTTATGGGGTGTATCCATAGATACGGTGTATCCATATAAATGGCCCACCCTGTAGTATCCTTTAGTTTTGCAATGTGTAATATTTTATTTCTTCCATTGTATGTGTAAATGCATGTATGTTGTTTTCTCTTTTTCTGTTTTGTCTCACTTCTGTTTTCTTACAGATGGCGGTCGACAAGAAATTTTTATGTTGAAGAAGAGTTTGGCATCGGGTTTGTTATAACATGTATTTGTTCTTTCTCCTTGCAACTTTATTACTCGTTTTGTCTGACTTTTTTTCTCTTTTCCAGTATAATATGTATGCATGTGTGAGCAATCTTTTTTTACAGATCACTTTGTGTGCATTTTACGTGTAGTATTTTATATCTGTTATTGTATGTGTTAATGCATGTAAGTTGGTATTTTTTTGTCTGTCTTCTGTTTTTTTACAGATGGGGTTTACAAGTATTTTTCATGTTGAGGAAGAATTTTGCATGTGAATTGTTATGGCGGTGACAGTTGGGCATATTTGTGTCTTCACATTCACTGTGCAGATTTTGCACACTAACTGTTAAAGAAAAGAAATCTGGAGAGGAATAGGGTGGCTATTGGGGAGGAGGAGGCCACAGTACAGGGTGGGCCATTTATATGGATACACTTTAATATGGCCATTTATATAGATACACCGTTTTATGTGAATGGTGAAGTTAACAAACAACCACCGCTATTGGTCTGACACTAACCCACATTGGAAAGATCCCTCCAAGACTGTTGGAACAAAAAACTTGATGGCATGGTGTGGTTTATGGGGTGTATCCATAGATACGGTGTATCCATATAAATGGCCCACCCTGTAGTATCCTTTAGTTTTGCAATGTGTAATATTTTATTTCTTCCATTGTATGTGTAAATGCATGTATGTTGTTTTCTCTTTTTCTGTTTTGTCTCACTTCTGTTTTCTTACAGATGGCGGTCGACAAGAAATTTTTATGTTGAAGAAGAGTTTGGCATCGGGTTTGTTATAACATGTATTTGTTCTTTCTCCTTGCAACTTTATTACTCGTTTTGTCTGACTTTTTTTCTCTTTTCCAGTATAATATGTATGCATGTGTGAGCAATCTTTTTTTACAGATCACTTTGTGTGCATTTTATGTGTAGTATTTTATATCTGTTATTGTATGTGTTAATGCATGTAAGTTGGTATTTTTTTGTCTGTCTTCTGTTTTTTTTACAGATGGGGTTTACAAGTATTTTTCATGTTGAGGAAGAATTTTGCATGTGAATTGTTATGGCGGTGACAGTTGGGCATATTTGTGTCTTCACATTCACTGTGCAGATTTTGCACACTAACTGTTAAAGAAAAGAAATCTGGAGAGGAATAGGGTGGCTATTGGGGAGGAGGAGGCCACAGTACAGGGTGGGCCATTTATATGGATACACTTTAATATGGCCATTTATATAGATACACCGTTTTATGTGAATGGTGAAGTTAACAAACAACCACCGCTATTGGTCTGACACTAACCCACATTGGAAAGATCCCTCCAAGACTGTTGGAACAAAAAACTTGATGGCATGGTGTGGTTTATGGGGTGTATCCATAGATACGGTGTATCCATATAAATGGCCCACCCTGTAGTATCCTTTAGTTTTGCAATGTGTAATATTTTATTTCTTCCATTGTATGTGTAAATGCATGTATGTTGTTTTCTCTTTTTCTGTTTTGTCTCACTTCTGTTTTCTTACAGATGGCGGTCGACAAGAAATTTTCATGTTGAAGAAGAGTTTGGCATCGGGTTTGTTATAACATGTATTTGTTCTTTCTCCTTGCAACTTTATTACTCGTTTTGTCTGACTTTTTTTCTCTTTTCCAGTATAATATGTATGCATGTGTGAGCAATCTTTTTTTACAGATCACTTTGTGTGCATTTTACGTGTAGTATTTTATATCTGTTATTGTATGTGTTAATGCATGTAAGTTGGTATTTTTTTGTCTGTCTTCTGTTTTTTTACAGATGGGGTTTACAAGTATTTTTCATGTTGAGGAAGAATTTTGCATGTGAATTGTTATGGCGGTGACAGTTGGGCATATTTGTGTCTTCACATTCACTGTGCAGATTTTGCACACTAACTGTTAAAGAAAAGAAATCTGGAGAGGAATAGGGTGGCTATTGGGGAGGAGGAGGCCACAGTACAGGGTGGGCCATTTATATGGATACACTTTAATATGGCCATTTATATAGATACACCGTTTTATGTGAATGGTGAAGTTAACAAACAACCACCGCTATTGGTCTGACACTAACCCACATTGGAAAGATCCCTCCAAGACTGTTGGAACAAAAAACTTGATGGCATGGTGTGGTTTATGGGGTGTATCCATAGATACGGTGTATCCATATAAATGGCCCACCCTGTAGTATCCTTTAGTTTTGCAATGTGTAATATTTTATTTCTTCCATTGTATGTGTAAATGCATGTATGTTGTTTTCTCTTTTTCTGTTTTGTCTCACTTCTGTTTTCTTACAGATGGCGGTCGACAAGAAATTTTTATGTTGAAGAAGAGTTTGGCATCGGGTTTGTTATAACATGTATTTGTTCTTTCTCCTTGCAACTTTATTACTCGTTTTGTCTGACTTTTTTTCTCTTTTCCAGTATAATATGTATGCATGTATAAACAATCTTTTTTTACAGATCACTTTGTGTGCATTTTACGTGTAGTATTTTATATCTGTTATTGTATGTGTTAATGCATGTCAGTTGGTATTTTTTTGTCTGTCTTGTGCTTTTTTACAGATGGGGTTTACAAGTATTTTTCATGTTGAAGAAGAACTTTGCATGTGAATTGTTATGGCGGTGACAGTTGGGCATATTTGTGTCTTCACATTCACTGTGCAGATTTTGCACACTAACTGTTAAAGAAAAGAAAGCTGGAGAGGAATAGGGTGGCTATTGGGGAGGAGGAGGCCACAGTACAGGGTGGGCCATTTATATGGATACACTTTAATATGGCCATTTATATAGATACACCATTTTATGTGAATGGTGAGGTTAACAAACAGCCACCGCTATTGGTCTGACACTAACCCACATTGGAAAGATCCCTCCAAGACTGTTGGAACAAAAAACTTGATAGTATGTTGTGGTTTATGGGGTGTATCCATGGATACGGTGTATCCATATAAATGGCCCACCCTGTAGTATCCTTTCGTTTTGCAATGTGTAATATTTTATTTCATCCATTGTATGTGTAAATGCATGTATGTTGTTTTCTCTTTTTCTGTTTTGTCTCTCTTCTGTTTTTTTACAGATGGCGGTCAACAAGAAATTTTCATGTTGAAGAAGAGTTTGGTATCGGGTTTGTTATAACATGTATTTGTTCTTTCTCCTTGCAACTTTATTACTCGTTTTGTCTGACTTTTTTTCTCTTTTCCAGTAAAATATGTATGCATGTATAAACAATCTTTTTTTACAGATCACTTTGTGTGCATTTTACGTGTAGTATTTTATATCTGTTATTGTATGTGTTAATGCATGTAAGTTGGTATTTTTTTGTCTGTCTTCTGCTTTTTTACAGATGGGGTTTACAAGTATTTTTCATGTTGAAGAAGAACTTTGCATGTGAATTGTTATGGCGGTGACAGTTGGGCATATTTGTATCTTCACATTCACTGTGCAGATTTTGCACACTAACTGTTAAAGAAAAGAAATCTGGAGAGGAATAGGGTGGCTATTGGGGAGGAGGAGGCCACAGTACAGGGTGGGCCATTTATGTGGATACACTTTAATATGGCCATTTATATAGATACACCGTTTTATGTGAATGGTGAAGTTAACAAACAACCACCGCTATTGGTCTGACACTAACCCACATTGGAAAGATCCCTCCAAGACTGTTGGAACAAAAAACTTGATGGCATGGTGTGGTTTATGGGGTGTATCCATAGATACGGTGTATCCATATAAATGGCCCACCCTGTAGTATCCTTTAGTTTTGCAATGTGTAATATTTTATTTCTTCCATTGTATGTGTAAATGCATGTATGTTGTTTTCTCTTTTTCTGTTTTGTCTCACTTCTGTTTTCTTACAGATGGCGGTCGACAAGAAATTTTCATGTTGAAGAAGAGTTTGGCATCGGGTTTGTTATAACATGTATTTGTTCTTTCTCCTTGCAACTTTATTACTCTTTTTGTCTGACATTTTTTTCTTTTTTCCAGTATAATATGTATGCATGTGTGAGCAATCTTTTTTTACAGATCACTTTGTGTGCATTTTACGTGTAGTATTTTATATCTGTTATTGTATGTGTTAATGCATGTAAGTTGGTATTTTTTTGTCTGTCTTCTGTTTTTTTACAGATGGGGTTTACAAGTATTTTTCATGTTGAGGAAGAATTTTGCATGTGAATTGTTATGGCGGTGACAGTTGGGCATATTTGTGTCTTCACATTCACTGTGCAGATTTTGCACACTAACTGTTAAAGAAAAGAAATCTGGAGAGGAATAGGGTGGCTATTGGGGAGGAGGAGGCCACAGTACAGGGTGGGCCATTTATATGGATACACTTTAATATGGCCATTTATATAGATACACCGTTTTATGTGAATGGTGAAGTTAACAAACAACCACCGCTATTGGTCTGACACTAACCCACATTGGAAAGATCCCTCCAAGACTGTTGGAACAAAAAACTTGATGGCATGGTGTGGTTTATGGGGTGTATCCATAGATACGGTGTATCCATATAAATGGCCCACCCTGTAGTATCCTTTAGTTTTGCAATGTGTAATATTTTATTTCTTCCATTGTATGTGTAAATGCATGTATGTTGTTTTCTCTTTTTCTGTTTTGTCTCACTTCTGTTTTCTTACAGATGGCGGTCGACAAGAAATTTTCATGTTGAAGAAGAGTTTGGCATCGGGTTTGTTATAACATGTATTTGTTCTTTCTCCTTGCAACTTTATTACTCGTTTTGTCTGACTTTTTTTCTCTTTTCCAGTATAATATGTATGCATGTATAAACAATCTTTTTTTACAGATCACTTTGTGTGCATTTTACGTGTAGTATTTTATATCTGTTATTGTATGTGTTAATGCATGTAAGTTGGTATTTTTTTGTCTGTCTTCTGTTTTTTTACAGATGGGGTTTACAAGTATTTTTCATGTTGAGGAAGAATTTTGCATGTGAATTGTTATGGCGGTGACAGTTGGGCATATTTGTGTCTTCACATTCACTGTGCAGATTTTGCACACTAACTGTTAAAGAAAAGAAATCTGGAGAGGAATAGGGTGGCTATTGGGGAGGAGGAGGCCACAGTACAGGGTGGGCCATTTATATGGATACACTTTAATATGGCCATTTATATAGATACACCATTTTATGTGAATGGTGAAGTTAACAAACAACCACCGCTATTGGTCTGACACTAACCCACATTGGAAAGATCCCTCCAAGACTGTTGGAACAAAAAACTTGATGGCATGGTGTGGTTTATGGGGTGTATCCATAGATACGGTGTATCCATATAAATGGCCCACCCTGTAGTATCCTTTAGTTTTGCAATGTGTAATATTTTATTTCATCCATTGTATGTGTAAATGCATGTATGTTGTTTTCTCTTTTTCTGTTTTGTCTCTCTTCTGTTTTTTTACAGATGGCGGTCGACAAGAAATTTTCATGTTGAAGAAGAGTTTGGTATCGGGTTTGTTATAACATGTATTTGTTCTTTCTCCTTGCAACTTTATTACTCGTTTTGTCTGACTTTTTTTCTCTTTTCCAGTAAAATATGTATGCATGTATAAACAATCTTTTTTTACAGATCACTTTGTGTGCATTTTACGTGTAGTATTTTATATCTGTTATTGTATGTGTTAATGCATGTAAGTTGGTATTTTTTTGTCTGTCTTCTGCTTTTTTACAGATGGGGTTTACAAGTATTTTTCATGTTGAAGAAGAACTTTGCATGTGAATTGTTATGGCGGTAACAGTTGGGCATATTTGTGTCTTCACATTCACTGTGCAGATTTTGCACACTAACTGTTAAAGAAAAGAAATCTGGAGAGGAATAGGGTGGCTATTGGGGAGGAGGAGGCCACAGTACAGGGTGGGCCATTTATATGGATACACTTTAATATGGCCATTTATATAGATACACCATTTTATGTGAATGGTGAAGTTAACAAACAACCACCGCTATTGGTCTGACACTGACCCACATTGGAAAGATCCCTCCAAGACTGTTGGAACAAAAAACTTGATAGTATGTTGTGGTTTATGGGGTGTATCCATAGATACGGTGTATCCATATAAATGGCCCACCCTGTAGTATCCTTTAGTTTTGCAATGTGTAATATTTTATTTCATCCATTGTATGTGTAAATGCATGTATGTTGTTTTCTCTTTTTCTGTTTTGTCTCTCTTCTGTTTTTTTACACATGGCGGTCGACAAGAAATTTTCATGTTGAAGAAGAGTTTGGCATCGGGTTTGTTATAACATGTATTTGTTCTTTGTCCTTGCAACTTTATTACTCGTTTTGTCTGACTTTTTTTCTCTTTTCCAGTATAATATGTATGCATGTATAAACAATCTTTTTTTACAGATCACTTTGTGTGCATTTTACGTGTAGTATTTTATATCTGTTATTGTATGTGTTAATGCATGTAAGTTGGTATTTTTTTGTCTGTCTTCTGTTTTTTTACAGATGGGGTTTACAAGTATTTTTCATGTTGAGGAAGAATTTTGCATGTGAATTGTTATGGCGGTGACAGTTGGGCATATTTGTGTCTTCACATTCACTGTGCAGATTTTGCACACTAACTGTTAAAGAAAAGAAATCTGGAGAGGAATAGGGTGGCTATTGGGGAGGAGGAGGCCACAGTACAGGGTGGGCCATTTATATGAATACACTTTAATATGGCCATTTATATAGATACACCGTTTTATGTGAATGGTGAAGTTAACAAACAACCACCGCTATTGGTCTGACACTAACCCACATTGGAAAGATCCCTCCAAGACTGTTGGAACAAAAAACTTGATGGCATGGTGTGGTTTATGGGGTGTATCCATAGATACGGTGTATCCATATAAATGGCCCACCCTGTAGTATCCTTTAGTTTTGCAATGTGTAATATTTTATTTCTTCCATTGTATGTGTAAATGCATGTATGTTGTTTTCTCTTTTTCTGTTTTGTCTCACTTCTGTTTTCTTACAGATGGCGGTCGACAAGAAATTTTCATGTTGAAGAAGAGTTTGGCATCGGGTTTGTTATAACATGTATTTGTTCTTTCTCCTTGCAACTTTATTACTCGTTTTGTCTGACTTTTTTTCTCTTTTCCAGTATAATATGTATGCATGTATAAACAATCTTTTTTTACAGATCACTTTGTGTGCATTTTACATGTAGTATTTTATATCTGTTATTGTATGTGTTAATGCATGTAAGTTGGTATTTTTTTGTCTGTCTTGTGCTTTTTTACAGATGGGGTTTACAAGTATTTTTCATGTTGAAGAAGAACTTTGCATGTGAATTGTTATGGCGGTGACAGTTGGGCATATTTGTGTCTTCACATTCACTGTGCAGATTTTGCACACTAACTGTTAAAGAAAAGAAATCTGGAGAGGAATAGGGTGGCTATTGGGGAGGAGGAGGCCACAGTACAGGGTGGACCATTTAAATGGATACACTTTAATATGGCCATTTATATAGATACACCGTTTTATGTGAATGGTGAAGTTAACAAACAACCACCGCTATTGGTCTGACACTAACCCACATTGGAAAGATCCCTCCAAGACTGTTGGAACAAAAAAATTGATGGTGTGGTGTGGTTTATGGGGTGTATCCATAGATACGGTGTATCCATATAAATGGCCCACCCTGTAGTATCCTTTAGTTTTGCAATGTGTAATATTTTATTTCATCCATTGTATGTGTAAATGCATGTATGTTGTTTTCTCTTTTTCTGTTTTGTCTCTCTTCTGTTTTTTTACAGATGGCGGTCGACAAGAAATTTTCATGTTGAAGAAGAGTTTGGCATCGGGTTTGTTATAACATGTATTTGTTCTTTGTCCTTGCAACTTTATTACTCGTTTTGTCTGACTTTTTTTCTCTTTTCCAGTATAATATGTATGCATGTATAAACAATCTTTTTTTACAGATCACTTTGTGTGCATTTTACGTGTAGTATTTTATATCTGTTATTGTATGTGTTAATGCATGTAAGTTGGTATTTTTTTGTCTGTCTTCTGTTTTTTTACAGATGGGGTTTACAAGTATTTTTCATGTTGAGGAAGAATTTTGCATGTGAATTGTTACGGCGGTGACAGTTGGGCATATTTGTGTCTTCACATTCACTGTGCAGATTTTGCACACTAACTGTTAAAGAAAAGAAATCTGGAGAGGAATAGGGTGGCTATTGGGGAGGAGGAGGCCACAGTACAGGGTGGGCCATTTATATGGATACACTTTAATATGGCCATTTATATAGATACACCATTTTATGTGAATGGTGAAGTTAACAAACAGCCACCGCTATTGGTCTGACACTAACCCACATTGGAAAGATCCCTCCAAGACTGTTGGAACAAAAAACTTGATAGTATGTTGTGGTTTATGGGGTGTATCCATAGATACGGTGTATCCATATAAATGGCCCACCCTGTAGTATCCTTTCGTTTTGCAATGTGTAATATTTTATTTCATCCATTGTATGTGTAAATGCATGTATGTTGTTTTCTCTTTTTCTGTTTTGTCTCTCTTCTGTTTTTTTACAGATGGCGGTCGACAAGAAATTTTCATGTTGAAGAAGATTTTGGTATCGGGTTTGTTATAACATGTATTTGTTCTTTCTCCTTGCAACTTTATTACTCGTTTTGTCTGACTTTTTTTCTCTTTTCCAGTATAATATGTATGCATGTATAAACAATCTTTTTTTACAGATCACTTTGTGTGCATTTTACGTGTAGTATTTTATATCTGTTATTGTATGTGTTAATGCATGTAAGTTGGTATTTTTTTGTCTGTCTTCTGTTTTTTTACAGATGGGGTTTACAAGTATTTTTCATGTTGAGGAAGAATTTTGCATGTGAATTGTTATGGCGGTGACAGTTGGGCATATTTGTGTCTTCACATTCACTGTGCAGATTTTGCACACTAACTGTTAAAGAAAAGAAATCTGGAGAGGAATAGGGTGGCTATTGGGGAGGAGGAGGCCACAGTACAGGGTGGGCCATTTATATGGATACACTTTAATATGGCCATTTATATAGATACACCATTTTATGTGAATGGTGAAGTTAACAAACAACCACCGCTATTGGTCTGACACTGACCCACATTGGAAAGATCCCTCCAAGACTGTTGGAACAAAAAACTTGATAGTATGTTGTGGTTTATGGGGTGTATCCATAGATACGGTGTATCCATATAAATGGCCCACCCTGTAGTATCCTTTAGTTTTGCAATGTGTAATATTTTATTTCTTCCATTGTATGTGTAAATGCATGTATGTTGTTTTCTCTTTTTCTGTTTTGTCTCACTTCTGTTTTCTTACAGATGGCGGTCGACAAGAAATTTTCATGTTGAAGAAGAGTTTGGCATCGGGTTTGTTATAACATGTATTTGTTCTTTCTCCTTGCAACTTTATTACTCTTTTTGTCTGACATTTTTTTCTTTTTTCCAGTATAATATGTATGCATGTGTGAGCAATCTTTTTTTACAGATCACTTTGTGTGCATTTTACGTGTAGTATTTTATATCTGTTATTGTATGTGTTAATGCATGTAAGTTGGTATTTTTTTGTCTGTCTTCTGTTTTTTTACAGATGGGGTTTACAAGTATTTTTCATGTTGAGGAAGAATTTTGCATGTGAATTGTTATGGCGGTGACAGTTGGGCATATTTGTGTCTTCACATTCACTGTGCAGATTTTGCACACTAACTGTTAAAGAAAAGAAATCTGGAGAGGAATAGGGTGGCTATTGGGGAGGAGGAGGCCACAGTACAGGGTGGGCCATTTATATGGATACACTTTAATATGGCCATTTATATAGATACACCGTTTTATGTGAATGGTGAAGTTAACAAACAACCACCGCTATTGGTCTGACACTAACCCACATTGGAAAGATCCCTCCAAGACTGTTGGAACAAAAAACTTGATGGCATGGTGTGGTTTATGGGGTGTATCCATAGATACGGTGTATCCATATAAATGGCCCACCCTGTAGTATCCTTTAGTTTTGCAATGTGTAATATTTTATTTCTTCCATTGTATGTGTAAATGCATGTATGTTGTTTTCTCTTTTTCTGTTTTGTCTCACTTCTGTTTTCTTACAGATGGCGGTCGACAAGAAATTTTCATGTTGAAGAAGAGTTTGGCATCGGGTTTGTTATAACATGTATTTGTTCTTTCTCCTTGCAACTTTATTACTCGTTTTGTCTGACTTTTTTTCTCTTTTCCAGTATAATATGTATGCATGTATAAACAATCTTTTTTTACAGATCACTTTGTGTGCATTTTACGTGTAGTATTTTATATCTGTTATTGTATGTGTTAATGCATGTAAGTTGGTATTTTTTTGTCTGTCTTCTGTTTTTTTACAGATGGGGTTTACAAGTATTTTTCATGTTGAGGAAGAATTTTGCATGTGAATTGTTACGGCGGTGACAGTTGGGCATATTTGTGTCTTCACATTCACTGTGCAGATTTTGCACACTAACTGTTAAAGAAAAGAAATCTGGAGAGGAATAGGGTGGCTATTGGGGAGGAGGAGGCCACAGTACAGGGTGGGCCATTTATATGGATACACTTTAATATGGCCATTTATATAGATACACCATTTTATGTGAATGGTGAAGTTAACAAACAGCCACCGCTATTGGTCTGACACTAACCCACATTGGAAAGATCCCTCCAAGACTGTTGGAACAAAAAACTTGATAGTATGTTGTGGTTTATGGGGTGTATCCATAGATACGGTGTATCCATATAAATGGCCCACCCTGTAGTATCCTTTAGTTTTGCAATGTGTAATATTTTATTTCTTCCATTGTATGTGTAAATGCATGTATGTTGTTTTCTCTTTTTCTGTTTTGTCTCACTTCTGTTTTCTTACAGATGGCGGTCGACAAGAAATTTTCATGTTGAAGAAGAGTTTGGCATCGGGTTTGTTATAACATGTATTTGTTCTTTCTCCTTGCAACTTTATTACTCGTTTTGTCTGACTTTTTTTCTCTTTTCCAGTATAATATGTATGCATGTATAAACAATCTTTTTTTACAGATCACTTTGTGTGCATTTTACGTGTAGTATTTTATATCTGTTATTGTATTTGTTAATGCATGTAAGTTGGTATTTTTTTGTCTGTCTTCTGTTTTTTTACAGATGGGGTTTACAAGTATTTTTCATGTTGAGGAAGAATTTTGCATGTGAATTGTTATGGCGGTGACAGTTGGGCATATTTGTGTCTTCACATTCACTGTGCAGATTTTGCACACTAACTGTTAAAGAAAAGAAATCTGGAGAGGAATAGGGTGGCTATTGGGGAGGAGGAGGCCACAGTACAGGGTGGGCCATTTATATGGATACACTTTAATATGGCCATTTATATAGATACACCGTTTTATGTGAATGGTGAAGTTAACAAACAACCACCGCTATTGGTCTGACACTAACCCACATTGGAAAGATCCCTCCAAGACTGTTGGAACAAAAAACTTGATGGCATGGTGTGGTTTATGGGGTGTATCCATAGATACGGTGTATCCATATAAATGGCCCACCCTGTAGTATCCTTTAGTTTTGCAATGTGTAATATTTTATTTCTTCCATTGTATGTGTAAATGCATGTATGTTGTTTTCTCTTTTTCTGTTTTGTCTCACTTCTGTTTTCTTACAGATGGCGGTCGACAAGAAATTTTCATGTTGAAGAAGAGTTTGGCATCGGGTTTGTTATAACATGTATTTGTTCTTTCTCCTTGCAACTTTATTACTCGTTTTGTCTGACTTTTTTTCTCTTTTCCAGTATAATATGTATGCATGTGTGAGCAATCTTTTTTTACAGATCACTTTGTGTGCATTTTACGTGTAGTATTTTATATCTGTTATTGTATGTGTTAATGCATGTAAGTTGGTATTTTTTTGTCTGTCTTCTGTTTTTTTACAGATGGGGTTTACAAGTATTTTTCATGTTGAGGAAGAATTTTGCATATGAATTGTTATGGCGGTGACAGTTGGGCATATTTGTGTCTTCACATTCACTGTGCAGATTTTGCACACTAACTGTTGAAAAGAAATCTGGAGAGGAATAGGGTGGCTATTGGGGAGGAGGAGGCCACAGTACAGGGTGGGCCATTTATATGGATACACTTTAATATGGCCATTTATATAGATACACCGTTTTATGTGAATGGTGAAGTTAACAAACAACCACCGCTATTGGTCTGACACTAACCCACATTGGAAAGATCCCTCCAAGACTGTTGGAACAAAAAACTTGATAGTATGGTGTGGTTTATGGGGTGTATCCATAGATACGGTGTATCCATATAAATGGCCCACCCTGTAGTATCCTTTAGTTTTGCAATGTGTAGTATTTTATTTCTTCCATTGTATGTGTAAATGCATGTATGTTGTTTTCTCTTTTTCTGTTTTGTCTCTCTTCTGTTTTCTTACAGATGGCGGTCGACAAGAAATTTTCATGTTGAAGAAGAGTTTGGCATCGGGTTTGTTATAACATGTATTTGTTCTTTCTCCTTGCAACTTTATTACTCTTTTTGTCTGACATTTTTTTCTTTTTTCCAGTATAATATGTATGCATGTGTGAGCAATCTTTTTTTACAGATCACTTTGTGTGCATTTTACGTGTAGTATTTTATATCTGTTATTGTATGTGTTAATGCATGTAAGTTGGTATTTTTTTGTCTGTCTTCTGTTTTTTTACAGATGGGGTTTACAAGTATTTTTCATGTTGAGGAAGAATTTTGCATGTGAATTGTTATGGCGGTGACAGTTGGGCATATTTGTGTCTTCACATTCACTGTGCAGATTTTGCACACTAACTGTTAAAGAAAAGAAATCTGGAGAGGAATAGGGTGGCTATTGGGGAGGAGGAGGCCACAGTACAGGGTGGGCCATTTATATGGATACACTTTAATATGGCCATTTATATAGATACACCGTTTTATGTGAATGGTGAAGTTAACAAACAACCACCGCTATTGGTCTGACACTAACCCACATTGGAAAGATCCCTCCAAGACTGTTGGAACAAAAAACTTGATGGCATGGTGTGGTTTATGGGGTGTATCCATAGATACGGTGTATCCATATAAATGGCCCACCCTGTAGTATCCTTTAGTTTTGCAATGTGTAATATTTTATTTCTTCCATTGTATGTGTAAATGCATGTATGTTGTTTTCTCTTTTTCTGTTTTGTCTCACTTCTGTTTTCTTACAGATGGCGGTCGACAAGAAATTTTCATGTTGAAGAAGAGTTTGGCATCGGGTTTGTTATAACATGTATTTGTTCTTTCTCCTTGCAACTTTATTACTCGTTTTGTCTGACTTTTTTTCTCTTTTCCAGTATAATATGTATGCATGTATAAACAATCTTTTTTTACAGATCACTTTGTGTGCATTTTACGTGTAGTATTTTATATCTGTTATTGTATGTGTTAATGCATGTAAGTTGGTATTTTTTTGTCTGTCTTCTGTTTTTTTACAGATGGGGTTTACAAGTATTTTTCATGTTGAGGAAGAATTTTGCATGTGAATTGTTACGGCGGTGACAGTTGGGCATATTTGTGTCTTCACATTCACTGTGCAGATTTTGCACACTAACTGTTAAAGAAAAGAAATCTGGAGAGGAATAGGGTGGCTATTGGGGAGGAGGAGGCCACAGTACAGGGTGGGCCATTTATATGGATACACTTTAATATGGCCATTTATATAGATACACCATTTTATGTGAATGGTGAAGTTAACAAACAGCCACCGCTATTGGTCTGACACTAACCCACATTGGAAAGATCCCTCCAAGACTGTTGGAACAAAAAACTTGATAGTATGTTGTGGTTTATGGGGTGTATCCATAGATACGGTGTATCCATATAAATGGCCCACCCTGTAGTATCCTTTAGTTTTGCAATGTGTAATATTTTATTTCTTCCATTGTATGTGTAAATGCATGTATGTTGTTTTCTCTTTTTCTGTTTTGTCTCACTTCTGTTTTCTTACAGATGGCGGTCGACAAGAAATTTTCATGTTGAAGAAGAGTTTGGCATCGGGTTTGTTATAACATGTATTTGTTCTTTCTCCTTGCAACTTTATTACTCGTTTTGTCTGACTTTTTTTCTCTTTTCCAGTATAATATGTATGCATGTATAAACAATCTTTTTTTACAGATCACTTTGTGTGCATTTTACGTGTAGTATTTTATATCTGTTATTGTATGTGTTAATGCATGTAAGTTGGTATTTTTTTGTCTGTCTTCTGTTTTTTTACAGATGGGGTTTACAAGTATTTTTCATGTTGAGGAAGAATTTTGCATGTGAATTGTTACGGCGGTGACAGTTGGGCATATTTGTGTCTTCACATTCACTGTGCAGATTTTGCACACTAACTGTTAAAGAAAAGAAATCTGGAGAGGAATAGGGTGGCTATTGGGGAGGAGGAGGCCACAGTACAGGGTGGGCCATTTATATGGATACACTTTAATATGGCCATTTATATAGATACACCATTTTATGTGAATGGTGAAGTTAACAAACAGCCACCGCTATTGGTCTGACACTAACCCACATTGGAAAGATCCCTCCAAGACTGTTGGAACAAAAAACTTGATAGTATGTTGTGGTTTATGGGGTGTATCCATAGATACGGTGTATCCATATAAATGGCCCACCCTGTAGTATCCTTTAGTTTTGCAATGTGTAATATTTTATTTCTTCCATTGTATGTGTAAATGCATGTATGTTGTTTTCTCTTTTTCTGTTTTGTCTCACTTCTGTTTTCTTACAGATGGCGGTCGACAAGAAATTTTCATGTTGAAGAAGAGTTTGGCATCGGGTTTGTTATAACATGTATTTGTTCTTTCTCCTTGCAACTTTATTACTCGTTTTGTCTGACTTTTTTTCTCTTTTCCAGTATAATATGTATGCATGTATAAACAATCTTTTTTTACAGATCACTTTGTGTGCATTTTACGTGTAGTATTTTATATCTGTTATTGTATTTGTTAATGCATGTAAGTTGGTATTTTTTTGTCTGTCTTCTGTTTTTTTACAGATGGGGTTTACAAGTATTTTTCATGTTGAGGAAGAATTTTGCATGTGAATTGTTATGGCGGTGACAGTTGGGCATATTTGTGTCTTCACATTCACTGTGCAGATTTTGCACACTAACTGTTAAAGAAAAGAAATCTGGAGAGGAATAGGGTGGCTATTGGGGAGGAGGAGGCCACAGTACAGGGTGGGCCATTTATATGGATACACTTTAATATGGCCATTTATATAGATACACCGTTTTATGTGAATGGTGAAGTTAACAAACAACCACCGCTATTGGTCTGACACTAACCCACATTGGAAAGATCCCTCCAAGACTGTTGGAACAAAAAACTTGATGGCATGGTGTGGTTTATGGGGTGTATCCATAGATACGGTGTATCCATATAAATGGCCCACCCTGTAGTATCCTTTAGTTTTGCAATGTGTAATATTTTATTTCTTCCATTGTATGTGTAAATGCATGTATGTTGTTTTCTCTTTTTCTGTTTTGTCTCACTTCTGTTTTCTTACAGATGGCGGTCGACAAGAAATTTTCATGTTGAAGAAGAGTTTGGCATCGGGTTTGTTATAACATGTATTTGTTCTTTCTCCTTGCAACTTTATTACTCGTTTTGTCTGACTTTTTTTCTCTTTTCCAGTATAATATGTATGCATGTGTGAGCAATCTTTTTTTACAGATCACTTTGTGTGCATTTTACGTGTAGTATTTTATATCTGTTATTGTATGTGTTAATGCATGTAAGTTGGTATTTTTTTGTCTGTCTTCTGTTTTTTTACAGATGGGGTTTACAAGTATTTTTCATGTTGAGGAAGAATTTTGCATATGAATTGTTATGGCGGTGACAGTTGGGCATATTTGTGTCTTCACATTCACTGTGCAGATTTTGCACACTAACTGTTGAAAAGAAATCTGGAGAGGAATAGGGTGGCTATTGGGGAGGAGGAGGCCACAGTACAGGGTGGGCCATTTATATGGATACACTTTAATATGGCCATTTATATAGATACACCGTTTTATGTGAATGGTGAAGTTAACAAACAACCACCGCTATTGGTCTGACACTAACCCACATTGGAAAGATCCCTCCAAGACTGTTGGAACAAAAAACTTGATAGTATGGTGTGGTTTATGGGGTGTATCCATAGATACGGTGTATCCATATAAATGGCCCACCCTGTAGTATCCTTTAGTTTTGCAATGTGTAGTATTTTATTTCTTCCATTGTATGTGTAAATGCATGTATGTTGTTTTCTCTTTTTCTGTTTTGTCTCTCTTCTGTTTTCTTACAGATGGCGGTCGACAAGAAATTTTCATGTTGAAGAAGAGTTTGGCATCGGGTTTGTTATAACATGTATTTGTTCTTTCTCCTTGCAACTTTATTACTCTTTTTGTCTGACATTTTTTTCTTTTTTCCAGTATAATATGTATGCATGTGTGAGCAATCTTTTTTTACAGATCACTTTGTGTGCATTTTACGTGTAGTATTTTATATCTGTTATTGTATGTGTTAATGCATGTAAGTTGGTATTTTTTTGTCTGTCTTCTGTTTTTTTACAGATGGGGTTTACAAGTATTTTTCATGTTGAGGAAGAATTTTGCATGTGAATTGTTATGGCGGTGACAGTTGGGCATATTTGTGTCTTCACATTCACTGTGCAGATTTTGCACACTAACTGTTAAAGAAAAGAAATCTGGAGAGGAATAGGGTGGCTATTGGGGAGGAGGAGGCCACAGTACAGGGTGGGCCATTTATATGGATACACTTTAATATGGCCATTTATATAGATACACCGTTTTATGTGAATGGTGAAGTTAACAAACAACCACCGCTATTGGTCTGACACTAACCCACATTGGAAAGATCCCTCCAAGACTGTTGGAACAAAAAACTTGATGGCATGGTGTGGTTTATGGGGTGTATCCATAGATACGGTGTATCCATATAAATGGCCCACCCTGTAGTATCCTTTAGTTTTGCAATGTGTAATATTTTATTTCTTCCATTGTATGTGTAAATGCATGTATGTTGTTTTCTCTTTTTCTGTTTTGTCTCACTTCTGTTTTCTTACAGATGGCGGTCGACAAGAAATTTTCATGTTGAAGAAGAGTTTGGCATCGGGTTTGTTATAACATGTATTTGTTCTTTCTCCTTGCAACTTTATTACTCGTTTTGTCTGACTTTTTTTCTCTTTTCCAGTATAATATGTATGCATGTATAAACAATCTTTTTTTACAGATCACTTTGTGTGCATTTTACGTGTAGTATTTTATATCTGTTATTGTATGTGTTAATGCATGTAAGTTGGTATTTTTTTGTCTGTCTTCTGTTTTTTTACAGATGGGGTTTACAAGTATTTTTCATGTTGAGGAAGAATTTTGCATGTGAATTGTTACGGCGGTGACAGTTGGGCATATTTGTGTCTTCACATTCACTGTGCAGATTTTGCACACTAACTGTTAAAGAAAAGAAATCTGGAGAGGAATAGGGTGGCTATTGGGGAGGAGGAGGCCACAGTACAGGGTGGGCCATTTATATGGATACACTTTAATATGGCCATTTATATAGATACACCATTTTATGTGAATGGTGAAGTTAACAAACAGCCACCGCTATTGGTCTGACACTAACCCACATTGGAAAGATCCCTCCAAGACTGTTGGAACAAAAAACTTGATAGTATGTTGTGGTTTATGGGGTGTATCCATAGATACGGTGTATCCATATAAATGGCCCACCCTGTAGTATCCTTTAGTTTTGCAATGTGTAATATTTTATTTCTTCCATTGTATGTGTAAATGCATGTATGTTGTTTTCTCTTTTTCTGTTTTGTCTCACTTCTGTTTTCTTACAGATGGCGGTCGACAAGAAATTTTCATGTTGAAGAAGAGTTTGGCATCGGGTTTGTTATAACATGTATTTGTTCTTTCTCCTTGCAACTTTATTACTCGTTTTGTCTGACTTTTTTTCTCTTTTCCAGTATAATATGTATGCATGTATAAACAATCTTTTTTTACAGATCACTTTGTGTGCATTTTACGTGTAGTATTTTATATCTGTTATTGTATGTGTTAATGCATGTAAGTTGGTATTTTTTTGTCTGTCTTCTGTTTTTTTACAGATGGGGTTTACAAGTATTTTTCATGTTGAGGAAGAATTTTGCATGTGAATTGTTATGGCGGTGACAGTTGGGCATATTTGTGTCTTCACATTCACTGTGCAGATTTTGCACACTAACTGTTAAAGAAAAGAAATCTGGAGAGGAATAGGGTGGCTATTGGGGAGGAGGAGGCCACAGTACAGGGTGGGCCATTTATATGGATACACTTTAATATGGCCATTTATATAGATACACCGTTTTATGTGAATGGTGAAGTTAACAAACAACCACCGCTATTGGTCTGACACTAACCCACATTGGAAAGATCCCTCCAAGACTGTTGGAACAAAAAACTTGATGGCATGGTGTGGTTTATGGGGTGTATCCATAGATACGGTGTATCCATATAAATGGCCCACCCTGTAGTATCCTTTAGTTTTGCAATGTGTAATATTTTATTTCTTCCATTGTATGTGTAAATGCATGTATGTTGTTTTCTCTTTTTCTGTTTTGTCTCACTTCTGTTTTCTTACAGATGGCGGTCGACAAGAAATTTTCATGTTGAAGAAGAGTTTGGCATCGGGTTTGTTATAACATGTATTTGTTCTTTCTCCTTGCAACTTTATTACTCGTTTTGTCTGACTTTTTTTCTCTTTTCCAGTATAATATGTATGCATGTGTGAGCAATCTTTTTTTACAGATCACTTTGTGTGCATTTTACGTGTAGTATTTTATATCTGTTATTGTATGTGTTAATGCATGTAAGTTGGTATTTTTTTGTCTGTCTTCTGTTTTTTTACAGATGGGGTTTACAAGTATTTTTCATGTTGAGGAAGAATTTTGCATGTGAATTGTTATGGCGGTGACAGTTGGGCATATTTGTGTCTTCACATTCACTGTGCAGATTTTGCACACTAACTGTTGAAAAGAAATCTGGAGAGGAATAGGGTGGCTATTGGGGAGGAGGAGGCCACAGTACAGGGTGGGCCATTTATATGGATACACTTTAATATGGCCATTTATATAGATACACCGTTTTATGTGAATGGTGAAGTTAACAAACAACCACCGCTATTGGTCTGACACTAACCCACATTGGAAAGATCCCTCCAAGACTGTTGGAACAAAAAACTTGATAGTATGGTGTGGTTTATGGGGTGTATCCATAGATACGGTGTATCCATATAAATGGCCCACCCTGTAGTATCCTTTAGTTTTGCAATGTGTAGTATTTTATTTCTTCCATTGTATGTGTAAATGCATGTATGTTGTTTTCTCTTTTTCTGTTTTGTCTCTCTTCTGTTTTCTTACAGATGGCGGTCGACAAGAAATTTTCATGTTGAAGAAGAGTTTGGCATCGGGTTTGTTATAACATGTATTTGTTCTTTCTCCTTGCAACTTTATTACTCTTTTTGTCTGACATTTTTTCTCTTTTCCAGTATAATATGTATGCATGTGTGAACAATCTTTTTTTACAGATCACTTTGTGTGCATTTTACGTGTAGTATTTTATATCTGTTATTGTATGTGTTAATGCATGTAAGTTGGTATTTTTTTGTCTGTCTTCTGTTTTTTTACAGATGGGGTTTACAAGTATTTTTCATGTTGAAGAAGAATTTTGCATGTGAATTGTTATGGCGGTGACAGTTGGGCATATTTGTGTCTTCACATTCACTGTGCAGATTTTGCACACTAACTGTTAAAGAAAATAAATCTGGAGAGGAATAGGGTGGCTATTGGGGAGGAGGACGCAACAGTACATGGTGGGCCATTTATATGGATACAATTTAATATGGCCATTTATATAGATACACCGTTTTATGTGAATGGTGAAGTTAACAAACAACCACCGCTATTGGTCTGACACTAACCCACATTGGAAAGATCCCTCCAAGACTGTTGGAACAAAAAACTTGATAGCATGGTGTGGTTTATGGGGTGTATCCATAGATACGGTCTATCCATATAAATGGCACACCCTGTAGTATCCTTTAGTTTTGCAATGTGTAATATTTTATTTCTTCCATTGTATGTGTAAATGCATGTACGTTGTTTTCTCTTTTTCTGTTTTGTCTCACTTCTGTTTTCTTACAGATGGCGGTCGACAAGAAATTTTCATGTTGAAGAAGAGTTTGGCATCGGGTTTGTTATAACATGTATTTGTTCTTTGTCCTTACAACTTTATTACTCGTTTTGTCTGACTTTTTTTCTCTTTTCCAGTATAATATGTATGCATGTATAAACAATCTTTTTTTACAGATCACTTTGTGTGCATTTTACGTGTAGTATTTTATATCTGTTATTGTATGTGTTAATGCATCAAAGTTGGTATTTTTTTGTCTGTCTTCTTCTTTTTTACAGATGGGGTTTACAGTATTTTTCATGTTGAGGAAGAATTTTGCATGTGAATTGTTATGGCGGTGACTGTTGGGCATATTTGTGTCTTCACATTCACTGTGCAGATTTTGCACACTAACTGTTAAAGAAAAGAAATCTGGAGAGGAATAGGGTGGCTATTGGGGAGGAGGAGGCCACAGTACAGGGTGGGTCATTTATATGGATACACTTTAATATGGCCATTTATATAGATACACCGTTTTATGTGAATGGTGAAGTTAACAAACAACCACCGCTATTAGTCTGAGACTAACCCACATTGGAAAGATCCCTCCAAGACTGTTGGAACAAAAAACTTGATAGTATGGTGTGGTTTATGGGGTGTATCCATAGATACGGTGTATCCATATAAATGGCCCACCCTGTAGTATCCTTTAGTTTTGCAATGTGTATAATTTTATTTCTTCCATTGTATGTGTAAATGCATGTATGTTGTTTTCTCTTTTTCTGTTTTGTCTCTCTTCTGTTTTCTTACAGATGGCGGTCGACAAGAAATTTTCATGTTGAAGAAGAGTTTGGCATCGGGTTTGTTATAACATGTATTTGTTCTTTGTCCTTGCAACTTTATTACTCCTTTTGTCTGACTTTTTTTCTCTTTTCCAGTATAATATGTATGCATGTATAAACAATCTTTTTTTACAGATCACTTTGTGTGCATTTTACGTGTAGTATTTTATATCTGTTATTGTATGTGTTAATGCATGTAAGTTGGTATTTTTTTGTCTGTCTTCTGTTTTTTTACAGATGGGGTTTACAAGTATTTTTCATGTTGAGGAAGAATTTTGCATGTGAATTGTTACGGCGGTGACAGTTGGGCATATTTGTGTCTTCACATTCACTGTGCAGATTTTGCACACTAACTGTTAAAGAAAAGAAATCTGGAGAGGAATAGGGTGGCTATTGGGGAGGAGGAGGCCACAGTACAGGGTGGGTCATTTATATGGATACACTTTAATATGGCCATTTATATAGATACACCGTTTTATGTGAATGGTGAAGTTAACAAACAACCACCGCTATTGGTCTGACACTAACCCACATTGGAAAGATCCCTCCAAGACTGTTGGAACAAAAAACTTGATAGTATGTTGTGGTTTATGGGGTGTATCCATAGATACGGTGTATCCATATAAATGGCCCACCCTGTAGTATCCTTTCGTTTTGCAATGTGTAATATTTTATTTCATCCATTGTATGTGTAAATGCATGTATGTTGTTTTCTCTTTTTCTGTTTTGTCTCTCTTCTGTTTTTTTACAGATGGCGGTCGACAAGAAATTTTCATGTTGAAGAAGAGTTTGGCATCGGGTTTGTTATAACATGTATTTGTTCTTTCTCCTTGCAACTTTATTACTCGTTTTGTCTGACTTTTTTTCTCTTTTCCAGTAAAATATGTATGCATGTATAAAAATTTTTTTTTTTTCAGATCACTTTGTGTGCATTTTACGTGTAGTATTTTATATCTGTTATTGTATGTGTTAATGCATGTAAGTTGGTATTTTTTTGTCTGTCTTGTGCTTTTTTACAGATGGGGTTTACAATTATTTTTCATGTTGAAGAAGAACTTTGCATGTGAATTGTTATGGCGGTGACAGTTGGGCATATTTGTGTCTTCACATTCACTGTGCAGATTTTGCACACTAACTGTTAAAGAAAAGAAATCTGGAGAGGAATAGGGTGGCTATTGGGGAGGAGGAGGCCACAGTACAGGGTGGGCCATTTATATGGATACACTTTAATATGGCCATTTATATAGATACACCATTTTATGTGAATGGTGAAGTTAACAAACAGCCACCGCTATTGGTCTGACACTAACCCACATTGGAAAGATCCCTCCAAGACTGTTGGAACAAAAAACTTGATAGTATGTTGTGGTTTATGGGGTGTATCCATAGATACGGTGTATCCATATAAATGGCCCACCCTGTAGTATCCTTTCGTTTTGCAATGTGTAATATTTTATTTCATCCATTGTATGTGTAAATGCATGTATGTTGTTTTCTCTTTTTCTGTTTTGTCTCTCTTCTGTTTTTTTACAGATGGCGGTCAACAAGAAATTTTCATGTTGAAGAAGAGTTTGGTATCGGGTTTGTTATAACATGTATTTGTTCTTTCTCCTTGCAACTTTATTACTCGTTTTGTCTGACTTTTTTTCTCTTTTCCAGTAAAATATGTATGCATGTATAAACAATCTTTTTTTACAGATCACTTTGTGTGCATTTTACGTGTAGTATTTTATATCTGTTATTGTATGTGTTAATGCATGTAAGTTGGTATTTTTTTGTCTGTCTTCTGCTTTTTTACAGATGGGGTTTACAAGTATTTTTCATGTTGAAGAAGAACTTTGCATGTGAATTGTTATGGCGGTGACAGTTGGGCATATTTGTATCTTCACATTCACTGTGCAGATTTTGCACACTAACTGTTAAAGAAAAGAAATCTGGAGAGGAATAGGGTGGCTATTGGGGAGGAGGAGGCCACAGTACAGGGTGGGCCATTTATGTGGATACACTTTAATATGGCCATTTATATAGATACACCGTTTTATGTGAATGGTGAAGTTAACAAACAACCACCGCTATTGGTCTGACACTAACCCACATTGGAAAGATCCCTCCAAGACTGTTGGAACAAAAAACTTGATAGTATGTTGTGGTTTATGGGGTGTATCCATAGATACGGTGTATCCATATAAATGGCCCACCCTGTAGTATCCTTTAGTTTTGCAATGTGTAATATTTTTTTCATCCATTGTATGTGTAAATGCATGTATGTTGTTTTCTCTTTTTCTGTTTTGTCTCTCTTCTGTTTTTTTACAGATGGCGGTCGACAAGAAATTTTCAGGTTGAAGAAGAGTTTGGCATCGGGTTTGTTATAACATGTATTTGTTCTTTGTCCTTGCAACTTTATTACTCGTTTTGTCTGACTTTTTTTCTCTTTTCCAGTATAATATGTATGCATGTATAAACAATCTTTTTTTACAGATCACTTTGTGTGCATTTTACGTGTAGTATTTTATATCTGTTATTGTATGTGTTAATGCATGTAAGTTGGTATTTTTTTGTCTGTCTTCTGTTTTTTTACAGATGGGGTTTACAAGTATTTTTCATGTTGAGGAAGAATTTTGCATGTGAATTGTTATGGCGGTGACAGTTGGGCATATTTGTGTCTTCACATTCACTGTGCAGATTTTGCACACTAACTGTTAAAGAAAAGAAATCTGGAGAGGAATAGGGTGGCTATTGGGGAGGAGGAGGCCACAGTACAGGGTGGGCCATTTATATGGATACACTTTAATATGGCCATTTATATAGATACACCGTTTTATGTGAATGGTGAAGTTAACAAACAACCACCGCTATTGGTCTGACACTAACCCACATTGGAAAGATCCCTCCAAGACTGTTGGAACAAAAAACTTGATGGCATGGTGTGGTTTATGGGGTGTATCCATAGATACGGTGTATCCATATAAATGGCCCACCCTGTAGTATCCTTTAGTTTTGCAATGTGTAATATTTTATTTCTTCCATTGTATGTGTAAATGCATGTATGTTGTTTTCTCTTTTTCTGTTTTGTCTCACTTCTGTTTTCTTACAGATGGCGGTCGACAAGAAATTTTCATGTTGAAGAAGAGTTTGGCATCGGGTTTGTTATAACATGTATTTGTTCTTTCTCCTTGCAACTTTATTACTCTTTTTGTCTGACATTTTTTTCTTTTTTCCAGTATAATATGTATGCATGTGTGAGCAATCTTTTTTTACAGATCACTTTGTGTGCATTTTACGTGTAGTATTTTATATCTGTTATTGTATGTGTTAATGCATGTAAGTTGGTATTTTTTTGTCTGTCTTCTGTTTTTTTACAGATGGGGTTTACAAGTATTTTTCATGTTGAGGAAGAATTTTGCATGTGAATTGTTATGGCGGTGACAGTTGGGCATATTTGTGTCTTCACATTCACTGTGCAGATTTTGCACACTAACTGTTAAAGAAAAGAAATCTGGAGAGGAATAGGGTGGCTATTGGGGAGGAGGAGGCCACAGTACAGGGTGGGCCATTTATATGGATACACTTTAATATGGCCATTTATATAGATACACCGTTTTATGTGAATGGTGAAGTTAACAAACAACCACCGCTATTGGTCTGACACTAACCCACATTGGAAAGATCCCTCCAAGACTGTTGGAACAAAAAACTTGATGGCATGGTGTGGTTTATGGGGTGTATCCATAGATACGGTGTATCCATATAAATGGCCCACCCTGTAGTATCCTTTAGTTTTGCAATGTGTAATATTTTATTTCTTCCATTGTATGTGTAAATGCATGTATGTTGTTTTCTCTTTTTCTGTTTTGTCTCACTTCTGTTTTCTTACAGATGGCGGTCGACAAGAAATTTTCATGTTGAAGAAGAGTTTGGCATCGGGTTTGTTATAACATGTATTTGTTCTTTCTCCTTGCAACTTTATTACTCGTTTTGTCTGACTTTTTTTCTCTTTTCCAGTATAATATGTATGCATGTATAAACAATCTTTTTTTACAGATCACTTTGTGTGCATTTTACGTGTAGTATTTTATATCTGTTATTGTATGTGTTAATGCATGTAAGTTGGTATTTTTTTGTCTGTCTTCTGTTTTTTTACAGATGGGGTTTACAAGTATTTTTCATGTTGAGGAAGAATTTTGCATGTGAATTGTTATGGCGGTGACAGTTGGGCATATTTGTGTCTTCACATTCACTGTGCAGATTTTGCACACTAACTGTTAAAGAAAAGAAATCTGGAGAGGAATAGGGTGGCTATTGGGGAGGAGGAGGCCACAGTACAGGGTGGGCCATTTATATGGATACACTTTAATATGGCCATTTATATAGATACACCGTTTTATGTGAATGGTGAAGTTAACAAACAACCACCGCTATTGGTCTGACACTAACCCACATTGGAAAGATCCCTCCAAGACTGTTGGAACAAAAAACTTGATGGCATGGTGTGGTTTATGGGGTGTATCCATAGATACGGTGTATCCATATAAATGGCCCACCCTGTAGTATCCTTTAGTTTTGCAATGTGTAATATTTTATTTCTTCCATTGTATGTGTAAATGCATGTATGTTGTTTTCTCTTTTTCTGTTTTGTCTCACTTCTGTTTTCTTACAGATGGCGGTCGACAAGAAATTTTCATGTTGAAGAAGAGTTTGGCATCGGGTTTGTTATAACATGTATTTGTTCTTTCTCCTTGCAACTTTATTACTCGTTTTGTCTGACTTTTTTTCTCTTTTCCAGTATAATATGTATGCATGTATAAACAATCTTTTTTTACAGATCACTTTGTGTGCATTTTACGTGTAGTATTTTATATCTGTTATTGTATGTGTTAATGCATGTAAGTTGGTATTTTTTTGTCTGTCTTCTGTTTTTTTACAGATGGGGTTTACAAGTATTTTTCATGTTGAGGAAGAATTTTGCATGTGAATTGTTATGGCGGTGACAGTTGGGCATATTTGTGTCTTCACATTCACTGTGCAGATTTTGCACACTAACTGTTAAAGAAAAGAAATCTTGAGAGGAATAGGGTGGCTATTGGGGAGGAGGAGGCCACAGTACAGGGTGGGCCATTTATATGGATACACTTTAATATGGCCATTTATATAGATACACCGTTTTATGTGAATGGTGAAGTTAACAAACAACCACCGCTATTGGTCTGACACTAACCCACATTGGAAAGATCCCTCCAAGACTGTTGGAACAAAAAACTTGATGGCATGGTGTGGTTTATGGGGTGTATCCATAGATACGGTGTATCCATATAAATGGCCCACCCTGTAGTATCCTTTAGTTTTGCAATGTGTAATATTTTATTTCTTCCATTGTATGTGTAAATGCATGTATGTTGTTTTCTCTTTTTCTGTTTTGTCTCACTTCTGTTTTCTTACAGATGGCGGTCGACAAGAAATTTTTATGTTGAAGAAGAGTTTGGCATCGGGTTTGTTATAACATGTATTTGTTCTTTCTCCTTGCAACTTTATTACTCGTTTTGTCTGACTTTTTTTCTCTTTTCCAGTATAATATGTATGCATGTGTGAGCAATCTTTTTTTACAGATCACTTTGTGTGCATTTTACGTGTAGTATTTTATATCTGTTATTGTATGTGTTAATGCATGTAAGTTGGTATTTTTTTGTCTGTCTTCTGTTTTTTTACAGATGGGGTTTACAAGTATTTTTCATGTTGAGGAAGAATTTTGCATGTGAATTGTTATGGCGGTGACAGTTGGGCATATTTGTGTCTTCACATTCACTGTGCAGATTTTGCACACTAACTGTTAAAGAAAAGAAATCTGGAGAGGAATAGGGTGGCTATTGGGGAGGAGGAGGCCACAGTACAGGGTGGGCCATTTATATGGATACACTTTAATATGGCCATTTATATAGATACACCGTTTTATGTGAATGGTGAAGTTAACAAACAACCACCGCTATTGGTCTGACACTAACCCACATTGGAAAGATCCCTCCAAGACTGTTGGAACAAAAAACTTGATAGTATGGTGTGGTTTATGGGGTGTATCCATAGATACGGTGTATCCATATAAATGGCCCACCCTGTAGTATCCTTTAGTTTTGCAATGTGTAGTATTTTATTTCTTCCATTGTATGTGTAAATGCATGTATGTTGTTTTCTCTTTTTCTGTTTTGTCTCTCTTCTGTTTTCTTACAGATGGCGGTCGACAAGAAATTTTCATGTTGAAGAAGAGTTTGGCATCGGGTTTGTTATAACATGTATTTGTTCTTTCTCCTTGCAACTTTATTACTCTTTTTGTCTGACATTTTTTCTCTTTTCCAGTATAATATGTATGCATGTGTGAACAATCTTTTTTTACAGATCACTTTGTGTGCATTTTACGTGTAGTATTTTATATCTGTTATTGTATGTGTTAATGCATGTAAGTTGGTATTTTTTTGTCTGTCTTCTGTTTTTTTACAGATGGGGTTTACAAGTATTTTTCATGTTGAAGAAGAATTTTGCATGTGAATTGTTATGGCGGTGACAGTTGGGCATATTTGTGTCTTCACATTCACTGTGCAGATTTTGCACACTAACTGTTAAAGAAAATAAATCTGGAGAGGAATAGGGTGGCTATTGGGGAGGAGGACGCAACAGTACATGGTGGGCCATTTATATGGATACAATTTAATATGGCCATTTATATAGATACACCGTTTTATGTGAATGGTGAAGTTAACAAACAACCACCGCTATTGGTCTGACACTAACCCACATTGGAAAGATCCCTCCAAGACTGTTGGAACAAAAAACTTGATAGCATGGTGTGGTTTATGGGGTGTATCCATAGATACGGTCTATCCATATAAATGGCACACCCTGTAGTATCCTTTAGTTTTGCAATGTGTAATATTTTATTTCTTCCATTGTATGTGTAAATGCATGTACGTTGTTTTCTCTTTTTCTGTTTTGTCTCACTTCTGTTTTCTTACAGATGGCGGTCGACAAGAAATTTTCATGTTGAAGAAGAGTTTGGCATCGGGTTTGTTATAACATGTATTTGTTCTTTGTCCTTACAACTTTATTACTCGTTTTGTCTGACTTTTTTTCTCTTTTCCAGTATAATATGTATGCATGTATAAACAATCTTTTTTTACAGATCACTTTGTGTGCATTTTACGTGTAGTATTTTATATCTGTTATTGTATGTGTTAATGCATCAAAGTTGGTATTTTTTTGTCTGTCTTCTTCTTTTTTACAGATGGGGTTTACAGTATTTTTCATGTTGAGGAAGAATTTTGCATGTGAATTGTTATGGCGGTGACTGTTGGGCATATTTGTGTCTTCACATTCACTGTGCAGATTTTGCACACTAACTGTTAAAGAAAAGAAATCTGGAGAGGAATAGGGTGGCTATTGGGGAGGAGGAGGCCACAGTACAGGGTGGGTCATTTATATGGATACACTTTAATATGGCCATTTATATAGATACACCGTTTTATGTGAATGGTGAAGTTAACAAACAACCACCGCTATTAGTCTGACACTAACCCACATTGGAAAGATCCCTCCAAGACTGTTGGAACAAAAAACTTGATAGTATGGTGTGGTTTATGGGGTGTATCCATAGATACGGTGTATCCATATAAATGGCCCACCCTGTAGTATCCTTTAGTTTTGCAATGTGTATAATTTTATTTCTTCCATTGTATGTGTAAATGCATGTATGTTGTTTTCTCTTTTTCTGTTTTGTCTCTCTTCTGTTTTCTTACAGATGGCGGTCGACAAGAAATTTTCATGTTGAAGAAGAGTTTGGCATCGGGTTTGTTATAACATGTATTTGTTCTTTGTCCTTGCAACTTTATTACTCCTTTTGTCTGACTTTTTTTCTCTTTTCCAGTATAATATGTATGCATGTATAAACAATCTTTTTTTACAGATCACTTTGTGTGCATTTTACGTGTAGTATTTTATATCTGTTATTGTATGTGTTAATGCATGTAAGTTGGTATTTTTTTGTCTGTCTTCTGTTTTTTTACAGATGGGGTTTACAAGTATTTTTCATGTTGAGGAAGAATTTTGCATGTGAATTGTTACGGCGGTGACAGTTGGGCATATTTGTGTCTTCACATTCACTGTGCAGATTTTGCACACTAACTGTTAAAGAAAAGAAATCTGGAGAGGAATAGGGTGGCTATTGGGGAGGAGGAGGCCACAGTACAGGGTGGGTCATTTATATGGATACACTTTAATATGGCCATTTATATAGATACACCGTTTTATGTGAATGGTGAAGTTAACAAACAACCACCGCTATTGGTCTGACACTAACCCACATTGGAAAGATCCCTCCAAGACTGTTGGAACAAAAAACTTGATAGTATGTTGTGGTTTATGGGGTGTATCCATAGATACGGTGTATCCATATAAATGGCCCACCCTGTAGTATCCTTTCGTTTTGCAATGTGTAATATTTTATTTCATCCATTGTATGTGTAAATGCATGTATGTTGTTTTCTCTTTTTCTGTTTTGTCTCTCTTCTGTTTTTTTACAGATGGCGGTCGACAAGAAATTTTCATGTTGAAGAAGAGTTTGGCATCGGGTTTGTTATAACATGTATTTGTTCTTTCTCCTTGCAACTTTATTACTCGTTTTGTCTGACTTTTTTTCTCTTTTCCAGTAAAATATGTATGCATGTATAAAAAATTTTTTTTTTTACAGATCACTTTGTGTGCATTTTACGTGTAGTATTTTATATCTGTTATTGTATGTGTTAATGCATGTAAGTTGGTATTTTTTTGTCTGTCTTGTGCTTTTTTACAGATGGGGTTTACAATTATTTTTCATGTTGAAGAAGAACTTTGCATGTGAATTGTTATGGCGGTGACAGTTGGGCATATTTGTGTCTTCACATTCACTGTGCAGATTTTGCACACTAACTGTTAAAGAAAAGAAATCTGGAGAGGAATAGGGTGGCTATTGGGGAGGAGGAGGCCACAGTACAGGGTGGGCCATTTATATGGATACACTTTAATATGGCCATTTATATAGATACACCATTTTATGTGAATGGTGAAGTTAACAAACAGCCACCGCTATTGGTCTGACACTAACCCACATTGGAAAGATCCCTCCAAGACTGTTGGAACAAAAAACTTGATAGTATGTTGTGGTTTATGGGGTGTATCCATAGATACGGTGTATCCATATAAATGGCCCACCCTGTAGTATCCTTTCGTTTTGCAATGTGTAATATTTTATTTCATCCATTGTATGTGTAAATGCATGTATGTTGTTTTCTCTTTTTCTGTTTTGTCTCTCTTCTGTTTTTTTACAGATGGCGGTCGACAAGAAATTTTCATGTTGAAGAAGAGTTTGGTATCGGGTTTGTTATAACATGTATTTGTTCTTTCTCCTTGCAACTTTATTACTCGTTTTGTCTGACTTTTTTTCTCTTTTCCAGTAAAATATGTATGCATGTATAAACAATCTTTTTTTACAGATCACTTTGTGTGCATTTTACGTGTAGTATTTTATATCTGTTATTGTATGTGTTAATGCATGTAAGTTGGTATTTTTTTGTCTGTCTTCTGCTTTTTTACAGATGGGGTTTACAAGTATTTTTCATGTTTAAGAAGAACTTTGCATGTGAATTGTTATGGCGGTAACAGTTGGGCATATTTGTGTCTTCACATTCACTGTGCAGATTTTGCACACTAACTGTTAAAGAAAAGAAATCTGGAGAGGAATAGGGTGGCTATTGGGGAGGAGGAGGCCACAGTACAGGGTGGGCCATTTATATGGATACACTTTAATATGGCCATTTATATAGATACACCATTTTATGTGAATGGTGAAGTTAACAAACAACCACCGCTATTGGTCTGACACTGACCCACATTGGAAAGATCCCTCCAAGACTGTTGGAACAAAAAACTTGATAGTATGTTGTGGTTTATGGGGTGTATCCATAGATACGGTGTATCCATATAAATGGCCCACCCTGTAGTATCCTTTAGTTTTGCAATGTGTAATATTTTATTTCATCCATTGTATGTGTAAATGCATGTATGTTGTTTTCTCTTTTTCTGTTTTGTCTCTCTTCTGTTTTTTTACAGATGGCGGTCGACAAGAAATTTTCATGTTGAAGAAGAGTTTGGCATCGGGTTTGTTATAACATGTATTTGTTCTTTGTCCTTGCAACTTTATTACTCGTTTTGTCTGACTTTTTTTCTCTTTTCCAGTATAATATGTATGCATGTATAAACAATCTTTTTTTACAGATCACTTTGTGTGCATTTTACGTGTAGTATTTTATATCTGTTATTGTATGTGTTAATGCATGTAAGTTGGTATTTTTTTGTCTGTCTTCTGTTTTTTTACAGATGGGGTTTACAAGTATTTTTCATGTTGAGGAAGAATTTTGCATGTGAATTGTTATGGCGGTGACAGTTGGGCATATTTGTGTCTTCACATTCACTGTGCAGATTTTGCACACTAACTGTTAAAGAAAAGAAATCTGGAGAGGAATAGGGTGGCTATTGGGGAGGAGGAGGCCACAGTACAGGGTGGGCCATTTATATGGATACACTTTAATATGGCCATTTATATAGATACACCGTTTTATGTGAATGGTGAAGTTAACAAACAACCACCGCTATTGGTCTGACACTAACCCACATTGGAAAGATCCCTCCAAGACTGTTGGAACAAAAAACTTGATGGCATGGTGTGGTTTATGGGGTGTATCCATAGATACGGTGTATCCATATAAATGGCCCACCCTGTAGTATCCTTTAGTTTTGCAATGTGTAATATTTTATTTCTTCCATTGTATGTGTAAATGCATGTATGTTGTTTTCTCTTTTTCTGTTTTGTCTCACTTCTGTTTTCTTACAGATGGCGGTCGACAAGAAATTTTCATGTTGAAGAAGAGTTTGGCATCGGGTTTGTTATAACATGTATTTGTTCTTTCTCCTTGCAACTTTATTACTCGTTTTGTCTGACTTTTTTTCTCTTTTCCAGTATAATATGTATGCATGTATAAACAATCTTTTTTTACAGATCACTTTGTGTGCATTTTACGTGTAGTATTTTATATCTGTTATTGTATGTGTTAATGCATGTAAGTTGGTATTTTTTTGTCTGTCTTCTGCTTTTTTACAGATGGGGTTTACAAGTATTTTTCATGTTGAAGAAGAACTTTGCATGTGAATTGTTATGGCGGTAACAGTTGGGCATATTTGTGTCTTCACATTCACTGTGCAGATTTTGCACACTAACTGTTAAAGAAAAGAAATCTGGAGAGGAATAGGGTGGCTATTGGGGAGGAGGAGGCCACAGTACAGGGTGGGCCATTTATATGGATACACTTTAATATGGCCATTTATATAGATACACCATTTTATGTGAATGGTGAAGTTAACAAACAACCACCGCTATTGGTCTGACACTGACCCACATTGGAAAGATCCCTCCAAGACTGTTGGAACAAAAAACTTGATAGTATGTTGTGGTTTATGGGGTGTATCCATAGATACGGTGTATCCATATAAATGGCCCACCCTGTAGTATCCTTTAGTTTTGCAATGTGTAATATTTTATTTCATCCATTGTATGTGTAAATGCATGTATGTTGTTTTCTCTTTTTCTGTTTTGTCTCTCTTCTGTTTTTTTACACATGGCGGTCGACAAGAAATTTTCATGTTGAAGAAGAGTTTGGCATCGGGTTTGTTATAACATGTATTTGTTCTTTGTCCTTGCAACTTTATTACTCGTTTTGTCTGACTTTTTTTCTCTTTTCCAGTATAATATGTATGCATGTATAAACAATCTTTTTTTACAGATCACTTTGTGTGCATTTTACGTGTAGTATTTTATATCTGTTATTGTATGTGTTAATGCATGTAAGTTGGTATTTTTTTGTCTGTCTTCTGTTTTTTTACAGATGGGGTTTACAAGTATTTTTCATGTTGAGGAAGAATTTTGCATGTGAATTGTTATGGCGGTGACAGTTGGGCATATTTGTGTCTTCACATTCACTGTGCAGATTTTGCACACTAACTGTTAAAGAAAAGAAATCTGGAGAGGAATAGGGTGGCTATTGGGGAGGAGGAGGCCACAGTACAGGGTGGGCCATTTATATGGATACACTTTAATATGGCCATTTATATAGATACACCGTTTTATGTGAATGGTGAAGTTAACAAACAACCACCGCTATTGGTCTGACACTAACCCACATTGGAAAGATCCCTCCAAGACTGTTGGAACAAAAAACTTGATGGCATGGTGTGGTTTATGGGGTGTATCCATAGATACGGTGTATCCATATAAATGGCCCACCCTGTAGTATCCTTTAGTTTTGCAACGTGTAATATTTTATTTCTTCCATTGTATGTGTAAATGCATGTATGTTGTTTTCTCTTTTTCTGTTTTGTCTCACTTCTGTTTTCTTACAGATGGCGGTCGACAAGAAATTTTCATGTTGAAGAAGAGTTTGGCATCGGGTTTGTTATAACATGTATTTGTTCTTTCTCCTTGCAACTTTATTACTCATTTTGTCTGACTTTTTTTCTCTTTTCCAGTATAATATGTATGCATGTATAAACAATCTTTTTTTACAGATCACTTTGTGTGCATTTTACGTGTAGTATTTTATATCTGTTATTGTATGTGTTAATGCATGTAAGTTGGTATTTTTTTGTCTGTCTTGTGCTTTTTTACAGATGGGGTTTACAAGTATTTTTCATGTTGAAGAAGAACTTCTCATGTGAATTGTTATGGCGGTGACAGTTGGGCATATTTGTGTCTTCACATTCACTGTGCAGATTTTGCACACTAACTGTTAAAGAAAAGAAATCTGGAGAGGAATAGGGTGGCTATTGGGGAGGAGGAGGCCACAGTACAGGGTGGGTCATTTATATGGATACACTTTAATATGGCCATTTATATAGATACACCGTTTTATGTGAATGGTGAAGTTAACAAACAACCACCGCTATTGGTCTGACACTAACCCACATTGGAAAGATCCCTCCAAGACTGTTGGAACAAAAAACTTGATAGTATGTTGTGGTTTATGGGGTGTATCCATAGATACGGTGTATCCATATAAATGGCCCACCCTGTAGTATCCTTTCGTTTTGCAATGTGTAATATTTTATTTCATCCATTGTATGTGTAAATGCATGTATGTTGTTTTCTCTTTTTCTGTTTTGTCTCTCTTCTGTTTTTTTACAGATGGCGGTCGACAAGAAATTTTCATGTTGAAGAAGAGTTTGGCATCGGGTTTGTTATAACATGTATTTGTTCTTTCTCCTTGCAACTTTATTACTCATTTTGTCTGACTTTTTTTCTCTTTTCCATTAAAATATGTATGCATGTATAAACAATCTTTTTTTACAGATCACTTTGTGTGCATTTTACGTGTAGTATTTTATATCTGTTATTGTATGTGTTAATGCATGTAAGTTGGTATTTTTTTGTCTGTCTTGTGCTTTTTTACAGATGGGGTTTACAAGTATTTTTCATGTTGAAGAAGAACTTTGCATGTGAATTGTTATGGCGGTGACAGTTGGGCATATTTGTGTCTTCACATTCACTGTGCAGATTTTGCACACTAACTGTTAAAGAAAAGAAATCTGGAGAGGAATAGGGTGGCTATTGGGGAGGAGGAGGCCACAGTACAGGGTGGGCCATTTATATGGATACACTTTAATATGGCCATTTATATAGATACACCATTTTATGTGAATGGTGAAGTTAACAAACAGCCACCGCTATTGGTCTGACACTAACCCACATTGGAAAGATCCCTCCAAGACTGTTGGAACAAAAAACTTGATAGTATGTTGTGGTTTATGGGGTGTATCCATAGATACGGTGTATCCATATAAATGGCCCACCCTGTAGTATCCTTTCGTTTTGCAATGTGTAATATTTTATTTCATCCATTGTATGTGTAAATGCATGTATGTTGTTTTCTCTTTTTCTGTTTTGTCTCTCTTCTGTTTTTTTACAGATGGCGGTCGACAAGAAATTTTCATGTTGAAGAAGAGTTTGGCATCGGGTTTGTTATAACATGTATTTGTTCTTTCTCCTTGCAACTTTATTACTCGTTTTGTCTGACTTTTTTTCTCTTTTCCAGTATAATATGTATGCATGTATAAACAATCTTTTTTTACAGATCACTTTGTGTGCATTTTACGTGTAGTATTTTATATCTGTTATTGCATGTGTTAATGCATGTCAGTTGGTATTTTTTTGTCTGTCTTGTGCTTTTTTACAGATGGGGTTTACAAGTATTTTTCATGTTGAAGAAGAACTTTGCATGTGAATTGTTATGGCGGTGACAGTTGGGCATATTTGTGTCTTCACATTCACTGTGCAGATTTTGCACACTAACTGTTAAAGAAAAGAAATCTGGAGAGGAATAGGGTGGCTATTGGGGAGGAGGAGGCCACAGTACAGGGTGGGCCATTTATATGGATACACTTTAATATGGCCATTTATATAGATACACCGTTTTATGTGAATGGTGAAGTTAACAAACAACCACCGCTATTGGTCTGACACTAACCCACATTGGAAAGATCCCTCCAAGACTGTTGGAACAAAAAAATTGATGGTGTGGTGTGGTTTATGGGGTGTATCCATAGATACGGTGTATCCATATAAATGGCCCACCCTGTAGTATCCTTTAGTTTTGCAATGTGTAATATTTTATTTCATCCATTGTATGTGTAAATGCATGTATGTTGTTTTCTCTTTTTCTGTTTTGTCTCTCTTCTGTTTTTTTACAGATGGCGGTCGACAAGAAATTTTCATGTTGAAGAAGAGTTTGGCATCGGGTTTGTTATAACATGTATTTGTTCTTTGTCCTTGCAACTTTATTACTCGTTTTGTCTGACTTTTTTTCTCTTTTCCAGTGTAATATGTATGCATGTATAAACAATCTTTTTTTACAGATCACTTTGTGTGCATTTTACGTGTAGTATTTTATATCTGTTATTGTATGTGTTAATGCATGTAAGTTGGTATTTTTTTTGTCTGTCTTCTGTTTTTTTACAGATGGGGTTTAAAGTATTTTTCATGTTGAGGAAGAATTTTGCATGTGAATTGTTACGGCGGTGACAGTTGGGCATATTTGTGTCTTCACATTCACTGTGCAGATTTTGCACACTAACTGTTAAAGAAAAGAAATCTGGAGAGGAATAGGGTGGCTATTGGGGAGGAGGAGGCCACAGTACAGGGTGGGTCATTTATATGGATACACTTTAATATGGCCATTTATATAGATACACCGTTTTATGTGAATGGTGAAGTTAACAAACAACCACCGCTATTGGTCTGACACTAACCCACATTGGAAAGATCCCTCCAAGACTGTTGGAACAAAAAACTTGATAGTATGTTGTGGTTTATGGGGTGTATCCATAGATACGGTGTATCCATATAAATGGCCCACCCTGTAGTATCCTTTCGTTTTGCAATGTGTAATATTTTATTTCATCCATTGTATGTGTAAATGCATGTATGTTGTTTTCTCTTTTTCTGTTTTGTCTCTCTTCTGTTTTTTTACAGATGGCGGTCGACAAGAAATTTTCATGTTGAAGAAGAGTTTGGCATCGGGTTTGTTATAACATGTATTTGTTCTTTCTCCTTGCAACTTTATTACTCGTTTTGTCTGACTTTTTTTCTCTTTTCCAGTATAATATGTATGCATGTATAAACAATCTTTTTTTACAGATCACTTTGTGTGCATTTTACGTGTAGTATTTTATATCTGTTATTGTATGTGTTAATGCATGTCAGTTGGTATTTTTTTGTCTGTCTTGTGCTTTTTTACAGATGGGGTTTACAAGTATTTTTCATGTTGAAGAAGAACTTTGCATGTGAATTGTTATGGCGGTGACAGTTGGGCATATTTGTGTCTTCACATTCACTGTGCAGATTTTGCACACTAACTGTTAAAGAAAAGAAATCTGGAGAGGAATAGGGTGGCTATTGGGGAGGAGGAGGCCACAGTACAGGGTGGGCCATTTATATGGATACACTTTAATATGGCCATTTATATAGATACACCATTTTATGTGAATGGTGAAGTTAACAAACAGCCACCGCTATTGGTCTGACACTAACCCACATTGAAAAGATCCCTCCAAGACTGTTGGAACAAAAAACTTGATAGTATGTTGTGGTTTATGGGGTGTATCCATAGATACGGTGTATCCATATAAATGGCCCACCCTGTAGTATCCTTTCGTTTTGCAATGTGTAATATTTTATTTCATCCATTGTATGTGTAAATGCATGTATGTTGTTTTCTCTTTTTCTGTTTTGTCTCTCTTCTGTTTTTTTACAGATGGCGGTCAACAAGAAATTTTCATGTTGAAGAAGAGTTTGGTATCGGGTTTGTTATAACATGTATTTGTTCTTTCTCCTTGCAACTTTATTACTCGTTTTGTCTGACTTTTTTTCTCTTTTCCAGTAAAATATGTATGCATGTATAAACAATCTTTTTTTACAGATCACTTTGTGTGCATTTTACGTGTAGTATTTTATATCTGTTATTGTATGTGTTAATGCATGTAAGTTGGTATTTTTTTGTCTGTCTTGTGCTTTTTTACAGATGGGGTTTACAAGTATTTTTCATGTTGAAGAAGAACTTTGCATGTGAATTGTTATGGCGGTGACAGTTGGGCATATTTGTGTCTTCACATTCACTGTGCAGATTTTGCACACTAACTGTTAAAGAAAAGAAATCTGGAGAGGAATAGGGTGGCTATTGGGGAGGAGGAGGCCACAGTACAGGGTGGGCCATTTATATGGATACACTTTAATATGGCCATTTATATAGATACACCATTTTATGTGAATGGTGAAGTTAACAAACAGCCACCGCTATTGGTCTGACACTAACCCACATTGGAAAGATCCCTCCAAGACTGTTGGAACAAAAAACTTGATAGTATGTTGTGGTTTATGGGGTGTATCCATAGATACGGTGTATCCATATAAATGGCCCACCCTGTAGTATCCTTTCGTTTTGCAATGTGTAATATTTTATTTCATCCATTGTATGTGTAAATGCATGTATGTTGTTTTCTCTTTTTCTGTTTTGTCTCTCTTCTGTTTTTTTACAGATGGCGGTCGACAAGAAATTTTCATGTTGAAGAAGAGTTTGGCATCGGGTTTGTTATAACATGTATTTGTTCTTTCTCCTTGCAACTTTATTACTCGTTTTGTCTGACTTTTTTTCTCTTTTCCAGTATAATATGTATGCATGTATAAACAATCTTTTTTTACAGATCACTTTGTGTGCATTTTACGTGTAGTATTTTATATCTGTTATTGTATGTGTTAATGCATGTCAGTTGGTATTTTTTTGTCTGTCTTGTGCTTTTTTACAGATGGGGTTTACAAGTATTTTTCATGTTGAAGAAGAACTTTGCATGTGAATTGTTATGGCGGTGACAGTTGGGCATATTTGTGTCTTCACATTCACTGTGCAGATTTTGCACACTAACTGTTAAAGAAAAGAAATCTGGAGAGGAATAGGGTGGCTATTGGGGAGGAGGAGGCCACAGTACAGGGTGGGCCATTTATATGGATACACTTTAATATGGCCATTTATATAGATACACCGTTTTATGTGAATGGTGAAGTTAACAAACAACCACCGCTATTGGTCTGACACTAACCCACATTGGAAAGATCCCTCCAAGACTGTTGGAACAAAAAAATTGATGGTGTGGTGTGGTTTATGGGGTGTATCCATAGATACGGTGTATCCATATAAATGGCCCACCCTGTAGTATCCTTTAGTTTTGCAATGTGTAATATTTTATTTCATCCATTGTATGTGTAAATGCATGTATGTTGTTTTCTCTTTTTCTGTTTTGTCTCTCTTCTGTTTTTTTACAGATGGCGGTCAACAAGAAATTTTCATGTTGAAGAAGAGTTTGGCATCGGGTTTGTTATAACATGTATTTGTTCTTTGTCCTTGCAACTTTATTACTCGTTTTGTCTGACTTTTTTTCTCTTTTCCAGTGTAATATGTATGCATGTATAAACAATCTTTTTTTACAGATCACTTTGTGTGCATTTTACGTGTAGTATTTTATATCTGTTATTGTATGTGTTAATGCATGTAAGTTGGTATTTTTTTTGTCTGTCTTCTGTTTTTTTACAGATGGGGTTTAAAGTATTTTTCATGTTGAGGAAGAATTTTGCATGTGAATTGTTACGGCGGTGACAGTTGGGCATATTTGTGTCTTCACATTCACTGTGCAGATTTTGCACACTAACTGTTAAAGAAAAGAAATCTGGAGAGGAATAGGGTGGCTATTGGGGAGGAGGAGGCCACAGTACAGGGTGGGTCATTTATATGGATACACTTTAATATGGCCATTTATATAGATACACCGTTTTATGTGAATGGTGAAGTTAACAAACAACCACCGCTATTGGTCTGACACTAACCCACATTGGAAAGATCCCTCCAAGACTGTTGGAACAAAAAACTTGATAGTATGTTGTGGTTTATGGGGTGTATCCATAGATACGGTGTATCCATATAAATGGCCCACCCTGTAGTATCCTTTCGTTTTGCAATGTGTAATATTTTATTTCATCCATTGTATGTGTAAATGCATGTATGTTGTTTTCTCTTTTTCTGTTTTGTCTCTCTTCTGTTTTTTTACAGATGGCGGTCGACAAGAAATTTTCATGTTGAAGAAGAGTTTGGCATCGGGTTTGTTATAACATGTATTTGTTCTTTCTCCTTGCAACTTTATTACTCGTTTTGTCTGACTTTTTTTCTCTTTTCCAGTATAATATGTATGCATGTATAAACAATCTTTTTTTACAGATCACTTTGTGTGCATTTTACGTGTAGTATTTTATATCTGTTATTGTATGTGTTAATGCATGTCAGTTGGTATTTTTTTGTCTGTCTTGTGCTTTTTTACAGATGGGGTTTACAAGTATTTTTCATGTTGAAGAAGAACTTTGCATGTGAATTGTTATGGCGGTGACAGTTGGGCATATTTGTGTCTTCACATTCACTGTGCAGATTTTGCACACTAACTGTTAAAGAAAAGAAATCTGGAGAGGAATAGGGTGGCTATTGGGGAGGAGGAGGCCACAGTACAGGGTGGGCCATTTATATGGATACACTTTAATATGGCCATTTATATAGATACACCATTTTATGTGAATGGTGAAGTTAACAAACAGCCACCGCTATTGGTCTGACACTAACCCACATTGAAAAGATCCCTCCAAGACTGTTGGAACAAAAAACTTGATAGTATGTTGTGGTTTATGGGGTGTATCCATAGATACGGTGTATCCATATAAATGGCCCACCCTGTAGTATCCTTTCGTTTTGCAATGTGTAATATTTTATTTCATCCATTGTATGTGTAAATGCATGTATGTTGTTTTCTCTTTTTCTGTTTTGTCTCTCTTCTGTTTTTTTACAGATGGCGGTCAACAAGAAATTTTCATGTTGAAGAAGAGTTTGGTATCGGGTTTGTTATAACATGTATTTGTTCTTTCTCCTTGCAACTTTATTACTCGTTTTGTCTGACTTTTTTTCTCTTTTCCAGTAAAATATGTATGCATGTATAAACAATCTTTTTTTACAGATCACTTTGTGTGCATTTTACGTGTAGTATTTTATATCTGTTATTGTATGTGTTAATGCATGTAAGTTGGTATTTTTTTGTCTGTCTTCTGCTTTTTTACAGATGGGGTTTACAAGTATTTTTCATGTTGAAGAAGAACTTTGCATGTGAATTGTTATGGCGGTGACAGTTGGGCATATTTGTGTCTTCACATTCACTGTGCAGATTTTGCACACTAACTGTTAAAGAAAAGAAATCTGGAGAGGAATAGGGTGGCTATTGGGGAGGAGGAGGCCACAGTACAGGGTGGGCCATTTATGTGGATACACTTTAATATGGCCATTTATATAGATACACCGCTTTATGTGAATGGTGAAGTTAACAAACAACCACCGCTATTGGTCTGACACTAACCCACATTGGAAAGATCCCTCCAAGACTGTTGGAACAAAAAACTTGATAGTATGTTGTGGTTTATGGGGTGTATCCATAGATACGGTGTATCCATATAAATGGCCCACCCTGTAGTATCCTTTCGTTTTGCAATGTGTAATATTTTATTTCATCCATTGTATGTGTAAATGCATGTATGTTGTTTTCTCTTTTTCTGTTTTGTCTCTCTTCTGTTTTTTTACAGATGGCGGTCGACAAGAAATTTTCATGTTGAAGAAGAGTTTGGCATCGGGTTTGTTATAACATGTATTTGTTCTTTCTCCTTGCAACTTTATTACTCGTTTTGTCTGACTTTTTTTTTCTTTTCCAGTATAATATGTATGCATGTATAAACAATCTTTTTTTACAGATCACTTTGTGTGCATTTTACGTGTAGTATTTTATATCTGTTATTGTATGTGTTAATGCATGTAAGTTGGTATTTTTTTGTCTGTCTTCTGCTTTTTTACAGATGGGGTTTACAAGTATTTTTCATGTTGAAGAAGAACTTTGCATGTGAATTGTTATGGCGGTGACAGTTGGGCATATTTGTGTCTTCACATTCACTGTGCAGATTTTGCACACTAACTGTTAAAGAAAAGAAATCTGGAGAGGAATAGGGTGGCTATTGGGGAGGAGGAGGCCACAGTACAGGGTGGGCCATTTATATGGATACACATTAATATGGCCATTTATATAGATACACCGTTTTATGTGAATGGTGAAGTTAACAAACAACCACCGCTATTGGTCTGACACTAACCCACATTGGAAAGATCCCTCCAAGACTGTTGGAACAAAAAACTTGATAGTATGTTGTGGTTTATGGGGTGTATCCATAGATACGGTGTATCCATATAAATGGCCCACCCTGTAGTATCCTTTAGTTTTGCAATGTGTAATATTTTATTTCATCCATTGTATGTGTAAATGCATGTATGTTGTTTTCTCTTTTTCTGTTTTGTCTCTCTTCTGTTTTTTTACAGATGACGGTCGACAAGAAATTTTCATGTTGAAGAAGAGTTTGGCATCGGGTTTGTTATAACATGTATTTGTTCTTTCTCCTTGCAACTTTATTACTCTTTTTGTCTGACATTTTTTTCTCTTTTCCAGTATAATATGTATGCATGTGTGAGCAATCTTTTTTTACAGATCACTTTGTGTGCATTTTACGTGTAGTATTTTATATCTGTTATTGTATGTGTTAATGCATGTAAGTTGGTATTTTTTTGTCTGTCTTCTGTTTTTTTACAGATGGGGTTTACAAGTATTTTTCATGTTGAGGAAGAATTTTGCATGTGAATTGTTACGGCGGTGACAGTTGGGCATATTTGTGTCTTCACATTCACTGTGCAGATTTTGCACACTAACTGTTAAAGAAAAGAAATCTGGAGAGGAATAGGGTGGCTATTGGGGAGGAGGAGGCCACAGTACAGGGTGGGTCATTTATATGGATACACTTTAATATGGCCATTTATATAGATACACCGTTTTATGTGAATGGTGAAGTTAACAAACAACCACCACTATTGGTCTGACACTAACCCACATTGGAAAGATCCCTCCAAGACTGTTGGAACAAAAAACTTGATAGTATGTTGTGGTTTATGGGGTGTATCCATAGATACGTTGTATCCATATAAATGGCCCACCCTGTAGTATCCTTTCGTTTTGCAATGTGTAATATTTTATTTCATCCATTGTATGTGTAAATGCATGTATGTTGTTTTCTCTTTTTCTGTTTTGTCTCTCTTCTGTTTTTTTACAGATGGCGGTCGACAAGAAATTTTCATGTTGAAGAAGAGTTTGGCATCGGGTTTGTTATAACATGTATTTGTTCTTTCTCCTTGTAACTTTATTACTCGTTTTGTCTGACTTTTTTTCTCTTTTCCAGTAAAATATGTATGCATGTATAAAAAAATTTTTTTTTTACAGATCACTTTGTGTGCATTTTACGTGTAGTATTTTATATCTGTTATTGTATGTGTTAATGCATGTAAGTTGGTATTTTTTTTGTCTGTCTTGTGCTTTTTTACAGATGGGGTTTACAAGTATTTTTCATGTTGAAGAAGAACTTTGCATGTGAATTGTTATGGCGGTGACAGTTGGGCATATTTGTGTCTTCACATTCACTGTGCAGATTTTGCACACTAACTGTTAAAGAAAAGAAATCTGGAGAGGAATAGGGTGGCTATTGGGGAGGAGGAGGCCACAGTACAGGGTGGGCCATTTATATGGATACACTTTAATATGGCCATTTATATAGATACACCATTTTATGTGAATGGTGAAGTTAACAAACAACCACCGCTATTGGTCTGACACTGACCCACATTGGAAAGATCCCTCCAAGACTGTTGGAACAAAAAACTTGATAGTATGTTGTGGTTTATGGGGTGTATCCATAGATACGGTGTATCCATATAAATGGCCCACCCTGTAGTATCCTTTAGTTTTGCAATGTGTAATATTTTATTTCATCCATTGTATGTGTAAATGCATGTATGTTGTTTTCTCTTTTTCTGTTTTGTCTCTCTTCTGTTTTTTTACAGATGGCGGTCGACAAGAAATTTTCATGTTGAAGAAGAGTTTGGCATCGGGTTTGTTATAACATGTATTTGTTCTTTCTCCTTGCAACTTTATTACTCGTTTTGTCTGACTTTTTTTCTCTTTTCCAGTAAAATATGTATGCATGTATAAACAATCTTTTTTTACAGATCACTTTGTGTGCATTTTACGTGTAGTATTTTATATCTGTTATTGTATGTGTTAATGCATGTAAGTTGGTATTTTTTTGTCCGTCTTCTGTTTTTTTACAGATGGGGTTTACAAGTATTTTTCATGTTGAGGAAGAATTTTGCATGTGAATTGTTATGGCGGTGACAGTTGGGCATATTTGTGTCTTCACATTCACTGTGCAGATTTTGCACACTAACTGTTAAAGAAAAGAAATCTGGAGAGGAATAGGGTGGCTATTGGGGAGGAGGAGGCCACAGTACAGGGTGGGCCATTTATATGGATACACTTTAATATGGCCATTTATATAGATACACCGTTTTATGTGAATGGTGAAGTTAACAAACAACCACCGCTATTGGTCTGACACTAACCCACATTGGAAAGATCCCTCCAAGACTGTTGGAACAAAAAACTTGATGGCATGGTGTGGTTTATGGGGTGTATCCATAGATACGGTGTATCCATATAAATGGCCCACCCTGTAGTATCCTTTAGTTTTGCAATGTGTAATATTTTATTTCTTCCATTGTATGTGTAAATGCATGTATGTTGTTTTCTCTTTTTCTGTTTTGTCTCACTTCTGTTTTCTTACAGATGGCGGTCGACAAGAAATTTTCATGTTGCAGAAGAGTTTGGCATCGGGTTTGTTATAACATGTATTTGTTCTTTCTCCTTGCAACTTTATTACTCGTTTTGTCTGACTTTTTTTCTCTTTTCCAGTATAATATGTATGCATGTATAAACAATCTTTTTTTACAGATCACTTTGTGTGCATTTTACGTGTAGTATTTTATATCTGTTTTGTATGTGTTAATGCATGTCAGTTGGTATTTTTTGTCTGTCTTGTGCTTTTTTTACAGATGGGGTTTACAAGTATTTTTCATGTTGAAGAAGAACTTTGCATGTGAATTGTTATGGCGGTGACAGTTGGGCATATTTGTGTCTTCACATTCACTATGCAGATTTTGCACACTAACTGTTAAAGAAAAGAAATCTGGAGAGGAATAGGGTGGCTATTGGGGAGGAGGAGGCCACAGTACAGGGTGGGCCATTTATATGGATACACTTTAATATGGCCATTTATATAGATACACCATTTTATGTGAATGGTGAAGTTAACAAACAGCCACCGCTATTGGTCTGACACTAACCCACATTGAAAAGATCCCTCCAAGACTGTTGGAAAAAAAAACTTGATAGTATGTTGTGGTTTATGGGGTGTATCCATAGATATGGTGTATCCATATAAATGGCCCACCCTGTAGTATCCTTTCGTTTTGCAATGTGTAATATTTTATTTCATCCATTGTATGTGTAAATGCATGTATGTTGTTTTCTCTTTTTCTGTTTTGTCTCTCTTCTGTTTTTTTACAGATGGCGGTCAACAAGAAATTTTCATGTTGAAGAAGAGTTTGGTATCGGGTTTGTTATAACATGTATTTGTTCTTTCTCCTTGCAACTTTATTACTCGTTTTGTCTGACTTTTTTTCTCTTTTCCAGTAAAATATGTATGCATGTATAAACAATCTTTTTTTACAGATCACTTTGTGTGCATTTTACGTGTAGTATTTTATATCTGTTATTGTATGTGTTAATGCATGTAAGTTGGTATTTTTTTGTCTGTCTTCTGCTTTTTTACAGATGGGGTTTACAAGTATTTTTCATGTTGAAGAAGAACTTTGCATGTGAATTGTTATGGCGGTGACAGTTGGGCATATTTGTGTCTTCACATTCACTGTGCAGATTTTGCACACTAACTGTTAAAGAAAAGAAATCTGGAGAGGAATAGGGTGGCTATTGGGGAGGAGGAGGCCACAGTACAGGGTGGGCCATTTATGTGGATACACTTTAATATGGCCATTTATATAGATACACCGCTTTATGTGAATGGTGAAGTTAACAAACAACCACCGCTATTGGTCTGACACTAACCCACATTGGAAAGAACCCTCCAAGACTGTTGGAACAAAAAACTTGATAGTATGTTGTGGTTTATGGGGTGTATCCATAGATACGGTGTATCCATATAAATGGCCCACCCTGTAGTATCCTTTCATTTTGCAATGTGTAATATTTTATTTCATCCATTGTATGTGTAAATGCATGTATGTTGTTTTCTCTTTTTCTGTTTTGTCTCTCTTCTGTTTTTTTACAGATGGCGGTCGACAAGAAATTTTCATGTTGAAGAAGAGTTTGGCATCGGGTTTGTTATAACATGTATTTGTTCTTTCTCCTTGCAACTTTATTACTCATTTTGTCTGACTTTTTTTTTCTTTTCCAGTATAATATGTATGCATGTATAAACAATCTTTTTTTACAGATCACTTTGTGTGCATTTTACGTGTAGTATTTTATATCTGTTATTGTATGTGTTAATGCATGTAAGTTGGTATTTTTTTGTCTGTCTTCTGCTTTTTTACAGATGGGGTTTACAAGTATTTTTCATGTTGAAGAAGAACTTTGCATGTGAATTGTTATGGCGGTGACAGTTGGGCATATTTGTGTCTTCACATTCACTGTGCAGATTTTGCACACTAACTGTTAAAGAAAAGAAATCTGGAGAGGAATAGGGTGGCTATTGGGGAGGAGGAGGCCACAGTACAGGGTGGGCCATTTATATGGATACACATTAATATGGCCATTTATATAGATACACCGTTTTATGTGAATGGTGAAGTTAACAAACAACCACCGCTATTGGTCTGACACTAACCCACATTGGAAAGATCCCTCCAAGACTGTTGGAACAAAAAACTTGATAGTATGTTGTGGTTTATGGGGTGTATCCATAGATACGGTGTATCCATATAAATGGCCCACCCTGTAGTATCCTTTAGTTTTGCAATGTGTAATATTTTATTTCATCCATTGTATGTGTAAATGCATGTATGTTGTTTTCTCTTTTTCTGTTTTGTCTCTCTTCTGTTTTTTTACAGATGACGGTCGACAAGAAATTTTCATGTTGAAGAAGAGTTTGGCATCGGGTTTGTTATAACATGTATTTGTTCTTTCTCCTTGCAACTTTATTACTCTTTTTGTCTGACATTTTTTTCTCTTTTCCAGTATAATATGTATGCATGTGTGAGCAATCTTTTTTTACAGATCACTTTGTGTGCATTTTACGTGTAGTATTTTATATCTGTTATTGTATGTGTTAATGCATGTAAGTTGGTATTTTTTTGTCTGTCTTCTGTTTTTTTACAGATGGGGTTTACAAGTATTTTTCATGTTGAGGAAGAATTTTGCATGTGAATTGTTATGGCGGTGACAGTTGGGCATATTTGTGTCTTCACATTCACTGTGCAGATTTTGCACACTAACTGTTAAAGAAAAGAAATCTGGAGAGGAATAGGGTGGCTATTGGGGAGGAAAAGGCCACAGTACAGGGTGGGCCATTTATATGGATACACTTTAATATGGCCATTTATATAGATACACCGTTTTATGTGAATGGTGAAGTTAACAAACAACCACCGCTATTGGTCTGACACTAACCCACATTGGAAAGATCCCTCCAAGACTGTTGGAACAAAAAACTTGATGGCATGGTGTGGTTTATGGGGTGTATCCATAGATACGGTGTATCCATATAAATGGCCCACCCTGTAGTATCCTTTAGTTTTGCAATGTGTAATATTTTATTTCTTCCATTGTATGTGTAAATGCATGTATGTTGTTTTCTCTTTTTCTGTTTTGTCTCACTTCTGTTTTCTTACAGATGGCGGTCGACAAGAAATTTTCATGTTGAAGAAGAGTTTGGCATCGGGTTTGTTATAACATGTATTTGTTCTTTCTCCTTGCAACTTTATTAGTCGTTTTGTCTGACTTTTTTTTCTCTTTTCCAGTATAATATGTATGCATGTATAAACAATCTTTTTTTACAGATCACTTTGTGTGCATTTTACGTGTAGTATTTTATATCTGTTATTGTATGTGTTAAACTGTTAATGCATGTAAGTTGGTATTTTTTTGTCTGTCTTCTGTTTTTTTACAGATGGGGTTTACAAGTATTTTTCATGTTGAGGAAGAATTTTGCATGTGAATTGTTATGGCGGTGACAGTTGGGCATATTTGTGTCTTCACATTTACTGTGCAGATTTTGCACATTAACTGTTAAAGAAGAGAAATCTGGTGAGGAATAGGGTGGCTATTGGGGAGGAGGAGGCCACAGTACAGGGTGGGCCATTTATATGGATACACTTTAATATGGCCATTTATATAGATACACCGTTTTATGTGAATGGTGAAGTTAACAAACAACCACCGCTATTGGTCTGACACTAACCCACATTGGAAAGATCCCTCCAAGACTGTTGGAACAAAAAACTTGATAGTATGTTGTGGTTTATGGGGTGTATCCATAGATACGGTGTATCCATATAAATGGCCCACCCTGTAGTATCCTTTCGTTTTGCAATGTGTAATATTTTATTTCATCCATTGTATGTGTAAATGCATGTATGTTGTTTTCTCTTTTTCTGTTTTGTCTCTCTTCTGTTTTTTTACAGATGGCGGTCGACAAGAAATTTTCATGTTGAAGAAGAGTTTGGCATCGGGTTTGTTATAACATGTATTTGTTCTTTCTCCTTGCAACTTTATTACTCGTTTTGTCTGACTTTTTTTCTCTTTTCCAGTAAAATATGTATGCATGTATAAAAAAAAAATTTTTTTTACAGATCACTTTGTGTGCATTTTACGTGTAGTATTTTATATCTGTTATTGTATGTGTTAATGCATGTAAGTTGGTATTTTTTTTGTCTGTCTTGTGCTTTTTTACAGATGGGGTTTACAAGTATTTTTCATGTTGAAGAAGAACTTTGCATGTGAATTGTTATGGCGGTGACAGTTGGGCATATTTGTGTCTTCACATTCACTGTGCAGATTTTGCACACTAACTGTTAAAGAAAAGAAATCTGGAGAGGAATAGGGTGGCTATTGGGGAGGAGGAGGCCACAGTACAGGGTGGGCCATTTATATGGATACACTTTAATATGGCCATTTATATAGATACACCATTTTATGTGAATGGTGAAGTTAACAAACAGCCACCGCTATTGGTCTGACACTAACCCACATTGGAAAGATCCCTCCAAGACTGTTGGAACAAAAAACTTGATAGTATGTTGTGGTTTATGGGGTGTATCCATAGATACGGTGTATCCATATAAATGGCCCACCCTGTAGTATCCTTTCGTTTTGCAATGTGTAATATTTTATTTCATCCATTGTATGTGTAAATGCATGTATGTTGTTTTCTCTTTTTCTGTTTTGTCTCTCTTCTGTTTTTTTACAGATGGCGGTCGACAAGAAATTTTCATGTTGAAGAAGAGTTTGGTATCGGGTTTGTTATAACATGTATTTGTTCTTTCTCCTTGCAACTTTATTACTCGTTTTGTCTGACTTTTTTTCTCTTTTCCAGTAAAATATGTATGCATGTATAAACAATCTTTTTTTACAGATCACTTTGTGTGCATTTTACGTGTAGTATTTTATATCTGTTATTGTATGTGTTAATGCATGTAAGTTGGTATTTTTTTGTCTGTCTTCTGCTTTTTTACAGATGGGGTTTACAAGTATTTTTCATGTTGAAGAAGAACTTTGCATGTGAATTGTTATGGCGGTAACAGTTGGGCATATTTGTGTCTTCACATTCACTGTGCAGATTTTGCACACTAACTGTTAAAGAAAAGAAATCTTGAGAGGAATAGGGTGGCTATTGGGGAGGAGGAGGCCACAGTACAGGGTGGGCCATTTATATGGATACACTTTAATATGGCCATTTATATAGATACACCATTTTATGTGAATGGTGAAGTTAACAAACAACCACCGCTATTGGTCTGACACTGACCCACATTGGAAAGATCCCTCCAAGACTGTTGGAGCAAAAAACTTGATAGTATGTTGTGGTTTATGGGGTGTATCCATAGATACGGTGTATCCATATAAATGGCCCACCCTGTAGTATCCTTTAGTTTTGCAATGTGTAATATTTTATTTCATCCATTGTATGTGTAAATGCATGTATGTTGTTTTCTCTTTTTCTGTTTTGTCTCTCTTCTGTTTTTTTACAGATGGCGGTCGACAAGAAATTTTCATGTTGAAGAAGAGTTTGGCATCGGGTTTGTTATAACATGTATTTGTTCTTTGTCCTTGCAACTTTAGTACTCGTTTTGTCTGACTTTTTTTCTCTTTTCCAGTATAATATGTATGCATGTATAAACAATCTTTTTTTACAGATCACTTTGTGTGCATTTTACGTGTAGTATTTTATATCTGTTATTGTATGTGTTAATGCATGTAAGTTGGTATTTTTTGTCTGTCTTCTGTTTTTTTACAGATGGGGTTTACAAGTATTTTTCATGTTGAGGAAGAATTTTGCATGTGAATTGTTATGGCGGTGACAGTTGGGCATATTTGTGTCTTCACATTCACTGTGCAGATTTTGCACACTAACTGTTAAAGAAAAGAAATCTGGAGAGGAATAGGGTGGCTATTGGGGAGGAGGAGGCCACAGTACAGGGTGGGCCATTTATATGGATACACTTTAATATGGCCATTTATATAGATACACCGTTTTATGTGAATGGTGAAGTTAACAAACAACCACCGCTATTGGTCTGACACTAACCCACATTGGAAAGATCCCTCCAAGACTGTTGGAACAAAAAACTTGATGGCATGGTGTGGTTTATGGGGTGTATCCATAGATACGGTGTATCCATATAAATGGCCCACCCTGTAGTATCCTTTAGTTTTGCAATGTGTAATATTTTATTTCTTCCATTGTATGTGTAAATGCATGTATGTTGTTTTCTCTTTTTCTGTTTTGTCTCACTTCTGTTTTCTTACAGATGGCGGTCGACAAGAAATTTTCATGTTGAAGAAGAGTTTGGCATCGGGTTTGTTATAACATGTATTTGTTCTTTCTCCTTGCAACTTTATTACTCGTTTTGTCTGACTTTTTTTCTCTTTTCCAGTATAATATGTATGCATGTATAAACAATCTTTTTTTACAGATCACTTTGTGTGCATTTTACGTGTAGTATTTTATATCTGTTATTGTATGTGTTAATGCATGTAAGTTGGGTTTTTTTTGTCTGTCTTCTGCTTTTTTACAGATGGGGTTTACAAGTATTTTTCATGTTGAAGAAGAACTTTGCATGTGAATTGTTATGGCGGTGACAGTTGGGCATATTTGTGTCTTCACATTCACTGTGCAGATTTTGCACACTAACTGTTAAAGAAAAGAAATCTGGAGAGGAATAGGGTGGCTATTGGGGAGGAGGAGGCCACAGTACAGGGTGGGCCATTTATATGGATACACATTAATATGGCCATTTATATAGATACACCGTTTTATGTGAATGGTGAAGTTAACAAACAACCACCGCTATTGGTCTGACACTAACCCACATTGGAAAGATCCCTCCAAGACTGTTGGAACAAAAAACTTGATAGTATGTTGTGGTTTATGGGGTGTATCCATAGATACGGTGTATCCATATAAATGGCCCACCCTGTAGTATCCTTTAGTTTTGCAATGTGTAATATTTTATTTCATCCATTGTATGTGTAAATGCATGTATGTTGTTTTCTCTTTTTCTGTTTTGTCTCTCTTCTGTTTTTTTACAGATGACGGTCGACAAGAAATTTTCATGTTGAAGAAGAGTTTGGCATCGGGTTTGTTATAACATGTATTTGTTCTTTCTCCTTGCAACTTTATTACTCTTTTTGTCTGACATTTTTTTCTCTTTTCCAGTATAATATGTATGCATGTGTGAGCAATCTTTTTTTACAGATCACTTTGTGTGCATTTTACGTGTAGTATTTTATATCTGTTATTGTATGTGTTAATGCATGTAAGTTGGTATTTTTTTGTCTGTCTTCTGTTTTTTTACAGATGGGGTTTACAAGTATTTTTCATGTTGAGGAAGAATTTTGCATGTGAATTGTTATGGCGGTGACAGTTGGGCATATTTGTGTCTTCACATTCACTGTGCAGATTTTGCACACTAACTGTTAAAGAAAAGAAATCTGGAGAGGAATAGGGTGGCTATTGGGGAGGAAAAGGCCACAGTACAGGGTGGGCCATTTATATGGATACACTTTAATATGGCCATTTATATAGATACACCGTTTTATGTGAATGGTGAAGTTAACAAACAACCACCGCTATTGGTCTGACACTAACCCACATTGGAAAGATCCCTCCAAGACTGTTGGAACAAAAAACTTGATGGCATGGTGTGGTTTATGGGGTGTATCCATAGATACGGTGTATCCATATAAATGGCCCACCCTGTAGTATCCTTTAGTTTTGCAATGTGTAATATTTTATTTCTTCCATTGTATGTGTAAATGCATGTATGTTGTTTTCTCTTTTTCTGTTTTGTCTCACTTCTGTTTTCTTACAGATGGCGGTCGACAAGAAATTTTCATGTTGAAGAAGAGTTTGGCATCGGGTTTGTTATAACATGTATTTGTTCTTTCTCCTTGCAACTTTATTAGTCGTTTTGTCTGACTTTTTTTTCTCTTTTCCAGTATAATATGTATGCATGTATAAACAATCTTTTTTTACAGATCACTTTGTGTGCATTTTACGTGTAGTATTTTATATCTGTTATTGTATGTGTTAAACTGTTAATGCATGTAAGTTGGTATTTTTTTGTCTGTCTTCTGTTTTTTTACAGATGGGGTTTACAAGTATTTTTCATGTTGAGGAAGAATTTTGCATGTGAATTGTTATGGCGGTGACAGTTGGGCATATTTGTGTCTTCACATTTACTGTGCAGATTTTGCACATTAACTGTTAAAGAAGAGAAATCTGGTGAGGAATAGGGTGGCTATTGGGGAGGAGGAGGCCACAGTACAGGGTGGGCCATTTATATGGATACACTTTAATATGGCCATTTATATAGATACACCGTTTTATGTGAATGGTGAAGTTAACAAACAACCACCGCTATTGGTCTGACACTAACCCACATTGGAAAGATCCCTCCAAGACTGTTGGAACAAAAAACTTGATAGTATGTTGTGGTTTATGGGGTGTATCCATAGATACGGTGTATCCATATAAATGGCCCACCCTGTAGTATCCTTTCGTTTTGCAATGTGTAATATTTTATTTCATCCATTGTATGTGTAAATGCATGTATGTTGTTTTCTCTTTTTCTGTTTTGTCTCTCTTCTGTTTTTTTACAGATGGCGGTCGACAAGAAATTTTCATGTTGAAGAAGAGTTTGGCATCGGGTTTGTTATAACATGTATTTGTTCTTTCTCCTTGCAACTTTATTACTCGTTTTGTCTGACTTTTTTTCTCTTTTCCAGTAAAATATGTATGCATGTATAAAAAAAAAATTTTTTTTACAGATCACTTTGTGTGCATTTTACGTGTAGTATTTTATATCTGTTATTGTATGTGTTAATGCATGTAAGTTGGTATTTTTTTTGTCTGTCTTGTGCTTTTTTACAGATGGGGTTTACAAGTATTTTTCATGTTGAAGAAGAACTTTGCATGTGAATTGTTATGGCGGTGACAGTTGGGCATATTTGTGTCTTCACATTCACTGTGCAGATTTTGCACACTAACTGTTAAAGAAAAGAAATCTGGAGAGGAATAGGGTGGCTATTGGGGAGGAGGAGGCCACAGTACAGGGTGGGCCATTTATATGGATACACTTTAATATGGCCATTTATATAGATACACCATTTTATGTGAATGGTGAAGTTAACAAACAGCCACCGCTATTGGTCTGACACTAACCCACATTGGAAAGATCCCTCCAAGACTGTTGGAACAAAAAACTTGATAGTATGTTGTGGTTTATGGGGTGTATCCATAGATACGGTGTATCCATATAAATGGCCCACCCTGTAGTATCCTTTCGTTTTGCAATGTGTAATATTTTATTTCATCCATTGTATGTGTAAATGCATGTATGTTGTTTTCTCTTTTTCTGTTTTGTCTCTCTTCTGTTTTTTTACAGATGGCGGTCGACAAGAAATTTTCATGTTGAAGAAGAGTTTGGTATCGGGTTTGTTATAACATGTATTTGTTCTTTCTCCTTGCAACTTTATTACTCGTTTTGTCTGACTTTTTTTCTCTTTTCCAGTAAAATATGTATGCATGTATAAACAATCTTTTTTTACAGATCACTTTGTGTGCATTTTACGTGTAGTATTTTATATCTGTTATTGTATGTGTTAATGCATGTAAGTTGGTATTTTTTTGTCTGTCTTCTGCTTTTTTACAGATGGGGTTTACAAGTATTTTTCATGTTGAAGAAGAACTTTGCATGTGAATTGTTATGGCGGTAACAGTTGGGCATATTTGTGTCTTCACATTCACTGTGCAGATTTTGCACACTAACTGTTAAAGAAAAGAAATCTTGAGAGGAATAGGGTGGCTATTGGGGAGGAGGAGGCCACAGTACAGGGTGGGCCATTTATATGGATACACTTTAATATGGCCATTTATATAGATACACCATTTTATGTGAATGGTGAAGTTAACAAACAACCACCGCTATTGGTCTGACACTGACCCACATTGGAAAGATCCCTCCAAGACTGTTGGAGCAAAAAACTTGATAGTATGTTGTGGTTTATGGGGTGTATCCATAGATACGGTGTATCCATATAAATGGCCCACCCTGTAGTATCCTTTAGTTTTGCAATGTGTAATATTTTATTTCATCCATTGTATGTGTAAATGCATGTATGTTGTTTTCTCTTTTTCTGTTTTGTCTCTCTTCTGTTTTTTTACAGATGGCGGTCGACAAGAAATTTTCATGTTGAAGAAGAGTTTGGCATCGGGTTTGTTATAACATGTATTTGTTCTTTGTCCTTGCAACTTTAGTACTCGTTTTGTCTGACTTTTTTTCTCTTTTCCAGTATAATATGTATGCATGTATAAACAATCTTTTTTTACAGATCACTTTGTGTGCATTTTACGTGTAGTATTTTATATCTGTTATTGTATGTGTTAATGCATGTAAGTTGGTATTTTTTGTCTGTCTTCTGTTTTTTTACAGATGGGGTTTACAAGTATTTTTCATGTTGAGGAAGAATTTTGCATGTGAATTGTTATGGCGGTGACAGTTGGGCATATTTGTGTCTTCACATTCACTGTGCAGATTTTGCACACTAACTGTTAAAGAAAAGAAATCTGGAGAGGAATAGGGTGGCTATTGGGGAGGAGGAGGCCACAGTACAGGGTGGGCCATTTATATGGATACACTTTAATATGGCCATTTATATAGATACACCGTTTTATGTGAATGGTGAAGTTAACAAACAACCACCGCTATTGGTCTGACACTAACCCACATTGGAAAGATCCCTCCAAGACTGTTGGAACAAAAAACTTGATGGCATGGTGTGGTTTATGGGGTGTATCCATAGATACGGTGTATCCATATAAATGGCCCACCCTGTAGTATCCTTTAGTTTTGCAATGTGTAATATTTTATTTCTTCCATTGTATGTGTAAATGCATGTATGTTGTTTTCTCTTTTTCTGTTTTGTCTCACTTCTGTTTTCTTACAGATGGCGGTCGACAAGAAATTTTCATGTTGAAGAAGAGTTTGGCATCGGGTTTGTTATAACATGTATTTGTTCTTTCTCCTTGCAACTTTATTACTCGTTTTGTCTGACTTTTTTTCTCTTTTCCAGTATAATATGTATGCATGTATAAACAATCTTTTTTTACAGATCACTTTGTGTGCATTTTACGTGTAGTATTTTATATCTGTTATTGTATGTGTTAATGCATGTAAGTTGGGTTTTTTTTGTCTGTCTTCTGCTTTTTTACAGATGGGGTTTACAAGTATTTTTCATGTTGAAGAAGAACTTTGCATGTGAATTGTTATGGCGGTAACAGTTGGGCATATTTGTGTCTTCACATTCACTGTGCAGATTTTGCACACTAACTGTTAAAGAAAAGAAATCTGGAGAGGAATAGGGTGGCTATTGGGGAGGAGGAGGCCACAGTACAGGGTGGGCCATTTATATGGATACACTTTAATATGGCCATTTATATAGATACACCATTTTATGTGAATGGTGAAGTTAACAAACAACCACCGCTATTGGTCTGACACTGACCCACATTGGAAAGATCCCTCCAAGACTGTTGGAACAAAAAACTTGATAGTATGTTGTGGTTTATGGGGTGTATCCATAGATACGGTGTATCCATATAAATGGCCCACCCTGTAGTATCCTTTACTTTTGCAATGTGTAATATTTTATTTCATCCATTGTATGTGTAAATGCATGTATGTTGTTTTCTCTTTTTCTGTTTTGTCTCTCTTCTGTTTTTTTACAGATGGCGGTCAACAAGAAATTTTCATGTTGAAGAAGAGTTTGGTATCGGGTTTGTTATAACATGTATTTGTTCTTTCTCCTTGCAACTTTATTACTCGTTTTGTCTGACTTTTTTTCTCTTTTCCAGTAAAATATGTATGCATGTATAAACAATCTTTTTTTACAGATCACTTTGTGTGCATTTTACGTGTAGTATTTTATATCTGTTATTGTATGTGTTAATGCATGTAAGTTGGTATTTTTTGTCTGTCTTCTGCTTTTTTACAGATGGGGTTTACAAGTATTTTTCATGTTGAAGAAGAACTTTGCATGTGAATTGTTATGGCGGTGACAGTTGGGCATATTTGTATCTTCACATTCACTGTGCAGATTTTGCACACTAACTGTTAAAGAAAAGAAATCTGGAGAGGAATAGGGTGGCTATTGGGGAGGAGGAGGCCACAGTACAGGGTGGGCCATTTATGTGGATACACTTTAATATGGCCATTTATATAGATACACCGTTTTATGTGAATGGTGAAGTTAACAAACAACCACCGCTATTGGTCTGACACTAACCCACATTGGAAAGATCCCTCCAAGACTGTTGGAACAAAAAACTTGATAGTATGTTGTGGTTTATGGGGTGTATCCATAGATACGGTGTATCCATATAAATGGCCCACCCTGTAGTATCCTTTAGTTTTGCAATGTGTAATATTTTTTTCATCCATTGTATGTGTAAATGCATGTATGTTGTTTTCTCTTTTTCTGTTTTGTCTCTCTTCTGTTTTTTTACAGATGGCGGTCGACAAGAAATTTTCAGGTTGAAGAAGAGTTTGGCATCGGGTTTGTTATAACATGTATTTGTTCTTTGTCCTTGCAACTTTATTACTCGTTTTGTCTGACTTTTTTTCTCTTTTCCAGTATAATATGTATGCATGTATAAACAATCTTTTTTTACAGATCACTTTGTGTGCATTTTACGTGTAGTATTTTATATCTGTTATTGTATGTGTTAATGCATGTAAGTTGGTATTTTAATATGGCCATTTATATAGATACACCGTTTTATGTGAATGGTGAAGTTAACAAACAACCACCGCTATTGGTCTGACACTAACCCACATTGGAAAGATCCCTCCAAGACTGTTGGAACAAAAAACTTGATGGCATGGTGTGGTTTATGGGGTGTATCCATAGATACGGTGTATCCATATAAATGGCCCACCCTGTAGTATCCTTTAGTTTTGCAATGTGTAATATTTTATTTCTTCCATTGTATGTGTAAATGCATGTATGTTGTTTTCTCTTTTTCTGTTTTGTCTCACTTCTGTTTTCTTACAGATGGCGGTCGACAAGAAATTTTCATGTTGAAGAAGAGTTTGGCATCGGGTTTGTTATAACATGTATTTGTTCTTTCTCCTTGCAACTTTATTACTCGTTTTGTCTGACTTTTTTTCTCTTTTCCAGTATAATATGTATGCATGTATAAACAATCTTTTTTTACAGATCACTTTGTGTGCATTTTACGTGTAGTATTTTATATCTGTTATTGTATGTGTTAATGCATGTAAGTTGGGTTTTTTTTGTCTGTCTTCTGCTTTTTTACAGATGGGGTTTACAAGTATTTTTCATGTTGAAGAAGAACTTTGCATGTGAATTGTTATGGCGGTAACAGTTGGGCATATTTGTGTCTTCACATTCACTGTGCAGATTTTGCACACTAACTGTTAAAGAAAAGAAATCTGGAGAGGAATAGGGTGGCTATTGGGGAGGAGGAGGCCACAGTACAGGGTGGGCCATTTATATGGATACACTTTAATATGGCCATTTATATAGATACACCATTTTATGTGAATGGTGAAGTTAACAAACAACCACCGCTATTGGTCTGACACTGACCCACATTGGAAAGATCCCTCCAAGACTGTTGGAACAAAAAACTTGATAGTATGTTGTGGTTTATGGGGTGTATCCATAGATACGGTGTATCCATATAAATGGCCCACCCTGTAGTATCCTTTACTTTTGCAATGTGTAATATTTTATTTCATCCATTGTATGTGTAAATGCATGTATGTTGTTTTCTCTTTTTCTGTTTTGTCTCTCTTCTGTTTTTTTACAGATGGCGGTCAACAAGAAATTTTCATGTTGAAGAAGAGTTTGGTATCGGGTTTGTTATAACATGTATTTGTTCTTTCTCCTTGCAACTTTATTACTCGTTTTGTCTGACTTTTTTTCTCTTTTCCAGTAAAATATGTATGCATGTATAAACAATCTTTTTTTACAGATCACTTTGTGTGCATTTTACGTGTAGTATTTTATATCTGTTATTGTATGTGTTAATGCATGTAAGTTGGTATTTTTTTGTCTGTCTTCTGCTTTTTTACAGATGGGGTTTACAAGTATTTTTCATGTTGAAGAAGAACTTTGCATGTGAATTGTTATGGCGGTGACAGTTGGGCATATTTGTATCTTCACATTCACTGTGCAGATTTTGCACACTAACTGTTAAAGAAAAGAAATCTGGAGAGGAATAGGGTGGCTATTGGGGAGGAGGAGGCCACAGTACAGGGTGGGCCATTTATGTGGATACACTTTAATATGGCCATTTATATAGATACACCGTTTTATGTGAATGGTGAAGTTAACAAACAACCACCGCTATTGGTCTGACACTAACCCACATTGGAAAGATCCCTCCAAGACTGTTGGAACAAAAAACTTGATAGTATGTTGTGGTTTATGGGGTGTATCCATAGATACGGTGTATCCATATAAATGGCCCACCCTGTAGTATCCTTTAGTTTTGCAATGTGTAATATTTTTTTCATCCATTGTATGTGTAAATGCATGTATGTTGTTTTCTCTTTTTCTGTTTTGTCTCTCTTCTGTTTTTTTACAGATGGCGGTCGACAAGAAATTTTCAGGTTGAAGAAGAGTTTGGCATCGGGTTTGTTATAACATGTATTTGTTCTTTGTCCTTGCAACTTTATTACTCGTTTTGTCTGACTTTTTTTCTCTTTTCCAGTATAATATGTATGCATGTATAAACAATCTTTTTTTACAGATCACTTTGTGTGCATTTTACGTGTAGTATTTTATATCTGTTATTGTATGTGTTAATGCATGTAAGTTGGTATTTTAATATGGCCATTTATATAGATACACCGTTTTATGTGAATGGTGAAGTTAACAAACAACCACCGCTATTGGTCTGACACTAACCCACATTGGAAAGATCCCTCCAAGACTGTTGGAACAAAAAACTTGATGGCATGGTGTGGTTTATGGGGTGTATCCATAGATACGGTGTATCCATATAAATGGCCCACCCTGTAGTATCCTTTAGTTTTGCAATGTGTAATATTTTATTTCTTCCATTGTATGTGTAAATGCATGTATGTTGTTTTCTCTTTTTCTGTTTTGTCTCACTTCTGTTTTCTTACAGATGGCGGTCGACAAGAAATTTTCATGTTGAAGAAGAGTTTGGCATCGGGTTTGTTATAACATGTATTTGTTCTTTCTCCTTGCAACTTTATTACTCTTTTTGTCTGACATTTTTTTTCTTTTTTCCAGTATAATATGTATGCATGTGTGAGCAATCTTTTTTTACAGATCACTTTGTGTGCATTTTACGTGTAGTATTTTATATCTGTTATTGTATGTGTTAATGCATGTAAGTTGGTATTTTTTTGTCTGTCTTCTGTTTTTTTACAGATGGGGTTTACAAGTATTTTTCATGTTGAGGAAGAATTTTGCATGTGAATTGTTATGGCGGTGACAGTTGGGCATATTTGTGTCTTCACATTCACTGTGCAGATTTTGCACACTAACTGTTAAAGAAAAGAAATCTGGAGAGGAATAGGGTGGCTATTGGGGAGGAGGAGGCCACAGTACAGGGTGGGCCATTTATATGGATACACTTTAATATGGCCATTTATATAGATACACCGTTTTATGTGAATGGTGAAGTTAACAAACAACCACCGCTATTGGTCTGACACTAACCCACATTGGAAAGATCCCTCCAAGACTGTTGGAACAAAAAACGTGATAGCATGTTGTGGTTTATGGGGTGTATCCATAGATACGGTGTATCCATATAAATGGCCCACCCTGTAGTATCCTTTAGTTTTGCAATGTGTAATATTTTATTTCATCCATTGTATGTGTAAATGCATGTATGTTGTTTTCTCTTTTTCTGTTTTGTCTCACTTCTGTTTTCTTACAGATGGCGGTCGACAAGAAATTTTCATGTTGAAGAAGAGTTTGGCATCGGGTTTGTTATAACATGTATTTGTTCTTTCTCCTTGCAACTTTATTACTCGTTTTGTCTGACTTTTTTTCTCTTTTCCAGTATAATATGTATGCATGTATAAACAATCTTTTTTTACAGATCACTTTGTGTGCATTTTACGTGTAGTATTTTATATCTGTTATTGTATGTGTTAATGCATGTAAGTTGGTATTTTTTTGTCTGTCTTCTGTTTTTTTACAGATGGGGTTTACAAGTATTTTTCATGTTGAGGAAGAATTTTGCATGTGAATTGTTATGGCGGTGACAGTTGGGCATATTTGTGTCTTCACATTCACTGTGCAGATTTTGCACACTAACTGTTAAAGAAAAGAAATCTGGAGAGGAATAGGGTGGCTATTGGGGAGGAGGAGGCCACAGTACAGGGTGGGCCATTTATATGGATACACTTTAATATGGCCATTTATATAGATACACCGTTTTATGTGAATGGTGAAGTTAACAAACAACCACCGCTATTGGTCTGACACTAACCCACATTGGAAAGATCCCTCCAAGACTGTTGGAACAAAAAACTTGATGGCATGGTGTGGTTTATGGGGTGTATCCATAGATACGGTGTATCCATATAAATGGCCCACCCTGTAGTATCCTTTAGTTTTGCAATGTGTAATATTTTATTTCTTCCATTGTATGTGTAAATGCATGTATGTTGTTTTCTCTTTTTCTGTTTTGTCTCACTTCTGTTTTCTTACAGATGGCGGTCGACAAGAAATTTTCATGTTGAAGAAGAGTTTGGCATCGGGTTTGTTATAACATGTATTTGTTCTTTCTCCTTGCAACTTTATTACTCGTTTTGTCTGACTTTTTTTCTCTTTTCCAGTATAATATGTATGCATGTATAAACAATCTTTTTTTACAGATCACTTTGTGTGCATTTTACGTGTAGTATTTTATATCTGTTATTGTATGTGTTAATGCATGTAAGTTGGTATTTTTTTGTCTGTCTTCTGTTTTTTTACAGATGGGGTTTACAAGTATTTTTCATGTTGAGGAAGAATTTTGCATGTGAATTGTTATGGCGGTGACAGTTGGGCATATTTGTGTCTTCACATTCACTGTGCAGATTTTGCACACTAACTGTTAAAGAAAAGAAATCTGGAGAGGAATAGGGTGGCTATTGGGGAGGAGGAGGCCACAGTACAGGGTGGGCCATTTATATGGATACACTTTAATATGGCCATTTATATAGATACACCGTTTTATGTGAATGGTGAAGTTAACAAACAACCACCGCTATTGGTCTGACACTAACCCACATTGGAAAGATCCCTCCAAGACTGTTGGAACAAAAAACTTGATGGCATGGTGTGGTTTATGGGGTGTATCCATAGATACGGTGTATCCATATAAATGGCCCACCCTGTAGTATCCTTTAGTTTTGCAATGTGTAATATTTTATTTCTTCCATTGTATGTGTAAATGCATGTATGTTGTTTTCTCTTTTTCTGTTTTGTCTCACTTCTGTTTTCTTACAGATGGCGGTCGACAAGAAATTTTTATGTTGAAGAAGAGTTTGGCATCGGGTTTGTTATAACATGTATTTGTTCTTTCTCCTTGCAACTTTATTACTCGTTTTGTCTGACTTTTTTTCTCTTTTCCAGTATAATATGTATGCATGTGTGAGCAATCTTTTTTTACAGATCACTTTGTGTGCATTTTACGTGTAGTATTTTATATCTGTTATTGTATGTGTTAATGCATGTAAGTTGGTATTTTTTTGTCTGTCTTCTGTTTTTTTACAGATGGGGTTTACAAGTATTTTTCATGTTGAGGAAGAATTTTGCATGTGAATTGTTATGGCGGTGACAGTTGGGCATATTTGTGTCTTCACATTCACTGTGCAGATTTTGCACACTAACTGTTAAAGAAAAGAAATCTGGAGAGGAATAGGGTGGCTATTGGGGAGGAGGAGGCCACAGTACAGGGTGGGCCATTTATATGGATACACTTTAATATGGCCATTTATATAGATACACCGTTTTATGTGAATGGTGAAGTTAACAAACAACCACCGCTATTGGTCTGACACTAACCCACATTGGAAAGATCCCTCCAAGACTGTTGGAACAAAAAACTTGATGGCATGGTGTGGTTTATGGGGTGTATCCATAGATACGGTGTATCCATATAAATGGCCCACCCTGTAGTATCCTTTAGTTTTGCAATGTGTAATATTTTATTTCTTCCATTGTATGTGTAAATGCATGTATGTTGTTTTCTCTTTTTCTGTTTTGTCTCACTTCTGTTTTCTTACAGATGGCGGTCGACAAGAAATTTTCATGTTGAAGAAGAGTTTGGCATCGGGTTTGTTATAACATGTATTTGTTCTTTCTCCTTGCAACTTTATTACTCGTTTTGTCTGACTTTTTTTCTCTTTTCCAGTATAATATGTATGCATGTGTGAGCAATCTTTTTTTACAGATCACTTTGTGTGCATTTTACGTGTAGTATTTTATATCTGTTATTGTATGTGTTAATGCATGTAAGTTGGTATTTTTTTGTCTGTCTTCTGTTTTTTTACAGATGGGGTTTACAAGTATTTTTCATGTTGAGGAAGAATTTTGCATGTGAATTGTTATGGCGGTGACAGTTGGGCATATTTGTGTCTTCACATTCACTGTGCAGATTTTGCACACTAACTGTTAAAGAAAAGAAATCTGGAGAGGAATAGGGTGGCTATTGGGGAGGAGGAGGCCACAGTACAGGGTGGGCCATTTATATGGATACACTTTAATATGGCCATTTATATAGATACACCGTTTTATGTGAATGGTGAAGTTAACAAACAACCACCGCTATTGGTCTGACACTAACCCACATTGGAAAGATCCCTCCAAGACTGTTGGAACAAAAAACTTGATGGCATGGTGTGGTTTATGGGGTGTATCCATAGATACGGTGTATCCATATAAATGGCCCACCCTGTAGTATCCTTTAGTTTTGCAATGTGTAATATTTTATTTCTTCCATTGTATGTGTAAATGCATGTATGTTGTTTTCTCTTTTTCTGTTTTGTCTCACTTCTGTTTTCTTACAGATGGCGGTCGACAAGAAATTTTCATGTTGAAGAAGAGTTTGGCATCGGGTTTGTTATAACATGTATTTGTTCTTTCTCCTTGCAACTTTATTACTCGTTTTGTCTGACTTTTTTTCTCTTTTCCAGTATAATATGTATGCATGTATAAACAATCTTTTTTTACAGATCACTTTGTGTGCATTTTACGTGTAGTATTTTATATCTGTTATTGTATGTGTTAATGCATGTAAGTTGGTATTTTTTTGTCTGTCTTCTGTTTTTTTACAGATGGGGTTTACAAGTATTTTTCATGTTGAGGAAGAATTTTGCATGTGAATTGTTATGGCGGTGACAGTTGGGCATATTTGTGTCTTCACATTCACTGTGCAGATTTTGCACACTAACTGTTAAAGAAAAGAAATCTGGAGAGGAATAGGGTGGCTATTGGGGAGGAGGAGGCCACAGTACAGGGTGGGCCATTTATATGGATACACTTTAATATGGCCATTTATATAGATACACCGTTTTATGTGAATGGTGAAGTTAACAAACAACCACCGCTATTGGTCTGACACTAACCCACATTGGAAAGATGACTCCAAGACTGTTGGAACAAAAAACTTGATGGCATGGTGTGGTTTATGGGGTGTATCCATAGATACGGTGTATCCATATAAATGGCCCACCCTGTAGTATCCTTTAGTTTTGCAATGTGTAATATTTTATTTCTTCCATTGTATGTGTAAATGCATGTATGTTGTTTTCTCTTTTTCTGTTTTGTCTCACTTCTGTTTTCTTACAGATGGCGGTCGACAAGAAATTTTCATGTTGAAGAAGAGTTTGGCATCGGGTTTGTTATAACATGTATTTGTTCTTTCTCCTTGCAACTTTATTACTCGTTTTGTCTGACTTTTTTTCTCTTTTCCAGTATAATATGTATGCATGTATAAACAATCTTTTTTTACAGATCACTTTGTGTGCATTTTACGTGTAGTATTTTATATCTGTTATTGTATGTGTTAATGCATGTAAGTTGGTATTTTTTTGTCTGTCTTCTGTTTTTTTACAGATGGGGTTTACAAGTATTTTTCATGTTGAGGAAGAATTTTGCATGTGAATTGTTATGGCGGTGACAGTTGGGCATATTTGTGTCTTCACATTCACTGTGCAGATTTTGCACACTAACTGTTAAAGAAAAGAAATCTGGAGAGGAATAGGGTGGCTATTGGGGAGGAGGAGGCCACAGTACAGGGTGGGCCATTTATATGGATACACTTTAATATGGCCATTTATATAGATACACCGTTTTATGTGAATGGTGAAGTTAACAAACAACCACCGCTATTGGTCTGACACTAACCCACATTGGAAAGATCCCTCCAAGACTGTTGGAACAAAAAACTTGATGGCATGGTGTGGTTTATGGGGTGTATCCATAGATACGGTGTATCCATATAAATGGCCCACCCTGTAGTATCCTTTAGTTTTGCAATGTGTAATATTTTATTTCTTCCATTGTATGTGTAAATGCATGTATGTTGTTTTCTCTTTTTCTGTTTTGTCTCACTTCTGTTTTCTTACAGATGGCGGTCGACAAGAAATTTTCATGTTGAAGAAGAGTTTGGCATCGGGTTTGTTATAACATGTATTTGTTCTTTCTCCTTGCAACTTTATTACTCGTTTTGTCTGACTTTTTTTCTCTTTTCCAGTATAATATGTATGCATGTATAAACAATCTTTTTTTACAGATCACTTTGTGTGCATTTTACGTGTAGTATTTTATATCTGTTATTGTATGTGTTAATGCATGTAAGTTGGGTTTTTTTTGTCTGTCTTCTGCTTTTTTACAGATGGGGTTTACAAGTATTTTTCATGTTGAAGAAGAACTTTGCATGTGAATTGTTATGGCGGTAACAGTTGGGCATATTTGTGTCTTCACATTCACTGTGCAGATTTTGCACACTAACTGTTAAAGAAAAGAAATCTGGAGAGGAATAGGGTGGCTATTGGGGAGGAGGAGGCCACAGTACAGGGTGGGCCATTTATATGGATACACTTTAATATGGCCATTTATATAGATACACCATTTTATGTGAATGGTGAAGTTAACAAACAACCACCGCTATTGGTCTGACACTGACCCACATTGGAAAGATCCCTCCAAGACTGTTGGAACAAAAAACTTGATAGTATGTTGTGGTTTATGGGGTGTATCCATAGATACGGTGTATCCATATAAATGGCCCACCCTGTAGTATCCTTTACTTTTGCAATGTGTAATATTTTATTTCATCCATTGTATGTGTAAATGCATGTATGTTGTTTTCTCTTTTTCTGTTTTGTCTCTCTTCTGTTTTTTTACAGATGGCGGTCAACAAGAAATTTTCATGTTGAAGAAGAGTTTGGTATCGGGTTTGTTATAACATGTATTTGTTCTTTCTCCTTGCAACTTTATTACTCGTTTTGTCTGACTTTTTTTCTCTTTTCCAGTAAAATATGTATGCATGTATAAACAATCTTTTTTTACAGATCACTTTGTGTGCATTTTACGTGTAGTATTTTATATCTGTTATTGTATGTGTTAATGCATGTAAGTTGGTATTTTTTTGTCTGTCTTCTGCTTTTTTACAGATGGGGTTTACAAGTATTTTTCATGTTGAAGAAGAACTTTGCATGTGAATTGTTATGGCGGTGACAGTTGGGCATATTTGTATCTTCACATTCACTGTGCAGATTTTGCACACTAACTGTTAAAGAAAAGAAATCTGGAGAGGAATAGGGTGGCTATTGGGGAGGAGGAGGCCACAGTACAGGGTGGGCCATTTATGTGGATACACTTTAATATGGCCATTTATATAGATACACCGTTTTATGTGAATGGTGAAGTTAACAAACAACCACCGCTATTGGTCTGACACTAACCCACATTGGAAAGATCCCTCCAAGACTGTTGGAACAAAAAACTTGATAGTATGTTGTGGTTTATGGGGTGTATCCATAGATACGGTGTATCCATATAAATGGCCCACCCTGTAGTATCCTTTAGTTTTGCAATGTGTAATATTTTTTTCATCCATTGTATGTGTAAATGCATGTATGTTGTTTTCTCTTTTTCTGTTTTGTCTCTCTTCTGTTTTTTTACAGATGGCGGTCGACAAGAAATTTTCAGGTTGAAGAAGAGTTTGGCATCGGGTTTGTTATAACATGTATTTGTTCTTTGTCCTTGCAACTTTATTACTCGTTTTGTCTGACTTTTTTTCTCTTTTCCAGTATAATATGTATGCATGTATAAACAATCTTTTTTTACAGATCACTTTGTGTGCATTTTACGTGTAGTATTTTATATCTGTTATTGTATGTGTTAATGCATGTAAGTTGGTATTTTTTTGTCTGTCTTCTGTTTTTTTACAGATGGGGTTTACAAGTATTTTTCATGTTGAGGAAGAATTTTGCATGTGAATTGTTATGGCGGTGACAGTTGGGCATATTTGTGTCTTCACATTCACTGTGCAGATTTTGCACACTAACTGTTAAAGAAAAGAAATCTGGAGAGGAATAGGGTGGCTATTGGGGAGGAGGAGGCCACAGTACAGGGTGGGCCATTTATATGGATACACTTTAATATGGCCATTTATATAGATACACCGTTTTATGTGAATGGTGAAGTTAACAAACAACCACCGCTATTGGTCTGACACTAACCCACATTGGAAAGATCCCTCCAAGACTGTTGGAACAAAAAACTTGATGGCATGGTGTGGTTTATGGGGTGTATCCATAGATACGGTGTATCCATATAAATGGCCCACCCTGTAGTATCCTTTAGTTTTGCAATGTGTAATATTTTATTTCTTCCATTGTATGTGTAAATGCATGTATGTTGTTTTCTCTTTTTCTGTTTTGTCTCACTTCTGTTTTCTTACAGATGGCGGTCGACAAGAAATTTTCATGTTGAAGAAGATTTTGGCATCGGGTTTGTTATAACATGTATTTGTTCTTTCTCCTTGCAACTTTATTACTCTTTTTGTCTGACATTTTTTTCTTTTTTCCAGTATAATATGTATGCATGTGTGAGCAATCTTTTTTTACAGATCACTTTGTGTGCATTTTACGTGTAGTATTTTATATCTGTTATTGTATGTGTTAATGCATGTAAGTTGGTATTTTTTTGTCTGTCTTCTGTTTTTTTACAGATGGGGTTTACAAGTATTTTTCATGTTGAGGAAGAATTTTGCATGTGAATTGTTATGGCGGTGACAGTTGGGCATATTTGTGTCTTCACATTCACTGTGCAGATTTTGCACACTAACTGTTAAAGAAAAGAAATCTGGAGAGGAATAGGGTGGCTATTGGGGAGGAGGAGGCCACAGTACAGGGTGGGCCATTTATATGGATACACTTTAATATGGCCATTTATATAGATACACCGTTTTATGTGAATGGTGAAGTTAACAAACAACCACCGCTATTGGTCTGACACTAACCCACATTGGAAAGATCCCTCCAAGACTGTTGGAACAAAAAACTTGATGGCATGGTGTGGTTTATGGGGTGTATCCATAGATACGGTGTATCCATATAAATGGCCCACCCTGTAGTATCCTTTAGTTTTGCAATGTGTAATATTTTATTTCTTCCATTGTATGTGTAAATGCATGTATGTTGTTTTCTCTTTTTCTGTTTTGTCTCACTTCTGTTTTCTTACAGATGGCGGTCGACAAGAAATTTTCATGTTGAAGAAGAGTTTGGCATCGGGTTTGTTATAACATGTATTTGTTCTTTCTCCTTGCAACTTTATTACTCGTTTTGTCTGACTTTTTTTCTCTTTTCCAGTATAATATGTATGCATGTATAAACAATCTTTTTTTACAGATCACTTTGTGTGCATTTTACGTGTAGTATTTTATATCTGTTATTGTATGTGTTAATGCATGTAAGTTGGTATTTTTTTGTCTGTCTTCTGTTTTTTTACAGATGGGGTTTACAAGTATTTTTCATGTTGAGGAAGAATTTTGCATGTGAATTGTTATGGCGGTGACAGTTGGGCATATTTGTGTCTTCACATTCACTGTGCAGATTTTGCACACTAACTGTTAAAGAAAAGAAATCTGGAGAGGAATAGGGTGGCTATTGGGGAGGAGGAGGCCACAGTACAGGGTGGGCCATTTATATGGATACACTTTAATATGGCCATTTATATAGATACACCGTTTTATGTGAATGGTGAAGTTAACAAACAACCACCGCTATTGGTCTGACACTAACCCACATTGGAAAGATCCCTCCAAGACTGTTGGAACAAAAAACTTGATGGCATGGTGTGGTTTATGGGGTGTATCCATAGATACGGTGTATCCATATAAATGGCCCACCCTGTAGTATCCTTTAGTTTTGCAATGTGTAATATTTTATTTCTTCCATTGTATGTGTAAATGCATGTATGTTGTTTTCTCTTTTTCTGTTTTGTCTCACTTCTGTTTTCTTACAGATGGCGGTCGACAAGAAATTTTCATGTTGAAGAAGAGTTTGGCATCGGGTTTGTTATAACATGTATTTGTTCTTTCTCCTTGCAACTTTATTACTCGTTTTGTCTGACTTTTTTTCTCTTTTCCAGTATAATATGTATGCATGTATAAACAATCTTTTTTTACAGATCACTTTGTGTGCATTTTACGTGTAGTATTTTATATCTGTTATTGTATGTGTTAATGCATGTAAGTTGGTATTTTTTTGTCTGTCTTCTGTTTTTTTACAGATGGGGTTTACAAGTATTTTTCATGTTGAGGAAGAATTTTGCATGTGAATTGTTATGGCGGTGACAGTTGGGCATATTTGTGTCTTCACATTCACTGTGCAGATTTTGCACACTAACTGTTAAAGAAAAGAAATCTGGAGAGGAATAGGGTGGCTATTGGGGAGGAGGAGGCCACAGTACAGGGTGGGCCATTTATATGGATACACTTTAATATGGCCATTTATATAGATACACCGTTTTATGTGAATGGTGAAGTTAACAAACAACCACCGCTATTGGTCTGACACTAACCCACATTGGAAAGATCCCTCCAAGACTGTTGGAACAAAAAACTTGATGGCATGGTGTGGTTTATGGGGTGTATCCATAGATACGGTGTATCCATATAAATGGCCCACCCTGTAGTATCCTTTAGTTTTGCAATGTGTAATATTTTATTTCTTCCATTGTATGTGTAAATGCATGTATGTTGTTTTCTCTTTTTCTGTTTTGTCTCACTTCTGTTTTCTTACAGATGGCGGTCGACAAGAAATTTTTATGTTGAAGAAGAGTTTGGCATCGGGTTTGTTATAACATGTATTTGTTCTTTCTCCTTGCAACTTTATTACTCGTTTTGTCTGACTTTTTTTCTCTTTTCCAGTATAATATGTATGCATGTGTGAGCAATCTTTTTTTACAGATCACTTTGTGTGCATTTTACGTGTAGTATTTTATATCTGTTATTGTATGTGTTAATGCATGTAAGTTGGTATTTTTTTGTCTGTCTTCTGTTTTTTTACAGATGGGGTTTACAAGTATTTTTCATGTTGAGGAAGAATTTTGCATGTGAATTGTTATGGCGGTGACAGTTGGGCATATTTGTGTCTTCACATTCACTGTGCAGATTTTGCACACTAACTGTTAAAGAAAAGAAATCTGGAGAGGAATAGGGTGGCTATTGGGGAGGAGGAGGCCACAGTACAGGGTGGGCCATTTATATGGATACACTTTAATATGGCCATTTATATAGATACACCGTTTTATGTGAATGGTGAAGTTAACAAACAACCACCGCTATTGGTCTGACACTAACCCACATTGGAAAGATCCCTCCAAGACTGTTGGAAAAAAAAACTTGATGGCATGGTGTGGTTTATGGGGTGTATCCATAGATACGGTGTATCCATATAAATGGCCCACCCTGTAGTATCCTTTAGTTTTGCAATGTGTAATATTTTATTTCTTCCATTGTATGTGTAAATGCATGTATGTTGTTTTCTCTTTTTCTGTTTTGTCTCACTTCTGTTTTCTTACAGATGGCGGTCGACAAGAAATTTTCATGTTGAAGAAGAGTTTGGCATCGGGTTTGTTATAACATGTATTTGTTCTTTCTCCTTGCAACTTTATTACTCGTTTTGTCTGACTTTTTTTCTCTTTTCCAGTATAATATGTATGCATGTGTGAGCAATCTTTTTTTACAGATCACTTTGTGTGCATTTTACGTGTAGTATTTTATATCTGTTATTGTATGTGTTAATGCATGTAAGTTGGTATTTTTTTGTCTGTCTTCTGTTTTTTTACAGATGGGGTTTACAAGTATTTTTCATGTTGAGGAAGAATTTTGCATGTGAATTGTTATGGCGGTGACAGTTGGGCATATTTGTGTCTTCACATTCACTGTGCAGATTTTGCACACTAACTGTTAAAGAAAAGAAATCTGGAGAGGAATAGGGTGGCTATTGGGGAGGAGGAGGCCACAGTACAGGGTGGGCCATTTATATGGATACACTTTAATATGGCCATTTATATAGATACACCGTTTTATGTGAATGGTGAAGTTAACAAACAACCACCGCTATTGGTCTGACACTAACCCACATTGGAAAGATCCCTCCAAGACTGTTGGAACAAAAAACTTGATGGCATGGTGTGGTTTATGGGGTGTATCCATAGATACGGTGTATCCATATAAATGGCCCACCCTGTAGTATCCTTTAGTTTTGCAATGTGTAATATTTTATTTCTTCCATTGTATGTGTAAATGCATGTATGTTGTTTTCTCTTTTTCTGTTTTGTCTCACTTCTGTTTTCTTACAGATGGCGGTCGACAAGAAATTTTCATGTTGAAGAAGAGTTTGGCATCGGGTTTGTTATAACATGTATTTGTTCTTTCTCCTTGCAACTTTATTACTCGTTTTGTCTGACTTTTTTTCTCTTTTCCAGTATAATATGTATGCATGTATAAACAATCTTTTTTTACAGATCACTTTGTGTGCATTTTACGTGTAGTATTTTATATCTGTTATTGTATGTGTTAATGCATGTAAGTTGGTATTTTTTTGTCTGTCTTCTGTTTTTTTACAGATGGGGTTTACAAGTATTTTTCATGTTGAGGAAGAATTTTGCATGTGAATTGTTATGGCGGTGACAGTTGGGCATATTTGTGTCTTCACATTCACTGTGCAGATTTTGCACACTAACTGTTAAAGAAAAGAAATCTGGAGAGGAATAGGGTGGCTATTGGGGAGGAGGAGGCCACAGTACAGGGTGGGCCATTTATATGGATACACTTTAATATGGCCATTTATATAGATACACCGTTTTATGTGAATGGTGAAGTTAACAAACAACCACCGCTATTGGTCTGACACTAACCCACATTGGAAAGATCCCTCCAAGACTGTTGGAACAAAAAACTTGATGGCATGGTGTGGTTTATGGGGTGTATCCATAGATACGGTGTATCCATATAAATGGCCCACCCTGTAGTATCCTTTAGTTTTGCAATGTGTAATATTTTATTTCTTCCATTGTATGTGTAAATGCATGTATGTTGTTTTCTCTTTTTCTGTTTTGTCTCACTTCTGTTTTCTTACAGATGGCGGTCGACAAGAAATTTTCATGTTGAAGAAGAGTTTGGCATCGGGTTTGTTATAACATGTATTTGTTCTTTCTCCTTGCAACTTTATTACTCGTTTTGTCTGACTTTTTTTCTCTTTTCCAGTATAATATGTATGCATGTATAAACAATCTTTTTTTACAGATCACTTTGTGTGCATTTTACGTGTAGTATTTTATATCTGTTATTGTATGTGTTAATGCATGTAAGTTGGTATTTTTTTGTCTGTCTTCTGTTTTTTTACAGATGGGGTTTACAAGTATTTTTCATGTTGAGGAAGAATTTTGCATGTGAATTGTTATGGCGGTGACAGTTGGGCATATTTGTGTCTTCACATTCACTGTGCAGATTTTGCACACTAACTGTTAAAGAAAAGAAATCTGGAGAGGAATAGGGTGGCTATTGGGGAGGAGGAGGCCACAGTACAGGGTGGGCCATTTATATGGATACACTTTAATATGGCCATTTATATAGATACACCGTTTTATGTGAATGGTGAAGTTAACAAACAACCACCGCTATTGGTCTGACACTAACCCACATTGGAAAGATCCCTCCAAGACTGTTGGAACAAAAAACTTGATGGCATGGTGTGGTTTATGGGGTGTATCCATAGATACGGTGTATCCATATAAATGGCCCACCCTGTAGTATCCTTTAGTTTTGCAATGTGTAATATTTTATTTCTTCCATTGTATGTGTAAATGCATGTATGTTGTTTTCTCTTTTTCTGTTTTGTCTCACTTCTGTTTTCTTACAGATGGCGGTCGACAAGAAATTTTTATGTTGAAGAAGAGTTTGGCATCGGGTTTGTTATAACATGTATTTGTTCTTTCTCCTTGCAACTTTATTACTCGTTTTGTCTGACTTTTTTTCTCTTTTCCAGTATAATATGTATGCATGTGTGAGCAATCTTTTTTTACAGATCACTTTGTGTGCATTTTACGTGTAGTATTTTATATCTGTTATTGTATGTGTTAATGCATGTAAGTTGGTATTTTTTTGTCTGTCTTCTGTTTTTTTACAGATGGGGTTTACAAGTATTTTTCATGTTGAGGAAGAATTTTGCATGTGAATTGTTATGGCGGTGACAGTTTGGCATATTTGTGTCTTCACATTCACTGTGCAGATTTTGCACACTAACTGTTAAAGAAAAGAAATCTGGAGAGGAATAGGGTGGCTATTGGGGAGGAGGAGGCCACAGTACAGGGTGGGCCATTTATATGGATACACTTTAATATGGCCATTTATATAGATACACCGTTTTATGTGAATGGTGAAGATAACAAACAACCACCGCTATTGGTCTGACACTAACCCACATTGGAAAGATCCCTCCAAGACTGTTGGAACAAAAAACTTGATGGCATGGTGTGGTTTATGGGGTGTATCCATAGATACGGTGTATCCATATAAATGGCCCACCCTGTAGTATCCTTTAGTTTTGCAATGTGTAATATTTTATTTCTTCCATTGTATGTGTAAATGCATGTATGTTGTTTTCTCTTTTTCTGTTTTGTCTCACTTCTGTTTTCTTACAGATGGCGGTCGACAAGAAATTTTCATGTTGAAGAAGAGTTTGGCATCGGGTTTGTTATAACATGTATTTGTTCTTTCTCCTTGCAACTTTATTACTCGTTTTGTCTGACTTTTTTTCTCTTTTCCAGTATAATATGTATGCATGTATAAACAATCTTTTTTTACAGATCACTTTGTGTGCATTTTACGTGTAGTATTTTATATCTGTTATTGTATGTGTTAATGCATGTAAGTTGGTATTTTTTTGTCTGTCTTCTGTTTTTTTACAGATGGGGTTTACAAGTATTTTTCATGTTGAGGAAGAATTTTGCATGTGAATTGTTATGGCGGTGACAGTTGGGCATATTTGTGTCTTCACATTCACTGTGCAGATTTTGCACACTAACTGTTAAAGAAAAGAAATCTGGAGAGGAATAGGGTGGCTATTGGGGAGGAGGAGGCCACAGTACAGGGTGGGCCATTTATATGGATACACTTTAATATGGCCATTTATATAGATACACCGTTTTATGTGAATGGTGAAGTTAACAAACAACCACCGCTATTGGTCTGACACTAACCCACATTGGAAAGATCCCTCCAAGACTGTTGGAACAAAAAACTTGATGGCATGGTGTGGTTTATGGGGTGTATCCATAGATACGGTGTATCCATATAAATGGCCCACCCTGTAGTATCCTTTAGTTTTGCAATGTGTAATATTTTATTTCTTCCATTGTATGTGTAAATGCATGTATGTTGTTTTCTCTTTTTCTGTTTTGTCTCACTTCTGTTTTCTTACAGATGGCGGTCGACAAGAAATGTTCATGTTGAAGAAGAGTTTGGCATCGGGTTTGTTATAACATGTATTTGTTCTTTCTCCTTGCAACTTTATTACTCGTTTTGTCTGACTTTTTTTCTCTTTTCCAGTATAATATGTATGCATGTATAAACAATCTTTTTTTACAGATCACTTTGTGTGCATTTTACGTGTAGTATTTTATATCTGTTATTGTATGTGTTAATGCATGTAAGTTGGTATTTTTTTGTCTGTCTTCTGTTTTTTTACAGATGGGGTTTACAAGTATTTTTCATGTTGAGGAAGAATTTTGCATGTGAATTGTTATGGCGGTGACAGTTGGGCATATTTGTGTCTTCACATTCACTGTGCAGATTTTGCACACTAACTGTTAAAGAAAAGAAATCTGGAGAGGAATAGGGTGGCTATTGGGGAGGAGGAGGCCACAGTACAGGGTGGGCCATTTATATGGATACACTTTAATATGGCCATTTATATAGATACACCGTTTTATGTGAATGGTGAAGTTAACAAACAACCACCGCTATTGGTCTGACACTAACCCACATTGGAAAGATCCCTCCAAGACTGTTGGAACAAAAAACTTGATGGCATGGTGTGGTTTATGGGGTGTATCCATAGATACGGTGTATCCATATAAATGGCCCACCCTGTAGTATCCTTTAGTTTTGCAATGTGTAATATTTTATTTCTTCCATTGTATGTGTAAATGCATGTATGTTGTTTTCTCTTTTTCTGTTTTGTCTCACTTCTGTTTTCTTACAGATGGCGGTCGACAAGAAATTTTTATGTTGAAGAAGAGTTTGGCATCGGGTTTGTTATAACATGTATTTGTTCTTTCTCCTTGCAACTTTATTACTCGTTTTGTCTGACTTTTTTTCTCTTTTCCAGTATAATATGTATGCATGTATAAACAATCTTTTTTTACAGATCACTTTGTGTGCATTTTACGTGTAGTATTTTATATCTGTTATTGTATGTGTTAATGCATGTCAGTTGGTATTTTTTTGTCTGTCTTCTGTTTTTTTACAGATGGGGTTTACAAGTATTTTTCATGTTGAGGAAGAATTTTGCATGTGAATTGTTATGGCGGTGACAGTTGGGCATATTTGTGTCTTCACATTCACTGTGCAGATTTTGCACACTAACTGTTAAAGAAAAGAAATCTGGAGAGGAATAGGGTGGCTATTGGGGAGGAGGAGGCCACAGTACAGGGTGGGCCATTTATATGGATACACTTTAATATGGCCATTTATATAGATACACCGTTTTATGTGAATGGTGAAGTTAACAAACAACCACCGCTATTGGTCTGACACTAACCCACATTGGAAAGATCCCTCCAAGACTGTTGGAAAAAAAAACTTGATGGCATGGTGTGGTTTATGGGGTGTATCCATAGATACGGTGTATCCATATAAATGGCCCACCCTGTAGTATCCTTTAGTTTTGCAATGTGTAATATTTTATTTCTTCCATTGTATGTGTAAATGCATGTATGTTGTTTTCTCTTTTTCTGTTTTGTCTCACTTCTGTTTTCTTACAGATGGCGGTCGACAAGAAATTTTCATGTTGAAGAAGAGTTTGGCATCGGGTTTGTTATAACATGTATTTGTTCTTTCTCCTTGCAACTTTATTACTCGTTTTGTCTGACTTTTTTTCTCTTTTCCAGTATAATATGTATGCATGTATAAACAATCTTTTTTTACAGATCACTTTGTGTGCATTTTACGTGTAGTATTTTATATCTGTTATTGTATGTGTTAATGCATGTAAGTTGGTATTTTTTTGTCTGTCTTCTGTTTTTTTACAGATGGGGTTTACAAGTATTTTTCATGTTGAGGAAGAATTTTGCATGTGAATTGTTATGGCGGTGACAGTTGGGCATATTTGTGTCTTCACATTCACTGTGCAGATTTTGCACACTAACTGTTAAAGAAAAGAAATCTGGAGAGGAATAGGGTGGCTATTGGGGAGGAGGAGGCCACAGTACAGGGTGGGCCATTTATATGGATACACTTTAATATGACCATTTATATAGATACACCATTTTATGTGAATGGTGAAGTTAACAAACAACCACCGCTATTGGTCTGACACTGACCCACATTGGAAAGATCCCTCCAAGACTGTTGGAACAAAAAACTTGATGGCATGGTGTGGTTTATGGGGTGTATCCATAGATACGGTGTATCCATATAAATGGCCCACCCTGTAGTATCCTTTAGTTTTGCAATGTGTAATATTTTATTTCTTCCATTGTATGTGTAAATGCATGTATGTTGTTTTCTCTTTTTCTGTTTTGTCTCACTTCTGTTTTCTTACAGATGGCGGTCGACAAGAAATTTTCATGTTGAAGAAGAGTTTGGCATCGGGTTTGTTATAACATGTATTTGTTCTTTCTCCTTGCAACTTTATTACTCGTTTTGTCTGACTTTTTTTCTCTTTTCCAGTATAATATGTATGCATGTATAAACAATCTTTTTTTACAGATCACTTTGTGTGCATTTTACGTGTAGTATTTTATATCTGTTATTGTATGTGTTAATGCATGTAAGTTGGTATTTTTTTGTCTGTCTTCTGTTTTTTTACAGATGGGGTTTACAAGTATTTTTCATGTTGAGGAAGAATTTTGCATGTGAATTGTTATGGCGGTGACAGTTGGGCATATTTGTGTCTTCACATTCACTGTGCAGATTTTGCACACTAACTGTTAAAGAAAAGAAATCTGGAGAGGAATAGGGTGGCTATTGGGGAGGAGGAGGCCACAGTACAGGGTGGGCCATTTATATGGATACACTTTAATATGGCCATTTATATAGATACACCGTTTTATGTGAATGGTGAAGTTAACAAACAACCACCGCTATTGGTCTGACACTAACCCACATTGGAAAGATCCCTCCAAGACTGTTGGAACAAAAAACTTGATGGCATGGTGTGGTTTATGGGGTGTATCCATAGATACGGTGTATCCATATAAATGGCCCACCCTGTAGTATCCTTTAGTTTTGCAATGTGTAATATTTTATTTCTTCCATTGTATGTGTAAATGCATGTATGTTGTTTTCTCTTTTTCTGTTTTGTCTCACTTCTGTTTTCTTACAGATGGCGGTCGACAAGAAATTTTTATGTTGAAGAAGAGTTTGGCATCGGGTTTGTTATAACATGTATTTGTTCTTTCTCCTTGCAACTTTATTACTCGTTTTGTCTGACTTTTTTTCTCTTTTCCAGTATAATATGTATGCATGTATAAACAATCTTTTTTTACAGATCACTTTGTGTGCATTTTACGTGTAGTATTTTATATCTGTTATTGTATGTGTTAATGCATGTCAGTTGGTATTTTTTTGTCTGTCTTCTGTTTTTTTACAGATGGGGTTTACAAGTCTTTTTCATGTTGAGGAAGAATTTTGCATGTGAATTGTTATGGCGGTGACAGTTGGGCATATTTGTGTCTTCACATTCACTGTGCAGATTTTGCACACTAACTGTTAAAGAAAAGAAATCTGGAGAGGAATAGGGTGGCTATTGGGGAGGAGGAGGCCACAGTACAGGGTGGGCCATTTATATGGATACACTTTAATATGGCCATTTATATAGATACACCGTTTTATGTGAATGGTGAAGTTAACAAACAACCACCGCTATTGGTCTGACACTAACCCACATTGGAAAGATCCCTCCAAGACTGTTGGAACAAAAAACTTGATGGCATGGTGTGGTTTATGGGGTGTATCCATAGATACGGTGTATCCATATAAATGGCCCACCCTGTAGTATCCTTTAGTTTTGCAATGTGTAATATTTTATTTCTTCCATTGTATGTGTAAATGCATGTATGTTGTTTTCTCTTTTTCTGTTTTGTCTCACTTCTGTTTTCTTACAGATGGCGGTCGACAAGAAATTTTTATGTTGAAGAAGAGTTTGGCATCGGGTTTGTTATAACATGTATTTGTTCTTTCTCCTTGCAACTTTATTACTCGTTTTGTCTGACTTTTTTTCTCTTTTCCAGTATAATATGTATGCATGTGTGAGCAATCTTTTTTTACAGATCACTTTGTGTGCATTTTACGTGTAGTATTTTATATCTGTTATTGTATGTGTTAATGCATGTAAGTTGGTATTTTTTTGTCTGTCTTCTGTTTTTTTACAGATGGGGTTTACAAGTATTTTTCATGTTGAGGAAGAATTTTGCATGTGAATTGTTATGGCGGTGACAGTTGGGCATATTTGTGTCTTCACATTCACTGTGCAGATTTTGCACACTAACTGTTAAAGAAAAGAAATCTGGAGAGGAATAGGGTGGCTATTGGGGAGGAGGAGGCCACAGTACAGGGTGGGCCATTTATATGGATACACTTTAATATGGCCATTTATATAGATACACCGTTTTATGTGAATGGTGAAGTTAACAAACAACCACCGCTATTGGTCTGACACTAACCCACATTGGAAAGATCCCTCCAAGACTGTTGGAACAAAAAACTTGATGGCATGGTGTGGTTTATGGGGTGTATCCATAGATACGGTGTATCCATATAAATGGCCCACCCTGTAGTATCCTTTAGTTTTGCAATGTGTAATATTTTATTTCTTCCATTGTATGTGTAAATGCATGTATGTTGTTTTCTCTTTTTCTGTTTTGTCTCACTTCTGTTTTTTTACAGATGGCGGTCGACAAGAAATTTTCATGTTGAAGAAGAGTTTGGCATCGGGTTTGTTATAACATGTATTTGTTCTTTCTCCTTGCAACTTTATTACTCGTTTTGTCTGACTTTTTTTCTCTTTTCCAGTATAATATGTATGCATGTATAAACAATCTTTTTTTACAGATCACTTTGTGTGCATTTTACGTGTAGTATTTTATATCTGTTATTGTATGTGTTAATGCATGTAAGTTGGTATTTTTTTGTCTGTCTTCTGTTTTTTTACAGATGGGGTTTACAAGTATTTTTCATGTTGAGGAAGAATTTTGCATGTGAATTGTTATGGCGGTGACAGTTGGGCATATTTGTGTCTTCACATTCACTGTGCAGATTTTGCACACTAACTGTTAAAGAAAAGAAATCTGGAGAGGAATAGGGTGGCTATTGGGGAGGAGGAGGCCACAGTACAGGGTGGGCCATTTATATGGATACACTTTAATATGGCCATTTATATAGATACACCGTTTTATGTGAATGGTGAAGTTAACAAACAACCACCGCTATTGGTCTGACACTAACCCACATTGGAAAGATCCCTCCAAGACTGTTGGAACAAAAAACTTGATGGCATGGTGTGGTTTATGGGGTGTATCCATAGATACGGTGTATCCATATAAATGGCCCACCCTGTAGTATCCTTTAGTTTTGCAATGTGTAATATTTTATTTCTTCCATTGTATGTGTAAATGCATGTATGTTGTTTTCTCTTTTTCTGTTTTGTCTCACTTCTGTTTTCTTACAGATGGCGGTCGACAAGAAATTTTCATGTTGAAGAAGAGTTTGGCATCGGGTTTGTTATAACATGTATTTGTTCTTTCTCCTTGCAACTTTATTACTCGTTTTGTCTGACTTTTTTTCTCTTTTCCAGTATAATATGTATGCATGTATAAACAATCTTTTTTTACAGATCACTGTGTGTGCATTTTACGTGTAGTATTTTATATCTGTTATTGTATGTGTTAATGCATGTAAGTTGGTATTTTTTTGTCTGTCTTCAGTTTTTTTACAGATGGGGTTTACAAGTATTTTTCATGTTGAGGAAGAATTTTGCATGTGAATTGTTATGGCGGTGACAGTTGGGCATATTTGTGTCTTCACATTCACTGTGCAGATTTTGCACACTAACTGTTAAAGAAAAGAAATCTGGAGAGGAATAGGGTGGCTATTGGGGAGGAGGAGGCCACAGTACAGGGTGGGCCATTTATATGGATACACTTTAATATGGCCATTTATATAGATACACCGTTTTATGTGAATGGTGAAGTTAACAAACAACCACCGCTATTGGTCTGACACTAACCCACATTGGAAAGATCCCTCCAAGACTGTTGGAACAAAAAACTTGATGGCATGGTGTGGTTTATGGGGTGTATCCATAGATACGGTGTATCCATATAAATGGCCCACCCTGTAGTATCCTTTAGTTTTGCAATGTGTAATATTTTATTTCTTCCATTGTATGTGTAAATGCATGTATGTTGTTTTCTCTTTTTCTGTTTTGTCTCACTTCTGTTTTCTTACAGATGGCGGTCGACAAGAAATTTTCATGTTGAAGAAGAGTTTGGCATCGGGTTTGTTATAACATGTATTTGTTCTTTCTCCTTGCAACTTTATTACTCGTTTTGTCTGACTTTTTTTCTCTTTTCCAGTATAATATGTATGCATGTATAAACAATCTTTTTTTACAGACCACTTTGTGTGCATTTTACGTGTAGTATTTTATATCTGTTATTGTATGTGTTAATGCATGTAAGTTGGTATTTTTTTGTCTGTCTTCTGTTTTTTTACAGATGGGGTTTACAAGTATTTTTCATGTTGAGGAAGAATTTTGCATGTGAATTGTTATGGCGGTGACAGTTGGGCATATTTGTGTCTTCACATTCACTGTGCAGATTTTGCACACTAACTGTTAAAGAAAAGAAATCTGGAGAGGAATAGGGTGGCTATTGGGGAGGAGGAGGCCACAGTACAGGGTGGGCCATTTATATGGATACACTTTAATATGGCCATTTATATAGATACACCGTTTTATGTGAATGGTGAAGTTAACAAACAACCACCGCTATTGGTCTGACACTAACCCACATTGGAAAGATCCCTCCAAGACTGTTGGAACAAAAAACTTGATGGCATGGTGTGGTTTATGGGGTGTATCCATAGATACGGTGTATCCATATAAATGGCCCACCCTGTAGTATCCTTTAGTTTTGCAATGTGTAATATTTTATTTCTTCCATTGTATGTGTAAATGCATGTATGTTGTTTTCTCTTTTTCTGTTTTGTCTCACTTCTGTTTTCTTACAGATGGCGGTCGACAAGAAATTTTCATGTTGAAGAAGAGTTTGGCATCGGGTTTGTTATAACATGTATTTGTTCTTTCTCCTTGCAACTTTATTACTCGTTTTGTCTGACTTTTTTTCTCTTTTCCAGTATAATATGTATGCATGTATAAACAATCTTTTTTTACAGATCACTTTGTGTGCATTTTACGTGTAGTATTTTATATCTGTTATTGTATGTGTTAATGCATGTAAGTTGGTATTTTTTTGTCTGTCTTCTGTTTTTTTACAGATGGGGTTTACAAGTATTTTTCATGTTGAGGAAGAATTTTGCATGTGAATTGTTATGGCGGTGACAGTTGGGCATATTTGTGTCTTCACATTCACTGTGCAGATTTTGCACACTAACTGTTAAAGAAAAGAAATCTGGAGAGGAATAGGGTGGCTATTGGGGAGGAGGAGGCCACAGTACAGGGTGGGCCATTTATATGGATACACTTTAATATGACCATTTATATAGATACACCATTTTATGTGAATGGTGAAGTTAACAAACAACCACCGCTATTGGTCTGACACTGACCCACATTGGAAAGATCCCTCCAAGACTGTTGGAACAAAAAACTTGATAGTATGTTGTGGTTTATGGGGTGTATCCATAGATACGGTGTATCCATATAAATGGCCCACCCTGTAGTATCCTTTAGTTTTGCAATGTGTAATATTTTATTTCATCCATTGTATGTGTAAATGCATGTATGTTGTTTTCTCTTTTTCTGTTTTGTCTCTCTTCTGTTTTTTTACAGATGGCGGTCGACAAGAAATTTTCATGTTGAAGAAGAGTTTGGCATCGGGTTTGTTATAACATGTATTTGTTCTTTGTCATTGCAACTTTATTACTCGTTTTGTCTGACTTTTTTTCTCTTTTCCAGTATAATATGTATGCATGTATAAACAATCTTTTTTTACAGATCACTTTGTGTGCATTTTACGTGTAGTATTTTATATCTGTTATTGTATGTGTTAATGCATGTAAGTTGGTATTTTTTGTCTGTCTTCTGTTTTTTTACAGATGGGGTTTACAAGTATTTTTCATGTTGAGGAAGAATTTTGCATGTGAATTGTTATGGCGGTGACAGTTGGGCATATTTGTGTCTTCACATTCACTGTGCAGATTTTGCACACTAACTGTTAAAGAAAAGAAATCTGGAGAGGAATAGGGTGGCTATTGGGGAGGAGGAGGCCACAGTACAGGGTGGGCCATTTATATGGATACACTTTAATATGGCCATTTATATAGATACACCGTTTTATGTGAATGGTGAAGTTAACAAACAACCACCGCTATTGGTCTGACACTAACCCACATTGGAAAGATCCCTCCAAGACTGTTGGAACAAAAAACTTGATGGCATGGTGTGGTTTATGGGGTGTATCCATAGATACGGTGTATCCATATAAATGGCCCACCCTGTAGTATCCTTTAGTTTTGCAATGTGTAATATTTTATTTCTTCCATTGTATGTGTAAATGCATGTATGTTGTTTTCTCTTTTTCTGTTTTGTCTCACTTCTGTTTTCTTACAGATGGCGGTCGACAAGAAATTTTCATGTTGAAGAAGAGTTTGGCATCGGGTTTGTTATAACATGTATTTGTTCTTTCTCCTTGCAACTTTATTACTCGTTTTGTCTGACTTTTTTTCTCTTTTCCAGTATAATATGTATGCATGTATAAACAATCTTTTTTTACAGATCACTTTGTGTGCATTTTACGTGTAGTATTTTATATCTGTTATTGTATGTGTTAATGCATGTAAGTTGGTATTTTTTTGTCTGTCTTCTGTTTTTTTACAGATGGGGTTTACAAGTATTTTTCATGTTGAGGAAGAATTTTGCATGTGAATTGTTATGGCGGTGACAGTTGGGCATATTTGTGTCTTCACATTCACTGTGCAGATTTTGCACACTAACTGTTAAAGAAAAGAAATCTGGAGAGGAATAGGGTGGCTATTGGGGAGGAGGAGGCCACAGTACAGGGTGGGCCATTTATATGGATACACTTTAATATGGCCATTTATATAGATACACCGTTTTATGTGAATGGTGAAGTTAACAAACAACCACCGCTATTGGTCTGACACTAACCCACATTGGAAAGATCCCTCCAAGACTGTTGGAACAAAAAACTTGATGGCATGGTGTGGTTTATGGGGTGTATCCATAGATACGGTGTATCCATATAAATGGCCCACCCTGTAGTATCCTTTAGTTTTGCAATGTGTAATATTTTATTTCTTCCATTGTATGTGTAAATGCATGTATGTTGTTTTCTCTTTTTCTGTTTTGTCTCACTTCTGTTTTCTTACAGATGGCGGTCGACAAGAAATTTTTATGTTGAAGAAGAGTTTGGCATCGGGTTTGTTATAACATGTATTTGTTCTTTCTCCTTGCAACTTTATTACTCGTTTTGTCTGACTTTTTTTCTCTTTTCCAGTATAATATGTATGCATGTATAAACAATCTTTTTTTACAGATCACTTTGTGTGCATTTTACGTGTAGTATTTTATATCTGTTATTGTATGTGTTAATGCATGTCAGTTGGTATTTTTTTGTCTGTCTTGTGCTTTTTTACAGATGGGGTTTACAAGTATTTTTCATGTTGAAGAAGAACTTTGCATGTGAATTGTTATGGCGGTGACAGTTGGGCATATTTGTGTCTTCACATTCACTGTGCAGATTTTGCACACTAACTGTTAAAGAAAAGAAATCTGGAGAGGAATAGGGTGGCTATTGGGGAGGAGGAGGCCACAGTACAGGGTGGGCCATTTATATGGATACACTTTAATATGGCCATTTATATAGATACACCATTTTATGTGAATGGTGAGGTTAACAAACAGCCACCGCTATTGGTCTGACACTAACCCACATTGGAAAGATCCCTCCAAGACTGTTGGAACAAAAAACTTGATAGTATGTTGTGGTTTATGGGGTGTATCCATAGATACGGTGTATCCATATAAATGGCCCACCCTGTAGTATCCTTTCGTTTTGCAATGTGTAATATTTTATTTCATCCATTGTATGTGTAAATGCATGTATGTTGTTTTCTCTTTTTCTGTTTTGTCTCTCTTCTGTTTTTTTACAGATGGCGGTCAACAAGAAATTTTCATGTTGAAGAAGAGTTTGGTATCGGGTTTGTTATAACATGTATTTGTTCTTTCTCCTTGCAACTTTATTACTCGTTTTGTCTGACTTTTTTTCTCTTTTCCAGTAAAATATGTATGCATGTATAAACAATCTTTTTTTACAGATCACTTTGTGTGCATTTTACGTGTAGTATTTTATATCTGTTATTGTATGTGTTAATGCATGTAAGTTGGTATTTTTTTGTCTGTCTTCTGCTTTTTTACAGATGGGGTTTACAAGTATTTTTCATGTTGAAGAAGAACTTTGCATGTGAATTGTTATGGCGGTGACAGTTGGGCATATTTGTATCTTCACATTCACTGTGCAGATTTTGCACACTAACTGTTAAAGAAAAGAAATCTGGAGAGGAATAGGGTGGCTATTGGGGAGGAGGAGGCCACAGTACAGGGTGGGCCATTTATGTGGATACACTTTAATATGGCCATTTATATAGATACACCGTTTTATGTGAATGGTGAAGTTAACAAACAACCACCGCTATTGGTCTGACACTAACCCACATTGGAAAGATCCCTCCAAGACTGTTGGAACAAAAAACTTGATAGTATGTTGTGGTTTATGGGGTGTATCCATAGATACGGTGTATCCATATAAATGGCCCACCCTGTAGTATCCTTTAGTTTTGCAATGTGTAATATTTTTTTCATCCATTGTATGTGTAAATGCATGTATGTTGTTTTCTCTTTTTCTGTTTTGTCTCTCTTCTGTTTTTTTACAGATGGCGGTCGACAAGAAATTTTCAGGTTGAAGAAGAGTTTGGCATCGGGTTTGTTATAACATGTATTTGTTCTTTGTCCTTGCAACTTTATTACTCGTTTTGTCTGACTTTTTTTCTCTTTTCCAGTATAATATGTATGCATGTATAAACAATCTTTTTTTACAGATCACTTTGTGTGCATTTTACGTGTAGTATTTTATATCTGTTATTGTATGTGTTAATGCATGTAAGTTGGTATTTTTTTGTCTGTCTTCTGTTTTTTTACAGATGGGGTTTACAAGTATTTTTCATGTTGAGGAAGAATTTTGCATGTGAATTGTTATGGCGGTGACAGTTGGGCATATTTGTGTCTTCACATTCACTGTGCAGATTTTGCACACTAACTGTTAAAGAAAAGAAATCTGGAGAGGAATAGGGTGGCTATTGGGGAGGAGGAGGCCACAGTACAGGGTGGGCCATTTATATGGATACACTTTAATATGGCCATTTATATAGATACACCGTTTTATGTGAATGGTGAAGTTAACAAACAACCACCGCTATTGGTCTGACACTAACCCACATTGGAAAGATCCCTCCAAGACTGTTGGAACAAAAAACTTGATGGCATGGTGTGGTTTATGGGGTGTATCCATAGATACGGTGTATCCATATAAATGGCCCACCCTGTAGTATCCTTTAGTTTTGCAATGTGTAATATTTTATTTCTTCCATTGTATGTGTAAATGCATGTATGTTGTTTTCTCTTTTTCTGTTTTGTCTCACTTCTGTTTTCTTACAGATGGTGGTCGACAAGAAATTTTCATGTTGAAGAAGAGTTTGGCATCGGGTTTGTTATAACATGTATTTGTTCTTTCTCCTTGCAACTTTATTACTCGTTTTGTCTGACTTTTTTTCTCTTTTCCAGTATAATATGTATGCATGTATAAACAATCTTTTTTTACAGATCACTTTGTGTGCATTTTACGTGTAGTATTTTATATCTGTTATTGTATGTGTTAATGCATGTAAGTTGGTATTTTTTTGTCTGTCTTCTGTTTTTTTACAGATGGGGTTTACAAGTATTTTTCATGTTGAGGAAGAATTTTGCATGTGAATTGTTATGGCGGTGACAGTTGGGCATATTTGTGTCTTCACATTCACTGTGCAGATTTTGCACACTAACTGTTAAAGAAAAGAAATCTGGAGAGGAATAGGGTGGCTATTGGGGAGGAGGAGGCCACAGTACAGGGTGGGCCATTTATATGGATACACTTTAATATGGCCATTTATATAGATACACCGTTTTATGTGAATGGTGAAGTTAACAAACAACCACCGCTATTGGTCTGACACTAACCCACATTGGAAAGATCCCTCCAAGACTGTTGGAACAAAAAACTTGATGGCATGGTGTGGTTTATGGGGTGTATCCATAGATACGGTGTATCCATATAAATGGCCCACCCTGTAGTATCCTTTAGTTTTGCAATGTGTAATATTTTATTTCTTCCATTGTATGTGTAAATGCATGTATGTTGTTTTCTCTTTTTCTGTTTTGTCTCACTTCTGTTTTCTTACAGATGGCGGTCGACAAGAAATTTTTATGTTGAAGAAGAGTTTGGCATCGGGTTTGTTATAACATGTATTTGTTCTTTCTCCTTGCAACTTTATTACTCGTTTTGTCTGACTTTTTTTCTCTTTTCCAGTATAATATGTATGCATGTGTGAGCAATCTTTTTTTACAGATCACTTTGTGTGCATTTTACGTGTAGTATTTTATATCTGTTATTGTATGTGTTAATGCATGTAAGTTGGTATTTTTTTGTCTGTCTTCTGTTTTTTTACAGATGGGGTTTACAAGTATTTTTCATGTTGAGGAAGAATTTTGCATGTGAATTGTTATGGCGGTGACAGTTGGGCATATTTGTGTCTTCACATTCACTGTGCAGATTTTGCACACTAACTGTTAAAGAAAAGAAATCTGGAGAGGAATAGGGTGGCTATTGGGGAGGAGGAGGCCACAGTACAGGGTGGGCCATTTATATGGATACACTTTAATATGGCCATTTATATAGATACACCGTTTTATGTGAATGGTGAAGTTAACAAACAACCACCGCTATTGGTCTGACACTAACCCACATTGGAAAGATCCCTCCAAGACTGTTGGAACAAAAAACTTGATGGCATGGTGTGGTTTATGGGGTGTATCCATAGATACGGTGTATCCATATAAATGGCCCACCCTGTAGTATCCTTTAGTTTTGCAATGTGTAATATTTTATTTCTTCCATTGTATGTGTAAATGCATGTATGTTGTTTTCTCTTTTTCTGTTTTGTCTCACTTCTGTTTTCTTACAGATGGCGGTCGACAAGAAATTTTCATGTTGAAGAAGAGTTTGGCATCGGGTTTGTTATAACATGTATTTGTTCTTTCTCCTTGCAACTTTATTACTCGTTTTGTCTGACTTTTTTTCTCTTTTCCAGTATAATATGTATGCATGTATAAACAATCTTTTTTTACAGATCACTTTGTGTGCATTTTACGTGTAGTATTTTATATCTGTTATTGTATGTGTTAATGCATGTAAGTTGGTATTTTTTTGTCTGTCTTCTGTTTTTTTACAGATGGGGTTTACAAGTATTTTTCATGTTGAGGAAGAATTTTGCATGTGAATTGTTATGGCGGTGACAGTTGGGCATATTTGTGTCTTCACATTCACTGTGCAGATTTTGCACACTAACTGTTAAAGAAAAGAAATCTGGAGAGGAATAGGGTGGCTATTGGGGAGGAGGAGGCCACAGTACAGGGTGGGCCATTTATATGGATACACTTTAATATGGCCATTTATATAGATACACCGTTTTATGTGAATGGTGAAGTTAACAAACAACCACCGCTATTGGTCTGACACTAACCCACATTGGAAAGATCCCTCCAAGACTGTTGGAACAAAAAACTTGATGGCATGGTGTGGTTTATGGGGTGTATCCATAGATACGGTGTATCCATATAAATGGCCCACCCTGTAGTATCCTTTAGTTTTGCAATGTGTAATATTTTATTTCTTCCATTGTATGTGTAAATGCATGTATGTTGTTTTCTCTTTTTCTGTTTTGTCTCACTTCTGTTTTCTTACAGATGGCGGTCGACAAGAAATTTTCATGTTGAAGAAGAGTTTGGCATCGGGTTTGTTATAACATGTATTTGTTCTTTCTCCTTGCAACTTTATTACTCGTTTTGTCTGACTTTTTTTCTCTTTTCCAGTATAATATGTATGCATGTATAAACAATCTTTTTTTACAGATCACTTTGTGTGCATTTTACGTGTAGTATTTTATATCTGTTATTGTATGTGTTAATGCATGTAAGTTGGTATTTTTTTGTCTGTCTTCTGTTTTTTTACAGATGGGGTTTACAAGTATTTTTCATGTTGAGGAAGAATTTTGCATGTGAATTGTTATGGCGGTGACAGTTGGGCATATTTGTGTCTTCACATTCACTGTGCAGATTTTGCACACTAACTGTTAAAGAAAAGAAATCTGGAGAGGAATAGGGTGGCTATTGGGGAGGAGGAGGCCACAGTACAGGGTGGGCCATTTATATGGATACACTTTAATATGGCCATTTATATAGATACACCGTTTTATGTGAATGGTGAAGTTAACAAACAACCACCGCTATTGGTCTGACACTAACCCACATTGGAAAGATCCCTCCAAGACTGTTGGAACAAAAAACTTGATGGCATGGTGTGGTTTATGGGGTGTATCCATAGATACGGTGTATCCATATAAATGGCCCACCCTGTAGTATCCTTTAGTTTTGCAATGTGTAATATTTTATTTCTTCCATTGTATGTGTAAATGCATGTATGTTGTTTTCTCTTTTTCTGTTTTGTCTCACTTCTGTTTTCTTACAGATGGCGGTCGACAAGAAATTTTTATGTTGAAGAAGAGTTTGGCATCGGGTTTGTTATAACATGTATTTGTTCTTTCTCCTTGCAACTTTATTACTCGTTTTGTCTGACTTTTTTTCTCTTTTCCAGTATAATATGTATGCATGTATAAACAATCTTTTTTTACAGATCACTTTGTGTGCATTTTACGTGTAGTATTTTATATCTGTTATTGTATGTGTTAATGCATGTCAGTTGGTATTTTTTTGTCTGTCTTGTGCTTTTTTACAGATGGGGTTTACAAGTATTTTTCATGTTGAAGAAGAACTTTGCATGTGAATTGTTATGGCGGTGACAGTTGGGCATATTTGTGTCTTCACATTCACTGTGCAGATTTTGCACACTAACTGTTAAAGAAAAGAAATCTGGAGAGGAATAGGGTGGCTATTGGGGAGGAGGAGGCCACAGTACAGGGTGGGCCATTTATATGGATACACTTTAATATGGCCATTTATATAGATACACCATTTTATGTGAATGGTGAGGTTAACAAACAGCCACCGCTATTGGTCTGACACTAACCCACATTGGAAAGATCCCTCCAAGACTGTTGGAACAAAAAACTTGATAGTATGTTGTGGTTTATGGGGTGTATCCATAGATACGGTGTATCCATATAAATGGCCCACCCTGTAGTATCCTTTCGTTTTGCAATGTGTAATATTTTATTTCATCCATTGTATGTGTAAATGCATGTATGTTGTTTTCTCTTTTTCTGTTTTGTCTCTCTTCTGTTTTTTTACAGATGGCGGTCAACAAGAAATTTTCATGTTGAAGAAGAGTTTGGTATCGGGTTTGTTATAACATGTATTTGTTCTTTCTCCTTGCAACTTTATTACTCGTTTTGTCTGACTTTTTTTCTCTTTTCCAGTAAAATATGTATGCATGTATAAACAATCTTTTTTTACAGATCACTTTGTGTGCATTTTACGTGTAGTATTTTATATCTGTTATTGTATGTGTTAATGCATGTAAGTTGGTATTTTTTTGTCTGTCTTCTGCTTTTTTACAGATGGGGTTTACAAGTATTTTTCATGTTGAAGAAGAACTTTGCATGTGAATTGTTATGGCGGTGACAGTTGGGCATATTTGTATCTTCACATTCACTGTGCAGATTTTGCACACTAACTGTTAAAGAAAAGAAATCTGGAGAGGAATAGGGTGGCTATTGGGGAGGAGGAGGCCACAGTACAGGGTGGGCCATTTATGTGGATACACTTTAATATGGCCATTTATATAGATACACCGTTTTATGTGAATGGTGAAGTTAACAAACAACCACCGCTATTGGTCTGACACTAACCCACATTGGAAAGATCCCTCCAAGACTGTTGGAACAAAAAACTTGATGGCATGGTGTGGTTTATGGGGTGTATCCATAGATACGGTGTATCCATATAAATGGCCCACCCTGTAGTATCCTTTAGTTTTGCAATGTGTAATATTTTATTTCTTCCATTGTATGTGTAAATGCATGTATGTTGTTTTCTCTTTTTCTGTTTTGTCTCACTTCTGTTTTCTTACAGATGGCGGTCGACAAGAAATTTTCATGTTGAAGAAGAGTTTGGCATCGGGTTTGTTATAACATGTATTTGTTCTTTCTCCTTGCAACTTTATTACTCTTTTTGTCTGACATTTTTTTCTTTTTTCCAGTATAATATGTATGCATGTGTGAGCAATCTTTTTTTACAGATCACTTTGTGTGCATTTTACGTGTAGTATTTTATATCTGTTATTGTATGTGTTAATGCATGTAAGTTGGTATTTTTTTGTCTGTCTTCTGTTTTTTTACAGATGGGGTTTACAAGTATTTTTCATGTTGAGGAAGAATTTTGCATGTGAATTGTTATGGCGGTGACAGTTGGGCATATTTGTGTCTTCACATTCACTGTGCAGATTTTGCACACTAACTGTTAAAGAAAAGAAATCTGGAGAGGAATAGGGTGGCTATTGGGGAGGAGGAGGCCACAGTACAGGGTGGGCCATTTATATGGATACACTTTAATATGGCCATTTATATAGATACACCGTTTTATGTGAATGGTGAAGTTAACAAACAACCACCGCTATTGGTCTGACACTAACCCACATTGGAAAGATCCCTCCAAGACTGTTGGAACAAAAAACTTGATGGCATGGTGTGGTTTATGGGGTGTATCCATAGATACGGTGTATCCATATAAATGGCCCACCCTGTAGTATCCTTTAGTTTTGCAATGTGTAATATTTTATTTCTTCCATTGTATGTGTAAATGCATGTATGTTGTTTTCTCTTTTTCTGTTTTGTCTCACTTCTGTTTTCTTACAGATGGCGGTCGACAAGAAATTTTCATGTTGAAGAAGAGTTTGGCATCGGGTTTGTTATAACATGTATTTGTTCTTTCTCCTTGCAACTTTATTACTCGTTTTGTCTGACTTTTTTTCTCTTTTCCAGTATAATATGTATGCATGTATAAACAATCTTTTTTTACAGATCACTTTGTGTGCATTTTACGTGTAGTATTTTATATCTGTTATTGTATGTGTTAATGCATGTAAGTTGGTATTTTTTTGTCTGTCTTCTGTTTTTTTACAGATGGGGTTTACAAGTATTTTTCATGTTGAGGAAGAATTTTGCATGTGAATTGTTATGGCGGTGACAGTTGGGCATATTTGTGTCTTCACATTCACTGTGCAGATTTTGCACACTAACTGTTAAAGAAAAGAAATCTGGAGAGGAATAGGGTGGCTATTGGGGAGGAGGAGGCCACAGTACAGGGTGGGCCATTTATATGGATACACTTTAATATGGCCATTTATATAGATACACCATTTTATGTGAATGGTGAAGTTAACAAACAACCACCGCTATTGGTCTGACACTAACCCACATTGGAAAGATCCCTCCAAGACTGTTGGAACAAAAAACTTGATAGTATGTTGTGGTTTATGGGGTGTATCCATAGATACGGTGTATCCATATAAATGGCCCACCCTGTAGTATCCTTTCGTTTTGCAATGTGTAATATTTTATTTCATCCATTGTATGTGTAAATGCATGTATGTTGTTTTCTCTTTTTCTGTTTTGTCTCTCTTCTGTTTTCTTACAGATGACGGTCGACAAGAAATTTTCATGTTGAAGAAGAGTTTGGCATCGGGTTTGTTATAACATGTATTTGTTCTTTCTCCTTGCAACTTTATTACTCTTTTTGTATGACATTTTTTTCTCTTTTCCAGTATAATATGTATGCATGTGTGAGCAATCTTTTTTTACAGATCACTTTGTGTGCATTTTACGTGTAGTATTTTATATCTGTTATTGTATGTGTTAATGCATGTAAGTTGGTATTTTTTTGTCTGTCTTCTGTTTTTTTACAGATGGGGTTTACAAGTATTTTTCATGTTGAGGAAGAATTTTGCATGTGAATTGTTATGGCGGTGACAGTTGGGCATATTTGTGTCTTCACATTCACTGTGCAGATTTTGCACACTAACTGTTAAAGAAAAGAAATCTGGAGAGGAATAGGGTGGCTATTGGGGAGGAGGAGGCCACAGTACAGGGTGGGCCATTTATATGGATACACTTTAATATGGCCATTTATATAGATACACCGATTTATGTGAATGGTGAAGTTAACAAACAACCACCGCTATTGGTCTGACACTAACCCACATTGGAAAGATCCCTCCAAGACTGTTGGAACAAAAAACTTGATAGTATGTTGTGGTTTATGGGGTGTATCCATAGATACGGTGTATCCATATAAATGGCCCACCCTGTAGTATCCTTTCGTTTTGCAATGTGTAATATTTTATTTCATCCATTGTATGTGTAAATGCATGTATGTTGTTTTCTCTTTTTCTGTTTTGTCTCTCTTCTGTTTTTTTACAGATGGCGGTCAACAAGAAATTTTCATGTTGAAGAAGAGTTTGGTATCGGGTTTGTTATAACATGTATTTGTTCTTTCTCCTTGCAAATTTATTACTCGTTTTGTCTGACTTTTTTTCTCTTTTCCAGTAAAATATGTATGCATGTATAAACAATCTTTTTTTACAGATCACTTTGTGTGCATTTTACGTGTAGTATTTTATATCTGTTATTGTATGTGTTAATGCATGTAAGTTGGTATTTTTTTGTCTGTCTTCTGCTTTTTTACAGATGGGGTTTACAAGTATTTTTCATGTTGAAGAAGAACTTTGCATGTGAATTGTTATGGCGGTGACAGTTGGGCATATTTGTGTCTTCACATTCACTGTGCAGATTTTGCACACTAACTGTTAAAGAAAAGAAATCTGGAGAGGAATAGGGTGGCTATTGGGGAGGAGGAGGCCACAGTACAGGGTGGGCCATTTATGTGGATACACTTTAATATGGCCATTTATATAGATACACCGTTTTATGTGAATGGTGAAGTTAACAAACAACCACCGCTATTGGTCTGACACTAACCCACATTGGAAAGATCCCTCCAAGACTGTTGGAACAAAAAACTTGATAGTATGTTGTGGTTTATGGGGTGTATCCATAGATACGGTGTATCCATATAAATGGCCCACCCTGTAGTATCCTTTCGTTTTGCAATGTGTAATATTTTATTTCATCCATTGTATGTGTAAATGCATGTATGTTGTTTTCTCTTTTTCTGTTTTGTCTCTCTTCTGTTTTTTTACAGATGACGGTCGACAAGAAATTTTCATGTTGAAGAAGAGTTTGGCATCGGGTTTGTTATAACATGTATTTGTTCTTTCTCCTTGCAACTTTATTACTCTTTTTGTCTGACATTTTTTTCTCTTTTCCAGTATAATATGTATGCATGTGTGAGCAATCTTTTTTTACAGATCACTTTGTGTGCATTTTACGTGTAGTATTTTATATCTGTTATTGTATGTGTTAATGCATGTAAGTTGGTATTTTTTTGTCTGTCTTCTGTTTTTTTACAGATGGGGTTTACAAGTATTTTTCATGTTGAGGAAGAATTTTGCATGTGAATTGTTATGGCGGTGACAGTTGGGCATATTTGTGTCTTCACATTCACTGTGCAGATTTTGCACACTAACTGTTAAAGAAAAGAAATCTGGAGAGGAATAGGGTGGCTATTGGGGAGGAGGAGGCCACAGTACAGGGTGGGCCATTTATATGGATACACTTTAATATGGCCATTTATATAGATACACCGTTTTATGTGAATGGTGAAGTTAACAAACAACCACCGCTATTGGTCTGACACTAACCCACATTGGAAAGATCCCTCCAAGACTGTTGGAACAAAAAACTTGATAGCATGGTGTGGTTTATGGGGTGTATCCATAGATACAGTGTATCCATATAAATTGCCCACCCTGTAGTATCCTTTAGTTTTGCAATGTGTAATATTTTATTTCTTCCATTGTATGTGTAAATGCATGTATGTTGTTTTCTCTTTTTCTGTTTTGTCTCACTTCTGTTTTCTTACAGATGGCGGTCGACAAGAAATTTTCATGTTGAAGAAGAGTTTGGCATCGGGTTTGTTATAACATGTATTTGTTCTTTGTCCTTGCAACTTTATTACTCGTTTTGTCTGACATTTTTTTTTCTTTTCCAGTATAATATGTATGCATGTGTGAGCAATCTTTTTTTACAGATCACTTTGTGTGCATTTTACGTGTAGTATTTTATATCTGTTATTGTATGTGTTAATGCATGTAAGTTGGTATTTTTTTGTCTGTCTTCTGTTTTTTTACAGATGGGGTTTACAAGTATTTTTCATGTTGAGGAAGAATTTTGCATGTGAATTGTTATGGCCGTGACAGTTGGGCATATTTGTGTCTTCACATTCACTGTGCAGATTTTGCACACTAACTGTTAAAGAAAAGAAATCTGGAGAGGAATAGGGTGGCTATTGGGGAGGAGGAGGCCACAGTACAGGGTGGGCCATTTATATGGATACACTTTAATATGGCCATTTATATAGATACACCGTTTTATGTGAATGGTGAAGTTAACAAACAACCACCGCTATTGGTCTGACACTAACCCACATTGGAAAGATCCCTCCAAGACTGTTGGAACAAAAAACGTGATAGTATGTTGTGGTTTATGGGGTGTATCCATAGATACGGTGTATCCATATAAATGGCCCACCCTGTAGTATCCTTTCGTTTTGCAATGTGTAATATTTTATTTCATCCATTGTATGTGTAAATGCATGTATGTTGTTTTCTCTTTTTCTGTTTTGTCTCTCTTCTGTTTTTTTACAGATGACGGTCGACAAGAAATTTTCATGTTGAAGAAGAGTTTGGCATCGGGTTTGTTATAACATGTATTTGTTCTTTCTCCTTGCAACTTTATTACTCTTTTTGTCTGACATTTTTTTCTCTTTTCCAGTATAATATGTATGCATGTGTGAGCAATCTTTTTTTACAGATCACTTTGTGTGCATTTTACGTGTAGTATTTTATATCTGTTATTGTATGTGTTAATGCATGTAAGTTGGTATTTTTTTGTCTGTCTTCTGTTTTTTTACAGATGGGGTTTACAAGTATTTTTCATGTTGAGGAAGAATTTTGCATGTGAATTGTTATGGCGGTGACAGTTGGGCATATTTGTGTCTTCACATTCACTGTGCAGATTTTGCACACTAACTGTTAAAGAAAAGAAATCTGGAGAGGAATAGGGTGGCTATTGGGGAGGAGGAGGCCACAGTACAGGGTGGGCCATTTATATGGATACACTTTAATATGGCCATTTATATAGATACACCGTTTTATGTGAATGGTGAAGTTAACAAACAACCACCGCTATTGGTCTGACACTAACCCACATTGGAAAGATCCCTCCAAGACTGTTGGAACAAAAAACTTGATAGCATGGTGTGGTTTATGGGGTGTATCCATAGATACAGTGTATCCATATAAATTGCCCACCCTGTAGTATCCTTTAGTTTTGCAATGTGTAATATTTTATTTCTTCCATTGTATGTGTAAATGCATGTATGTTGTTTTCTCTTTTTCTGTTTTGTCTCACTACTGTTTTCTTACAGATGGCGGTCGACAAGAAATTTTCATGTTGAAGAAGAGTTTGGCATCGGGTTTGTTATAACATGTATTTGTTCTTTGTCCTTGCAACTTTATTACTCGTTTTGTCTGACTTTTTTTCTCTTTTCCAGTATAATATGTATGCATGTATAAACAATCTTTTTTTACAGATCACTTTGTGTGCATTTTACGTGTAGTATTTTATATCTGTTATTGTATGTGTTAAACTGTTAATGCATGTAAGTTGGTATTTTTTTGTCTGTCTTCTGTTTTTTTACAGATGGGGTTTACAAGTATTTTTCATGTTGAGGAAGAATTTTGCATGTGAATTGTTATGGCGGTGACAGTTGGGCATATTTGTGTCTTCACATTTACTGTGCAGATTTTGCACATTAACTGTTAAAGAAGAGAAATCTGGAGAGGAATAGGGTGGCTATTGGGGAGGAGGAGGCCACAGTACAGGGTGGGCCATTTATATGGATACACTTTAATATGGCCATTTATATAGATACACCGTTTTATGTGAATGGTGAAGTTAACAAACAACCACCGCTATTGGTCTGACACTAACCCACATTGGAAAGATCCCTCCAAGACTGTTGGAACAAAAAACTTGATAGTATGTTGTGGTTTATGGGGTGTATCCATAGATACGGTGTATCCGTATAAATGGCCCACCCTGTAGTATCCTTTCGTTTTGCAATGTGTAATATTTTATTTCATCCATTGTATGTGTAAATGCATGTATGTTGTTTTCTCTTTTTCTGTTTTGTCTCTCTTCTGTTTTTTTACAGATGGCGGTCGACAAGAAATTTTCATGTTGAAGAAGAGTTTGGCATCGGGTTTGTTATAACATGTATTTGTTCTTTCTCCTTGCAACTTTATTACTCGTTTTGTCTGACATTTTTTTCTCTTTTCCAGTATAATATGTATGCATGTGTGAGCAATCTTTTTTTACAGATCACTTTGTGTGCATTTTACGTGTAGTATTTTATATCTGTTATTGTATGTGTTAATGCATGTAAGTTGGTATTTTTTTGTCTGTCTTCTGTTTTTTTACAGATGGGGTTTACAAGTATTTTTCATGTTGAGGAAGAATTTTGCATGTGAATTGTTATGGCGGTGACAGTTGGGCATATTTGTGTCTTCACATTCACTGTGCAGATTTTGCACACTAACTGTTAAAGAAAAGAAATCTGGAGAGGAATAGGGTGGCTATTGGGGAGGAGGAGGCCACAGTACAGGGTGGGCCATTTATATGGATACACTTTAATATGGCCATTTATATAGATACACCGTTTTATGTGAATGGTGAAGTTAACAAACAACCACCGCTATTGGTCTGACACTAACCCACATTGGAAAGATCCCTCCAAGACTGTTGGAACAAAAAACTTGATAGCATGGTGTGGTTTATGGGGTGTATCCATAGATACAGTGTATCCATATAAATTGCCCACCCTGTAGTATCCTTTAGTTTTGCAATGTGTAATATTTTATTTCTTCCATTGTATGTGTAAATGCATGTATGTTGTTTTCTCTTTTTCTGTTTTGTCTCACTTCTGTTTTCTTACAGATGGCGGTCGACAAGAAATTTTCATGTTGAAGAAGAGTTTGGCATCGGGTTTGTTATAACATGTATTTGTTCTTTGTCCTTGCAACTTTATTACTCGTTTTGTCTGACTTTTTTTTCTCTTTTCCAGTATAATATGTATGCATGTATAAACAATCTTTTTTTACAGATCACTTTGTGTGCATTTTACGTGTAGTATTTTATATCTGTTATTGTATGTGTTAAACTGTTAATGCATGTAAGTTGGTATTTTTTTGTCTGTCTTCTGTTTTTTTACAGATGGGGTTTACAAGTATTTTTCATGTTGAGGAAGAATTTTGCATGTGAATTGTTATGGCGGTGACAGTTGGGCATATTTGTGTCTTCACATTTACTGTGCAGATTTTGCACATTAACTGTTAAAGAAGAGAAATCTGGAGAGGAATAGGGTGGCTATTGGGGAGGAGGAGGCCACAGTACAGGGTGGGCCATTTATATGGATACACTTTAATATGGCCATTTATATAGATACACCGTTTTATGTGAATGGTGAAGTTAACAAACAACCACCGCTATTGGTCTGACACTAACCCACATTGGAAAGATCCCTCCAAGACTGTTGGAACAAAAAACTTGATAGTATGTTGTGGTTTATGGGGTGTATCCATAGATACGGTGTATCCGTATAAATGGCCCACCCTGTAGTATCCTTTCGTTTTGCAATGTGTAATATTTTATTTCATCCATTGTATGTGTAAATGCATGTATGTTGTTTTCTCTTTTTCTGTTTTGTCTCTCTTCTGTTTTTTTACAGATGGCGGTCGACAAGAAATTTTCATGTTGAAGAAGAGTTTGGCATCGGGTTTGTTATAACATGTATTTGTTCTTTCTCCTTGCAACTTTATTACTCGTTTTGTCTGACTTTTTTTTTCTTTTCCAGTATAATATGTATGCATGTATAAACAATCTTTTTTTACAGATCACTTTGTGTGCATTTTACGTGTAGTATTTTATATCTGTTATTGTATGTGTTAATGCATGTAAGTTGGTATTTTTTTGTCTGTCTTCTGCTTTTTTACAGATGGGGTTTACAAGTATTTTTCATGTTGAAGAAGAACTTTGCATGTGAATTGTTATGGCGGTGACAGTTGGGCATATTTGTGTCTTCACATTCACTGTGCAGATTTTGCACACTAACTGTTAAAGAAAAGAAATCTGGAGAGGAATAGGGTGGCTATTGGGGAGGAGGAGGCCACAGTACAGGGTGGGCCATTTATATGGATACACATTAATATGGCCATTTATATAGATACACCGTTTTATGTGAATGGTGAAGTTAACAAACAACCACCGCTATTGGTCTGACACTAACCCACATTGGAAAGATCCCTCCAAGACTGTTGGAACAAAAAACTTGATAGTATGTTGTGGTTTATGGGGTGTATCCATAGATACGGTGTATCCATATAAATGGCCCACCCTGTAGTATCCTTTAGTTTTGCAATGTGTAATATTTTATTTCTTCCATTGTATGTGTAAATGCATGTATGTTGTTTTCTCTTTTTCTGTTTTGTCTCTCTTCTGTTTTCTTACAGATGGCGGTCGACAAGAAATTTTCATGTTGAAGAAGAGTTTGGCATCGGGTTTGTTATAACATGTATTTGTTCTTTGTCCTTGCAACTTTATTACTCGTTTTGTCTGACTTTTTTTCTCTTTTCCAGTATAATATGTATGCATGTATAAACAATCTTTTTTTACAGATCACTTTGTGTGCATTTTACGTGTAGTATTTTATATCTGTTATTGTATGTGTTAATGCATGTAAGTTGGTATTTTTTTGTCTGTCTTCTGTTTTTTTACAGATGGGGTTTACAAGTATTTTTCATGTTGAGGAAGAATTTTGCATGTGAATTGTTATGGCGGTGACAGTTGGGCATATTTGTGTCTTCACATTCACTGTGCAGATTTTGCACACTAACTGTTAAAGAAAAGAAATCTGGAGAGGAATAGGGTGGCTATTGGGGAGGAGGAGGCCACAGTACAGGGTGGGTCATTTATATGGATACACTTTAATATGGCCATTTATATAGATACACCGTTTTATGTGAATGGTGAAGTTAACAAACAACCACCGCTATTGGTCTGACACTAACCCACATTGGAAAGATCCCTCCAAGACTGTTGGAACAAAAAACTTGATAGTATGTTGTGGTTTATGGGGTGTATCCATAGATACGGTGTATCCATATAAATGGCCCACCCTGTAGTATCCTTTCGTTTTGCAATGTGTAATATTTTATTTCATCCATTGTATGTGTAAATGCATGTATGTTGCTTTCTCTTTTTCTGTTTTGTCTCTCTTCTGTTTTTTTACAGATGGCGGTCGACAAGAAATTTTCATGTTGAAGAAGAGTTTGGCATCGGGTTTGTTATAACATGTATTTGTTCTTTCTCCTTGCAACTTTATTACTCGTTTTGTCTGACTTTTTTTCTCTTTTCCAGTAAAATATGTATGCATGTATAAACAATCTTTTTTTACAGATCACTTTGTGTGCATTTTACGTGTAGTATTTTATATCTGTTATTGTATGTGTTAATGCATGTAAGTTGGTATTTTTTTGTCTGTCTTCTGATTTTTTACAGATGGGGTTTACAAGTATTTTTCATGTTGAAGAAGAATTTTGCATGTGAATTGTTATGGCGGTGACAGTTGGGCAAATTTGTGTCTTCACATTCACTGTGCAGATTTTGCACACTAACTGTTAAAGAAAAGAAATCTGGAGAGGAATAGGGTGGCTATTGGGGAGGAGGAGGCCACAGTACAGGGTGGGCTATTTATATGGATACACTTTAATATGGCCATTTATATAGATACACCATTTTATGTGAATGGTGAAGTTAACAAACAACCACCGCTATTGGTCTGACACTAACCCACATTGGAAAGATCCCTCCAAGACTGTTGGAACAAAAAACTTGATAGTATGTTGTGGTTTATGGGGTGTATCCATAGATACGGTGTATCCGTATAAATGGCCCACCCTGTAGTATCCTTTCGTTTTGCAATGTGTAATATTTTATTTCATCCATTGTATGTGTAAATGCATGTATGTTGTTTTCTCTTTTTCTGTTTTGTCTCTCTTCTGTTTTTTTACAGATGGCGGTCGACAAGAAATTTTCATGTTGAAGAAGAGTTTGGCATCGGGTTTGTTATAACATGTATTTGTTCTTTCTCCTTGCAACTTTATTACTCGTTTTGTCTGACATTTTTTTCTCTTTTCCAGTATAATATGTATGCATGTGTGAGCAATCTTTTTTTACAGATCACTTTGTGTGCATTTTACGTGTAGTATTTTATATCTGTTATTGTATGTGTTAATGCATGTAAGTTGGTATTTTTTTGTCTGTCTTCTGTTTTTTTACAGATGGGGTTTACAAGTATTTTTCATGTTGAGGAAGAATTTTGCATGTGAATTGTTATGGCGGTGACAGTTGGGCATATTTGTGTCTTCACATTCACTGTGCAGATTTTGCACACTAACTGTTAAAGAAAAGAAATCTGGAGAGGAATAGGGTGGCTATTGGGGAGGAGGAGGCCACAGTACAGGGTGGGCCATTTATATGGATACACTTTAATATGGCCATTTATATAGATACACCGTTTTATGTGAATGGTGAAGTTAACAAACAACCACCGCTATTGGTCTGACACTAACCCACATTGGAAAGATCCCTCCAAGACTGTTGGAACAAAAAACTTGATAGCATGGTGTGGTTTATGGGGTGTATCCATAGATACAGTGTATCCATATAAATTGCCCACCCTGTAGTATCCTTTAGTTTTGCAATGTGTAATATTTTATTTCTTCCATTGTATGTGTAAATGCATGTATGTTGTTTTCTCTTTTTCTGTTTTGTCTCACTTCTGTTTTCTTACAGATGGCGGTCGACAAGAAATTTTCATGTTGAAGAAGAGTTTGGCATCGGGTTTGTTATAACATGTATTTGTTCTTTGTCCTTGCAACTTTATTACTCGTTTTGTCTGACTTTTTTTTCTCTTTTCCAGTATAATATGTATGCATGTATAAACAATCTTTTTTTACAGATCACTTTGTGTGCATTTTACGTGTAGTATTTTATATCTGTTATTGTATGTGTTAAACTGTTAATGCATGTAAGTTGGTATTTTTTTGTCTGTCTTCTGTTTTTTTACAGATGGGGTTTACAAGTATTTTTCATGTTGAGGAAGAATTTTGCATGTGAATTGTTATGGCGGTGACAGTTGGGCATATTTGTGTCTTCACATTTACTGTGCAGATTTTGCACATTAACTGTTAAAGAAGAGAAATCTGGAGAGGAATAGGGTGGCTATTGGGGAGGAGGAGGCCACAGTACAGGGTGGGCCATTTATATGGATACACTTTAATATGGCCATTTATATAGATACACCGTTTTATGTGAATGGTGAAGTTAACAAACAACCACCGCTATTGGTCTGACACTAACCCACATTGGAAAGATCCCTCCAAGACTGTTGGAACAAAAAACTTGATAGTATGTTGTGGTTTATGGGGTGTATCCATAGATACGGTGTATCCGTATAAATGGCCCACCCTGTAGTATCCTTTCGTTTTGCAATGTGTAATATTTTATTTCATCCATTGTATGTGTAAATGCATGTATGTTGTTTTCTCTTTTTCTGTTTTGTCTCTCTTCTGTTTTTTTACAGATGGCGGTCGACAAGAAATTTTCATGTTGAAGAAGAGTTTGGCATCGGGTTTGTTATAACATGTATTTGTTCTTTCTCCTTGCAACTTTATTACTCGTTTTGTCTGACTTTTTTTTTCTTTTCCAGTATAATATGTATGCATGTATAAACAATCTTTTTTTACAGATCACTTTGTGTGCATTTTACGTGTAGTATTTTATATCGGTTATTGTATGTGTTAATGCATGTAAGTTGGTATTTTTTTGTCTGTCTTCTGCTTTTTTACAGATGGGGTTTACAAGTATTTTTCATGTTGAAGAAGAACTTTGCATGTGAATTGTTATGGCGGTGACAGTTGGGCATATTTGTGTCTTCACATTCACTGTGCAGATTTTGCACACTAACTGTTAAAGAAAAGAAATCTGGAGAGGAATAGGGTGGCTATTGGGGAGGAGGAGGCCACAGTACAGGGTGGGCCATTTATATGGATACACATTAATATGGCCATTTATATAGATACACCGTTTTATGTGAATGGTGAAGTTAACAAACAACCACCGCTATTGGTCTGACACTAACCCACATTGGAAAGATCCCTCCAAGACTGTTGGAACAAAAAACTTGATAGTATGTTGTGGTTTATGGGGTGTATCCATAGATACGGTGTATCCATATAAATGGCCCACCCTGTAGTATCCTTTAGTTTTGCAATGTGTAATATTTTATTTCTTCCATTGTATGTGTAAATGCATGTATGTTGTTTTCTCTTTTTCTGTTTTGTCTCTCTTCTGTTTTCTTACAGATGGCGGTCGACAAGAAATTTTCATGTTGAAGAAGAGTTTGGCATCGGGTTTGTTATAACATGTATTTGTTCTTTGTCCTTGCAACTTTATTACTCGTTTTGTCTGACTTTTTTTCTCTTTTCCAGTATAATATGTATGCATGTATAAACAATCTTTTTTTACAGATCACTTTGTGTGCATTTTACGTGTAGTATTTTATATCTGTTATTGTATGTGTTAATGCATGTAAGTTGGTATTTTTTTGTCTGTCTTCTGTTTTTTTACAGATGGGGTTTACAAGTATTTTTCATGTTGAGGAAGAATTTTGCATGTGAATTGTTATGGCGGTGACAGTTGGGCATATTTGTGTCTTCACATTCACTGTGCAGATTTTGCACACTAACTGTTAAAGAAAAGAAATCTGGAGAGGAATAGGGTGGCTATTGGGGAGGAGGAGGCCACAGTACAGGGTGGGTCATTTATATGGATACACTTTAATATGGCCATTTATATAGATACACCGTTTTATGTGAATGGTGAAGTTAACAAACAACCACCGCTATTGGTCTGACACTAACCCACATTGGAAAGATCCCTCCAAGACTGTTGGAACAAAAAACTTGATAGTATGTTGTGGTTTATGGGGTGTATCCATAGATACGGTGTATCCATATAAATGGCCCACCCTGTAGTATCCTTTCGTTTTGCAATGTGTAATATTTTATTTCATCCATTGTATGTGTAAATGCATGTATGTTGCTTTCTCTTTTTCTGTTTTGTCTCTCTTCTGTTTTTTTACAGATGGCGGTCGACAAGAAATTTTCATGTTGAAGAAGAGTTTGGCATCGGGTTTGTTATAACATGTATTTGTTCTTTCTCCTTGCAACTTTATTACTCGTTTTGTCTGACTTTTTTTCTCTTTTCCAGTAAAATATGTATGCATGTATAAACAATCTTTTTTTACAGATCACTTTGTGTGCATTTTACGTGTAGTATTTTATATCTGTTATTGTATGTGTTAATGCATGTAAGTTGGTATTTTTTTGTCTGTCTTCTGATTTTTTACAGATGGGGTTTACAAGTATTTTTGATGTTGAAGAAGAATTTTGCATGTGAATTGTTATGGCGGTGACAGTTGGGCAAATTTGTGTCTTCACATTCACTGTGCAGATTTTGCACACTAACTGTTAAAGAAAAGAAATCTGGAGAGGAATAGGGTGGCTATTGGGGAGGAGGAGGCCACAGTACAGGGTGGGCTATTTATATGGATACACTTTAATATGGCCATTTATATAGATACACCATTTTATGTGAATGGTGAAGTTAACAAACAACCACCGCTATTGGTCTGACACTAACCCACATTGGAAAGATCCCTCCAAGACTGTTGGAACAAAAAACTTGATAGTATGTTGTGGTTTATGGGGTGTATCCATAGATACGGTGTATCCATATAAATGGCCCACCCTGTAGTATCCTTTAGTTTTGCAATGTGTAATATTTTATTTCATCCATTTTATGTGTAAATGCATGTATGTTGTTTTCTCTTTTTCTGTTTTGTCTCTCTTCTGTTTTTTTACAGATGGCGGTCGACAAGAAATTTTCATGTTGAAGAAGAGTTTGGCATCGGGTTTGTTATAACATGTATTTGTTCTTTGTCCTTGCAACTTTATTACTCGTTTTGTCTGACTTTTTTTCTCTTTTCCAGTATAATATGTATGCATGTATAAACAATCTTTTTTTACAGATCACTTTGTGTGCATTTTACGTGTAGTATTTTATATCTGTTATTGTATGTGTTAATGCATGTAAGTTGGTATTTTTTTGTCTGTCTTTTGTTTTTTTACAGATGGGGTTTACAAGTATTTTTCATGTTGAGGAAGAATTTTGCATGTGAATTGTTATGGCGGTGACAGTTGGGCATATTTGTGTCTTCACATTCACTGTGCAGATTTTGCACACTAACTGTTAAAGAAAAGAAATCTGGAGAGGAATAGGGTGGCTATTGGGGAGGAGGAGGCCACAGTACAGGGTGGGCCATTTATGTGGATACACTTTAATATGGCCATTTATATAGATACACCGTTTTATGTGAATGGTGAAGTTAACAAACAACCACCGCTATTGGTCTGACACTAACCCACATTGGAAAGATCCCTCCAAGACTGTTGGAACAAAAAACTTGATAGTATGTTGTGGTTTATGGGGTGTATCCATAGATACGGTGTATCCATATAAATGGCCCACCCTGTAGTATCCTTTCGTTTTGCAATGTGTAATATTTTATTTCATCCATTGTATGTGTAAATGCATGTATGTTGTTTTCTCTTTTTCTGTTTTGTCTCTCTTCTGTTTTTTTACAGATGGCGGTCGACAAGAAATTTTCATGTTGAAGAAGAGTTTGGCATCGGGTTTGTTATAACATGTATTTGTTCTTTCTCCTTGCAACTTTATTACTCTTTTTGTCTGACATTTTTTTCTCTTTTCCAGTATAATATGTATGCATGTGTGAGCAATCTTTTTTTACAGATCACTTTGTGTGCATTTTACGTGTAGTATTTTATATCTGTTATTGTATGTGTTAATGCATGTAAGTTGGTATTTTTTTGTCTGTCTTCTGTTTTTTTACAGATGGGGTTTACAAGTATTTTTCATGTTGAGGAAGAATTTTGCATGTGAATTGTTATGGCGGTGACAGTTGGGCATATTTGTGTCTTCACATTCACTGTGCAGATTTTGCACACTAACTGTTAAAGAAAAGAAATCTGGAGAGGAATAGGGTGGCTATTGGGGAGGAGGAGGCCACAGTACAGGGTGGGCCATTTATATGGATACACTTTAATATGGCCATTTATATAGATACACCGTTTTATGTGAATGGTGAAGTTAACAAACAACCACCGCTATTGGTCTGACACTAACCCACATTGGAAAGATCCCTCCAAGACTGTTGGAACAAAAAACTTGATAGCATGGTGTGGTTTATGGGGTGTATCCATAGATACAGTGTATCCATATAAATTGCCCACCCTGTAGTATCCTTTAGTTTTGCAATGTGTAATATTTTATTTCTTCCATTGTATGTGTAAATGCATGTATGTTGTTTTCTCTTTTTCTGTTTTGTCTCACTTCTGTTTTCTTACAGATGGCGGTCGACAAGAAATTTTCATGTTGAAGAAGAGTTTGGCATCGGGTTTGTTATAACATGTATTTGTTCTTTGTCCTTGCAACTTTATTACTCGTTTTGTCTGACTTTTTTTCTCTTTTCCAGTATAATATGTATGCATGTATAAACAATCTTTTTTTACAGATCACTTTGTGTGCATTTTACGTGTAGTATTTTATATCTGTTATTGTATGTGTTAAACTGTTAATGCATGTAAGTTGGTATTTTTTTGTCTGTCTTCTGTTTTTTTACAGATGGGGTTTACAAGTATTTTTCATGTTGAGGAAGAATTTTGCATGTGAATTGTTATGGCGGTGACAGTTGGGCATATTTGTGTCTTCACATTTACTGTGCAGATTTTGCACATTAACTGTTAAAGAAGAGAAATCTGGAGAGGAATAGGGTGGCTATTGGGGAGGAGGAGGCCACAGTACAGGGTGGGCCATTTATATGGATACACTTTAATATGGCCATTTATATAGATACACCGTTTTATGTGAATGGTGAAGTTAACAAACAACCACCGCTATTGGTCTGACACTAACCCACATTGGAAAGATCCCTCCAAGACTGTTGGAACAAAAAACTTGATAGTATGTTGTGGTTTATGGGGTGTATCCATAGATACGGTGTATCTGTATAAATGGCCCACCCTGTAGTATCCTTTCGTTTTGCAATGTGTAATATTTTATTTCATCCATTGTATGTGTAAATGCATGTATGTTGTTTTCTCTTTTTCTGTTTTGTCTCTCTTCTGTTTTTTTACAGATGGCGGTCGACAAGAAATTTTCATGTTGAAGAAGAGTTTGGCATCGGGTTTGTTATAACATGTATTTGTTCTTTCTCCTTGCAACTTTATTACTCGTTTTGTCTGACATTTTTTTCTCTTTTCCAGTATAATATGTATGCATGTGTGAGCAATCTTTTTTTACAGATCACTTTGTGTGCATTTTACGTGTAGTATTTTATATCTGTTATTGTATGTGTTAATGCATGTAAGTTGGTATTTTTTTGTCTGTCTTCTGTTTTTTTACAGATGGGGTTTACAAGTATTTTTCATGTTGAGGAAGAATTTTGCATGTGAATTGTTATGGCGGTGACAGTTGGGCATATTTGTGTCTTCACATTCACTGTGCAGATTTTGCACACTAACTGTTAAAGAAAAGAAATCTGGAGAGGAATAGGGTGGCTATTGGGGAGGAGGAGGCCACAGTACAGGGTGGGCCATTTATATGGATACACTTTAATATGGCCATTTATATAGATACACCGTTTTATGTGAATGGTGAAGTTAACAAACAACCACCGCTATTGGTCTGACACTAACCCACATTGGAAAGATCCCTCCAAGACTGTTGGAACAAAAAACTTGATAGCATGGTGTGGTTTATGGGGTGTATCCATAGATACAGTGTATCCATATAAATTGCCCACCCTGTAGTATCCTTTAGTTTTGCAATGTGTAATATTTTATTTCTTCCATTGTATGTGTAAATGCATGTATGTTGTTTTCTCTTTTTCTGTTTTGTCTCACTTCTGTTTTCTTACAGATGGCGGTCGACAAGAAATTTTCATGTTGAAGAAGAGTTTGGCATCGGGTTTGTTATAACATGTATTTGTTCTTTGTCCTTGCAACTTTATTACTCGTTTTGTCTGACTTTTTTTCTCTTTTCCAGTATAATATGTATGCATGTATAAACAATCTTTTTTTACAGATCACTTTGTGTGCATTTTACGTGTAGTATTTTATATCTGTTATTGTATGTGTTAAACTGTTAATGCATGTAAGTTGGTATTTTTTTGTCTGTCTTCTGTTTTTTTACAGATGGGGTTTACAAGTATTTTTCATGTTGAGGAAGAATTTTGCATGTGAATTGTTATGGCGGTGACAGTTGGGCATATTTGTGTCTTCACATTTACTGTGCAGATTTTGCACATTAACTGTTAAAGAAGAGAAATCTGGAGAGGAATAGGGTGGCTATTGGGGAGGAGGAGGCCACAGTACAGGGTGGGCCATTTATATGGATACACTTTAATATGGCCATTTATATAGATACACCGTTTTATGTGAATGGTGAAGTTAACAAACAACCACCGCTATTGGTCTGACACTAACCGACATTGGAAAGATCCCTCCAAGACTGTTGGAACAAAAAACTTGATAGTATGTTGTGGTTTATGGGGTGTATCCATAGATACGGTGTATCTGTATAAATGGCCCACCCTGTAGTATCCTTTCGTTTTGCAATGTGTAATATTTTATTTCATCCATTGTATGTGTAAATGCATGTATGTTGTTTTCTCTTTTTCTGTTTTGTCTCTCTTCTGTTTTTTTACAGATGGCGGTCGACAAGAAATTTTGATGTTGAAGAAGAGTTTGGCATCGGGTTTGTTATAACATGTATTTGTTCTTTCTCCTTGCAACTTTATTACTCGTTTTGTCTGACATTTTTTTCTCTTTTCCAGTATAATATGTATGCATGTGTGAGCAATCTTTTTTTACAGATCACTTTGTGTGCATTTTACGTGTAGTATTTTATATCTGTTATTGTATGTGTTAATGCATGTAAGTTGGTATTTTTTTGTCTGTCTTCTGTTTTTTTACAGATGGGGTTTACAAGTATTTTTCATGTTGAGGAAGAATTTTGCATGTGAATTGTTATGGCGGTGACAGTTGGGCATATTTGTGTCTTCACATTCACTGTGCAGATTTTGCACACTAACTGTTAAAGAAAAGAAATCTGGAGAGGAATAGGGTGGCTATTGGGGAGGAGGAGGCCACAGTACAGGGTGGGCCATTTATATGGATACACTTTAATATGGCCATTTATATAGATACACCGTTTTATGTGAATGGTGAAGTTAACAAACAACCACCGCTATTGGTCTGACACTAACCCACATTGGAAAGATCCCTCCAAGACTGTTGGAACAAAAAACTTGATAGCATGGTGTGGTTTATGGGGTGTATCCATAGATACAGTGTATCCATATAAATTGCCCACCCTGTAGTATCCTTTAGTTTTGCAATGTGTAATATTTTATTTCTTCCATTGTATGTGTAAATGCATGTATGTTGTTTTCTCTTTTTCTGTTTTGTCTCACTTCTGTTTTCTTACAGATGGCGGTCGACAAGAAATTTTCATGTTGAAGAAGAGTTTGGCATCGGGTTTGTTATAACATGTATTTGTTCTTTGTCCTTGCAACTTTATTACTCGTTTTGTCTGACTTTTTTTCTCTTTTCCAGTATAATATGTATGCATGTATAAACAATCTTTTTTTACAGATCACTTTGTGTGCATTTTACGTGTAGTATTTTATATCTGTTATTGTATGTGTTAAACTGTTAATGCATGTAAGTTGGTATTTTTTTGTCTGTCTTCTGTTTTTTTACAGATGGGGTTTACAAGTATTTTTCATGTTGAGGAAGAATTTTGCATGTGAATTGTTATGGCGGTGACAGTTGGGCATATTTGTGTCTTCACATTTACTGTGCAGATTTTGCACATTAACTGTTAAAGAAGAGAAATCTGGAGAGGAATAGGGTGGCTATTGGGGAGGAGGAGGCCACAGTACAGGGTGGGCCATTTATATGGATACACTTTAATATGGCCATTTATATAGATACACCGTTTTATGTGAATGGTGAAGTTAACAAACAACCACCGCTATTGGTCTGACACTAACCCACATTGGAAAGATCCCTCCAAGACTGTTGGAACAAAAAACTTGATAGTATGTTGTGGTTTATGGGGTGTATCCATAGATACGGTGTATCCATATAAATGGCCCACCCTGTAGTATCCTTTCGTTTTGCAATGTGTAATATTTTATTTCATCCATTGTATGTGTAAATGCATGTATGTTGTTTTCTCTTTTTCTGTTTTGTCTCTCTTCTGTTTTTTTACAGATGGCGGTCGACAAGAAATTTTCATGTTGAAGAAGAGTTTGGCATCGGGTTTGTTATAACATGTATTTGTTCTTTCTCCTTGCAAATTTATTACTCGTTTTGTCTGACTTTTTTTTTCTTTTCCAGTATAATATGTATGCATGTATAAACAATCTTTTTTTACAGATCACTTTGTGTGCATTTTACGTGTAGTATTTTATATCTGTTATTGTATGTGTTAATGCATGTAAGTTGGTATTTTTTTGTCTGTCTTCTGCTTTTTTACAGATGGGGTTTACAAGTATTTTTCATGTTGAAGAAGAACTTTGCATGTGAATTGTTATGGCGGTGACAGTTGTGCATATTTGTGTCTTTACATTCACTGTGCAGATTTTGCACACTAACTGTTAAAGAAAAGAAATCTGGAGAGGAATAGGGTGGCTATTGGGGAGGAGGAGGCCACAGTACAGGGTGGGCCATTTATATGGATACACATTAATATGGCCATTTATATAGATACACCGTTTTATGTGAATGGTGAAGTTAACAAACAACCACCGCTATTGGTCTGACACTAACCCACATTGGAAAGATCCCTCCAAGACTGTTGGAACAAAAAACTTGATAGTATGTTGTGGTTTATGGGGTGTATCCATAGATACGGTGTATCCATATAAATGGCCCACCCTGTAGTATCCTTTCGTTTTGCAATGTGTAATATTTTATTTCTTCCATTGTATGTGTAAATGCATGTATGTTGTTTTCTCTTTTTCTGTTTTGTCTCTCTTCTGTTTTTTTACAGATGGCGGTCGACAAGAAATTTTCATGTTGAAGAAGAGTTTGGCATCGGGTTTGTTATAACATGTATTTGTTCTTTCTCCTTGCAACTTTATTACTCGTTTTGTCTGACTTTTTTTCTCTTTTCCAGTATAATATGTATGCATGTATAAACAATCTTTTTTTACAGATCACTTTGTGTGCATTTTACGTGTAGTATTTTATATCTGTTATTGTATGTGTTAATGCATGTAAGTTGGTATTTTTTTGTCTGTCTTCTGTTTTTTTACAGATGGGGTTTACAAGTATTTTTCATGTTGAGGAAGAACTTTGCATGTGAATTGTTATGGCGGTGACAGTTGGGCATATTTGTGTCTTCACATTTACTGTGCAGATGTTGCACACTAACTGTTAAAGAAAAGAAATCTGGAGAGGAATAGGGTGGCTATTGGGGAGGAGGAGGCCACAGTACAGGGTGGGCCATTTATGTGGATACACTTTAATATGGCCATTTATATAGATACACCGTTTTATGTGAATGGTGAAGTTAACAAACAACCACCGCTATTGGTCTGACACTAACCCACATTGGAAAGATCCCTCCAAGACTGTTGGAACAAAAAACTTGATAGTATGTTGTGGTTTATGGGGTGTATCCATAGATACGGTGTATCCATATAAATGGCCCACCCTGTAGTATCCTTTCGTTTTGCAATGTGTAATATTTTATTTCATCCATTGTATGTGTAAATGCATGTATGTTGTTTTCTCTTTTTCTGTTTTGTCTCTCTTCTGTTTTTTTACAGATGGCGGTCGACAAGAAATTTTCATGTTGAAGAAGAGTTTGGCATCGGGTTTGTTATAACATGTATTTGTTCTTTGTCCTTGCAACTTTATTACTCGTTTTGTCTGACTTTTTTTCTCTTTTCCAGTATAATATGTATGCATGTATAAACAATCTTTTTTTACAGATCACTTTGTGTGCATTTTACGTGTAGTATTTTATATCTGTTATTGTATGTGTTAATGCATGTAAGTTGGTATTTTTTTGTCTGTCTTCTGTTTTTTTACAGATGGGGTTTACAAGTATTTTTCATGTTGAGGAAGAATTTTGCATGTGAATTGTTATGGCGGTGACAGTTGGGCATATTTGTGTCTTCACATTCACTGTGCAGATTTTGCACACTAACTGTTAAAGAAAAGAAATCTGGAGAGAAATAGGGTGGCTATTGGGGAGGAGGAGGCCACAGTACAGGGTGGGCCATTTATATGGATACACTTTAATATGGCCATTTATATAGATACACCGTTTTATGTGAATGGTGAAGTTAACAAACAACCACCGCTATTGGTCTGACACTAACCCACATTGGAAAGATCCCTCCAAGACTGTTGGAACAAAAAACTTGATAGTATGTTGTGGTTTATGGGGTGTATCCATGGATACGGTGTATCCATATAAATGGCCCACCCTGTAGTATCCTTTCGTTTTGCAATGTGTAATATTTTATTTCATCCATTGTATGTGTAAATGCATGTATGTTGTTTTCTCTTTTTCTGTTTTGTCTCTCTTCTGTTTTTTTACAGATGGCGGTCAACAAGAAATTTTCATGTTGAAGAAGAGTTTGGTATCGGGTTTGTTATAACATGTATTTGTTCTTTCTCCTTGCAAATTTATTACTCGTTTTGTCTGACTTTTTTTCTCTTTTCCAGTAAAATATGTATGCATGTATAAACAATCTTTTTTTACAGATCACTTTGTGTGCATTTTACGTGTAGTATTTTATATCTGTTATTGTATGTGTTAATGCATGTAAGTTGGTATTTTTTTGTCTGTCTTCTGCTTTTTTACAGATGGGGTTTACAAGTATTTTTCATGTTGAAGAAGAACTTTGCATGTGAATTGTTATGGCGGTGACAGTTGGGCATATTTGTGTCTTCACATTCACTGTGCAGATTTTGCACACTAACTGTTAAAGAAAAGAAATCTGGAGAGGAATAGGGTGGCTATTGGGGAGGAGGAGGCCACAGTACAGGGTGGGCCATTTATGTGGATACACTTTAATATGGCCATTTATATAGATACACCGTTTTATGTGAATGGTGAAGTTAACAAACAACCACCGCTATTGGTCTGACACTAACCCACATTGGAAAGATCCCTCCAAGACTGTTGGAACAAAAAACTTGATAGTATGTTGTGGTTTATGGGGTGTATCCATAGATACGGTGTATCCATATAAATGGCCCACCCTGTAGTATCCTTTCGTTTTGCAATGTGTAATATTTTATTTCATCCATTGTATGTGTAAATGCATGTATGTTGTTTTCTCTTTTTCTGTTTTGTCTCTCTTCTGTTTTTTTACAGATGACGGTCGACAAGAAATTTTCATGTTGAAGAAGAGTTTGGCATCGGGTTTGTTATAACATGTATTTGTTCTTTCTCCTTGCAACTTTATTACTCTTTTTGTCTGACATTTTTTCTCTTTTCCAGTATAATATGTATGCATGTGTGAGCAATCTTTTTTTACAGATCACTTTGTGTGCATTTTACGTGTAGTATTTTATATCTGTTATTGTATGTGTTAATGCATGTAAGTTGGTATTTTTTTGTCTGTCTTCTGTTTTTTTACAGATGGGGTTTACAAGTATTTTTCATGTTGAGGAAGAATTTTGCATGTGAATTGTTATGGCGGTGACAGTTGGGCATATTTGTGTCTTCACATTCACTGTGCAGATTTTGCACACTAACTGTTAAAGAAAAGAAATCTGGAGAGGAATAGGGTGGCTATTGGGGAGGAGGAGGCCACAGTACAGGGTGGGCCATTTATATGGATACACTTTAATATGGCCATTTATATAGATACACCGTTTTATGTGAATGGTGAAGTTAACAAACAACCACCGCTATTGGTCTGACACTAACCCACATTGGAAAGATCCCTCCAAGACTGTTGGAACAAAAAACTTGATAGCATGGTGTGGTTTATGGGGTGTATCCATAGATACAGTGTATCCATATAAATTGCCCACCCTGTAGTATCCTTTAGTTTTGCAATGTGTAATATTTTATTTCTTCCATTGTATGTGTAAATGCATGTATGTTGTTTTCTCTTTTTCTGTTTTGTCTCACTTCTGTTTTCTTACAGATGGCGGTCGACAAGAAATTTTCATGTTGAAGAAGAGTTTGGCATCGGGTTTGTTATAACATGTATTTGTTCTTTGTCCTTGCAACTTTATTACTCGTTTTGTCTGACTTTTTTTCTCTTTTCCAGTATAATATGTATGCATGTATAAACAATCTTTTTTTACAGATCACTTTGTGTGCATTTTACGTGTAGTATTTTATATCTGTTATTGTATGTGTTAAACTGTTAATGCATGTAAGTTGGTATTTTTTTGTCTGTCTTCTGTTTTTTTACAGATGGGGTTTACAAGTATTTTTCATGTTGAGGAAGAATTTTGCATGTGAATTGTTATGGCGGTGACAGTTGGGCATATTTGTGTCTTCACATTTACTGTGCAGATTTTGCACATTAACTGTTAAAGAAGAGAAATCTGGAGAGGAATAGGGTGGCTATTGGGGAGGAGGAGGCCACAGTACAGGGTGGGCCATTTATATGGATACACTTTAATATGGCCATTTATATAGATACACCGTTTTATGTGAATGGTGAAGTTAACAAACAACCACCGCTATTGGTCTGACACTAACCCACATTGGAAAGATCCCTCCAAGACTGTTGGAACAAAAAACTTGATAGTATGTTGTGGTTTATGGGGTGTATCCATAGATACGGTGTATCCGTATAAATGGCCCACCCTGTAGTATCCTTTCGTTTTGCAATGTGTAATATTTTATTTCATCCATTGTATGTGTAAATGCATGTATGTTGTTTTCTCTTTTTCTGTTTTGTCTCTCTTCTGTTTTTTTACAGATGGCGGTCGACAAGAAATTTTCATGTTGAAGAAGAGTTTGGCATCGGGTTTGTTATAACATGTATTTGTTCTTTCTCCTTGCAACTTTATTACTCGTTTTGTCTGACATTTTTTTCTCTTTTCCAGTATAATATGTATGCATGTGTGAGCAATCTTTTTTTACAGATCACTTTGTGTGCATTTTACGTGTAGTATTTTATATCTGTTATTGTATGTGTTAATGCATGTAAGTTGGTATTTTTTTGTCTGTCTTCTGTTTTTTTACAGATGGGGTTTACAAGTATTTTTCATGTTGAGGAAGAATTTTGCATGTGAATTGTTATGGCCGTGACAGTTGGGCATATTTGTGTCTTCACATTCACTGTGCAGATTTTGCACACTAACTGTTAAAGAAAAGAAATCTGGAGAGGAATAGGGTGGCTATTGGGGAGGAGGAGGCCACAGTACAGGGTGGGCCATTTATATGGATACACTTTAATATGGCCATTTATATAGATACACCGTTTTATGTGAATGGTGAAGTTAACAAACAACCACCGCTATTGGTCTGACACTAACCCACATTGGAAAGATCCCTCCAAGACTGTTGGAACAAAAAACTTGATAGTATGTTGTGGTTTATGGGGTGTATCCATAGATACGGTGTATCCATATAAATGGCCCACCCTGTAGTATCCTTTCGTTTTGCAATGTGTAATATTTTATTTCATCCATTGTATGTGTAAATGCATGTATGTTGTTTTCTCTTTTTCTGTTTTGTCTCTCTTCTGTTTTTTTACAGATGACGGTCGACAAGAAATTTTCATGTTGAAGAAGAGTTTGGCATCGGGTTTGTTATAACATGTATTTGTTCTTTCTCCTTGCAACTTAATTACTCTTTTTGTCTGACATTTTTTTCTCTTTTCCAGTATAATATGTATGCATGTGTGAGCAATCTTTTTTTACAGATCACTTTGTGTGCATTTTACGTGTAGTATTTTATATCTGTTATTGTATGTGTTAATGCATGTAAGTTGGTATTTTTTTGTCTGTCTTCTGTTTTTTTACAGATGGGGTTTACAAGTATTTTTCATGTTGAGGAAGAATTTTGCATGTGAATTGTTATGGCGGTGACAGTTGGGCATATTTGTGTCTTCACATTCACTGTGCAGATTTTGCACACTAACTGTTAAAGAAAAGAAATCTGGAGAGGAATAGGGTGGCTATTGGGGAGGAGGAGGCCACAGTACAGGGTGGGCCATTTATATGGATACACTTTAATATGGCCATTTATATAGATACACCGTTTTATGTGAATGGTGAAGTTAACAAACAACCACCGCTATTGGTCTGACACTAACCCACATTGGAAAGATCCCTCCAAGACTGTTGGAACAAAAAACTTGATAGCATGGTGTGGTTTATGGGGTGTATCCATAGATACAGTGTATCCATATAAATTGCCCACCCTGTAGTATCCTTTAGTTTTGCAATGTGTAATATTTTATTTCTTCCATTGTATGTGTAAATGCATGTATGTTGTTTTCTCTTTTTCTGTTTTGTCTCACTTCTGTTTTCTTACAGATGGCGGTCGACAAGAAATTTTCATGTTGAAGAAGAGTTTGGCATCGGGTTTGTTATAACATGTATTTGTTCTTTGTCCTTGCAACTTTATTACTCGTTTTGTCTGACTTTTTTTCTCTTTTCCAGTATAATATGTATGCATGTATAAACAATCTTTTTTTACAGATCACTTTGTGTGCATTTTACGTGTAGTATTTTATATCTGTTATTGTATGTGTTAAACTGTTAATGCATGTAAGTTGGTATTTTTTTGTCTGTCTTCTGTTTTTTTACAGATGGGGTTTACAAGTATTTTTCATGTTGAGGAAGAATTTTGCATGTGAATTGTTATGGCGGTGACAGTTGGGCATATTTGTGTCTTCACATTTACTGTGCAGATTTTGCACATTAACTGTTAAAGAAGAGAAATCTGGAGAGGAATAGGGTGGCTATTGGGGAGGAGGAGGCCACAGTACAGGGTGGGCCATTTATATGGATACACTTTAATATGGCCATTTATATAGATACACCGTTTTATGTGAATGGTGAAGTTAACAAACAACCACCGCTATTGGTCTGACACTAACCCACATTGGAAAGATCCCTCCAAGACTGTTGGAACAAAAAACTTGATAGTATGTTGTGGTTTATGGGGTGTATCCATAGATACGGTGTATCCGTATAAATGGCCCACCCTGTAGTATCCTTTCGTTTTGCAATGTGTAATATTTTATTTCATCCATTGTATGTGTAAATGCATGTATGTTGTTTTCTCTTTTTCTGTTTTGTCTCTCTTCTGTTTTTTTACAGATGGCGGTCGACAAGAAATTTTCATGTTGAAGAAGAGTTTGGCATCGGGTTTGTTATAACATGTATTTGTTCTTTCTCCTTGCAACTTTATTACTCGTTTTGTCTGACATTTTTTTCTCTTTTCCAGTATAATATGTATGCATGTGTGAGCAATCTTTTTTTACAGATCACTTTGTGTGCATTTTACGTGTAGTATTTTATATCTGTTATTGTATGTGTTAATGCATGTAAGTTGGTATTTTTTTGTCTGTCTTCTGTTTTTTTACAGATGGGGTTTACAAGTATTTTTCATGTTGAGGAAGAATTTTGCATGTGAATTGTTATGGCCGTGACAGTTGGGCATATTTGTGTCTTCACATTCACTGTGCAGATTTTGCACACTAACTGTTAAAGAAAAGAAATCTGGAGAGGAATAGGGTGGCTATTGGGGAGGAGGAGGCCACAGTACAGGGTGGGCCATTTATATGGATACACTTTAATATGGCCATTTATATAGATACACCGTTTTATGTGAATGGTGAAGTTAACAAACAACCACCGCTATTGGTCTGACACTAACCCACATTGGAAAGATCCCTCCAAGACTGTTGGAACAAAAAACTTGATAGTATGTTGTGGTTTATGGGGTGTATCCATAGATACGGTGTATCCATATAAATGGCCCACCCTGTAGTATCCTTTCGTTTTGCAATGTGTAATATTTTATTTCATCCATTGTATGTGTAAATGCATGTATGTTGTTTTCTCTTTTTCTGTTTTGTCTCTCTTCTGTTTTTTTACAGATGACGGTCGACAAGAAATTTTCATGTTGAAGAAGAGTTTGGCATCGGGTTTGTTATAACATGTATTTGTTCTTTCTCCTTGCAACTTAATTACTCTTTTTGTCTGACATTTTTTTCTCTTTTCCAGTATAATATGTATGCATGTGTGAGCAATCTTTTTTTACAGATCACTTTGTGTGCATTTTACGTGTAGTATTTTATATCTGTTATTGTATGTGTTAATGCATGTAAGTTGGTATTTTTTTGTCTGTCTTCTGTTTTTTTACAGATGGGGTTTACAAGTATTTTTCATGTTGAGGAAGAATTTTGCATGTGAATTGTTATGGCGGTGACAGTTGGGCATATTTGTGTCTTCACATTCACTGTGCAGATTTTGCACACTAACTGTTAAAGAAAAGAAATCTGGAGAGGAATAGGGTGGCTATTGGGGAGGAGGAGGCCACAGTACAGGGTGGGCCATTTATATGGATACACTTTAATATGGCCATTTATATAGATACACCGTTTTATGTGAATGGTGAAGTTAACAAACAACCACCGCTATTGGTCTGACACTAACCCACATTGGAAAGATCCCTCCAAGACTGTTGGAACAAAAAACTTGATGGCATGGTGTGGTTTATGGGGTGTATCCATAGATACGGTGTATCCATATAAATGGCCCACCCTGTAGTATCCTTTCGTTTTGCAATGTGTAATATTTTATTTCATCCATTGTATGTGTAAATGCATGTATGTTGTTTTCTCTTTTTCTGTTTTGTCTCTCTTCTGTTTTTTTACAGATGGCGGTCGACAAGAAATTTTCATGTTGAAGAAGAGTTTGGCATCGGGTTTGTTAAAACATGTATTTGTTCTTTCTCCTTGCAAATTTATTACTCGTTTTGTCTGACTTTTTTTTTCTTTTCCAGTATAATATGTATGCATGTATAAACAATCTTTTTTTACAGATCACTTTGTGTGCATTTTACGTGTAGTATTTTATATCTGTTATTGTATGTGTTAATGCATGTAAGTTGGTATTTTTTTGTCTGTCTTCTGCTTTTTTACAGATGGGGTTTACAAGTATTTTTCATGTTGAAGAAGAACTTTGCATGTGAATTGTTATGGCGGTGACAGTTGGGCATATTTGTGTCTTCACATTCACTGTGCAGATTTTGCACACTAACTGTTAAAGAAAAGAAATCTGGAGAGGAATAGGGTGGCTATTGGGGAGGAGGAGGCCACAGTACAGGGTGGGCCATTTATATGGATACACATTAATATGGCCATTTATATAGATACACCGTTTTATGTGAATGGTGAAGTTAACAAACAACCACCGCTATTGGTCTGACACTAACCCACATTGGAAAGATCCCTCCAAGACTGTTGGAACAAAAAACTTGATAGTATGTTGTGGTTTATGGGGTGTATCCATAGATACGGTGTATCCATATAAATGGCCCACCCTGTAGTATCCTTTCGTTTTGCAATGTGTAATATTTTATTTCATCCATTGTATGTGTAAATGCATGTATGTTGTTTTCTCTTTTTCTGTTTTGTCTCTCTTCTGTTTTTTTACAGATGGCGGTCGACAAGAAATTTTCATGTTGAAGAAGAGTTTGGCATCGGGTTTGTTATAACATGTATTTGTTCTTTCTCCTTGCAACTTTATTACTCGTTTTGTCTGACTTTTTTTTTCTTTTCCAGTATAATATGTATGCATGTATAAACAATCTTTTTTTACAGATCACTTTGTGTGCATTTTACGTGTAGTATTTTATAACTGTTATTGTATGTGTTAATGCATGTAAGTTGGTATTTTTTTGTCTGTCTTCTGCTTTTTTACAGATGGGGTTTACAAGTATTTTTCATGTTGAAGAAGAACTTTGCATGTGAATTGTTATGGCGGTGACAGTTGGGCATATTTGTGTCTTCACATTCACTGTGCAGATTTTGCACACTAACTGTTAAAGAAAAGAAATCTGGAGAGGAATAGGGTGGCTATTGGGGAGGAGGAGGCCACAGTACAGGGTGGGCCATTTATATGGATACACATTAATATGGCCATTTATATAGATACACCGTTTTATGTAAATGGTGAAGTTAACAAACAACCACCGCTATTGGTCTGACACTAACCCACATTGGAAAGATCCCTCCAAGACTGTTGGAACAAAAAACTTGATAGTATGTTGTGGTTTATGGGGTGTATCCATAGATACGGTGTATCCATATAAATGGCCCACCCTGTAGTATCCTTTAGTTTTGCAATGTGTAATATTTTATTTCATCCATTGTATGTGTAAATGCATGTATGTTGTTTTCTCTTTTTCTGTTTTGTCTCACTTCTGTTTTCTTACAGATGGCGGTCGACAAGAAATTTTCATGTTGAAGAAGAGTTTGGCATCGGGTTTGTTATAACATGTATTTGTTCTTTCTCCTTGCAACTTTATTACTCTTTTTGTCTGACATTTTTTTCTCTTTTCCAGTATAATATGTATGCATGTGTGAGCAATCTTTTTTTACAGATCACTTTGTGTGCATTTTACGTGTAGTATTTTATATCTGTTATTGTATGTGTTAATGCATGTAAGTTGGTATTTTTTTGTCTGTCTTCTGTTTTTTTACAGATGGGGTTTACAAGTATTTTTCATGTTGAGGAAGAATTTTGCATGTGAATTGTTATGGCGGTGACAGTTGGGCATATTTGTGTCTTCACATTCACTGTGCAGATTTTGCACACTAACTGTTAAAGAAAAGAAATCTGGAGAGGAATAGGGTGGCTATTGGGGAGGAGGAGGCCACAGTACAGGGTGGGCCATTTATATGGATACACTTTAATATGGCCATTTATATAGATACACCGTTTTATGTGAATGGTGAAGTTAACAAACAACCACCGCTATTGGTCTGACACTAACCCACATTGGAAAGATCCCTCCAAGACTGTTGGAACAAAAAACTTGATAGCATGGTGTGGTTTATGGGGTGTATCCATAGATACAGTGTATCCATATAAATTGCCCACCCTGTAGTATCCTTTAGTTTTGCAATGTGTAATATTTTATTTCTTCCATTGTATGTGTAAATGCATGTATGTTGTTTTCTCTTTTTCTGTTTTGTCTCACTTCTGTTTTCTTACAGATGGCGGTCGACAAGAAATTTTCATGTTGAAGAAGAGTTTGGCATCGGGTTTGTTATAACATGTATTTGTTCTTTGTCCTTGCAACTTTATTACTCGTTTTGTCTGACTTTTTTTCTCTTTTCCAGTATAATATGTATGCATGTATAAACAATCTTTTTTTACAGATCACTTTGTGTGCATTTTACGTGTAGTATTTTATATCTGTTATTGTATGTGTTAAACTGTTAATGCATGTAAGTTGGTATTTTTTTGTCTGTCTTCTGTTTTTTTACAGATGGGGTTTACAAGTATTTTTCATGTTGAGGAAGAATTTTGCATGTGAATTGTTATGGCGGTGACAGTTGGGCATATTTGTGTCTTCACATTTACTGTGCAGATTTTGCACACTAACTGTTAAAGAAAAGAAATCTGGAGAGGAATAGGGTGGCTATTGGGGAGGAGGAGGCCACAGTACAGGGTGGGCCATTTATATGGATACACATTAATATGGCCATTTATATAGATACACCGTTTTATGTGAATGGTGAAGTTAACAAACAACCACCGCTATTGGTCTGACACTAACCCACATTGGAAAGATCCCTCCAAGACTGTTGGAACAAAAAACTTGATAGTATGTTGTGGTTTATTAGGGTGTATCCATAGATACGGTGTATCCATATAAATGGCCCACCCTGTAGTATCCTTTAGTTTTGCAATGTGTAATATTTTATTTCATCCATTGTATGTGTAAATGCATGTATGTTGTTTTCTCTTTTTCTGTTTTGTCTCTCTTCTGTTTTTTTACAGATGACGGTCGACAAGAAATTTTCATGTTGAAGAAGAGTTTGGCATCGGGTTTGTTATAACATGTATTTGTTCTTTCTCCTTGCAACTTTATTACTCTTTTTGTCTGACATTTTTTTCTCTTTTCCAGTATAATATGTATGCATGTGTGAGCAATCTTTTTTTACAGATCACTTTGTGTGCATTTTACGTGTAGTATTTTATATCTGTTATTGTATGTGTTAATGCATGTAAGTTGGTATTTTTTTGTCTGTCTTCTGCTTTTTTACAGATGGGGTTTACAAGTATTTTTCATGTTGAAGAAGAACTTTGCATGTGAATTGTTATGGCGGTGACAGTTGGGCATATTTGTGTCTTCACATTCACTGTGCAGATTTTGCACACTAACTGTTAAAGAAAAGAAATCTGGAGAGGAATAGGGTGGCTATTGGGGAGGAGGAGGCCACAGTACAGGGTGGGCCATTTATATGGATACACATTAATATGGCCATTTATATAGATACACCGTTTTATGTGAATGGTGAAGTTAACAAACAACCACCGCTATTGGTCTGACACTAACCCACATTGGAAAGATCCCTCCAAGACTGTTGGAACAAAAAACTTGATAGTATGTTGTGGTTTATGGGGTGTATCCATAGATACGGTGTATCCATATAAATGGCCCACCCTGTAGTAATCTTTCGTTTTGCAATGTGTAATATTTTATTTCATCCATTGTATGTGTAAATGCATGTATGTTGTTTTCTCTTTTTCTGTTTTGTCTCTCTTCTGTTTTTTTACAGATGGCGGTCGACAAGAAATTTTCATGTTGAAGAAGAGTTTGGCATCGGGTTTGTTATAACATGTATTTGTTCTTTCTCCTTGCAACTTTATTACTCGTTTTGTCTGACTTTTTTTTTCTTTTCCAGTATAATATGTATGCATGTATAAACAATCTTTTTTTACAGATCACTTTGTGTGCATTTTACGTGTAGTATTTTATAACTGTTATTGTATGTGTTAATGCATGTAAGTTGGTATTTTTTTGTCTGTCTTCTGCTTTTTTACAGATGGGGTTTACAAGTATTTTTCATGTTGAAGAAGAACTTTGCATGTGAATTGTTATGGCGGTGACAGTTGGGCATATTTGTGTCTTCACATTCACTGTGCAGATTTTGCACACTAACTGTTAAAGAAAAGAAATCTGGAGAGGAATAGGGTGGCTATTGGGGAGGAGGAGGCCACAGTACAGGGTGGGCCATTTATATGGATACACATTAATATGGCCATTTATATAGATACACCGTTTTATGTGAATGGTGAAGTTAACAAACAACCACCGCTATTGGTCTGACACTAACCCACATTGGAAAGATCCCTCCAAGACTGTTGGAACAAAAAACTTGATAGTATGTTGTGGTTTATGGGGTGTATCCATAGATACGGTGTATCCATATAAATGGCCCACCCTGTAGTATCCTTTAGTTTTGCAATGTGTAATATTTTATTTCATCCATTGTATGTGTAAATGCATGTATGTTGTTTTCTCTTTTTCTGTTTTGTCTCTCTTCTGTTTTTTTACAGATGACGGTCGACAAGAAATTTTCATGTTGAAGAAGAGTTTGGCATCGGGTTTGTTATAACATGTATTTGTTCTTTCTCCTTGCAACTTTATTACTCTTTTTGTCTGACATTTTTTTCTCTTTTCCAGTATAATATGTATGCATGTGTGAGCAATCTTTTTTTACAGATCACTTTGTGTGCATTTTACGTGTAGTATTTTATATCTGTTATTGTATGTGTTAATGCATGTAAGTTGGTATTTTTTTGTCTGTCTTCTGTTTTTTTACAGATGGGGTTTACAAGTATTTTTCATGTTGAGGAAGAATTTTGCATGTGAATTGTTATGGCGGTGACAGTTGGGCATATTTGTGTCTTCACATTCACTGTGCAGATTTTGCACACTAACTGTTAAAGAAAAGAAATCTGGAGAGGAATAGGGTGGCTATTGGGGAGGAGGAGGCCACAGTACAGGGTGGGCCATTTATATGGATACACTTTAATATGGCCATTTATATAGATACACCGTTTTATGTGAATGGTGAAGTTAACAAACAACCACCGCTATTGGTCTGACACTAACCCACATTGGAAAGATCCCTCCAAGACTGTTGGAACAAAAAACTTGATAGCATGGTGTGGTTTATGGGGTGTATCCATAGATACAGTGTATCCATATAAATTGCCCACCCTGTAGTATCCTTTAGTTTTGCAATGTGTAATATTTTATTTCTTCCATTGTATGTGTAAATGCATGTATGTTGTTTTCTCTTTTTCTGTTTTGTCTCACTTCTGTTTTCTTACAGATGGCGGTCGACAAGAAATTTTCATGTTGAAGAAGAGTTTGGCATCGGGTTTGTTATAACATGTATTTGTTCTTTGTCCTTGCAACTTTATTACTCGTTTTGTCTGACTTTTTTTCTCTTTTCCAGTATAATATGTATGCATGTATAAACAATCTTTTTTTACAGATCACTTTGTGTGCATTTTACGTGTAGTATTTTATATCTGTTATTGTATGTGTTAAACTGTTAATGCATGTAAGTTGGTATTTTTTTGTCTGTCTTCTGTTTTTTTACAGATGGGGTTTACAAGTATTTTTCATGTTGAGGAAGAATTTTGCATGTGAATTGTTATGGCGGTGACAGTTGGGCATATTTGTGTCTTCACATTTACTGTGCAGATTTTGCACACTAACTGTTAAAGAAGAGAAATCTGGAGAGGAATAGGGTGGCTATTGGGGAGGAGGAGGCCACAGTACAGGGTGGGCCATTTATATGGATACACTTTAATATGGCCATTTATATAGATACACCGTTTTATGTGAATGGTGAAGTTAACAAACAACCACCGCTATTGGTCTGACACTAACCCACATTGGAAAGATCCCTCCAAGACTGTTGGAACAAAAAACTTGATAGTATGTTGTGGTTTATGGGGTGTATCCATAGATACGGTGTATCTGTATAAATGGCCCACCCTGTAGTATCCTTTCGTTTTGCAATGTGTAATATTTTATTTCATCCATTGTATGTGTAAATGCATGTATGTTGTTTTCTCTTTTTCTGTTTTGTCTCTCTTCTCTTTTTTTACAGATGGCGGTCGACAAGAAATTTTCATGTTGAAGAAGAGTTTGGCATCGGGTTTGTTATAACATGTATTTGTTCTTTCTCCTTGCAACTTTATTACTCGTTTTGTCTGACATTTTTTTCTCTTTTCCAGTATAATATGTATGCATGTGTGAGCAATCTTTTTTTACAGATCACTTTGTGTGCATTTTACGTGTAGTATTTTATATCTGTTATTGTATGTGTTAATGCATGTAAGTTGGTATTTTTTTGTCTGTCTTCTGTTTTTTTACAGATGGGGTTTACAAGTATTTTTCATGTTGAGGAAGAATTTTGCATGTGAATTGTTATGGCGGTGACAGTTGGGCATATTTGTGTCTTCACATTCACTGTGCAGATTTTGCACACTAACTGTTAAAGAAAAGAAATCTGGAGAGGAATAGGGTGGCTATTGGGGAGGAGGAGGCCACAGTACAGGGTGGGCCATTTATATGGATACACTTTAATATGGCCATTTATATAGATACACCGTTTTATGTGAATGGTGAAGTTAACAAACAACCACCGCTATTGGTCTGACACTAACCCACATTGGAAAGATCCCTCCAAGACTGTTGGAACAAAAAACTTGATAGCATGGTGTGGTTTATGGGGTGTATCCATAGATACAGTGTATCCATATAAATTGCCCACCCTGTAGTATCCTTTAGTTTTGCAATGTGTAATATTTTATTTCTTCCATTGTATGTGTAAATGCATGTATGTTGTTTTCTCTTTTTCTGTTTTGTCTCTCTTCTGTTTTTTTACAGATGACGGTCGACAAGAAATTTTCATGTTGAAGAAGAGTTTGGCATCGGGTTTGTTATAACATGTATTTGTTCTTTCTCCTTGCAACTTTATTACTCGTTTTGTCTGACATTTTTTTCTCTTTTCCAGTATAATATGTATGCATGTGTGAGCAATCTTTTTTTACAGATCACTTTGTGTGCATTTTACGTGTAGTATTTTATATCTGTTATTGTATGTGTTAATGCATGTAAGTTGGTATTTTTTTGTCTGTCTTCTGTTTTTTTACAGATGGGGTTTACAAGTATTTTTCATGTTGAGGAAGAATTTTGCATGTGAATTGTTATGGCGGTGACAGTTGGGCATATTTGTGTCTTCACATTCACTGTGCAGATTTTGCACACTAACTGTTAAAGAAAAGAAATCTGGAGAGGAATAGGGTGGCTATTGGGGAGGAGGAGGCCACAGTACAGGGTGGGCCATTTATATGGATACACTTTAATATGGCCATTTATATAGATACACCGTTTTATGTGAATGGTGAAGTTAACAAACAACCACCGCTATTGGTCTGACACTAACCCACATTGGAAAGATCCCTCCAAGACTGTTGGAACAAAAAACTTGATAGCATGGTGTGGTTTATGGGGTGTATCCATAGATACAGTGTATCCATATAAATTGCCCACCCTGTAGTATCCTTTAGTTTTGCAATGTGTAATATTTTATTTCTTCCATTGTATGTGTAAATGCATGTATGTTGTTTTCTCTTTTTCTGTTTTGTCTCACTTCTGTTTTCTTACAGATGGTGGTCGACAAGAAATTTTCATGTTGAAGAAGAGTTTGGCATCGGGTTTGTTATAACATGTATTTGTTCTTTGTCCTTGCAACTTTATTACTCGTTTTGTCTGACTTTTTTTCTCTTTTCCAGTATAATATGTATGCATGTATAAACAATCTTTTTTTACAGATCACTTTGTGTGCATTTTACGTGTAGTATTTTATATCTGTTATTGTATGTGTTAAACTGTTAATGCATGTAAGTTGGTATTTTTTTGTCTGTCTTCTGTTTTTTTACAGATGGGGTTTACAAGTATTTTTCATGTTGAGGAAGAATTTTGCATGTGAATTGTTATGGCGGTGACAGTTGGGCATATTTGTGTCTTCACATTTACTGTGCAGATTTTGCACATTAACTGTTAAAGAAGAGAAATCTGGAGAGGAATAGGGTGGCTATTGGGGAGGAGGAGGCCCCAGTACAGGGTGGGCCATTTATATGGATACACTTTAATATGGCCATTTATATAGATACACCGTTTTATGTGAATGGTGAAGTTAACAAACAACCACCGCTATTGGTCTGACACTAACCCACATTGGAAAGATCCCTCCAAGACTGTTGGAACAAAAAACTTGATAGTATGTTGTGGTTTATGGGGTGTATCCATAGATACGGTGTATCTGTATAAATGGCCCACCCTGTAGTATCCTTTCGTTTTGCAATGTGTAATATTTTATTTCATCCATTGTATGTGTAAATGCATGTATGTTGTTTTCTCTTTTTCTGTTTTGTCTCTCTTCTCTTTTTTTACAGATGGCGGTCGACAAGAAATTTTCATGTTGAAGAAGAGTTTGGCATCGGGTTTGTTATAACATGTATTTGTTCTTTCTCCTTGCAACTTTATTACTCGTTTTGTCTGACATTTTTTTCTCTTTTCCAGTATAATATGTATGCATGTGTGAGCAATCTTTTTTTACAGATCACTTTGTGTGCATTTTACGTGTAGTATTTTATATCTGTTATTGTATGTGTTAATGCATGTAAGTTGGTATTTTTTTGTCTGTCTTCTGTTTTTTTACAGATGGGGTTTACAAGTATTTTTCATGTTGAGGAAGAATTTTGCATGTGAATTGTTATGGCGGTGACAGTTGGGCATATTTGTGTCTTCACATTCACTGTGCAGATTTTGCACACTAACTGTTAAAGAAAAGAAATCTGGAGAGGAATAGGGTGGCTATTGGGGAGGAGGAGGCCACAGTACAGGGTGGGCCATTTATATGGATACACTTTAATATGGCCATTTATATAGATACACCGTTTTATGTGAATGGTGAAGTTAACAAACAACCACCGCTATTGGTCTGACACTAACCCACATTGGAAAGATCCCTCCAAGACTGTTGGAACAAAAAACTTGATAGCATGGTGTGGTTTATGGGGTGTATCCATAGATACAGTGTATCCATATAAATTGCCCACCCTGTAGTATCCTTTAGTTTTGCAATGTGTAATATTTTATTTCTTCCATTGTATGTGTAAATGCATGTATGTTGTTTTCTCTTTTTCTGTTTTGTCTCACTTCTGTTTTCTTACAGATGGCGGTCGACAAGAAATTTTCATGTTGAAGAAGAGTTTGGCATCGGGTTTGTTATAACATGTATTTGTTCTTTGTCCTTGCAACTTTATTACTCGTTTTGTCTGACTTTTTTTCTCTTTTCCAGTATAATATGTATGCATGTATAAACAATCTTTTTTTACAGATCACTTTGTGTGCATTTTACGTGTAGTATTTTATATCTGTTATTGTATGTGTTAAACTGTTAATGCATGTAAGTTGGTATTTTTTTGTCTGTCTTCTGTTTTTTTACAGATGGGGTTTACAAGTATTTTTCATGTTGAGGAAGAATTTTGCATGTGAATTGTTATGGCGGTGACAGTTGGGCATATTTGTGTCTTCTCATTTACTGTGCAGATTTTGCACATTAACTGTTAAAGAAGAGAAATCTGGAGAGGAATAGGGTGGCTATTGGGGAGGAGGAGGCCACAGTACAGGGTGGGCCATTTATATGGATACACTTTAATATGGCCATTTATATAGATACACCATTTTATGTGAATGGTGAAGTTAACAAACAACCACCGCTATTGGTCTGACACTAACCCACATTGGAAAGATCCCTCCAAGACTGTTGGAACAAAAAACTTGATAGTATGTTGTGGTTTATGGGGTGTATCCATAGATACGGTGTATCCGTATAAATGGCCCACCCTGTAGTATCCTTTCGTTTTGCAATGTGTAATATTTTATTTCATCCATTGTATGTGTAAATGCATGTATGTTGTTTTATCTTTTTCTGTTTTGTCCCTCTTCTGTTTTTTTACAGATGGCGGTCGACAAGAAATTTTCATGTTGAAGAAGAGTTTGGCATCGGGTTTGTTATAACATGTATTTGTTCTTTCTCCTTGCAACTTTATTACTCGTTTTGTCTGACTTTTTTTTTCTTTTCCAGTATAATATGTATGCATGTATAAACAATCTTTTTTTACAGATCACTTTGTGTGCATTTTACGTGTAGTATTTTATATCTGTTATTGTATGTGTTAATGCATGTAAGTTGGTATTTTTTTGTCTGTCTTCTGCTTTTTTACAGATGGGGTTTACAAGTATTTTTCATGTTGAAGAAGAACTTTGCATGTGAATTGTTATGGCGGTGACAGTTGGGCATATTTGTCTCTTCACATTCACTGTGCAGATTTTGCACACTAACTGTTAAAGAAAAGAAATCTGGAGAGGAATAGGGTGGCTATTGGGGAGGAGGAGGCCACAGTACAGGGTGGGCCATTTATATGGATACACATTAATATGGCCATTTATATAGATACACCGTTTTATGTGAATGGTGAAGTTAACAAACAACCACCGCTATTGGTCTGACACTAACCCACATTGGAAAGATCCCTCCAAGACTGTTGGAACAAAAAACTTGATAGTATGTTGTGGTTTATGGGGTGTATCCATAGATACGGTGTATCCATATAAATGGCCCACCCTGTAGTATCCTTTAGTTTTGCAATGTGTAATATTTTATTTCATCCATTGTATGTGTAAATGCATGTATGTTGTTTTCTCTTTTTCTGTTTTGTCTCTCTTCTGTTTTTTTACAGATGGCGGTCGACAAGAAATTTTCATGTTGAAGAAGAGTTTGGCATCGGGTTTGTTATAACATGTATTTGTTCTTTCTCCTTGCAACTTTATTACTCGTTTTGTCTGACTTTTTTTTTCTTTTCCAGTAAAATATGTATGCATGTATAAACAATCTTTTTTTACAGATCACTTTGTGTGCATTTTACGTGTAGTATTTTATATCTGTTATTGTATGTGTTAATGCATGTAAGTTGGTATTTTTTTGTCTGTCTTCTGATTTTTTACAGATGGGGTTTACAAGTATTTTTCATGTTGAAGAAGAACTTTGCATGTGAATTGTTATGGCGGTGACAGTTGGGCATATTTGTGTCTTCACATTCACTGTGCAGATTTTGCACACTAACTGTTAAAGAAAAGAAATCTGGAGAGGAATAGGGTGGCTATTGGGGAGGAGGAGGCCACAGTACAGGGTGGGCCATTTATATGGATACACATTAATATGGCCATTTATATAGATACACCGTTTTATGTGAATGGTGAAGTTAACAAACAACCACCGCTATTGGTCTGACACTAACCCACATTGGAAAGATCCCTCCAAGACTGTTGGAACAAAAAACTTGATAGTATGTTGTGGTTTATGGGGTGTATCCATAGATACGGTGTATCCATATAAATGGCCCACCCTGTAGTATCCTTTAGTTTTGCAATGTGTAATATTTTATTTCATCCATTGTATGTGTAAATGCATGTATGTTGTTTTCTCTTTTTCTGTTTTGTCTCTCTTCTGTTTTCTTACAGATGGCGGTCGACAAGAAATTTTCATGTTGAAGAAGAGTTTGGCATCGGGTTTGTTATAACATGTATTTGTTCTTTCTCCTTGCAACTTTATTACTCTTTTTGTCTGACATTTTTTTCTCTTTTCCAGTATAATATGTATGCATGTGTGAGCAATCTTTTTTTACAGATCACTTTGTGTGCATTTTACGTGTAGTATTTTATATCTGTTATTGTATGTGTTAATGCATGTAAGTTGGTATTTTTTTGTCTGTCTTCTGTTTTTTTACAGATGGGGTTTACAAGTATTTTTCATGTTGAGGAAGAATTTTGCATGTGAATTGTTATGGCGGTGACAGTTGGGCATATTTGTGTCTTCACATTCACTGTGCAGATTTTGCACACTAACTGTTAAAGAAAAGAAATCTGGAGAGGAATAGGGTGGCTATTGGGGAGGAGGAGGCCACAGTACAGGGTGGGCCATTTATATGGATACACTTTAATATGGCCATTTATATAGATACACCGTTTTATGTGAATGGTGAAGTTAACAAACAACCACCGCTATTGGTCTGACACTAACCCACATTGGAAAGATCCCTCCAAGACTGTTGGAACAAAAAAATTGATGGTGTTGTGTGGTTTATGGGGTGTATCCATAGATACGGTGTATCCATATAAATGGCCCACCCTGTAGTATCCTTTAGTTTTGCAATGTGTAATATTTTATTTCATCCATTGTATGTGTAAATGCATGTATGTTGTTTTCTCTTTTTCTGTTTTGTCTCTCTTCTGTTTTTTTACAGATGGCGGTCGACAAGAAATTTTCATGTTGAAGAAGAGTTTGGCATCGGGTTTGTTATAACATGTATTTGTTCTTTGTCCTTGCAACTTTATTACTCGTTTTGTCTGACTTTTTTTCTCTTTTCCAGTATAATATGTATGCATGTATAAACAATCTTTTTTTACAGATCACTTTGTGTGCATTTTACGTGTAGTATTTTATATCTGTTATTGTATGTGTTAATGCATGTAAGTTGGTATTTTTTTGTCTGTCTTCTGTTTTTTTACAGATGGGGTTTACAAGTATTTTTCATGTTGAGGAAGAATTTTGCATGTGAATTGTTATGGCGGTGACAGTTGGGCATATTTGTGTCTTCACATTCACTGTGCAGATTTTGCACACTAACTGTTAAAGAAAAGAAATCTGGAGAGGAATAGGGTGGCTATTGGGGAGGAGGAGGCCACAGTACAGGGTGGGCCATTTATATGGATACACTTTAATATGGCCATTTATATAGATACACCGTTTTATGTGAATGGTGAAGTTAACAAACAACCACCGCTATTGGTCTGACACTAACCCACATTGGAAAGATCCCTCCAAGACTGTTGGAACAAAAAACTTGATAGTATGTTGTGGTTTATGGGGTGTATCCATAGATACGGTGTATCCGTATAAATGGCCCACCCTGTAGTATCCTTTCGTTTTGCAATGTGTAATATTTTATTTCATCCATTGTATGTGTAAATGCATGTATGTTGTTTTATCTTTTTCTGTTTTGTCCCTCTTCTGTTTTTTTACAGATGGCGGTCGACAAGAAATTTTCATGTTGAAGAAGAGTTTGGCATCGGGTTTGTTATAACATGTATTTGTTCTTTCTCCTTGCAACTTTATTACTCGTTTTGTCTGACTTTTTTTTTCTTTTCCAGTATAATATGTATGCATGTATAAACAATCTTTTTTTACAGATCACTTTGTGTGCATTTTACGTGTAGTATTTTATATCTGTTATTGTATGTGTTAATGCATGTAAGTTGGTATTTTTTTGTCTGTCTTCTGCTTTTTTACAGATGGGGTTTACAAGTATTTTTCATGTTGAAGAAGAACTTTGCATGTGAATTGTTATGGCGGTGACAGTTGGGCATATTTGTCTCTTCACATTCACTGTGCAGATTTTGCACACTAACTGTTAAAGAAAAGAAATCTGGAGAGGAATAGGGTGGCTATTGGGGAGGAGGAGGCCACAGTACAGGGTGGGCCATTTATATGGATACACATTAATATGGCCATTTATATAGATACACCGTTTTATGTGAATGGTGAAGTTAACAAACAACCACCGCTATTGGTCTGACACTAACCCACATTGGAAAGATCCCTCCAAGACTGTTGGAACAAAAAACTTGATAGTATGTTGTGGTTTATGGGGTGTATCCATAGATACGGTGTATCCATATAAATGGCCCACCCTGTAGTATCCTTTAGTTTTGCAATGTGTAATATTTTATTTCATCCATTGTATGTGTAAATGCATGTATGTTGTTTTCTCTTTTTCTGTTTTGTCTCTCTTCTGTTTTCTTACAGATGGCGGTCGACAAGAAATTTTCATGTTGAAGAAGAGTTTGGCATCGGGTTTGTTATAACATGTATTTGTTCTTTCTCCTTGCAACTTTATTACTCGTTTTGTCTGACATTTTTTTCTCTTTTCCAGTATAATATGTATGCATGTGTGAGCAATCTTTTTTTACAGATCACTTTGTGTGCATTTTACGTGTAGTATTTTATATCTGTTATTGTATGTGTTAATGCATGTAAGTTGGTATTTTTTTGTCTGTCTTCTGTTTTTTTACAGATGGGGTTTACAAGTATTTTTCATGTTGAGGAAGAATTTTGCATGTGAATTGTTATGGCGGTGACAGTTGGGCATATTTGTGTCTTCACATTCACTGTGCAGATTTTGCACACTACCTGTTAAAGAAAAGAAATCTGGAGAGGAATAGGGTGGCTATTGGGGAGGAGGAGGCCACAGTACAGGGTGGGCCATTTATATGGATACACTTTAATATGGCCATTTATATAGATACACCGTTTTATGTGAATGGTGAAGTTAACAAACAACCACCGCTATTGGTCTGACACTAACCCACATTGGAAAGATCCCTCCAAGACTGTTGGAACAAAAAACGTGATAGTATGTTGTGGTTTATGGGGTGTATCCATAGATACGGTGTATCCGTATAAATGGCCCACCCTGTAGTATCCTTTAGTTTTGCAATGTGTAATATTTTATTTCATCCATTGTATGTGTAAATGCATGTATGTTGTTTTCTCTTTTTCTGTTTTGTCTCTCTTCTGTTTTTTTACAGATGGCGGTCGACAAGAAATTTTCATGTTGAAGAAGAGTTTGGCATCGGGTTTGTTATAACATGTATTTGTTCTTTCTCCTTGCAACTTTATTACTCGTTTTGTCTGACTTTTTTTTTCTTTTCCAGTAAAATATGTATGCATGTATAAACAATCTTTTTTTACAGATCACTTTGTGTGCATTTTACGTGTAGTATTTTATATCTGTTATTGTATGTGTTAATGCATGTAAGTTGGTATTTTTTTGTCTGTCTTCTGATTTTTTACAGATGGGGTTTACAAGTATTTTTCATGTTGAAGAAGAACTTTGCATGTGAATTGTTATGGCGGTGACAGTTGGGCATATTTGTGTCTTCACATTCACTGTGCAGATTTTGCACACTAACTGTTAAAGAAAAGAAATCTGGAGAGGAATAGGGTGGCTATTGGGGAGGAGGAGGCCACAGTACAGGGTGGGCCATTTATATGGATACACATTAATATGGCCATTTATATAGATACACCGTTTTATGTGAATGGTGAAGTTAACAAACAACCACCGCTATTGGTCTGACACTAACCCACATTGGAAAGATCCCTCCAAGACTGTTGGAACAAAAAACTTGATAGTATGTTGTGGTTTATGGGGTGTATCCATAGATACGGTGTATCCATATAAATGGCCCACCCTGTAGTATCCTTTAGTTTTGCAATGTGTAATATTTTATTTCATCCATTGTATGTGTAAATGCATGTATGTTGTTTTCTCTTTTTCTGTTTTGTCTCTCTTCTGTTTTCTTACAGATGGCGGTCGACAAGAAATTTTCATGTTGAAGAAGAGTTTGGCATCGGGTTTGTTATAACATGTATTTGTTCTTTCTCCTTGCAACTTTATTACTCTTTTTGTCTGACATTTTTTTCTCTTTTCCAGTATAATATGTATGCATGTGTGAGCAATCTTTTTTTACAGATCACTTTGTGTGCATTTTACGTGTAGTATTTTATATCTGTTATTGTATGTGTTAATGCATGTAAGTTGGTATTTTTTTGTCTGTCTTCTGTTTTTTTACAGATGGGGTTTACAAGTATTTTTCATGTTGAGGAAGAATTTTGCATGTGAATTGTTATGGCGGTGACAGTTGGGCATATTTGTGTCTTCACATTCACTGTGCAGATTTTGCACACTAACTGTTAAAGAAAAGAAATCTGGAGAGGAATAGGGTGGCTATTGGGGAGGAGGAGGCCACAGTACAGGGTGGGCCATTTATATGGATACACTTTAATATGGCCATTTATATAGATACACCGTTTTATGTGAATGGTGAAGTTAACAAACAACCACCGCTATTGGTCTGACACTAACCCACATTGGAAAGATCCCTCCAAGACTGTTGGAACAAAAAAATTGATGGTGTTGTGTGGTTTATGGGGTGTATCCATAGATACGGTGTATCCATATAAATGGCCCACCCTGTAGTATCCTTTAGTTTTGCAATGTGTAATATTTTATTTCATCCATTGTATGTGTAAATGCATGTATGTTGTTTTCTCTTTTTCTGTTTTGTCTCTCTTCTGTTTTTTTACAGATGGCGGTCGACAAGAAATTTTCATGTTGAAGAAGAGTTTGGCATCGGGTTTGTTATAACATGTATTTGTTCTTTGTCCTTGCAACTTTATTACTCGTTTTGTCTGACTTTTTTTCTCTTTTCCAGTATAATATGTATGCATGTATAAACAATCTTTTTTTACAGATCACTTTGTGTGCATTTTACGTGTAGTATTTTATATCTGTTATTGTATGTGTTAATGCATGTAAGTTGGTATTTTTTTGTCTGTCTTCTGTTTTTTTACAGATGGGGTTTACAAGTATTTTTCATGTTGAGGAAGAATTTTGCATGTGAATTGTTATGGCGGTGACAGTTGGGCATATTTGTGTCTTCACATTCACTGTGCAGATTTTGCACACTAACTGTTAAAGAAAAGAAATCTGGAGAGGAATAGGGTGGCTATTGGGGAGGAGGAGGCCACAGTACAGGGTGGGTCATTTATATGGATACACTTTAATATGGCCATTTATATAGATACACCATTTTATGTGAATGGTGAAGTTAACAAACAACCACCGCTATTGGTCTGACACTAACCCACATTGGAAAGATCCCTCCAAGACTGTTGGAACAAAAAACTTGATAGTATGTTGTGGTTTATGGGGTGTATCCATAGATACGGTGTATCCATATAAATGGCCCACCCTGTAGTATCCTTTCGTTTTGCAATGTGTGATATTTTATTTCATCCATTGTATGTGTAAATGCATGTATGTTGTTTTCTCTTTTTCTGTTTTGTCTCTCTTCTGTTTTTTTACAGATGGCGGTCGACAAGAAATTTTCATGTTGAAGAAGAGTTTGGCATCGGGTTTGTTATAACATGTATTTGTTCTTTCTCCTTGCAACTTTATTACTCGTTTTGTCTGACTTTTTTTCTCTTTTCCAGTAAAATATGTATGCATGTATAAACAATCTTTTTTTACAGATCACTTTGTGTGCATTTTACGTGTAGTATTTTATATCTGTTATTGTATGTGTTAATGCATGTAAGTTGGTATTTTTTTGTCTGTCTTCTGATTTTTTACAGATGGGGTTTACAAGTATTTTTCATGTTGAAGAAGAATTTTGCATGTGAATTGTTATGGCGGTGACAGTTGGGCAAATTTGTGTCTTCACATTCACTGTGCAGATTTTGCACACTAACTGTTAAAGAAAAGAAATCTGGAGAGGAATAGGGTGGCTATTGGGGAGGAGGAGGCCACAGTACAGGGTGGGCCATTTATATGGATACACTTTAATATGGCCATTTATATAGATACACCATTTTATGTGAATGGTGAAGTTAACAAACAACCACCGCTATTGGTCTGACACTAACCCACATTGGAAAGATCCCTCCAAGACTGTTGGAACAAAAAACTTGATAGTATGTTGTGGTTTATGGGGTGTATCCATAGATACGGTGTATCCATATAAATGGCCCACCCTGTAGTATCCTTTAGTTTTGCAATGTGTAATATTTTATTTCATCCATTGTATGTGTAAATGCATGTATGTTGTTTTCTCTTTTTCTGTTTTGTCTCTCTTCTGTTTTCTTACAGATGGCGGTCGACAAGAAATTTTCATGTTGAAGAAGAGTTTGGCATCGGGTTTGTTATAACATGTATTTGTTCTTTGTCCTTGCAACTTTATTACTCGTTTTGTCTGACTTTTTTTCTCTTTTCCAGTATAATATGTATGCATGTATAAACAATCTTTTTTTACAGATCACTTTGTGTGCATTTTACGTGTAGTATTTTATATCTGTTATTGTATGTGTTAATGCATGTAAGTTGGTATTTTTTTGTCTGTCTTCTGTTTTTTTACAGATGGAGTTTACAAGTATTTTTCATGTTGAGGAAGAATTTTGCATGTGAATTGTTATGGCGGTGACAGTTGGGCATATTTGTGTCTTCACATTCACTGTGCAGATTTTGCACACTAACTGTTAAAGAAAAGAAATCTGGAGAGGAATAGGGTGGCTATTGGGGAGGAGGAGGCCACAGTACAGGGTGGGCCATTTATATGGATACACTTTAATATGGCCATTTATATAGATACACCGTTTTATGTGAATGGTGAAGTTAACAAACAACCACCGCTATTGGTCTGACACTAACCCACATTGGAAAGATCCCTCCAAGACTGTTGGAACAAAAAACTTGATGGCATGGTGTGGTTTATGGGGTGTATCCATAGATTTGGTGTATCCATATAAATGGCCCACCCTGTAGTATCCTTTAGTTTTGCAATGTGTAATATTTTATTTCTTCCATTGTATGTGTAAATGCATGTATGTTGTTTTCTCTTTTTCTGTTTTGTCTCTCTTCTGTTTTCTTACAGATGGCGGTCGACAAGAAATTTTTATGTTGAAGAAGAGTTTGGCATCGGGTTTGTTATATAACATGTATTTGTTCTTTCTCCTTGCAACTTTATTACTCTTTTTGTCTGACTTTTTTTTCTCTTTTCCAGTATAATATGTATGCATGTATGAACAATCTTTTTTTACAGATCACTTTGTGTGCATTTTACGTGTAGTATTTTATATCTGTTATTGTATGTGTTAATGCATGTAAGTTGGTATTTTTTTGTCTGTCTTCTGTTTTTTTACAGATGGGGTTTACAAGTATTTTTCATGTTGAGGAAAAATTTTGCATGTGAATTGTTATGGCGGTGACAGTTGGGCATATTTGTGTCTTCACATTCAATGTGCAGATTTTGCACACTAACTGTTAAAGAAAAGAAATCTGGAGAGGAATAGGGTGGCTATTGGGGAGGAGGAGGCCACAGTACAGGGTGGGCCATTTATATGGATACACTTTAATATGGCCATTTATATAGATACACCGTTTTATGTGAATGGTGAAGTTAACAAACAACCACCTCTATTGGTCTGACACTAACCCACATTGTAAAGATCCCTCCAAGACTGTTGGAACAAAAAACTTGATAGTATGTTGTGGTTTATGGGGTGTATCCATAGATACGGTGTATCCATATAAATGGCCCACCCTGTAGTATCCTTTAGTTTTGCAATGTGTAATATTTTATTTCTTCCATTGTATGTGTAAATGCATGTATGTTGTTTTCTCTTTTTCTGTTTTGTCTCTCTTCTGTTTTCTTACAGATGGCGGTCGACAAGAAATTTTTATGTTGAAGAAGAGTTTGGCATCGGGTTTGTTATAACATGTATTTGTTCTTTCTCCTTGCAACTTTATTACTCTTTTTGTCTGACTTTTTTTTCTCTTTTCCAGTATAATATGTATGCATGTATGAACAATCTTTTTTTACAGATCACTTTGTGTGCATTTTACGTGTAGTATTTTATATCTGTTATTGTATGTGTTAATGCCTGTAAGTTGGTATTTTTGTCTGTCTTCTGCTTTTTTACAGATGGGGTTTACAAGTATTTTTCATGTTGAAGAAGAATTTTGCATGTGAATTGTTATGGCGGTGACAGTTGGGCATATTTGTGTCTTCACATTCACTGTGCAGATTTTGCACACTAACTGTTAAAGAAAAGAAATCTGGAGAGGAATAGGGTGGCTATTGGGGAGGAGGAGGCCACAGTACAGGGTGGGCCATTTATGTGGATACACTTTAATATGGCCATTTATATAGATACACCGTTTTATGTGAATGGTGAAGTTAACAAACAACCACCGCTATTGGTCTGACACTAACCCACATTGGAAAGATCCCTCCAAGACTGTTGGAACAAAAAACTTGATAGTATGTTGTGGTTTATGGGGTGTATCCATAGATACGGTGTATCCATATAAATGGCCCACCCTGTAGTATCCTTTCGTTTTGCAATGTGTAATATTTTATTTCATCCATTGTATGTGTAAATGCATGTATGTTGTTTTCTCTTTTTCTGTTTTGTCTCTCTTCTGTTTTTTTACAGATGGCGGTCGACAAGAAATTTTCATGTTGAAGAAGAGTTTGGCATCGGGTTTGTTATAACATGTATTTGTTGTTTCTCCTTGCAACTTTATTACTCGTTTTGTCTGACTTTTTTTCTCTTTTCCAGTATAATATGTATGCATATATAAACAATCTTTTTTTACAGATCACTTTGTGTGCATTTTACGTGTAGTATTTTATATCTGTTATTGTATGTGTTAATGCATGTAAGTTGGTATTTTTTTGTCTGTCTTCTGCTTTTTTACAGATGGGGTTTACAAGTATTTTTCATGTTGAAGAAGAACTTTGCATGTGAATTGTTATGGCGGTGACAGTTGGGCATATTTGTGTCTTCTTCACATTCACTGTGCAGATTTTGCACACTAACTGTTAAAGAAAAGAAATCTGGAGAGGAATAGGGTGGCTATTGGGGAGGAGGAGGCCACAGTACAGGGTGGGCCATTTATATGGATACACTTTAATATGGCCATTTATATAGATACACCGTTTTATGTGAATGGTGAAGTTAACAAACAACCACCGCTATTGGTCTGACACTAACCCACATTGGAAAGATCCCTCCAAGACTGTTGGAACAAAAAACTTGATGGCATGGTGTGGTTTATGGGGTGTATCCATAGATTTGGTGTATCCATATAAATGGCCCACCCTGTAGTATCCTTTAGTTTTGCAATGTGTAATATTTTATTTCTTCCATTGTATGTGTAAATGCATGTATGTTGTTTTCTCTTTTTCTGTTTTGTCTCTCTTCTGTTTTCTTACAGATGGCGGTCGACAAGAAATTTTTATGTTGAAGAAGAGTTTGGCATCGGGTTTGTTATATAACATGTATTTGTTCTTTCTCCTTGCAACTTTATTACTCTTTTTGTCTGACTTTTTTTTCTCTTTTCCAGTATAATATGTATGCATGTATGAACAATCTTTTTTTACAGATCACTTTGTGTGCATTTTACGTGTAGTATTTTATATCTGTTATTGTATGTGTTAATGCATGTAAGTTGGTATTTTTTTGTCTGTCTTCTGTTTTTTTACAGATGGGGTTTACAAGTATTTTTCATGTTGAGGAAAAATTTTGCATGTGAATTGTTATAGCGGTGACAGTTGGGCATATTTGTGTCTTCACATTCAATGTGCAGATTTTGCACACTAACTGTTAAAGAAAAGAAATCTGGAGAGGAATAGGGTGGCTATTGGGGAGGAGGAGGCAACAGTACAGGGTGGGCCATTTATATGGATACACTTTAATATGGCCATTTATATAGATACACCGTTTTATGTGAATGGTGAAGTTAACAAACAACCACCTCTATTGGTCTGACACTAACCCACATTGTAAAGATCCCTCCAAGACTGTTGGAACAAAAAACTTGATAGTATGTTGTGGTTTATGGGGTGTATCCATAGATACGGTGTATCCATATAAATGGCCCACCCTGTAGTATCCTTTAGTTTTGCAATGTGTAATATTTTATTTCTTCCATTGTATGTGTAAATGCATGTATGTTGTTTTCTCTTTTTCTGTTTTGTCTCTCTTCTGTTTTCTTACAGATGGCGGTCGACAAGAAATTTTTATGTTGAAGAAGAGTTTGGCATCGGGTTTGTTATAACATGTATTTGTTCTTTCTCCTTGCAACTTTATTACTCTTTTTGTCTGACTTTTTTTTCTCTTTTCCAGTATAATATGTATGCATGTATGAACAATCTTTTTTTACAGATCACTTTGTGTGCATTTTACGTGTAGTATTTTATATCTGTTATTGTATGTGTTAATGCCTGTAAGTTGGTATTTTTTGTCTGTCTTCTGCTTTTTTACAGATGGGGTTTACAAGTATTTTTCATGTTGAAGAAGAATTTTGCATGTGAATTGTTATGGCGGTGACAGTTGGGCATATTTGTGTCTTCACATTCACTGTGCAGATTTTGCACACTAACTGTTAAAGAAAAGAAATCTGGAGAGGAATAGGGTTGCTATTGGGGAGGAGGAGGCCACAGTACAGGGTGGGCCATTTATGTGGATACACTTTAATATGGCCATTTATATAGATACACCGTTTTATGTGAATGGTGAAGTTAACAAACAACCACCGCTATTGGTCTGACACTAACCCACATTGGAAAGATCCCTCCAAGACTGTTGGAACAAAAAACTTGATAGTATGTTGTGGTTTATGGGGTGTATCCATAGATACGGTGTATCCATATAAATGGCCCACCCTGTAGTATCCTTTCGTTTTGCAATGTGTAATATTTTATTTCATCCATTGTATGTGTAAATGCATGTATGTTGTTTTCTCTTTTTCTGTTTTGTCTCTCTTCTGTTTTTTTACAGATGGCGGTCGACAAGAAATTTTCATGTTGAAGAAGAGTTTGGCATCGGGTTTGTTATAACATGTATTTGTTCTTTCTCCTTGCAACTTTATTACTCGTTTTGTCTGACTTTTTTTTCTCTTTTCCAGTATAATATGTATGCATATATAAACAATCTTTTTTTACAGATCACTTTGTGTGCATTTTACGTGTAGTATTTTATATCTGTTATTGTATGTGTTAATGCATGTAAGTTGGTATTTTTTTGTCTGTCTTCTGCTTTTTTACAGATGGGGTTTACAAGTATTTTTCATGTTGAAGAAGAACTTTGCATGTGAATTGTTATGGCGGTGACAGTTGGGCATATTTGTGTCTTCTTCACATTCACTGTGCAGATTTTGCACACTAACTGTTAAAGAAAAGAAATCTGGAGAGGAATAGTGTGGCTATTGGGGAGGAGGAGGCCACAGTACAGGGTTGGCCATTTATATGGATACACTGTAATATGGCCATTTATATAGATACACCGTTTTATGTGAATGGTGAAGTTAACAAACAACCACCGCTATTGGTCTGACACTAACCCACATTGGAAAGATCCCTCCAAGACTGTTGGAACAAAAAACTTGATAGTATGTTGTGGTTTATGGGGTGTATCTATAATAGATACGGTGTATCCATATAAATGGCCCACCCTGTAGTATCCTTTAGTTTTGCAATGTGTAATATTTTATTTCATCCATTGTATGTGTAAATGCATGTATGTTGTTTTCTCTTTTTCTGTTTTGTCTCTCTTCTGTTTTTTTACAGATGGCGGTCGACAAGAAATTTTCATGTTGAAGAAGAGTTTGGCATCGGGTTTGTTATAACATGTATTTGTTCTTTCTCCTTGCAACTTTATTACTCTTTTTGTCTGACATTTTTTTCTCTTTTCCAGTATAATATGTATGCATGTGTGAACAATCTTTTCTTACAGATCACTTTGTGTGCATTTTACGTGTAGTATTTTATATCTGTTATTGTATGTGTTAATGCATGTAAGTTGGTATTTTTTTGTCTGTCTTCTGTTTTTTTACAGATGGGGTTTACAAGTATTTTTCATGTTGAGGAAGAATTTTGCATGTGAATTGTTATGGCGGTGACAGTTGGGCATATTTGTGTCTTCACATTCACTGTGCAGATTTTGCACACTAACTGTTAAAGAAAAGAAATCTGGAGAGGAATAGGGTGGCTATTGGGGAGGAGGAGGCCACAGTACAGGGTGGGCCATTTATATGGATACACTTTAATATGGCCATTTATATAGATACACCGTTTTATGTGAATGGTGAAGTTAACAAACAACCACTGCTATTGGTCTGACACTAACCCACATTGGAAAGATCCCTCCAAGACTGTTGGAACAAAAAACTTGATAGCATGGTGTGGTTTATGGGGTGTATCCATAGATACGGTGTATCCATATAAATGGCCCACCCTGTAGTATCCTTTAGTTTTGCAATGTGTAATATTTTATTTCTTCCATTGTATGTGTAAATGCATGTATGTTGTTTTCTCTTTTTCTGTTTTGTCTCACTTCTGTTTTCTTACAGATGGCGGTCGACAAGAAATTTTCATGTTGAAGAAGAGTTTGGCATCGGGTTTGTTATATAACATGTATTTGTTCTTTCTCCTTGCAACTTTATTACTCGTTTTGTCTGACTTTTTTTTCTCTTTTCCAGTATAATATGTATGCATGTATGAACAATCTTTTTTTACAGATCACTTTGTGTGCATTTTACGTGTAGTATTTTATATCTGTTATTGTATGTGTTAATGCATGTAAGTTGGTATTTTTTTGTCTGTCTTCTGTTTTTTTACAGATGGGGTTTACAAGTATTTTTCATGTTGAGGAAGAATTTTGCATGTGAATTGTTATGGCGGTGACAGTTGGGCATATTTGTGTCTTCACATTCAATGTGCAGATTTTGCACACTAACTGTTAAAGAAAAGAAATCTGGAGAGGAATAGGGTGGCTATTGGGGAGGAGGAGGCCACAGTACAGGGTGGGCCATTTATATGGATACACTTTAATATGGCCATTTATATAGATACACCGTTTTATGTGAATGGTGAAGTTAACAAACAACCACCACTATTGGTCTGACACTAACCCACATTGGAAAGATCCCTCCAAGACTGTTGGAACAAAAAACTTGATAGTATGGTGTGGTTTATGGGGTGTATCCATAGATACGGTGTATCCATATAAATGGCCCACCCTGTAGTATTCTTTAGTTTTGCAATGTGTAATATTTTATTTCATCCATTGTATGTGTAAATGCATGTATGTTGTTTTCTCTTTTTCTGTTTTGTCTCACTTCTGTTTTCTTACAGATGGCGGTCGACAAGAAATTTTCATGTTGAAGAAGAGTTTGGCATCGGGTTTGTTATAACATGTATTTGTTCTTTGTCCTTGCAACTTTATTACTCGTTTTGTCTGAATTTTTTTCTCTTTTCCAGTATAATATGTATGCATGTATAAACAATCTTTTTTTACAGATCACTTTGTGTGCATTTTACGTGTAGTATTTTATATCTGTTATTGTATGTGTTAATGCATCAAAGTTGGTATTTTTTTGTCTGTCTTCTGTTTTTTTACAGATGGGGTTTACAAGTATTTTTCATGTTGAGGAAGAATTTTGCATGTGAATTGTTATGGCGGTGACAGTTGGGCATATTTGTGTCTTCACATTCAATGTGCAGATTTTGCACACTAACTGTTAAAGAAAAGAAATCTGGAGAGGAATAGGGTGGCTATTGGGGAGGAGGAGGCCACAGTACAGGGTGGGCCATTTATATGGATACACTTTAATATGGCCATTTATATAGATACACCGTTTTATGTGAATGGTGAAGTTAACAAACAACCACCGCTATTGGTCTGACACTAACCCACATTGGAAAGATCCCTCCAAGACTGTTGGAACAAAAAACTTGATAGTATGGTGTGGTTTATGGGGTGTATCCATAGATACGGTGTATCCATATAAATGGCCCACCCTGTAGTATCCTTTAGTTTTGCAATGTGTAATATTTTATTTCATCCATTGTATGTGTAAATGCATGTATGTTGTTTCCTCTTTTTCTGTTTTGTCTCTCTTCTGTTTTTTTTACAGATGGCAGTCGACAAGAAATTTTCATGTGGAAGAAGAGTTTGGCATCGGGTTTGTTATAACATGTATTTGTTCTTTGTCCTTGCAACTTTATTACTCGTTTTGTCTAACTTTTTTTCTGTTTTCCAGTATAATATGTATGCATGTATAAACAATCTTTTTTTACAGATCACTTTGTGTGCATTTTACGTGTAGTATTTTATATCTGTTATTGTATGTGTTAATGCATGTAAGTTGGTATTTTTTTGTCTGTCTTCTGCTTTTTTACAGATGGGGTTTACAAGTATTTTTCATGTTGAAGAAGAACTTTGCATGTGAATTGTTATGGCGGTGACAGTTGGGCATATTTGTGTCTTCACATTCACTGTGCAGATTTTGCACACTAACTGTTAAAGAAAAGAAATCTGGAGAGGAATAGGGTGGCTATTGGGGAGGAGGAGGCCACAGTACAGGGTGGGCCATTTATATGGATACACTTTAATATGGCCATTTATATAGATACACCGTTTTATGTGAATGGTGAAGTTAACAAACAACCACCGCTATTGGTCTGACACTAACCCACATTGGAACGATCCCTCCAAGACTGTTGGAACAAAAAACTTGATAGCATGGTGTGGTTTATGGGGTGTATCCATAGATACGGTGTATCCATATAAATGGCCCACCCTGTAGTATCCTTTAGTTTTGCAATGTGTAATATTTTATTTCTTCCATTGTATGTGTAAATGCATGTATGTTGTTTTCTCTTTTTCTGTTTTGTCTCACTTCTGTTTTCTTACAGATGGCGGTCGACAAGAAATTTTCATGTTGAAGAAGAGTTTGGCATCGGGTTTGTTATAACATGTATTTGTTCTTTGTCCTTGCAACTTTATTACTCGTTTTGTCTGACTTTTTTTCTCTTTTCCAGTATAATATGTATGCATGTATAAACAATTTTCTTTTTTTACAGATCACTTTGTGTGCATTTTACGTGTAGTATTTTATATCTGTTATTGTATGTGTTAATGCATGTAAGTTGGTATTTTTTTGTCTGTCTTCTGTTTTTTTACAGATGGGGTTTACAAGTATTTTTCATGTTGAGGAAGAATTTTGCATGTGAATTGTTATGGCGGTGACAGTTGGGCATATTTGTGTCTTCACATTCACTGTGCAGATTTTGCACACTAACTGTTAAAGAAAAGAAATCTGGAGAGGAATAGGGTGGCTATTGGGGAGGAGGAGGCCACAGTACAGGGTGGGCCATTTATATGGATACACTTTAATATGGCCATTTATATAGATACACCGTTTTATGTGAATGGTGAAGTTAACAAACAACCACCGCTATTGGTCTGACACTAACCCACATTGGAACGATCCCTCCAAGACTGTTGGAACAAAAAACTTGATAGCATGGTGTGGTTTATGGGGTGTATCCATAGATACGGTGTATCCATATAAATGGCCCACCCTGTAGTATCCTTTAGTTTTGCAATGTGTAATATTTTATTTCTTCCATTGTATGTGTAAATGCATGTATGTTGTTTTCTCTTTTTCTGTTTTGTCTCACTTCTGTTTTCTTACAGATGGCGGTCGACAAGAAATTTTCATGTTGAAGAAGAGTTTGGCATCGGGTTTGTTATAACATGTATTTGATCTTTGTCCTTGCAACTTTATTACTCGTTTTGTCTGACTTTTTTTCTCTTTTCCAGTATAATATGTATGCATGTATAAACAATTTTCTTTTTTTACAGATCACTTTGTGTGCATTTTACGTGTAGTATTTTATATCTGTTATTGTATGTGTTAATGCATGTAAGTTGGTATTTTTTTGTCTGTCTTCTGCTTTTTTACAGATGGGGTTTAAAACTATTTTTCATGGTGAAGAAGAACTTTGCATGTGAATTGTTATGGCGGTGACAGTTGGGCATATTTGTGTCTTCAGATTCACTGTGCAGATTTTGCACACTAACTGTTAAAGAAAAGAAATCTGGAGAGGAATAGGGTGGCTATTGGGGAGGAGGAGGCCACAGTACAGGGTGGGCCATTTACATGGATACACTTTAATATGGCCATTTATATAGATACACCGTTTTATGTGAATGGTGAAGTTAACAAACAACCACCACTATTGGTCTGACACTAACCCATATTGGAAAGATCCCTCCAAGACTGTTGGAACAAAAAACTTGATAGTATGGTGTGGTTTATGGGGTGTATCCATAGATACGGTGTATCCATATAAATGGCCCACCCTGTAGTATCCTTTAGGTTTGCAATGTGTAATATTTTATTTCTTACATTGTATGTTTAAATGCATGTATGTTGTTTTCTCTTTTTCTGTTTTGTCTCTCTTCTGGTTTCTTACAGATGGCGGTCGACAAGAAATTTTCATGTTGAAGAAGAGTTTGGCATCGGGTTTGTTATAACATGTATTTGTTCTTTCTCCTTGCAACTTTATTACTCTTTTTGTCTGACTTTTTTTCTCTTTTCCAGTATAATATGTATGCATGTATGAACAATCTTTTTTTACAGATCACTGTGTATGCATTTAACGTGTAGTATTTTATATCTGTTATTGTATGTGTTAATGCCTGTAAGTTGGTATTTTTTTGTCTGTCTTCTGTTTTTTTACAGATGGGGTTTACAACTATTTTTCATGTTGAGGAAGAATTTTGCATGTGAATTGTTATGGCGGTGACAGTTGGGCATATTTGTGTCTTCACATTTACTGTGCAGATTTTGCACATTAACTGTTAAAGAAGAGAAATCTGGAGAGGAATAGGGTGGCTATTGGGGAGGAGGAGGCCACAGTACAGGGTGGGCCATTTATATGGATACACTTTAATATGGCCATTTATGTAGATACACCGTTTTATGTGAATGGTGAAGTTAACAAACAACCACCGCTATTGGTCTGACACTAACCCACATTGGAAAGATCCCTCCAAGACTGTTGGAACAAAAAAATTGATGGTGTGGAGTGGTTTATGGGGTGTATCCATAGATACGGTGTATCCATATAAATGGCTCACCCTGTAGTATCCTTTAGTTTTGCAATGTGTAATATTTTATTTTATCCATTATATGTGTAAATGCATGTATGTTGTTTTCTCTTTTTCTGTTTTGTCTCTCTTCTGTTTTTTTACAGATGGCGGTCGACAAGAAATGTTCATGTTGAAGAAGAGTTTGGCATCGGGTTTGTTATAACATGTATTTGTTCTTTGTCCTTGCAACTTTATTAGTCGTTTTGTCTGACTTTTTTTCTCTTTTCCAGTATAATATGTATGCATGTATAAACAATCTTTTTTTACAGATCACTTTGTGTGCATTTTACGTGTAGTATTTTATATCTGTTATTGTATGTGTTAATGCATGTAAGTTGGTATTTTTTTGTCTGTCTTCTGATTTTTTGCAGATGGGGTTTACAAGTATTTTTCATGTTGAAGAAGAATTTTGCATGTGAATTGTTATGGCGGTGACAGTTGGGCAAATTTGTGTCTTCACGTTCACTGTGCAGATTTTGCACACTAACTGTTAAAGAAAAGAAATCTGGAGAGGAATAGGGTGGCTATTGGGGAGGAGGAGGCCACAGTACAGGGTGGGCCATTTATATGGATACACTTTAATATGGCCATTTATATAGATACACCGTTTTATGTGAATGGTGAAGTTAACAAACAACCACAACTATTGGTCTGACACTAACCCACATTGGAAAGATCCCTCCAAGACTGTTGGAACAAAAAACTTGATAGTATGGTGTGGTTTATGGGGTGTATCCATAGATACGGTGTATCCATATAAATGGCCCACCCTGTAGTATCCTTTAGTTTTGCAATGTGTAATATTTTATTTCATCCATTGTATGTGTAAATGCATGTATGTTGTTTTCTCTTTTTCTGTTTTGTCTCTCTTCTGTTTTTTTTTACAGATGGCAGTCGACAAGAAATTTTCATGTGGAAGAAGAGTTTGGCATCGGGTTTGTTATAACATGTATTTGTTCTTTCTCCTTGCAACTTTATTACTCTTTTTGTCTGACTTTTTTTTCTCTTTTCCAGTATAATATGTATGCATGTATGAACAATCTTTTTTTACAGATCACTGTGTATGCATTTAACGTGTAGTATTTTATATCTGTTATTGTATGTGTTCATGTCTGTAAGTTGGTATTTTTTTGTCTGTCTTCTGTTTTTTTTACAGATGGGGTTTACAACTATTTTTCATGTTGAGGAAGAATTTTGCATGTGAATTGTTATGGCGGTGACAGTTAGGCATATTTGTGTCTTCACATTTACTGTGCAGATTTTGCACATGAAATGTTAAAGAAGAGAAATCTGGAGAGGAATAGGGTGGCTATTGGGGAGGAGGAGGCCACAGTACAGGGTGGGCCATTTATATGGATACACTTTAATATGGCCATTTATATAGATACACCGTTTTATGTGAATGGTGAAGTTAACAAACAACCACCGCTATTGGTCTGACACTAACCCACATTGGAAAGATCCCTCCAAGACTGTTGGAACAAAAAAATTGATGGTGTGGTGAAGTTTATGGGGTGTATCCATAGATACGGTGTATCCATATAAATGGCCCACCCTGTAGTATCCTTTAGTTTTGCAATGTGTAATATTTTATTTCATCCATTGTATGTGTAAATGCATGTATGTTGTTTTCTCTTTTTCTGTTTTGTATCTCTTCTGTTTTCTTACAGATGGCGGTCGACAATAAATTTTTATGTTGAAGAAGAGTTTGGCATCGGGTTTGTTATAACATGTATTTGTTCTTTCTCCTTGCAACTTTATTACTCTTTTTGTCTGACTTTTTTTTCTCTTTTCCAGTATAATATGTATGCATGTATGAACAATCTTTTTTTACAGATCACTGTGTATGCATTGAACATGTAGTATTTTATATCTGTTATTGTATGTGTTAATGCCTGTAAGTTGGTATTTTTTTGTCTGTCTTCTGCTTTTTTACAGATGGGGTTTACAAGTATTTTTCATGTTGAAGAAGAATTTTGCATGTGAATTGTTATGGCGGTGACAGTTGGGCAAATTTGTGTCTTCACATTCACTGTGCAGATTTTGCACACTAACTGTTAAAGAAAAGAAATCTGGAGAGGAATAGGGTGGCTATTGGGGAGGAGGAGGCCACAGTACAGGGTGGGCCATTTATATGGATACACTTTAATATGGCCATTTATATAGATACACCGTTTTATGTGAATGGTGAAGTTAACAAACAACCACCGCTATTGGTCTGACACTAACCCACATTGGAAAGATCCCTCCAAGACTGTTGGAACAAAAAACTTGATAGTATGGTGTGGTTTATGGGGTGTATCCATAGATACGGTGTATCCATATAAATGGCCCACCCTGTAGTATCCTTTAGGTTTGCAATGTGTAATATTTTATTTCTTCCATTGTATGTGTAAATGCATGTATGTTGTTTTCTCTTTTTCTGTTTTGTCTCTCTTCTGTTTTCTTACAGATGGCGGTCGACAAGAAATTTTTATGTTGAAGAAGAGTTTGGCATCGGGTTTGTTATAACATGTATTTGTTCTTTCTCCTTGCAACTTTATTACTCTTTTTGTCTGACTTTTTTTTCTCTTTTCCAGTATAATATGTATGCATGTATGAACAATCTTTTTTTACAGATCACTGTGTATGCATTGAACATGTAGTATTTTATATCTGTTATTGTATGTGTTAATGCCTGTAAGTTGGTATTTTTTTGTCTGTCTTCTGCTTTTTTACAGATGGGGTTTACAAGTATTTTTCATGTTGAAGAAGAACTTTGCATGTGAATTGTTATGGCGGTGACAGTTGGGCATATTTGTGTCTTCACATTCACTGTGCAGATTTTGCACACTAACTGTTAAAGAAAAGAAATCTGGAGAGGAATAGGGTGGCTATTGGGGAGGAGGAGGCCACAGTACAGGGTGGGCCATTTATGTGGATACACTTTAATATGGCCATTTATATAGATACACCGTTTTATGTGAATGGTGAAGTTAACAAACAACCACCGCTATTGGTCTGACACTAACCCACATTGGAAAGATCCCTCCAAGACTGTTGGAACAAAAAACTTGATAGTATGTTGTGGTTTATGGGGTGTATCCATAGATACGGTGTATCCATATAAATGGCCCACCCTGTAGTATCCTTTCGTTTTGCAATGTGTAATATTTTATTTTATCCATTGTATGTGTAAATGCATGTATGTTGTTTTCTCTTTTTCTGTTTTGTCTCTCTTCTGTTTTTTTACAGATGGCGGTCGACAAGAAATTTTCATGTTGAAGAAGAGTTTGGCATCGGGTTTGTTATAACATGTATTTGTTCTTTCTCCTTGCAACTTTATTACTCTTTTTGTCTGACATTTTTTTCTCTTTTCCAGTATAATATGTATGCATGTGTGAACAATCTTTTTTTACAGATCACTTTGTGTGCATTTTACGTGTAGTATTTTATATCTGTTATTGTATGTGTTAATGCATGTAAGTTGGTATTTTTTTGTCTGTCTTCTGTTTTTTTACAGATGGGGTTTACAAGTATTTTTCATGTTGAGGAAGAATTTTGCATGTCAATTGTTATGGCGGTGACAGTTGGGCATATTTGTGTCTTCACATTCACTGTGCAGATTTTGCACACTAACTGTTAAAGAAAATAAATCTGGAGAGGAATAGGGTGGCTATTGGGGAGAAGGACGCAACAGTACATGGTGGGCCATTTATATGGATACAATTTAATATGGCCATTTATATAGATACACCGTTTTATGTGAATGGTGAAGTTAACAAACAACCACCGCTATTGGTCTGACACTAACCCACATTGGAAAGATCCCTCCAAGACTGTTGGAACAAAAAACTTGATAGCATGGTGTGGTTTATGGGGTGTATCCATAGATACGGTCTATCCATATAAATGGCACACCCTGTAGTATTCTTTAGTTTTGCAATGTGTAATATTTTATTTCTTCCATTGTATGTGTAAATGCATGTACGTTGTTTTCTCTTTTTCTGTTTTGTCTCACTTCTGTTTTCTTACAGATGGCGGTCGACAAGAAATTTTCATGTTGAAGAAGAGTTTGGCATCGGGTTTGTTATAACATGTATTTGTTCTTTGTCCTTACAACTTTATTACTCGTTTTGTCTGACTTTTTTTCTCTTTTCCAGTATAATATGTATGCATGTATAAACAATATTTTTTTACAGATCACTTTGTGTGCATTTTACGTGTAGTATTTTATATCTGTTATTGTATGTGTTAATGCATCAAAGTTGGTATTTTTTTGTCTGTCTTCTTCTTTTTTACAGATGGGGTTTACAGTATTTTTCATGTTGAGGAAGAATTTTGCATGTGAATTGTTATGGCGGTGACTGTTGGGCATATTTGTGTCTTCACATTCACTGTGCAGATTTTGCACACTAACTGTTAAAGAAAAGAAATCTGGAGAGGAATAGGGTGGCTATTGGGGAGGAGGAGGCCACAGTACAGGGTGGGTCATTTATATGGATACACTTTAATATGGCCATTTATATAGATACACCGTTTTATGTGAATGGTGAAGTTAACAAACAACCACCGCTATTGGTCTGACACTAACCCACATTGGAAAGATCCCTCCAAGACTGTTGGAACAAAAAACTTGATAGTATGGTGTGGTTTATGGGGTGTATCCATAGATACGGTGTATCCATATAAATGGCCCACCCTGTAGTATCCTTTAGTTTTGCAATGTGTAATATTTTATTTCTTCCATTGTATGTGTAAATGCATGTATGTTGTTTTCTCTTTTTCTGTTTTGTCTCTCTTCTGTTTTCTTACAGATGGCGGTCGACAAGAAATTTTTATGTTGAAGAAGAGTTTGGCATCGGGTTTGTTATATAACATGTATTTGTTCTTTCTCCTTGCAACTTTATTACTCTTTTTGTCTGACTTTTTTTTCTCTTTTCCAGTATAATATGTATGCATGTATGAACAATCTTTTTTTACAGATCACTTTGTGTGCATTTTACGTGTAGTATTTTATATCTGTTATTGTATGTGTTAATGCATGTAAGTTGGTATTTTTTTGTCTGTCTTCTGCTTTTTTACAGATGGGGTTTACAAGTATTTTTCATGTTGAAGAAGAACTTTGCATGTGAATTGTTATGGCGGTGACAGTTGGGCATATTTGTGTCTTCACATTCACTGTGCAGATTTTGCACACTAACTGTTAAAGAAAAAAAATCTGGAGAGGAATAGGGTGGCTATTGGGGAGGAGGAGGCCACAGTACAGGGTGGGCCATTTATATGGATACACTTTAATATGGCCATTTATATAGATACACCGTTTTATGTGAATGGTGAAGTTAACAAACAACCACCGCTATTGGTCTGACACTAACCCACATTGGAAAGATCCCTCCAAGACTGTTGGAACAAAAAACTTGATAGTATGTTGTGGTTTATGGGGTGTATCCATAGATTCGGTGTATCCATATAAATGGCCCACCCTGTAGTATCCTTTAGGTTTGCAATGTGTAATATTTTATTTCTTCCATTGTATGTGTAAATGCATGTATGTTGTTTTCTCTTTTCCTGTTTTGTCTCTCTTCTGTTTTCTTACAGATGGCGGTCGACAAGAAATTTTTATGTTGAAGAAGAGTTTGGCATCGGGTTTGTTATAACATGTATTTGTTCTTTCTCCTTGCAACTTTATTACTCTTTTTGTCTGACATTTTTTTCTCTTTACCAGTATAATATGTATGGATGTGTGAACAATCTTTTTTTACAGATCACTTTGTGTGCATTTTACGTGTAGTATTTTATATCTGTTATTGTATGTGTTAATGCATGTAAGTTGGTATTTTTTTGGCTGTGTTCTGCTTTTTTACAGATGGGGTTTACAAGTATTTTTCATGTTGAGGAAGAATTTTGCATGTGAATTGTTATGGCGGTGACAGTTGGGCATATGTGTGTCTTCACATTCACTGTGCAGATTTTGCACACTAACTGTTAAAGAAAAGAAATCTGGAGAGGAATAGGGTGGCTATTGGGGAGGAGGAGGCCACAGTACAGGGTGGGCCATTTATGTGGATACACTTTAATATGGCCATTTATATAGATACACCGTTTTATGTGAATGGTGAAGTTAACAAACAACCACCGCTATTGGTCTGACACTAACCCACATTGGAAAGATCCCTCCAAGACTGTTGGAACAAAAAACTTGATAGTATGTTGTGGTTTATGGGGTGTATCCATAGATACGGTGTATCCATATAAATGGCCCACCCTGTAGTATCCTTTCGTTTTGCAATGTGTAATATTTTATTTCATCCATTGTATGTGTAAATGCATGTATGTTGTTTTCTCTTTTTCTGTTTTGTCTCTCTTCTGTTTTTTTACAGATGGCGGTCAACAAGAAATTTTCATGTTGAAGAAGAGTTTGGTATCGGGTTTGTTATAACATGTATTTGTTCTTTCTCCTTGCAAATTTATTACTCGTTTTGTCTGACTTTTTTTCTCTTTTCCAGTAAAATATGTATGCATGTATAAACAATCTTTTTTTACAGATCACTTTGTGTGCATTTTACGTGTAGTATTTTATATCTGTTATTGTATGTGTTAATGCATGTAAGTTGGTATTTTTTTGTCTGTCTTCTGATTTTTTGCAGATGGGGTTTACAAGTATTTTTCATGTTGAAGAAGAATTTTGCATGTGAATTGTTATGGCGGTGACAGTTGGGCAAATTTGTGTCTTCACATTCACTGTGCAGATTTTGCACACTAACTGTTAAAGAAAAGAAATCTGGAGAGGAATAGGGTGGCTATTGGGGAGGAGGAGGCCACAGTACAGGGTGGGCCATTTATATGGATACACTTTAATATGGCCATTTATATAGATACACCGTTTTATGTGAATGGTGAAGTTAACAAACAACCACAACTATTGGTCTGACACTAACCCACATTGGAAAGATCCCTCCAAGACTGTTGGAACAAAAAACTTGATAGTATGGTGTGGTTTATGGGGTGTATCCATAGATACGGTGTATCCATATAAATGGCCCACCCTGTAGTATCCTTTAGTTTTGCAATGTGTAATATTTTATTTCATCCATTGTATGTGTAAATGCATGTATGTTGTTTTCTCTTTTTCTGTTTTGTCTCTCTTCTGTTTTTTTTTACAGATGGCAGTCGACAAGAAATTTTCATGTGGAAGAAGAGTTTGGCATCGGGTTTGTTATAACATGTATTTGTTCTTTCTCCTTGCAACTTTATTACTCTTTTTGTCTGACTTTTTTTTCTCTTTTCCAGTATAATATGTATGCATGTATGAACAATCTTTTTTTACAGATCACTGTGTATGCATTTAACGTGTAGTATTTTATATCTGTTATTGTATGTGTTCATGTCTGTAAGTTGGTATTTTTTTGTCTGTCTTCTGTTTTTTTACAGATGGGGTTTACAACTATTTTTCATGTTGAGGAAGAATTTTGCATGTGAATTGTTATGGCGGTGACAGTTAGGCATATTTGTGTCTTCACATTTACTGTGCAGATTTTGCACATGAAATGTTAAAGAAGAGAAATCTGGAGAGGAATAGGGTGGCTATTGGGGAGGAGGAGGCCACAGTACAGGGTGGGCCATTTATATGGATACACTTTAATATGGCCATTTATATAGATACACCGTTTTATGTGAATGGTGAAGTTAACAAACAACCACCGCTATTGGTCTGACACTAACCCACATTGGAAAGATCCCTCCAAGACTGTTGGAACAAAAAAATTGATGGTGTGGAGTGGTTTATGGGGTGTATCCATAGATACGGTGTATCCATATAAATGGCTCACCCTGTAGTATCCTTTAGTTTTGCAATGTGTAATATTTTATTTTATCCATTATATGTGTAAATGCATGTATGTTGTTTTCTCTTTTTCTGTTTTGTCTCTCTTCTGTTTTTTTACAGATGGCGGTCGACAAGAAATGTTCATGTTGAAGAAGAGTTTGGCATCGGGTTTGTTATAACATGTATTTGTTCTTTGTCCTTGCAACTTTATTAGTCGTTTAGTCTGACTTTTTTTCTCTTTTCCAGTATAATATGTATGCATGTATAAACAATCTTTTTTTACAGATCACTTTGTGTGCATTTTACGTGTAGTATTTTATATCTGTTATTGTATGTGTTAATGCATGTAAGTTGGTATTTTTTTGTCTGTCTTCTGATTTTTTGCAGATGGGGTTTACAAGTATTTTTCATGTTGAAGAAGAATTTTGCATGTGAATTGTTATGGCGGTGACAGTTGGGCAAATTTGTGTCTTCACATTCACTGTGCAGATTTTGCACACTAACTGTTAAAGAAAAGAAATCTGGAGAGGAATAGGGTGGCTATTGGGGAGGAGGAGGCCACAGTACAGGGTGGGCCATTTATATGGATACACTTTAATATGGCCATTTATATAGATACACCGTTTTATGTGAATGGTGAAGTTAACAAACAACCACAACTATTGGTCTGACACTAACCCACATTGGAAAGATCCCTCCAAGACTGTTGGAACAAAAAACTTGATAGTATGGTGTGGTTTATGGGGTGTATCCATAGATACGGTGTATCCATATAAATGGCCCACCCTGTAGTATCCTTTAGTTTTGCAATGTGTAATATTTTATTTCATCCATTGTATGTGTAAATGCATGTATGTTGTTTTCTCTTTTTCTGTTTTGTCTCTCTTCTGTTTTTTTTTTACAGATGGCAGTCGACAAGAAATTTTCATGTGGAAGAAGAGTTTGGCATCGGGTTTGTTATAACATGTATTTGTTCTTTCTCCTTGCAACTTTATTACTCTTTTTGTCTGACTTTTTTTTCTCTTTTCCAGTATAATATGTATGCATGTATGAACAATCTTTTTTTACAGATCACTGTGTATGCATTTAACGTGTAGTATTTTATATCTGTTATTGTATGTGTTCATGTCTGTAAGTTGGTATTTTTTTGTCTGTCTTCTGTTTTTTTACAGATGGGGTTTACAACTATTTTTCATGTTGAGGAAGAATTTTGCATGTGAATTGTTATGGCGGTGACAGTTAGGCATATTTGTGTCTTCACATTTACTGTGCAGATTTTGCACATGAAATGTTAAAGAAGAGAAATCTGGAGAGGAATAGGGTGGCTATTGGGGAGGAGGAGGCCACAGTACAGGGTGGGCCATTTATATGGATACACTTTAATATGGCCATTTATATAGATACACCGTTTTATGTGAATGGTGAAGTTAACAAACAACCACCGCTATTGGTCTGACACTAACCCACATTGGAAAGATCCCTCCAAGACTGTTGGAACAAAAAAATTGATGGTGTGGTGAAGTTTATGGGGTGTATCCATAGATACGGTGTATCCATATAAATGGCCCACCCTGTAGTATCCTTTAGTTTTGCAATGTGTAATATTTTATTTCATCCATTGTATGTGTAAATGCATGTATGTTGTTTTCTCTTTTTCTGTTTTGTCTCTCTTCTGTTTTCTTACAGATGGCGGTCGACAAGAAATTTTTATGTTGAAGAAGAGTTTGGCATCGGGTTTGTTATAACATGTATTTGTTCTTTCTCCTTGCAACTTTATTACTCTTTTTGTCTGACTTTTTTTTCTCTTTTCCAGTATAATATGTATGCATGTATGAACAATCTTTTTTTACAGATCACTGTGTATGCATTGAACATGTAGTATTTTATATCTGTTATTGTATGTGTTAATGCCTGTAAGTTGGTATTTTTTTGTCTGTCTTCTGCTTTTTTACAGATGGGGTTTACAAGTATTTTTCATGTTGAAGAAGAATTTTGCATGTGAATTGTTATGGCGGTGACAGTTGGGCAAATTTGTGTCTTCACATTCACTGTGCAGATTTTGCACACTAACTGTTAAAGAAAAGAAATCTGGAGAGGAATAGGGTGGCTATTGGGGAGGAGGAGGCCACAGTACAGGGTGGGCCATTTATATGGATACACTTTAATATGGCCATTTATATAGATACACCGTTTTATGTGAATGGTGAAGTTAACAAACAACCACCGCTATTGGTCTGACACTAACCCACATTGGAAAGATCCCTCCAAGACTGTTGGAACAAAAAACTTGATAGTATGGTGTGGTTTATGGGGTGTATCCATAGATACGGTGTATCCATATAAATGGCCCACCCTGTAGTATCCTTTAGGTTTGCAATGTGTAATATTTTATTTCTTCCATTGTATGTGTAAATGCATGTATGTTGTTTTCTCTTTTTCTGTTTTGTCTCTCTTCTGTTTTCTTACAGATGGCGGTCGACAAGAAATTTTTATGTTGAAGAAGAGTTTGGCATCGGGTTTGTTATAACATGTATTTGTTCTTTCTCCTTGCAACTTTATTACTCTTTTTGTCTGACTTTTTTTTCTCTTTTCCAGTATAATATGTATGCATGTATGAACAATCTTTTTTTACAGATCACTGTGTATGCATTGAACATGTAGTATTTTATATCTGTTATTGTATGTGTTAATGCCTGTAAGTTGGTATTTTTTTGTCTGTCTTCTGCTTTTTTACAGATGGGGTTTACAAGTATTTTTCATGTTGAAGAAGAACTTTGCATGTGAATTGTTATGGCGGTGACAGTTGGGCATATTTGTGTCTTCACATTCACTGTGCAGATTTTGCACACTAACTGTTAAAGAAAAGAAATCTGGAGAGGAATAGGGTGGCTATTGGGGAGGAGGAGGCCACAGTACAGGGTGGGCCATTTATATGGATACACTTTAATATGGCCATTTATATAGATACACCGTTTTATGTGAATGGTGAAGTTAACAAACAACCACCGCTATTGGTCTGACACTAACCCACATTGGAAAGATCCCTCCAAGACTGTTGGAACAAAAAACTTGATAGTATGGTGTGGTTTATGGGGTGTATCCATAGATACGGTGTATCCATATAAATGGCCCACCCTGTAGTATCCTTTAGGTTTGCAATGTGTAATATTTTATTTCTTCCATTGTATGTGTAAATGCATGTATGTTGTTTTCTCTTTTTCTGTTTTGTCTCTCTTCTGTTTTCTTACAGATGGCGGTCGACAAGAACTTTTTATGTTGAAGAAGAGTTTGGCATCGGGTTTGTTATAACATGTATTTGTTCTTTCTCCTTGCAACTTTATTACTCTTTTTGTCTGACTTTTTTTTCTCTTTTCCAGTATAATATGTATGCATGTATGAACAATCTTTTTTTACAGATCACTGTGTATGCATTGAACATGTAGTATTTTATATCTGTTATTGTATGTGTTAATGCCTGTAAGTTGGTATTTTTTTGTCTGTCTTCTGCTTTTTTACAGATGGGGTTTACAAGTATTTTTCATGTTGAAGAAGAACTTTGCATGTGAATTGTTATGGCGGTGACAGTTGGGCATATTTGTGTCTTCACATTCACTGTGCAGATTTTGCACACTAACTGTTAAAGAAAAGAAATCTGGAGAGGAATAGGGTGGCTATTGGGGAGGAGGAGGCCACAGTACAGGGTGGGCCATTTATATGGATACACATTAATATGGCCATTTATATAGATACACCGTTTTATGTGAATGGTGAAGTTAACAAACAACCACCGCTATTGGTCTGACACTAACCCACATTGGAAAGATCCCTCCAAGACTGTTGGAACAAAAAACTTGATAGTATGTTGTGGTTTATGGGGTGTATCCATAGATACGGTGTATCCATATAAATGGCCCACCCTGTAGTATCCTTTAGTTTTGCAATGTGTAATATTTTATTTCATCCATTGTATGTGTAAATGCATGTATGTTGTTTTCTCTTTTTCTGTTTTGTCTCTCTTCTGTTTTTTTACAGATGGCGGTCGACAAGAAATGTTCATGTTGAAGAAGAGTTTGGCATCGGGTTTGTTATAACATGTATTTGTTCTTTGTCCTTGCAACTTTATTAGTCGTTTTGTCTGACTTTTTTTCTCTTTTCCAGTATAATATGTATGCATGTATAAACAATCTTTTTTTACAGATCACTTTGTGTGCATTTTACGTGTAGTATTTTATATCTGTTATTGTATGTGTTAATGCATGTAAGTTGGTATTTTTTTGTCTGTCTTCTGATTTTTTGCAGATGGGGTTTACAAGTATTTTTCATGTTGAAGAAGAATTTTGCATGTGAATTGTTATGGCGGTGACAGTTGGGCAAATTTGTGTCTTCACATTCACTGTGCAGATTTTGCACACTAACTGTTAAAGAAAAGAAATCTGGAGAGGAATAGGGTGGCTATTGGGGAGGAGGAGGCCACAGTACAGGGTGGGCCATTTATATGGATACACTTTAATATGGCCATTTATATAGATACACCGTTTTATGTGAATGGTGAAGTTAACAAACAACCACAACTATTGGTCTGACACTAACCCACATTGGAAAGATCCCTCCAAGACTGTTGGAACAAAAAACTTGATAGTATGGTGTGGTTTATGGGGTGTATCCATAGATACGGTGTATCCATATAAATGGCCCACCCTGTAGTATCCTTTAGTTTTGCAATGTGTAATATTTTATTTCATCCATTGTATGTGTAAATGCATGTATGTTGTTTTCTCTTTTTCTGTTTTGTCTCTCTTCTGTTTTTTTTTACAGATGGCAGTCGACAAGAAATTTTCATGTGGAAGAAGAGTTTGGCATCGGGTTTGTTATAACATGTATTTGTTCTTTCTCCTTGCAACTTTATTACTCTTTTTGTCTGACTTTTTTTTCTCTTTTCCAGTATCATATGTATGCATGTATGAACAATCTTTTTTTACAGATCACTGTGTATGCATTTAACGTGTAGTATTTTATATCTGTTATTGTATGTGTTCATGTCTGTAAGTTGGTATTTTTTTGTCTGTCTTCTGTTTTTTTACAGATGGGGTTTACAACTATTTTTCATGTTGAGGAAGAATTTTGCATGTGAATTGTTATGGCGGTGACAGTTAGGCATATTTGTGTCTTCACATTTACTGTGCAGATTTTGCACATGAAATGTTAAAGAAGAGAAATCTGGAGAGGAATAGGGTGGCTATTGGGGAGGAGGAGGCCACAGTACAGGGTGGGCCATTTATATGGATACACTTTAATATGGCCATTTATATAGATACACCGTTTTATGTGAATGGTGAAGTTAACAAACAACCACCGCTATTGGTCTGACACTAACCCACATTGGAAAGATCCCTCCAAGACTGTTGGAACAAAAAAATTGATGGTGTGGAGTGGTTTATGGGGTGTATCCATAGATACGGTGTATCCATATAAATGGCTCACCCTGTAGTATCCTTTAGTTTTGCAATGTGTAATATTTTATTTTATCCATTATATGTGTAAATGCATGTATGTTGTTTTCTCTTTTTCTGTTTTGTCTCTCTTCTGTTTTTTTACAGATGGCGGTCGACAAGAAATGTTCATGTTGAAGAAGAGTTTGGCATCGGGTTTGTTATAACATGTATTTGTTCTTTGTCCTTGCAACTTTATTAGTCGTTTTGTCTGACTTTTTTTCTCTTTTCCAGTATAATATGTATGCATGTATAAACAATCTTTTTTTACAGATCACTTTGTGTGCATTTTACGTGTAGTGTTTTATATCTGTTATTGTATGTGTTAATGCATGTAAGTTGGTATTTTTTTGTCTGTCTTCTGATTTTTTGCAGATGGGGTTTACAAGTATTTTTCATGTTGAAGAAGAATTTTGCATGTGAATTGTTATGGCGGTGACAGTTGGGCAAATTTGTGTCTTCACATTCACTGTGCAGATTTTGCACACTAACTGTTAAAGAAAAGAAATCTGGAGAGGAATAGGGTGGCTATTGGGGAGGAGGAGGCCACAGTACAGGGTGGGCCATTTATATGGATACACTTTAATATGGCCATTTATATAGATACACCGTTTTATGTGAATGGTGAAGTTAACAAACAACCACCGCTATTGGTCTGACACTAACCCACATTGGAAAGATCCCTCCAAGACTGTTGGAACAAAAAACTTGATAGTATGGTGTGGTTTATGGGGTGTATCCATAGATACGGTGTATCCATATAAATGGCCCACCCTGTAGTATCCTTTAGTTTTGCAATGTGTAATATTTTATTTCATCCATTGTATGTGTAAATGCATGTATGTTGTTTTCTCTTTTTCTGTTTTGTCTCTCTTCTGTTTTTTTTTACAGATGGCAGTCGACAAGAAATTTTCATGTGGAAGAAGAGTTTGGCATCGGGTTTGTTATAACATGTATTTGTTCTTTCTCCTTGCAACTTTATTACTCTTTTTGTCTGACTTTTTTTTCTCTTTTCCAGTATAATATGTATGCATGTATGAACAATCTTTTTTTACAGATCACTGTGTATGCATTTAACGTGTAGTATTTTATATCTGTTATTGTATGTGTTCATGTCTGTAAGTTGGTATTTTTTTGTCTGTCTTCTGTTTTTTTACAGATGGGGTTTACAACTATTTTTCATGTTGAGGAAGAATTTTGCATGTGAATTGTTATGGCGGTGACAGTTAGGCATATTTGTGTCTTCACATTTACTGTGCAGATTTTGCACATAAAATGTTAAAGAAGAGAAATCTGGAGAGGAATAGGGTGGCTATTGGGGAGGAGGAGGCCACAGTACAGGGTGGGCCATTTATATGGATACACTTTAATATGGCCATTTATATAGATACACCGTTTTATGTGAATGGTGAAGTTAACAAACAACCACCGCTATTGGTCTGACACTAACCCACATTGGAAAGATCCCTCCAAGACTGTTGGAACAAAAAAATTGATGGTGTGGTGAAGTTTATGGGGTGTATCCATAGATACGGTGTATCCATATAAATGGCCCACCCTGTAGTATCCTTTAGTTTTGCAATGTGTAATATTTTATTTCATCCATTGTATGTGTAAATGCATGTATGTTGTTTTCTCTTTTTCTGTTTTGTCTCTCTTCTGTTTTCTTACAGATGGCGGTCGACAAGAAATTTTTATGTTGAAGAAGAGTTTGGCATCGGGTTTGTTATAACATGTATTTGTTCTTTCTCCTTGCAACTTTATTACTCTTTTTGTCTGACTTTTTTTTCTTTTTTCCAGTATAATATGTATGCATGTATGAACAATCTTTTTTTACAGATCACTGTGTATGCATTGAACATGTAGTATTTTATATCTGTTATTGTATGTGTTAATGCCTGTAAGTTGGTATTTTTTTGTCTGTCTTCTGCTTTTTTACAGATGGGGTTTACAAGTATTTTTCATGTTGAAGAAGAATTTTGCATGTGAATTGTTGTGGCGGTGACAGTTGGGCAAATTTGTGTCTTCACATTCACTGTGCAGATTTTGCACACTAACTGTTAAAGAAAAGAAATCTGGAGAGGAATAGGGTGGCTATTGGGGAGGAGGAGGCCACAGTACAGGGTGGGCCATTTATATGGATACACTTTAATATGGCCATTTATATAGATACACCGTTTTATGTGAATGGTGAAGTTAACAAACAACCACCGCTATTGGTCTGACACTAACCCACATTGGAAAGATCCCTCCAAGACTGTTGGAACAAAAAACTTGATAGTATGGTGTGGTTTATGGGGTGTATCCATAGATACGGTGTATCCATATAAATGGCCCACCCTGTAGTATCCTTTAGGTTTGCAATGTGTAATATTTTATTTCTTCCATTGTATGTGTAAATGCATGTATGTTGTTTTCTCTTTTTCTGTTTTGTCTCTCTTCTGTTTTCTTACAGATGGCGGTCGACAAGAAATTTTTATGTTGAAGAAGAGTTTGGCATCGGGTTTGTTATAACATGTATTTGTTCTTTCTCCTTGCAACTTTATTACTCTTTTTGTCTGACTTTTTTTTCTCTTTTCCAGTATAATATGTATGCATGTATGAACAATCTTTTTTTACAGATCACTGTGTATGCATTGAACATGTAGTATTTTATATCTGTTATTGTATGTGTTAATGCCTGTAAGTTGGTATTTTTTTGTCTGTCTTCTGCTTTTTTACAGATGGGGTTTACAAGTATTTTTCATGTTGAAGAAGAACTTTGCATGTGAATTGTTATGGCGGTGACAGTTGGGCATATTTGTGTCTTCACATTCACTGTGCAGATTTTGCACACTAACTGTTAAAGAAAAGAAATCTGGAGAGGAATAGGGTGGCTATTGGGGAGGAGGAGGCCACAGTACAGGGTGGGCCATTTATGTGGATACACTTTAATATGGCCATTTATATAGATACACCGTTTTATGTGAATGGTGAAGTTAACAAACAACCACCGCTATTGGTCTGACACTAACCCACATTGGAAAGATCCCTCCAAGACTGTTGGAACAAAAAACTTGATAGTATGTTGTGGTTTATGGGGTGTATCCATAGATACGGTGTATCCATATAAATGGCCCACCCTGTAGTATCCTTTCGTTTTGCAATGTGTAATATTTTATTTTATCCATTGTATGTGTAAATGCATGTATGTTGTTTTCTCTTTTTCTGTTTTGTCTCTCTTCTGTTTTTTTACAGATGGCGGTCGACAAGAAATGTTCATGTTGAAGAAGAGTTTGGCATCGGGTTTGTTATAACATGTATTTGTTCTTTCTCCTTGCAACTTTATTACTCGTTTTGTCTGACTTTTTTTCTCTTTTCCAGTATAATATGTATGCATATATAAACAATCTTTTTTTTACAGATCACTTTGTGTGCATTTTACGTGTAGTATTTTATATCTGTTATTGTATGTGTTAATGCATGTAAGTTGGTATTTTTTTGTCTGTCTTCTGCTTTTTTACAGATGGGGTTTACAAGTATTTTTCATGTTGAAGAAGAACTTTGCATGTGAATTGTTATGGCGGTGACAGTTGGGCATATTTGTGTCTTCACATTCACTCTGCAGATTTTGCACACTAACTGTTAAAGAAAAGAAATCTGGAGAGGAATAGGGTGGCTATTGGGGAGGAGGAGGCCACAGTACAGGGTGGGCCATTTATATGGATACACTTTAATATGGCCATTTATATAGATACACCGTTTTATGTGAATGGTGAAGTTAACAAACAACCACCGCTATTGGTCTGACACTAACCCACATTGGAAAGATCCCTCCAAGACTGTTGGAACAAAAAACTTGATAGTATGTTGTGGTTTATGGGGTGTATCCATAGATACGGTGTATCCATATAAATGGCCCACCCTGTAGTATCCTTTAGTTTTGCAATGTGTAATATTTTATTTCATCCATTGTATGTGTAAATGCATGTATGTTGTTTTCTCTTTTTCTGTTTTGTCTCTCTTCTGTTTTTTTACAGATGGCGGTCGACAAGAAATTTTTATGTTGAAGAAGAGTTTGGCATCGGGTTTGTTATAACATGTATTTGTTCTTTCTCCTTGCAACTTTATTACTCTTTTTGTCTGACATTTTTTTCTCTTTTCCAGTATAATATGTATGCATGTGTGAACAATCTTTTTTTACAGATCACTTTGTGTGCATTTTACGTGTAGTATTTTATATCTGTTATTGTATGTGTTAATGCATGTAAGTTGGTATTTTTTTGTCTGTCTTCTGTTTTTTTACAGATGGGGTTTACAAGTATTTTTCATGTTGAGGAAGAATTTTGCATGTGAATTGTTATGGCGGTGACAGTTGGGCATATTTGTGTCTTCACATTCACTGTGCAGATTTTGCACACTAACTGTTAAAGAAAATAAATCTGGAGAGGAATAGGGTGGCTATTGGGGAGAAGGACGCAACAGTACATGGTGGGCCATTTATATGGATACAATTTAATATGGCTATTTATATAGATACACCGTTTTATGTGAATTGTGAAGTTAACAAACAACCACCGCTATTGGTCTGACACTAACCCACATTGGAAAGATCCCTCCAAGACTGTTGGAACAAAAAACTTGATAGCATGGTGTGGTTTATGGGGTGTATCCATAGATACGGTCTATCCATATAAATGGCACACCCTGTAGTATTCTTTAGTTTTGCAATGTGTAATATTTTATTTCTTCCATTGTATGTGTAAATGCATGTACGTTGTTTTCTCTTTTTCTGTTTTGTCTCACTTCTGTTTTCTTACAGATGGCGGTCGACAAGAAATTTTCATGTTGAAGAAGAGTTTGGCATCGGGTTTGTTATAACATGTATTTGTTCTTTGTCCTTACAACTTTATTACTCGTTTTGTCTGACTTTTTTTCTCTTTTCCAGTATAATATGTATGCATGTATAAACAATATTTTTTTACAGATCACTTTGTGTGCATTTTACGTGTAGTATTTTATATCTGTTATTGTATGTGTTAATGCATCAAAGTTGGTATTTTTTTGTCTGTCTTCTTCTTTTTTACAGATGGGGTTTACAGTATTTTTCATGTTGAGGAAGAATTTTGCATGTGAATTGTTATGGCGGTGACTGTTGGGCATATTTGTGTCTTCACATTCACTGTGCAGATTTTGCACACTAACTGTTAAAGAAAATAAATCTGGAGAGGAATAGGGTGGCTATTGGGGAGGAGGAGGCCACAGTACAGGGTGGGTCATTTATATGGATACACTTTAATATGGCCATTTATATAGATACACCGTTTTATGTGAATGGTGAAGTTAACAAACAACCACCGCTATTGGTCTGACACTAACCCACATTGGAAAGATCCCTCCAAGACTGTTGGAACAAAAAACTTGATAGTATGGTGTGGTTTATGGGGTGTATCCATAGATACGGTGTATCCATATAAATGGCCCACCCTGTAGTATCCTTTAGTTTTGCAATGTGTAATATTTTATTTCTTCCATTGTATGTGTAAATGCATGTATGTTGTTTTCTCTTTTTCTGTTTTGTCTCTCTTCTGTTTTCTTACAGATGGCGGTCGACAAGAAATTTCTATGTTGAAGAAGAGTTTGGCATCGGGTTTGTTATATAACATGTATTTGTTCTTTCTCCTTGCAACTTTATTACTCTTTTTGTCTGACTTTTTTTTCTCTTTTCCAGTATAATATGTATGCATGTATGAACAATCTTTTTTTACAGATCACTTTGTGTGCATTTTACGTGTAGTATTTTATATCTGTTATTGTATGTGTTAATGCATGTAAGTTGGTATTTTTTTGTCTGTCTTCTGCTTTTTTACAGATGGGGTTTACAAGTATTTTTCATGTTGAAGAAGAACTTTGCATGTGAATTGTTATGGCGGTGACAGTTGGGCATATTTGTGTCTTCACATTCACTGTGCAGATTTTGCACACTAACTGTTAAAGAAAAGAAATCTGGAGAGGAATAGGGTGGCTATTGGGGAGGAGGAGGCCACAGTACAGGGTGGGCCATTTATATGGATACACTTTAATATGGCCATTTATATAGATACACCGTTTTATGTGAATGGTGAAGTTAACAAACAACCACCGCTATTGGTCTGACACTAACCCACATTGGAAAGATCCCTCCAAGACTGTTGGAACAAAAAACTTGATAGTATGTTGTGGTTTATGGGGTGTATCCATAGATTCGGTGTATCCATATAAATGGCCCACCCTGTAGTATCCTTTAGGTTTGCAATGTGTAATATTTTATTTCTTCCATTGTATGTGTAAATGCATGTATGTTGTTTTCTCTTTTCCTGTTTTGTCTCTCTTCTGTTTTCTTACAGATGGCGGTCGACAAGAAATTTTTATGTTGAAGAAGAGTTTGGCATCGGGTTTGTTATAACATGTATTTGTTCTTTCTCCTTGCAACTTTATTACTCTTTTTGTCTGACATTTTTTTCTCTTTACCAGTATAATATGTATGGATGTGTGAACAATCTTTTTTTACAGATCACTTTGTGTGCATTTTACGTGTAGTATTTTATATCTGTTATTGTATGTGTTAATGCATGTAAGTTGGTATTTTTTTAGCTGTGTTCTGCTTTTTTACAGATGGGGTTTACAAGTATTTTTCATGTTGAGGAAGAATTTTGCATGTGAATTGTTATGGCGGTGACAGTTGGGCATATTTGTGTCTTCACATTCACTGTGCAGATTTTGCACACTAACTGTTAAAGAAAAGAAATCTGGAGAGGAATAGGGTGGCTATTGGGGAGGAGGAGGCCACAGTACAGGGTGGGCCATTTATGTGGATACACTTTAATATGGCCATTTATATAGATACACCGTTTTATGTGAATGGTGAAGTTAACAAACAACCACCGCTATTGGTCTGACACTAACCCACATTGGAAAGATCCCTCCAAGACTGTTGGAACAAAAAACTTGATAGTATGTTGTGGTTTATGGGGTGTATCCATAGATACGGTGTATCCATATAAATGGCCCACCCTGTAGTATCCTTTCGTTTTGCAATGTGTAATATTTTATTTCATCCATTGTATGTGTAAATGCATGTATGTTGTTTTCTCTTTTTCTGTTTTGTCTCTCTTCTGTTTTTTTACAGATGGCGGTCGACAAGAAATGTTCATGTTGAAGAAGAGTTTGGCATCGGGTTTGTTATAACATGTATTTGTTCTTTCTCCTTGCAACTGTATTACTCGTTTTGTCTGACTTTTTTTTCTTTTCCAGTATAATATGTATGCATGTATAAACAATCTTTTTTTACAGATCACTTTGTGTGCATTTTACGTGTAGTATTTTATATCTGTTATTGTATGTGTTAATGCATGTAAGTTGGTATTTTTTTGTCTGTCTTCTGCTTTTTTACAGATGGGGTTTACAAGTATTTTTCATGTTGAAGAAGAACTTTGCATGTGAATTGTTATGGCGGTGACAGTTGGGCATATTTGTGTCTTCACATTCACTGTGCAGATTTTGCACACTAACTGTTAAAGAAAAGAAATCTGGAGAGGAATAGGGTGGCTATTGGGGAGGAGGAGGCCACAGTACAGGGTGGGCCATTTATATGGATACACATTAATATGGCCATTTATATAGATACACCGTTTTATGTGAATGGTAAAGTTAACAAACAACCACCGCTATTGGTCTGACACTAACCCACATTGGAAAGATCCCTCCAAGACTGTTGGAACAAAAAACTTGATAGTATGTTGTGGTTTATGGGGTGTATCCATAGATACGGTGTATCCATATAAATGGCCCACCCTGTAGTATCCTTTAGTTTTGCAATGTGTAATATTTTATTTCATCCATTGTATGTGTAAATGCATGTATGTTGTTTTCTCTTTTTCTGTTTTGTCTCTCTTCTGTTTTTTTACAGATGACGGTCGACAAGAAATTTTCATGTTGAAGAAGAGTTTGGCATCGGGTTTGTTATAACATGTATTTGTTCTTTCTCCTTGCAACTTTATTACTCTTTTTGTCTGACATTTTTTTCTCTTTTCCAGTATAATATGTATGCATGTGTGAGCAAATTTTTTTTACAGATCACTTTGTGTGCATTTTACGTGTAGTATTTTATATCTGTTATTGTATGTGTTAATGCATGTAAGTTGGTATTTTTTTGTCTGTCTTCTGTTTTTTTACAGATGGGGTTTACAAGTATTTTTCATGTTGAGGAAGAATTTTGCATGTGAATTGTTATGGCGGTGACAGTTGGGCATATTTGTGTCTTCACATTCACTGTGCAGATTTTGCACACTAACTGTTAAAGAAAAGAAATCTGGAGAGGAATAGGGTGGCTATTGGGGAGGAGGAGGCCACAGTACAGGGTGGGCCATTTATATGGATACACTTTAATATGGCCATTTATATAGATACACCGTTTTATGTGAATGGTGAAGTTAACAAACAACCACCGCTATTGGTCTGACACTAACCCACATTGGAAAGATCCCTCCAAGACTGTTGGAACAAAAAACTTCATAGCATGGTGTGGTTTATGGGGTGTATCCATAGATACGGTGTATCCATATAAATGGCCCACCCTGTAGTATCCTTTAGTTTTGCAATGTGTAATATTTTATTTCTTCCATTGTATGTGTAAATGCATGTATGTTGTTTTCTCTTTTCCTGTTTTGTCTCTCTTCTGTTTTCTTACAGATGGCGGTCGACAAGAAATTTTTATGTTGAAGAAGAGTTTGGCATCGGGTTTGTTATAACATGTATTTGTTCTTTCTCCTTGCAACTTTATTACTCTTTTTGTCTGACATTTTTTTCTCTTTACCAGTATAATATGTATGGATGTGTGAACAATCTTTTTTTACAGATCACTTTGTGTGCATTTTACGTGTAGTATTTTATATCTGTTATTGTATGTGTTAATGCATGTAAGTTGGTATTTTTTTAGCTGTGTTCTGCTTTTTTACAGATGGGGTTTACAAGTATTTTTCATGTTGAGGAAGAATTTTGCATGTGAATTGTTATGGCGGTGACAGTTGGGCATATTTGTGTCTTCACATTCACTGTGCAGATTTTGCACACTAACTGTTAAAGAAAAGAAATCTGGAGAGGAATAGGGTGGCTATTGGGGAGGAGGAGGCCACAGTACAGGGTGGGCCATTTATGTGGATACACTTTAATATGGCCATTTATATAGATACACCGTTTTATGTGAATGGTGAAGTTAACAAACAACCACCGCTATTGGTCTGACACTAACCCACATTGGAAAGATCCCTCCAAGACTGTTGGAACAAAAAACTTGATAGTATGTTGTGGTTTATGGGGTGTATCCATAGATACGGTGTATCCATATAAATGGCCCACCCTGTAGTATCCTTTCGTTTTGCAATGTGTAATATTTTATTTCATCCATTGTATGTGTAAATGCATGTATGTTGTTTTCTCTTTTTCTGTTTTGTCTCTCTTCTGTTTTTTTACAGATGGCGGTCGACAAGAAATGTTCATGTTGAAGAAGAGTTTGGCATCGGGTTTGTTATAACATGTATTTGTTCTTTCTCCTTGCAACTTTATTACTCGTTTTGTCTGACTTTTTTTTTCTTTTCCAGTATAATATGTATGCATGTATAAACAATCTTTTTTTACAGATCACTTTGTGTGCATTTTACGTGTAGTATTTTATATCTGTTATTGTATGTGTTAATGCATGTAAGTTGGTATTTTTTTGTCTGTCTTCTGCTTTTTTACAGATGGGGTTTACAAGTATTTTTCATGTTGAAGAAGAACTGTGCATGTGAATTGTTATGGCGGTGACAGTTGGGCATATTTGTGTCTTCACATTCACTGTGCAGATTTTGCACACTAACTGTTAAAGAAAAGAAATCTGGAGAGGAATAGGGTGGCTATTGGGGAGGAGGAGGCCACAGTACAGGGTGGGCCATTTATATGGATACACATTAATATGGCCATTTATATAGATACACCGTTTTATGTGAATGGTAAAGTTAAATAAACAACCACCGCTATTGGTCTGACACTAACCCACATTGGAAAGATCCCTCCAAGACTGTTGGAACAAAAAACTTGATAGTATGTTGTGGTTTATGGGGTGTATCCATAGATACGGTGTATCCATATAAATGGCCCACCCTGTAGTATCCTTTAGTTTTGCAATGTGTAATATTTTATTTCATCCATTGTATGTGTAAATGCATGTATGTTGTTTTCTCTTTTTCTGTTTTGTCTCTCTTCTGTTTTTTTACAGATGGCGGTCGACAAGAAATTTTCATGTTAAAGAAGAGTTTGGCATCGGGTTTGTTATAACATGTATTTGTTCTTTCTCCTTGCAACTTTATTACTCTTTTTGTCTGACATTTTTTTCTCTTTTCCAGTATAATATGTATGCATGTGTGAGCAATCTTTTTTTACAGATCACTTTGTGTGCATTTTACGTGTAGTATTTTATATCTGTTATTGTATGTGTTAATGCATGTAAGTTGGTATTTTTTTGTCTGTCTTCTGTTGTTTTACAGATGGGGTTTACAAGTATTTTTCATGTTGAGGAAGAATTTTGCATGTGAATTGTTATGGCGGTGACTGTTGGGCATATTTGTGTCTTCACATTCACTGTGCAGATTTTGCACACTAACTGTTAAAGAAAAGAAATCTGGAGAGGAATAGGGTGGCTATTGGGGAGGAGGAGGCCACAGTACAGGGTGGGTCATTTATATGGATACACTTTAATATGGCCATTTATATAGATACACCGTTTTATGTGAATGGTGAAGTTAACAAACAACCACCGCTATTGGTCTGACACTAACCCACATTGGAAAGATCCCTCCAAGACTGTTGGAACAAAAAACTTGATAGTATGGTGTGGTTTATGGGGTGTATCCATAGATACGGTGTATCCATATAAATGGCCCACCCTGTAGTATCCTTTAGTTTTGCAATGTGTAATATTTTATTTCTTCCATTGTATGTGTAAATGCATGTATGTTGTTTTCTCTTTTTCTGTTTTGTCTCTCTTCTGTTTTCTTACAGATGGCGGTCGACAAGAAATTTTTATGTTGAAGAAGAGTTTGGCATCGGGTTTGTTATATAACATGTATTTGTTCTTTCTCCTTGCAACTTTATTACTCTTTTTGTCTGACTTTTTTTTTCTCTTTTCCAGTATAATATGTATGCATGTATGAACAATCTTTTTTTACAGATCACTTTGTGTGCATTTTACGTGTAGTATTTTATATCTGTTATTGTATGTGTTAATGCATGTAAGTTGGTATTTTTTTGTCTGTCTTCTGCTTTTTTACAGATGGGGTTTACAAGTATTTTTCATGTTGAAGAAGAACTTTGCATGTGAATTGTTATGGCGGTGACAGTTGGGCATATTTGTGTCTTCACATTCACTGTGCAGATTTTGCACACTAACTGTTAAAGAAAAGAAATCTGGAGAGGAATAGGGTGGCTATTGGGGAGGAGGAGGCCACAGTACAGGGTGGGCCATTTATATGGATACACTTTAATATGGCCATTTATATAGATACACCGTTTTATGTGAATGGTGAAGTTAACAAACAACCACCGCTATTGGTCTGACACTAACCCACATTGGAAAGATCCCTCCAAGACTGTTGGAACAAAAAACTTGATAGTATGTTGTGGTTTATGGGGTGTATCCATAGATTCGGTGTATCCATATAAATGGCCCACCCTGTAGTATCCTTTAGGTTTGCAATGTGTAATATTTTATTTCTTCCATTGTATGTGTAAATGCATGTATGTTGTTTTCTCTTTTCCTGTTTTGTCTCTCTTCTGTTTTCTTACAGATGGCGGTCGACAAGAAATTTTTATGTTGAAGAAGAGTTTGGCATCGGGTTTGTTATAACATGTATTTGTTCTTTCTCCTTGCAACTTTATTACTCTTTTTGTCTGACATTTTTTTCTCTTTACCAGTATAATATGTATGGATGTGTGAACAATCTTTTTTTACAGATCACTTTGTGTGCATTTTACGTGTAGTATTTTATATCTGTTATTGTATGTGCTAATGCATGTAAGTTGGTATTTTTTTGGCTGTGTTCTGCTTTTTTACAGATGGGGTTTACAAGTATTTTTCATGTTGAGGAAGAATTTTGCATGTGAATTGTTATGGCGGTGACAGTTGGGCATATTTGTGTCTTCACATTTACTGTGCAGATTTTGCACATTAACTGTTAAAGAAGAGAAATCTGGAGAGGAATAGGGTGGCTATTGGGGAGGAGGAGGCCACAGTACAGGGTGGGCCATTTATATGGATACACTTTAATATGGCCATTTATATAGATACACCGTTTTATGTGAATGGTGAAGTTAACAAACAACCACCGCTATTGGTCTGACACTAACCCACATTGGAAAGATCCCTCCAAGACTGTTGGAACAAAAAAATTGATGGTGTGGTGTGGTTTATGGGGTGTATCCATAGATACGGTGTATCCATATAAATGGCCCACCCTGTAGTATCCTTTAGTTTTGCAATGTGTAATATTTTATTTCATCCATTGTATGTGTAAATGCATGTATGTTGTTTTCTCTTTTTCTGTTTTGTCTCTCTTCTGTTTTTTTACAGATGGCGGTCGACAAGAAATTTTCATGTTGAAGAAGAGTTTGGCATCGGGTTTGTTATAACATGTATTTGTTCTTTGTCCTTGCAACTTTATTACTCATTTTGTCTGACTTTTTTTCTCTTTTCCAGTATAATATGTATGCATGTATAAACAATCTTTTTTTACAGATCACTTTGTGTGCATTTTACGTGTAGTATTTTATATCTGTTATTGTATGTGTTAATGCATGTAAGTTGGTATTTTTTTGTCTGTCTTCTGTTTTTTTACAGATGGGGTTTACAAGTATTTTTCATGTTGAGGAAGAATTTTGCATGTGAATTGTTACGGCGGTGACAGTTGGGCATATTTGTGTCTTCACATTCACTGTGCAGATTTTGCACACTAACTGTTAAAGAAAAGAAATCTGGAGAGGAATAGGGTGGCTATTGGGGAGGAGGAGGCCACAGTACAGGGTGGGTCATTTATATGGATACACTTTAATATGGCCATTTATATAGATACACCGTTTTATGTGAATGGTGAAGTTAACAAACAACCACCGCTATTGGTCTGACACTAACCCACATTGGAAAGATCCCTCCAAGACTGTTGGAACAAAAAACTTGATAGTATGTTGTGGTTTATGGGGTGTATCCATAGATACGGTGTATCCATATAAATGGCCCACCCTGTAGTATCCTTTCGTTTTGCAATGTGTAATATTTTATTTCATCCATTGTATGTGTAAATGCATGTATGTTGTTTTCTCTTTTTCTGTTTTGTCTCTCTTCTGTTTTTTTACAGATGGCGGTCGACAAGAAATTTTCATGTTGAAGAAGAGTTTGGCATCGGGTTTGTTATAACATGTATTTGTTCTTTCTCCTTGCAACTTTATTACTCGTTTTGTCTGACTTTTTTTCTCTTTTCCAGTAAAATATGTATGCATGTATAAAAAAATTTTTTTTTTACAGATCACTTTGTGTGCATTTTACGTGTAGTATTTTATATCTGTTATTGTATGTGTTAATGCATGTAAGTTGGTATTTTTTTGTCTGTCTTGTGCTTTTTTACAGATGGGGTTTACAAGTATTTTTCATGTTGAAGAAGAACTTTGCATGTGAATTGTTATGGCGGTGACAGTTGGGCATATTTGTGTCTTCACATTCACTGTGCAGATTTTGCACACTAACTGTTAAAGAAAAGAAATCTGGAGAGGAATAGGGTGGCTATTGGGGAGGAGGAGGCCACAGTACAGGGTGGGCCATTTATATGGATACACTTTAATATGGCCATTTATATAGATACACCATTTTATGTGAATGGTGAAGTTAACAAACAGCCACCGCTATTGGTCTGACACTAACCCACATTGGAAAGATCCCTCCAAGACTGTTGGAACAAAAAACTTGATAGTATGTTGTGGTTTATGGGGTGTATCCATAGATACGGTGTATCCATATAAATGGCCCACCCTGTAGTATCCTTTCGTTTTGCAATGTGTAATATTTTATTTCATCCATTGTATGTGTAAATGCATGTATGTTGTTTTCTCTTTTTCTGTTTTGTCTCTCTTCTGTTTTTTTACAGATGGCGGTCGACAAGAAATTTTCATGTTGAAGAAGAGTTTGGTATCGGGTTTGTTATAACATGTATTTGTTCTTTCTCCTTGCAACTTTATTACTCGTTTTGTCTGACTTTTTTTTTCTTTTCCAGTAAAATATGTATGCATGTATAAACAATCTTTTTTTACAGATCACTTTGTGTGCATTTTACGTGTAGTATTTTATATCTGTTATTGTATGTGTTAATGCATGTAAGTTGGTATTTTTTTGTCTGTCTTCTGCTTTTTTACAGATGGGGTTTACAAGTATTTTTCACGTTGAAGAAGAACTTTGCATGTGAATTGTTATGGCGGTAACAGTTGGGCATATTTGTGTCTTCACATTCACTGTGCAGATTTTGCACACTAACTGTTAAAGAAAAGAAATCTGGAGAGGAATAGGGTGGCTATTGGGGAGGAGGAGGCCACAGTACAGGGTGGGCCATTTATATGGATACACTTTAATATGGCCATTTATATAGATACACCATTTTATGTGAATGGTGAAGTTAACAAACAACCACCGCTATTGGTCTGACACTGACCCACATTGGAAAGATCCCTCCAAGACTGTTGGAACAAAAAACTTGATAGTATGTTGTGGTTTATGGGGTGTATCCATAGATACGGTGTATCCATATAAATGGCCCACCCTGTAGTATCCTTTAGTTTTGCAATGTGTAATATTTTATTTCATCCATTGTATGTGTAAATGCATGTATGTTGTTTTCTCTTTTTCTGTTTTGTCTCTCTTCTGTTTTTTTACAGATGGCGGTCGACAAGAAATTTTCATGTTGAAGAAGAGTTTGGCATCGGGTTTGTTATAACATGTATTTGTTCTTTGTCCTTGCAACTTTATTACTCGTTTTGTCTGACTTTTTTTCTCTTTTCCAGTATAATATGTATGCATGTATAAACAATCTTTTTTTACAGATCACTTTGTGTGCATTTTACGTGTAGTATTTTATATCTGTTATTGTATGTGTTAATGCATGTAAGTTGGTATTTTTTTGTCTGTCTTCTGTTTTTTTACAGATGGGGTTTACAAGTATTTTTCATGTTGAGGAAGAATTTTGCATGTGAATTGTTACGGCGGTGACAGTTGGGCATATTTGTGTCTTCACATTCACTGTGCAGATTTTGCACACTAACTGTTAAAGAAAAGAAATCTGGAGAGGAATAGGGTGGCTATTGGGGAGGAGGAGGCCACAGTACAGGGTGGGTCATTTATATGGATACACTTTAATATGGCCATTTATATAGATACACCTTTTTATGTGAATGGTGAAGTTAACAAACAACCACCGCTATTGGTCTGACACTAACCCACATTGGAAAGATCCCTCCAAGACTGTTGGAACAAAAAACTTGATAGTATGTTGTGGTTTATGGGGTGTATCCATAGATACGGTGTATCCATATAAATGGCCCACCCTGTAGTATCCTTTCGTTTTGCAATGTGTAATATTTTATTTCATCCATTGTATGTGTAAATGCATGTATGTTGTTTTCTCTTTTTCTGTTTTGTCTCTCTTCTGTTTTTTTACAGATGGCGGTCGACAAGAAATTTTCATGTTGAAGAAGAGTTTGGCATCGGGTTTGTTATAACATGTATTTGTTCTTTCTCCTTGCAACTTTATTACTCGTTTTGTCTGACTTTTTTTCTCTTTTCCAGTAAAATATGTATGCATGTATAAAAAATTTTTTTTTTTACAGATCACTTTGTGTGCATTTTACGTGTAGTATTTTATATCTGTTATTGTATGTGTTAATGCATGTAAGTTGGTATTTTTTTGTCTGTCTTGTGCTTTTTTACAGATGGGGTTTACAAGTATTTTTCATGTTGAAGAAGAACTTTGCATGTGAATTGTTATGGCGGTGACAGTTGGGCATATTTGTGTCTTCACATTCACTGTGCAGATTTTGCACACTAACTGTTAAAGAAAAGAAATCTGGAGAGGAATAGGGTGGCTATTGGGGAGGAGGAGGCCACAGTACAGGGTGGGCCATTTATATGGATACACTTTAATATGGCCATTTATATAGATACACCATTTTATGTGAATGGTGAAGTTAACAAACAGCCACCGCTATTGGTCTGACACTAACCCACATTGGAAAGATCCCTCCAAGACTGTTGGAACAAAAAACTTGATAGTATGTTGTGGTTTATGGGGTGTATCCATAGATACGGTGTATCCATATAAATGGCCCACCCTGTAGTATCCTTTCGTTTTGCAATGTGTAATATTTTATTTCATCCATTGTATGTGTAAATGCATGTATGTTGTTTTCTCTTTTTCTGTTTTGTCTCTCTTCTGTTTTTTTACAGATGGCGGTCGACAAGAAATTTTCATGTTGAAGAAGAGTTTGGTATCGGGTTTGTTATAACATGTATTTGTTCTTTCTCCTTGCAACTTTATTACTCGTTTTGTCTGACTTTTTTTTCTCTTTTCCAGTAAAATATGTATGCATGTATAAACAATCTTTTTTTACAGATCACTTTGTGTGCATTTTACGTGTAGTATTTTATATCTGTTATTGTATGTGTTAATGCATGTAAGTTGGTATTTTTTTGTCTGTCTTCTGCTTTTTTACAGATGGGGTTTACAAGTATTTTTCATGTTGAAGAAGAACTTTGCATGTGAATTGTTATGGCGGTAACAGTTGGGCATATTTGTGTCTTCACATTCACTGTGCAGATTTTGCACACTAACTGTTAAAGAAAAGAAATCTGGAGAGGAATAGGGTGGCTATTGGGGAGGAGGAGGCCACAGTACAGGGTGGGCCATTTATATGGATACACTTTAATATGGCCATTTATATAGATACACCATTTTATGTGAATGGTGAAGTTAACAAACAACCACCGCTATTGGTCTGACACTGACCCACATTGGAAAGATCCCTCCAAGACTGTTGGAACAAAAAACTTGATAGTATGTTGTGGTTTATGGGGTGTATCCATAGATACGGTGTATCCATATAAATGGCCCACCCTGTAGTATCCTTTAGTTTTGCAATGTGTAATATTTTATTTCATCCATTGTATGTGTAAATGCATGTATGTTGTTTTCTCTTTTTCTGTTTTGTCTCTCTTCTGTTTTTTTACAGATGGCGGTCGACAAGAAATTTTCATGTTGAAGAAGAGTTTGGCATCGGGTTTGTTATAACATGTATTTGTTCTTTGTCCTTGCAACTTTATTACTCGTTTTGTCTGACTTTTTTTCTCTTTTCCAGTATAATATGTATGCATGTATAAACAATCTTTTTTTACAGATCACTTTGTGTGCATTTTACGTGTAGTATTTTATATCTGTTATTGTATGTGTTAATGCATGTAAGTTGGTATTTTTTTGTCTGTCTTCTGTTTTTTTACAGATGGGGTTTACAAGTATTTTTCATGTTGAGGAAGAATTTTGCATGTGAATTGTTACGGCGGTGACAGTTGGGCATATTTGTGTCTTCACATTCACTGTGCAGATTTTGCACACTAACTGTTAAAGAAAAGAAATCTGGAGAGGAATAGGGTGGCTATTGGGGAGGAGGAGGCCACAGTACAGGGTGGGTCATTTATATGGATACACTTTAATATGGCCATTTATATAGATACACCGTTTTATGTGAATGGTGAAGTTAACAAACAACCACCGCTATTGGTCTGACACTAACCCACATTGGAAAGATCCCTCCAAGACTGTTGGAACAAAAAACTTGATAGTATGTTGTGGTTTATGGGGTGTATCCATAGATACGGTGTATCCATATAAATGGCCCACCCTGTAGTATCCTTTCGTTTTGCAATATGTAATATTTTATTTCATCCATTGTATGTGTAAATGCATGTATGTTGTTTTCTCTTTTTCTGTTTTGTCTCTCTTCTGTTTTTTTACAGATGGCGGTCGACAAGAAATTTTCATGTTGAAGAAGAGTCTGGCATCGGGTTTGTTATAACATGTATTTGTTCTTTCTCCTTGCAACTTTATTACTCGTTTTGTCTGACTTTTTTTCTCTTTTCCAGTAAAATATGTATGCATGTATAAACAATCTTTTTTTACAGATCACTTTGTGTGCATTTTACGTGTAGTATTTTATATCTGTTATTGTATGTGTTAATGCATGTAAGTTGGTATTTTTTTGTCTGTCTTGTGCTTTTTTACAGATGGGGTTTACAAGTATTTTTCATGTTGAAGAAGAACTTTGCATGTGAATTGTTATGGCGGTGACAGTTGGGCATATTTGTGTCTTCACATTCACTGTGCAGATTTTGCACACTAACTGTTAAAGAAAAGAAATCTGGAGAGGAATAGGGTGGCTATTGGGGAGGAGGAGGCCACAGTACAGGGTGGGCCATTTATATGGATACACTTTAATATGGCCATTTATATAGATACACCATTTTATGTGAATGGTGAAGTTAACAAACAGCCACCGCTATTGGTCTGACACTAACCCACATTGGAAAGATCCCTCCAAGACTGTTGGAACAAAAAACTTGATAGTATGTTGTGGTTTATGGGGTGTATCCATAGATACGGTGTATCCATATAAATGGCCCACCCTGTAGTATCCTTTCGTTTTGCAATGTGTAATATTTTATTTCATCCATTGTATGTGTAAATGCATGTATGTTGTTTTCTCTTTTTCTGTTTTGTCTCTCTTCTGTTTTTTTACAGATGGCGGTCGACAAGAAATTTTCATGTTGAAGAAGAGTTTGGTATCGGGTTTGTTATAACATGTATTTGTTCTTTCTCCTTGCAACTTTATTACTCGTTTTGTCTGACTTTTTTTCTCTTTTCCAGTATAATATGTATGCATGTATAAACAATCTTTTTTTACAGATCACTTTGTGTGCATTTTACGTGTAGTATTTTATATCTGTTATTGTATGTGTTAATGCATGTAAGTTGGTATTTTTTTGTCTGTCTTCTGTTTTTTTACAGATGGGGTTTACAAGTATTTTTCATGTTGAGGAAGAATTTTGCATGTGAATTGTTATGGCGGTGACAGTTGGGCATATTTGTGTCTTCACATTCACTGTGCAGATTTTGCACACTAACTGTTAAAGAAAAGAAATCTGGAGAGGAATAGGGTGGCTATTGGGGAGGAGGAGGCCACAGTACAGGGTGGGCCATTTATATGGATACACTTTAATATGGCCATTTATATAGATACACCATTTTATGTGAATGGTGAAGTTAACAAACAACCACCGCTATTGGTCTGACACTGACCCACATTGGAAAGATCCCTCCAAGACTGTTGGAACAAAAAACTTGATAGTATGTTGTGGTTTATGGGGTGTATCCATAGATACGGTGTATCCATATAAATGGCCCACCCTGTAGTATCCTTTAGTTTTGCAATGTGTAATATTTTATTTCATCCATTGTATGTGTAAATGCATGTATGTTGTTTTCTCTTTTTCTGTTTTGTCTCTCTTCTGTTTTTTTACAGATGGCGGTCGACAAGAAATTTTCATGTTGAAGAAGAGTTTGGCATCGGGTTTGTTATAACATGTATTTGTTCTTTCTCCTTGCAACTTTATTACTCGTTTTGTCTGACTTTTTTTCTCTTTTCCAGTAAAATATGTATGCATGTATAAAAAATTTTTTTTTTTACAGATCACTTTGTGTGCATTTTACGTGTAGTATTTTATATCTGTTATTGTATGTGTTAATGCATGTAAGTTGGTATTTTTTTGTCTGTCTTGTGCTTTTTTACAGATGGGGTTTACAAGTATTTTTCATGTTGAAGAAGAACTTTGCATGTGAATTGTTATGGCGGTGACAGTTGGGCATATTTGTGTCTTCACATTCACTGTGCAGATTTTGCACACTAACTGTTAAAGAAAAGAAATCTGGAGAGGAATAGGGTGGCTATTGGGGAGGAGGAGGCCACAGTACAGGGTGGGTCATTTATATGGATACACTTTAATATGGCCATTTATATAGATACACCATTTTATGTGAATGGTGAAGTTAACAAACAGCCACCGCTATTGGTCTGACACTAACCCACATTGGAAAGATCCCTCCAAGACTGTTGGAACAAAAAACTTGATAGTATGTTGTGGTTTATGGGGTGTATCCATAGATACGGTGTATCCATATAAATGGCCCACCCTGTAGTATCCTTTCGTTTTGCAATGTGTAATATTTTATTTCATCCATTGTATGTGTAAATGCATGTATGTTGTTTTCTCTTTTTCTGTTTTGTCTCTCTTCTGTTTTTTTACAGATGGCGGTCGACAAGAAATTTTCATGTTGAAGAAGAGTTTGGTATCGGGTTTGTTATAACATGTATTTGTTCTTTCTCCTTGCAACTTTATTACTCGTTTTGTCTGACTTTTTTTCTCTTTTCCAGTAAAATATGTATGCATGTATAAACAATCTTTTTTTACAGATCACTTTGTGTGTATTTTACGTGTAGTATTTTATATCTGTTATTGTATGTGTTAATGCATGTAAGTTGGTATTTTTTTGTCTGTCTTCTGCTTTTTTACAGATGGGGTTTACAAGTATTTTTCATGTTGAAGAAGAACTTTGCATGTGAATTGTTATGGCGGTAACAGTTGGGCATATTTGTGTCTTCACATTCACTGTGCAGATTTTGCACACTAACTGTTAAAGAAAAGAAATCTGGAGAGGAATAGGGTGGCTATTGGGGAGGAGGAGGCCACAGTACAGGGTGGGCCATTTATATGGATACACTTTAATATGGCCATTTATATAGATACACCATTTTATGTGAATGGTGAAGTTAACAAACAACCACCGCTATTGGTCTGACACTGACCCACATTGGAAAGATCCCTCCAAGACTGTTGGAACAAAAAAACTTGATAGTATGTTGTGGTTTATGGGGTGTATCCATAGATACGGTGTATCCATATAAATGGCCCACCCTGTAGTATCCTTTAGTTTTGCAATGTGTAATATTTTATTTCATCCATTGTATGTGTAAATGCATGTATGTTGTTTTCTCTTTTTCTGTTTTGTCTCTCTTCTGTTTTTTTACAGATGGCGGTCGACAAGAAATTTTCATGTTGAAGAAGAGTTTGGCATCGGGTTTGTTATAACATGTATTTGTTCTTTGTCCTTGCAACTTTATTACTCGTTTTGTCTGACTTTTTTTCTCTTTTCCAGTATAATATGTATGCATGTATAAACAATCTTTTTTTACAGATCACTTTGTGTGCATTTTACGTGTAGTATTTTATATCTGTTATTGTATGTGTTAATGCATGTAAGTTGGTATTTTTTTGTCTGTCTTCTGTTTTTTTACAGATGGGGTTTACAAGTATTTTTCATGTTGAGGAAGAATTTTGCATGTGAATTGTTATGGCGGTGACAGTTGGGCATATTTGTGTCTTCACATTCACTGTGCAGATTTTGCACACTAACTGTTAAAGAAAAGAAATCTGGAGAGGAATAGGGTGGCTATTGGGGAGGAGGAGGCCACAGTACAGGGTGGGCCATTTATATGGATACACTTTAATATGGCCATTTATATAGATACACCATTTTATGTGAATGGTGAAGTTAACAAACAACCACCGCTATTGGTCTGACACTGACCCACATTGGAAAGATCCCTCCAAGACTGTTGGAACAAAAAACTTGATAGTATGTTGTGGTTTATGGGGTGTATCCATAGATACGGTGTATCCATATAAATGGCCCACCCTGTAGTATCCTTTAGTTTTGCAATGTGTAATATTTTATTTCATCCATTGTATGTGTAAATGCATGTATGTTGTTTTCTCTTTTTCTGTTTTGTCTCTCTTCTGTTTTTTTACAGATGGCGGTCGACAAGAAATTTTCATGTTGAAGAAGAGTTTGGCATCGGGTTTGTTATAACATGTATTTGTTCTTTCTCCTTGCAACTTTATTACTCGTTTTGTCTGACTTTTTTTCTCTTTTCCAGTAAAATATGTATGCATGTATAAAAAATTTTTTTTTTTACAGATCACTTTGTGTGCATTTTACGTGTAGTATTTTATATCTGTTATTGTATGTGTTAATGCATGTAAGTTGGTATTTTTTTGTCTGTCTTGTGCTTTTTTACAGATGGGGTTTACAAGTATTTTTCATGTTGAAGAAGAACTTTGCATGTGAATTGTTATGGCGGTGACAGTTGGGCATATTTGTGTCTTCACATTCACTGTGCAGATTTTGCACACTAACTGTTAAAGAAAAGAAATCTGGAGAGGAATAGGGTGGCTATTGGGGAGGAGGAGGCCACAGTACAGGGTGGGCCATTTATATGGATACACTTTAATATGGCCATTTATATAGATACACCATTTTATGTGAATGGTGAAGTTAACAAACAGCCACCGCTATTGGTCTGACACTAACCCACATTGGAAAGATCCCTCCAAGACTGTTGGAACAAAAAACTTGATAGTATGTTGTGGTTTATGGGGTGTATCCATAGATACGGTGTATCCATATAAATGGCCCACCCTGTAGTATCCTTTCGTTTTGCAATGTGTAATATTTTATTTCATCCATTGTATGTGTAAATGCATGTATGTTGTTTTCTCTTTTTCTGTTTTGTCTCTCTTCTGTTTTTTTACAGATGGCGGTCGACAAGAAATTTTCATGTTGAAGAAGAGTTTGGTATCGGGTTTGTTATAACATGTATTTGTTCTTTCTCCTTGCAACTTTATTACTCGTTTTGTCTGACTTTTTTTCTCTTTTCCAGTAAAATATGTATGCATGTATAAACAATCTTTTTTTACAGATCACTTTGTGTGTATTTTACGTGTAGTATTTTATATCTGTTATTGTATGTGTTAATGCATGTAAGTTGGTATTTTTTTGTCTGTCTTCTGCTTTTTTACAGATGGGGTTTACAAGTATTTTTCATGTTGAAGAAGAACTTTGCATGTGAATTGTTATGGCGGTAACAGTTGGGCATATTTGTGTCTTCACATTCACTGTGCAGATTTTGCACACTAACTGTTAAAGAAAAGAAATCTGGAGAGGAATAGGGTGGCTATTGGGGAGGAGGAGGCCACAGTACAGGGTGGGCCATTTATATGGATACACTTTAATATGGCCATTTATATAGATACACCATTTTATGTGAATGGTGAAGTTAACAAACAACCACCGCTATTGGTCTGACACTGACCCACATTGGAAAGATCCCTCCAAGACTGTTGGAACAAAAAAACTTGATAGTATGTTGTGGTTTATGGGGTGTATCCATAGATACGGTGTATCCATATAAATGGCCCACCCTGTAGTATCCTTTAGTTTTGCAATGTGTAATATTTTATTTCATCCATTGTATGTGTAAATGCATGTATGTTGTTTTCTCTTTTTCTGTTTTGTCTCTCTTCTGTTTTTTTACAGATGGCGGTCGACAAGAAATTTTCATGTTGAAGAAGAGTTTGGCATCGGGTTTGTTATAACATGTATTTGTTCTTTGTCCTTGCAACTTTATTACTCGTTTTGTCTGACTTTTTTTCTCTTTTCCAGTATAATATGTATGCATGTATAAACAATCTTTTTTTACAGATCACTTTGTGTGCATTTTACGTGTAGTATTTTATATCTGTTATTGTATGTGTTAATGCATGTAAGTTGGTATTTTTTTGTCTGTCTTCTGTTTTTTTACAGATGGGGTTTACAAGTATTTTTCATGTTGAGGAAGAATTTTGCATGTGAATTGTTATGGCGGTGACAGTTGGGCATATTTGTGTCTTCACATTCACTGTGCAGATTTTGCACACTAACTGTTAAAGAAAAGAAATCTGGAGAGGAATAGGGTGGCTATTGGGGAGGAGGAGGCCACAGTACAGGGTGGGCCATTTATATGGATACACTTTAAAGAGACTCTGTAACAAATTGTTTATCTTTATTTCTTCTATGCTATAAGTTCCTATGCCTTTTCTAATGTGGTCTGGCTTACTGCAGCTTTTCCTAATTGCACAGTAGCTGTGTTATCTCTGTTATATGATCTAATCTTCTCTCTATAGTCGGCACAGTCAGGCTGAGGCAGTCAGACTGGAATGTGCAGGGCTGCTTGTGATTAGCTAGAAGCTGTACACACCCCCTGCAGGCTCTGTGTGACTAACACACTCTGCTTAGCTGAGCCTATTAGAAGCTGGTTAGTTTGTTTGTAAACACTGCCTAAAACTGGCAATTACAAGCCAGGTTTGCAGCAGAGAATGGCAGAAACAGCACAGAGGGGACCAGGAGCACATAATGAATAGAATGGTATGCTTTTTATTGTAAGAATTTCAGAGTACAGATTCTCTTTAATATGGCCATTTATATAGATACACCGTTTTATGTGAATGGTGAAGTTAACAAACAACCACCGCTATTGGTCTGACACTAACCCACATTGGAAAGATCCCTCCAAGACTGTTGGAACAAACAACTTGATGGCATGGTGTGGTTTATGGGGTGTATCCATAGATACGGTGTATCCATATAAATGGCCCACCCTGTAGTATCCTTTAGTTTTGCAATGTGTAATATTTTATTTCTTCCATTGTATGTGTAAATGCATGTATGTTGTTTTCTCTTTTTCTGTTTTGTCTCACTTCTGTTTTCTTACAGATGGCGGTCGACAAGAAATTTTCATGTTGAAGAAGAGTTTGGCATCGGGTTTGTTATAACATGTATTTGTTCTTTCTCCTTGCAACTTTATTACTCGTTTTGTCTGACTTTTTTTCTCTTTTCCAGTATAATATGTATGCATGTATAAACAATCTTTTTTTACAGATCACTTTGTGTGCATTTTACGTGTAGTATTTTATATCTGTTATTGTATGTGTTAATGCATGTAAGTTGGTATTTTTTTGTCTGTCTTCTGCTTTTTTACAGATGGGGTTTACAAGTATTTTTCATGTTGAAGAAGAACTTTGCATGTGAATTGTTATGGCGGTAACAGTTGGGCATATTTGTGTCTTCACATTCACTGTGCAGATTTTGCACACTAACTGTTAAAGAAAAGAAATCTGGAGAGGAATAGGGTGGCTATTGGGGAGGAGGAGGCCACAGTACAGGGTGGGCCATTTATATGGATACACTTTAATATGGCCATTTATATAGATACACCATTTTATGTGAATGGTGAAGTTAACAAACAACCACCGCTATTGGTCTGACACTGACCCACATTGGAAAGATCCCTCCAAGACTGTTGGAACAAAAAACTTGATAGTATGTTGTGGTTTATGGGGTGTATCCATAGATACGGTGTATCCATATAAATGGCCCACCCTGTAGTATCCTTTAGTTTTGCAATGTGTAATATTTTATTTCATCCATTGTATGTGTAAATGCATGTATGTTGTTTTCTCTTTTTCTGTTTTGTCTCTCTTCTGTTTTTTTACACATGGCGGTCGACAAGAAATTTTCATGTTGAAGAAGAGTTTGGCATCGGGTTTGTTATAACATGTATTTGTTCTTTGTCCTTGCAACTTTATTACTCGTTTTGTCTGACTTTTTTTCTCTTTTCCAGTATAATATGTATGCATGTATAAACAATCTTTTTTTACAGATCACTTTGTGTGCATTTTACGTGTAGTATTTTATATCTGTTATTGTATGTGTTAATGCATGTAAGTTGGTATTTTTTTGTCTGTCTTCTGTTTTTTTTACAGATGGGGTTTACAAGTATTTTTCATGTTGAGGAAGAATTTTGCATGTGAATTGTTATGGAGGTGACAGTTGGGCATATTTGTGTCTTCACATTCACTGTGCAGATTTTGCACACTAACTGTTAAAGAAAAGAAATCTGGAGAGGAATAGGGTGGCTATTGGGGAGGAGGAGGCCACAGTACAGGGTGGGCCATTTATATGGATACACTTTAATATGGCCATTTATATAGATACACCGTTTTATGTGAATGGTGAAGTTAACAAACAACCACCGCTATTGGTCTGACACTAACCCACATTGGAAAGATCCCTCCAAGACTGTTGGAACAAAAAACTTGATGGCATGGTGTGGTTTATGGGGTGTATCCATAGATACGGTGTATCCATATAAATGGCCCACCCTGTAGTATCCTTTCGTTTTGCAATATGTAATATTTTATTTCATCCATTGTATGTGTAAATGCATGTATGTTGTTTTCTCTTTTTCTGTTTTGTCTCTCTTCTGTTTTTTTACAGATGGCGGTCGACAAGAAATTTTCATGTTGAAGAAGAGTCTGGCATCGGGTTTGTTATAACATGTATTTGTTCTTTCTCCTTGCAACTTTATTACTCGTTTTGTCTGACTTTTTTTCTCTTTTCCAGTAAAATATGTATGCATGTATAAACAATCTTTTTTTACAGATCACTTTGTGTGCATTTTACGTGTAGTATTTTATATCTGTTATTGTATGTGTTAATGCATGTAAGTTGGTATTTTTTTGTCTGTCTTGTGCTTTTTTACAGATGGGGTTTACAAGTATTTTTCATGTTGAAGAAGAACTTTGCATGTGAATTGTTATGGCGGTGACAGTTGGGCATATTTGTGTCTTCACATTCACTGTGCAGATTTTGCACACTAACTGTTAAAGAAAAGAAATCTGGAGAGGAATAGGGTGGCTATTGGGGAGGAGGAGGCCACAGTACAGGGTGGGCCATTTATATGGATACACTTTAATATGGCCATTTATATAGATACACCATTTTATGTGAATGGTGAAGTTAACAAACAACCACCGCTATTGGTCTGACACTGACCCACATTGGAAAGATCCCTCCAAGACTGTTGGAACAAAAAACTTGATAGTATGTTGTGGTTTATGGGGTGTATCCATAGATACGGTGTATCCATATAAATGGCCCACCCTGTAGTATCCTTTAGTTTTGCAATGTGTAATATTTTATTTCATCCATTGTATGTGTAAATGCATGTATGTTGTTTTCTCTTTTTCTGTTTTGTCTCTCTTCTGTTTTTTTACAGATGGCGGTCGACAAGAAATTTTCATGTTGAAGAAGAGTTTGGCATCGGGTTTGTTATAACATGTATTTGTTCTTTGTCCTTGCAACTTTATTACTCGTTTTGTCTGACTTTTTTTCTCTTTTCCAGTATAATATGTATGCATGTATAAACAATCTTTTTTTACAGATCACTTTGTGTGCATTTTACGTGTAGTATTTTATATCTGTTATTGTATGTGTTAATGCATGTAAGTTGGTATTTTTTTGTCTGTCTTCTGTTTTTTTACAGATGGGGTTTACAAGTATTTTTCATGTTGAGGAAGAATTTTGCATGTGAATTGTTATGGCGGTGACAGTTGGGCATATTTGTGTCTTCACATTCACTGTGCAGATTTTGCACACTAACTGTTAAAGAAAAGAAATCTGGAGAGGAATAGGGTGGCTATTGGGGAGGAGGAGGCCACAGTACAGGGTGGGCCATTTATATGGATACACTTTAATATGGCCATTTATATAGATACACCGTTTTATGTGAATGGTGAAGTTAACAAACAACCACCGCTATTGGTCTGACACTAACCCACATTGGAAAGATCCCTCCAAGACTGTTGGAACAAAAAACTTGATGGCATGGTGTGGTTTATGGGGTGTATCCATAGATACGGTGTATCCATATAAATGGCCCACCCTGTAGTATCCTTTAGTTTTGCAATGTGTAATATTTTATTTCTTCCATTGTATGTGTAAATGCATGTATGTTGTTTTCTCTTTTTCTGTTTTGTCTCACTTCTGTTTTCTTACAGATGGCGGTCGACAAGAAATTTTCATGTTGAAGAAGAGTTTGGCATCGGGTTTGTTATAACATGTATTTGTTCTTTCTCCTTGCAACTTTATTACTCGTTTTGTCTGACTTTTTTTCTCTTTTCCAGTATAATATGTATGCATGTATAAACAATCTTTTTTTACAGATCACTTTGTGTGCATTTTACGTGTAGTATTTTATATCTGTTATTGTATGTGTTAATGCATGTAAGTTGGTATTTTTTTGTCTGTCTTCTGTTTTTTTACAGATGGGGTTTACAAGTATTTTTCATGTTGAGGAAGAATTTTGCATGTGAATTGTTATGGCGGTGACAGTTGGGCATATTTGTGTCTTCACATTCACTGTGCAGATTTTGCACACTAACTGTTAAAGAAAAGAAATCTGGAGAGGAATAGGGTGGCTATTGGGGAGGAGGAGGCCACAGTACAGGGTGGGCCATTTATATGGATACACTTTAATATGGCCATTTATATAGATACACCGTTTTATGTGAATGGTGAAGTTAACAAACAACCACCGCTATTGGTCTGACACTAACCCACATTGGAAAGATCCCTCCAAGACTGTTGGAACAAAAAACTTGATAGTATGTTGTGGTTTATGGGGTGTATCCATAGATACGGTGTATCCATATAAATGGCCCACCCTGTAGTATCCTTTCGTTTTGCAATATGTAATATTTTATTTCATCCATTGTATGTGTAAATGCATGTATGTTGTTTTCTCTTTTTCTGTTTTGTCTCTCTTCTGTTTTTTTACAGATGGCGGTCGACAAGAAATTTTCATGTTGAAGAAGAGTCTGGCATCGGGTTTGTTATAACATGTATTTGTTCTTTCTCCTTGCAACTTTATTACTCGTTTTGTCTGACTTTTTTTCTCTTTTCCAGTAAAATATGTATGCATGTATAAACAATCTTTTTTTTACAGATCACTTTGTGTGCATTTTACGTGTAGTATTTTATATCTGTTATTGTATGTGTTAATGCATGTAAGTTGGTATTTTTTTGTCTGTCTTGTGCTTTTTTACAGATGGGGTTTACAAGTATTTTTCATGTTGAAGAAGAACTTTGCATGTGAATTGTTATGGCGGTGACAGTTGGGCATATTTGTGTCTTCACATTCACTGTGCAGATTTTGCACACTAACTGTTAAAGAAAAGAAATCTGGAGAGGAATAGGGTGGCTATTGGGGAGGAGGAGGCCACAGTACAGGGTGGGCCATTTATATGGATACACTTTAATATGGCCATTTATATAGATACACCATTTTATGTGAATGGTGAAGTTAACAAACAGCCACCGCTATTGGTCTGACACTAACCCACATTGGAAAGATCCCTCCAAGACTGTTGGAACAAAAAACTTGATAGTATGTTGTGGTTTATGGGGTGTATCCATAGATACGGTGTATCCATATAAATGGCCCACCCTGTAGTATCCTTTCGTTTTGCAATGTGTAATATTTTATTTCATCCATTGTATGTGTAAATGCATGTATGTTGTTTTCTCTTTTTCTGTTTTGTCTCTCTTCTGTTTTTTTACAGATGGCGGTCGACAAGAAATTTTCATGTTGAAGAAGAGTTTGGTATCGGGTTTGTTATAACATGTATTTGTTCTTTCTCCTTGCAACTTTATTACTCGTTTTGTCTGACTTTTTTTCTCTTTTCCAGTATAATATGTATGCATGTATAAACAATCTTTTTTTACAGATCACTTTGTGTGCATTTTACGTGTAGTATTTTATATCTGTTATTGTATGTGTTAATGCATGTAAGTTGGTATTTTTTTGTCTGTCTTCTGTTTTTTTACAGATGGGGTTTACAAGTATTTTTCATGTTGAGGAAGAATTTTGCATGTGAATTGTTATGGCGGTGACAGTTGGGCATATTTGTGTCTTCACATTCACTGTGCAGATTTTGCACACTAACTGTTAAAGAAAAGAAATCTGGAGAGGAATAGGGTGGCTATTGGGGAGGAGGAGGCCACAGTACAGGGTGGGCCATTTATATGGATACACTTTAATATGGCCATTTATATAGATACACCATTTTATGTGAATGGTGAAGTTAACAAACAACCACCGCTATTGGTCTGACACTGACCCACATTGGAAAGATACCTCCAAGACTGTTGGAACAAAAAACTTGATAGTATGTTGTGGTTTATGGGGTGTATCCATAGATACGGTGTATCCATATAAATGGCCCACCCTGTAGTATCCTTTAGTTTTGCAATGTGTAATATTTTATTTCATCCATTGTATGTGTAAATGCATGTATGTTGTTTTCTCTTTTTCTGTTTTGTCTCTCTTCTGTTTTTTTACAGATGGCGGTCGACAAGAAATTTTCATGTTGAAGAAGAGTTTGGCATCGGGTTTGTTATAACATGTATTTGTTCTTTGTCCTTGCAACTTTATTACTCGTTTTGTCTGACTTTTTTTCTCTTTTCCAGTATAATATGTATGCATGTATAAACAATCTTTTTTTACAGATCACTTTGTGTGCATTTTACGTGTAGTATTTTATATCTGTTATTGTATGTGTTAATGCATGTAAGTTGGTATTTTTTTGTCTGTCTTCTGTTTTTTTACAGATGGGGTTTACAAGTATTTTTCATGTTGAGGAAGAATTTTGCATGTGAATTGTTATGGCGGTGACAGTTGGGCATATTTGTGTCTTCACATTCACTGTGCAGATTTTGCACACTAACTGTTAAAGAAAAGAAATCTGGAGAGGAATAGGGTGGCTATTGGGGAGGAGGAGGCCACAGTACAGGGTGGGCCATTTATATGGATACACTTTAATATGGCCATTTATATAGATACACCGTTTTATGTGAATGGTGAAGTTAACAAACAACCACCGCTATTGGTCTGACACTAACCCACATTGGAAAGATCCCTCCAAGACTGTTGGAACAAAAAACTTGATGGCATGGTGTGGTTTATGGGGTGTATCCATAGATACGGTGTATCCATATAAATGGCCCACCCTGTAGTATCCTTTAGTTTTGCAATGTGTAATATTTTATTTCTTCCATTGTATGTGTAAATGCATGTATGTTGTTTTCTCTTTTTCTGTTTTGTCTCACTTCTGTTTTCTTACAGATGGCGGTCGACAAGAAATTTTCATGTTGAAGAAGAGTTTGGCATCGGGTTTGTTATAACATGTATTTGTTCTTTCTCCTTGCAACTTTATTACTCGTTTTGTCTGACTTTTTTTCTCTTTTCCAGTATAATATGTATGCATGTATAAACAATCTTTTTTTACAGATCACTTTGTGTGCATTTTACGTGTAGTATTTTATATCTGTTATTGTATGTGTTAATGCATGTAAGTTGGTATTTTTTTGTCTGTCTTGTGCTTTTTTACAGATGGGGTTTACAAGTATTTTTCATGTTGAAGAAGAACTTTGCATGTGAATTGTTATGGCGGTGACAGTTCGGCATATTTGTGTCTTCACATTCACTGTGCAGATTTTGCACACTAACTGTTAAAGAAAAGAAATCTGGAGAGGAATAGGGTGGCTATTGGGGAGGAGGAGGCCACAGTACAGGGTGGGCCATTTATATGGATACACTTTAATATGGCCATTTATATAGATACACCATTTTATGTGAATGGTGAAGTTAACAAACAGCCACCGCTATTGGTCTGACACTAACCCACATTGGAAAGATCCCTCCAAGACTGTTGGAACAAAAAACTTGATAGTATGTTGTGGTTTATGGGGTGTATCCATAGATACGGTGTATCCATATAAATGGCCCACCCTGTAGTATCCTTTCGTTTTGCAATGTGTAATATTTTATTTCATCCATTGTATGTGTAAATGCATGTATGTTGTTTTCTCTTTTTCTGTTTTGTCTCTCTTCTGTTTTTTTACAGATGGCGGTCAACAAGAAATTTTCATGTTGAAGAAGAGTTTGGTATCGGGTTTGTTATAACATGTATTTGTTCTTTCTCCTTGCAACTTTATTACTCGTTTTGTCTGACTTTTTTTCTCTTTTCCAGTAAAATATGTATGCATGTATAAACAATCTTTTTTTACAGATCACTTTGTGTGCATTTTACGTGTAGTATTTTATATCTGTTATTGTATGTGTTAATGCATGTAAGTTGGTATTTTTTTGTCTGTCTTCTGCTTTTTTACAGATGGGGTTTACAAGTATTTTTCATGTTGAAGAAGAACTTTGCATGTGAATTGTTATGGCGGTGACAGTTGGGCATATTTGTGTCTTCACATTCACTGTGCAGATTTTGCACACTAACTGTTAAAGAAAAGAAATCTGGAGAGGAATAGGGTGGCTATTGGGGAGGAGGAGGCCACAGTACAGGGTGGGCCATTTATGTGGATACACTTTAATATGGCCATTTATATAGATACACCGTTTTATGTGAATGGTGAAGTTAACAAACAACCACCGCTATTGGTCTGACACTAACCCACATTGGAAAGATCCCTCCAAGACTGTTGGAACAAAAAAATTGATAGTATGTTGTGGTTTATGGGGTGTATCCATAGATACGGTGTATCCATATAAATGGCCCACCCTGTAGTATCCTTTAGTTTTGCAATGTGTAATATTTTATTTCATCCATTGTATGTGTAAATGCATGTATGTTGTTTTCTCTTTTTCTGTTTTGTCTCTCTTCTGTTTTTTTACAGATGGCGGTCGACAAGAAATTTTCATGTTGAAGAAGAGTTTGGCATCGGGTTTGTTATAACATGTATTTGTTCTTTGTCCTTGCAACTTTATTACTCGTTTTGTCTGACTTTTTTCTCTTTTCCAGTATAATATGTATGCATGTATAAACAATCTTTTTTTACAGATCACTTTGTGTGCATTTTACGTGTAGTATTTTATATCTGTTATTGTATGTGTTAATGCATGTAAGTTGGTATTTTTTTGTCTGTCTTCTGTTTTTTTACAGATGGGGTTTACAAGTATTTTTCATGTTGAGGAAGAATTTTGCATGTGAATTGTTATGGCGGTGACAGTTGGGCATATTTGTGTCTTCACATTCACTGTGCAGATTTTGCACACTAACTGTTAAAGAAAAGAAATCTGGAGAGGAATAGGGTGGCTATTGGGGAGGAGGAGGCCACAGTACAGGGTGGGCCATTTATATGGATACACTTTAATATGGCCATTTATATAGATACACCGTTTTATGTGAATGGTGAAGTTAACAAACAACCACCGCTATTGGTCTGACACTAACCCACATTGGAAAGATCCCTCCAAGACTGTTGGAACAAAAAACTTGATGGCATGGTGTGGTTTATGGGGTGTATCCATAGATACGGTGTATCCATATAAATGGCCCACCCTGTAGTATCCTTTAGTTTTGCAATGTGTAATATTTTATTTCTTCCATTGTATGTGTAAATGCATGTATGTTGTTTTCTCTTTTTCTGTTTTGTCTCACTTCTGTTTTCTTACAGATGGCGGTCGACAAGAAATTTTCATGTTGAAGAAGAGTTTGGCATCGGGTTTGTTATAACATGTATTTGTTCTTTCTCCTTGCAACTTTATTACTCGTTTTGTCTGACTTTTTTTCTCTTTTCCAGTATAATATGTATGCATGTATAAACAATCTTTTTTTACAGATCACTTTGTGTGCATTTTACGTGTAGTATTTTATATCTGTTATTGTATGTGTTAATGCATGTAAGTTGGTATTTTTTTGTCTGTCTTCTGTTTTTTTACAGATGGGGTTTACAAGTATTTTTCATGTTGAGGAAGAATTTTGCATGTGAATTGTTATGGCGGTGACAGTTGGGCATATTTGTGTCTTCACATTCACTGTGCAGATTTTGCACACTAACTGTTAAAGAAAAGAAATCTGGAGAGGAATAGGGTGGCTATTGGGGAGGAGGAGGCCACAGTACAGGGTGGGCCATTTATATGGATACACTTTAATATGGCCATTTATATAGATACACCGTTTTATGTGAATGGTGAAGTTAACAAACAACCACCGCTATTGGTCTGACACTAACCCACATTGGAAAGATCCCTCCAAGACTGTTGGAACAAAAAACTTGATGGCATGGTGTGGTTTATGGGGTGTATCCATAGATACGGTGTATCCATATAAATGGCCCACCCTGTAGTATCCTTTAGTTTTGCAATGTGTAATATTTTATTTCTTCCATTGTATGTGTAAATGCATGTATGTTGTTTTCTCTTTTTCTGTTTTGTCTCACTTCTGTTTTCTTACAGATGGCGGTCGACAAGAAATTTTCATGTTGAAGAAGAGTTTGGCATCGGGTTTGTTATAACATGTATTTGTTCTTTCTCCTTGCAACTTTATTACTCGTTTTGTCTGACTTTTTTTCTCTTTTCCAGTATAATATGTATGCATGTATAAACAATCTTTTTTTACAGATCACTTTGTGTGCATTTTACGTGTAGTATTTTATATCTGTTATTGTATGTGTTAATGCATGTAAGTTGGTATTTTTTTGTCTGTCTTGTGCTTTTTTACAGATGGGGTTTACAAGTATTTTTCATGTTGAAGAAGAACTTTGCATGTGAATTGTTATGGCGGTGACAGTTGGGCATATTTGTGTCTTCACATTCACTGTGCAGATTTTGCACACTAACTGTTAAAGAAAAGAAATCTGGAGAGGAATAGGGTGGCTATTGGGGAGGAGGAGGCCACAGTACAGGGTGGGCCATTTATGTGGATACACTTTAATATGGCCATTTATATAGATACACCGTTTTATGTGAATGGTGAAGTTAACAAACAACCACCGCTATTGGTCTGACACTAACCCACATTGGAAAGATCCCTCCAAGACTGTTGGAACAAAAAACTTGATAGTATGTTGTGGTTTATGGGGTGTATCCATAGATACGGTGTATCCATATAAATGGCCCACCCTGTAGTATCCTTTCGTTTTGCAATGTGTAATATTTTATTTCATCCATTGTATGTGTAAATGCATGTATGTTGTTTTCTCTTTTTCTGTTTTGTCTCTCTTCTGTTTTTTTACAGATGGCGGTCGACAAGAAATTTTCATGTTGAAGAAGAGTTTGGCATCGGGTTTGTTATAACATGTATTTGTTCTTTGTCCTTGCAACTTTATTACTCGTTTTGTCTGACTTTTTTTCTCTTTTCCAGTATAATATGTATGCATGTATAAACAATCTTTTTTTACAGATCACTTTGTGTGCATTTTACGTGTAGTATTTTATATCTGTTATTGTATGTGTTAATGCATGTAAGTTGGTATTTTTTTGTCTGTCTTCTGTTTTTTTACAGATGGGGTTTACAAGTATTTTTCATGTTGAGGAAGAATTTTGCATGTGAATTGTTATGGCGGTGACAGTTGGGCATATTTGTGTCTTCACATTCACTGTGCAGATTTTGCACACTAACTGTTAAAGAAAAGAAATCTGGAGAGGAATAGGGTGGCTATTGGGGAGGAGGAGGCCACAGTACAGGGTGGGCCATTTATGTGGATACACTTTAATATGGCCATTTATATAGATACACCGTTTTATGTGAATGGTGAAGTTAACAAACAACCACCGCTATTGGTCTGACACTAACCCACATTGGAAAGATCCCTCCAAGACTGTTGGAACAAAAAACTTGATAGTATGTTGTGGTTTATGGGGTGTATCCATAGATACGGTGTATCCATATAAATGGCCCACCCTGTAGTATCCTTTCGTTTTGCAATGTGTAATATTTTATTTCATCCATTGTATGTGTAAATGCATGTATGTTGTTTTCTCTTTTTCTGTTTTGTCTCTCTTCTGTTTTTTTACAGATGGCGGTCGACAAGAAATTTTCATGTTGAAGAAGAGTTTGGCATTGGGTTTGTTATAACATGTATTTGTTCGTTCTCCTTGCAACTTTATTACTCGTTTTGTCTGACTTTTTTTTTCTTTTCCAGTATAATATGTATGCATGTATAAACAATCTTTTTTTACAGATCACTTTGTGTGCATTTTACGTGTAGTATTTTATATCTGTTATTGTATGTGTTAATGCATGTAAGTTGGTATTTTTTTGTCTGTCTTCTGCTTTTTTACAGATGGGGTTTACAAGTATTTTTCATGTTGATGAAGAACTTTGCATGTGAATTGTTATGGCGGTGACAGTTGGGCATATTTGTGTCTTCACATTCACTGTGCAGATTTTGCACACTAACTGTTAAAGAAAAGAAATCTGGAGAGGAATAGGGTGGCTATTGGGGAGGAGGAGGCCACAGTACAGGGTGGGCCATTTATATGGATACACATTAATATGGCCATTTATATAGATACACCGTTTTATGTGAATGGTGAAGTTAACAAACAACCACCGCTATTGGTCTGACACTAACCCACATTGGAAAGATCCCTCCAGGACTGTTGGAAGGAAAAACTTGATAGTATGTTGTGGTTTATGGGGTGTATCCATAGATACGGTGTATCCATATAAATGGCCCACCCTGTAGTATCCTTTAGTTTTGCAATGTGTAATATTTTATTTCATCCATTGTATGTGTAAATGCATGTATGTTGTTTTCTCTTTTTCTGTTTTGTCTCTCTTCTGTTTTTTTACAGATGACGGTCGACAAGAAATTTTCATGTTGAAGAAGAGTTTGGCATCGGGTTTGTTATAACATGTATTTGTTCTTTCTCCTTGCAACTTTATTACTCTTTTTGTCTGACATTTTTTTCTCTTTTCCAGTATAATATGTATGCATGTGTGAGCAATCTTTTTTTACAGATCACTTTGTGTGCATTTTACGTGTAGTATTTTATATCTGTTATTGTATGTGTTAATGCATGTAAGTTGGTATTTTTTTGACTGTCTTCTGTTTTTTTACAGATGGGGTTTACAAGTATTTTTCATGTTGAGGAAGAATTTTGCATGTGAATTGTTATGGCGGTGACAGTTGGGCATATTTGTGTCTTCACATTCACTGTGCAGATTTTGCACACTAACTGTTAAAGAAAAGAAATCTGGAGAGGAATAGGGTGGCTATTGGGGAGGAGGAGGCCACAGTACAGGGTGGGCCATTTATATGGATACACTTTAATATGGCCATTTATATAGATACACCGTTTTATGTGAATGGTGAAGTTAACAAACAACCACCGCTATTGGTCTGACACTAACCCACATTGGAAAGATCCCTCCAAGACTGTTGGAACAAAAAACTTGATAGTATGTTGTGGTTTATGGGGTGTATCCATAGATACGGTGTATCCATATAAATGGCCCACCCTGTAGTATCCTTTCGTTTTGCAATGTGTAATATTTTATTTCATCCATTGTATGTGTAAATGCATGTATGTTGTTTTCTCTTTTTCTGTTTTGTCTCTCTTCTGTTTTTTTACAAATGGCGGTAAACAAGAAATTTTCATGTTGAAGAAGAGTTTGGTATCGGGTTTGTTATAACATGTATTTGTTCTTTCTCCTTGCAAATTTATTACTCGTTTTGTCTGACTTTTTTTCTCTTTTCCAGTAAAATATGTATGCATGTATAAACAATCTTTTTTTACAGATCACTTTGTGTGCATTTTACGTGTAGTATTTTATATCTGTTATTGTATGTGTTAATGCATGTAAGTTGGTATTTTTTTGTCTGTCTTCTGCTTTTTTACAGATAGGGTTTACAAGTATTTTTCATGTTGAAGAAGAACTTTGCATGTGAATTGTTATGGCGGTGACAGTTGGGCATATTTGTGTCTTCACATTCACTGTGCAGATTTTGCACACTAACTGTTAAAGAAAAGAAATCTGGAGAGGAATAGGGTGGCTATTGGGGAGGAGGAGGCCACAGTACAGGGTGGGCCATTTATATGGATACACTTTAATATGGCCATTTATATAGATACACCATTTTATGTGAATGGTGAAGTTAACAAACAACCACCGCTATTGGTCTGACACTAACCCACATTGGAAAGATCCCTCCAAGACTGTTGGAACAAAAAACTTGATAGTATGTTGTGGTTTATGGGGTGTATCCATAGATACGGTGTATCCATATAAATGGCCCACCCTGTAGTATCCTTTCGTTTTGCAATGTGTAATATTTTATTTCATCCATTGTATGTGTAAATGCATGTATGTTGTTTTCTCTTTTTCTGTTTTGTCTCTCTTCTGTTTTTTTACAGATGGCGGTCGACAAGAAATTTTCATGTTGAAGAAGAGTTTGGCATCGGGTTTGTTATAACATGTATTTGTTCTTTCTCCTTGCAACTTTATTACTCGTTTTGTCTGACTTTTTTTTTCTTTTCCAGTATAATATGTATGCATGTATAAACAATCTTTTTTTACAGATCACTTTGTGTGCATTTTACGTGTAGTATTTTATATCTGTTATTGTATGTGTTAATGCATGTAAGTTGGTATTTTTTTGTCTGTCTTCTGCTTTTTTACAGATGGGGTTTACAAGTATTTTTCATGTTGAAGAAGAACTTTGCATGTGAATTGTTATGGCGGTGACAGTTGGGCATATTTGTGTCTTCACATTCACTGTGCAGATTTTGCACACTAACTGTTAAAGAAAAGAAATCTGGAGAGGAATAGGGTGGCTATTGGGGAGGAGGAGGCCACAGTACAGGGTGGGCCATTTATATGGATACACTTTAATATGGCCATTTATATAGATACACCGTTTTATGTGAATGGTGAAGTTAACAAACAACCACCGCTATTGGTCTGACACTAACCCACATTGGAAAGATCCCTCCAAGACTGTTGGAAAAAAAAACTTGATAGTATGTTGTGGTTTATGGGGTGTATCCATAGATACGGTGTATCCATATAAATGGCCCACCCTGTAGTATCCTTTCGTTTTGCAATGTGTAATATTTTATTTCATCCATTGTATGTGTAAATGCATGTATGTTGTTTTCTCTTTTTCTGTTTTGTCTCTCTTCTGTTTTTTTACAGATGACGGTCGACAAGAAATTTTCATGTTGAAGAAGAGTTTGGCATCGGGTTTGTTATAACATGTATTTGTTCTTTCTCCTTGCAACTTTATTACTCTTTTTGTATGACATTTTTTTCTCTTTTCCAGTATAATATGTATGCATGTGTGAGCAATCTTTTTTTACAGATCACTTTGTGTGCATTTTACGTGTAGTATTTTATATCTGTTATTGTATGTGTTAATGCATGTAAGTTGGTATTTTTTTGTCTGTCTTCTGTTTTTTTACAGATGGGGTTTACAAGTATTTTTCATGTTGAGGAAGAATTTTGCATGTGAATTGTTATGGCGGTGACAGTTGGGCATATTTGTGTCTTCACATTCACTGTGCAGATTTTGCACACTAACTGTTAAAGAAAAGAAATCTGGAGAGGAATAGGGTGGCTATTGGGGAGGAGGAGGCCACAGTACAGGGTGGGCCATTTATATGGATACACTTTAATATGGCCATTTATATAGATACACCGTTTTATGTGAATGGTGAAGTTAACAAACAACCACCGCTATTGGTCTGACACTAACCCACATTGGAAAGATCCCTCCAAGACTGTTGGAACAAAAAACTTGATAGTATGTTGTGGTTTATGGGGTGTATCCATAGATACGGTGTATCCATATAAATGGCCCACCCTGTAGTATCCTTTCGTTTTGCAATGTGTAATATTTTATTTCATCCATTGTATGTGTAAATGCATGTATGTTGTTTTCTCTTTTTCTGTTTTGTCTCTCTTCTGTTTTTTTACAGATGGCGGTCAACAAGAAATTTTCATGTTGAAGAAGAGTTTGGTATCGGGTTTGTTATAACATGTATTTGTTCTTTCTCCTTGCAAATTTATTACTCGTTTTGTCTGACTTTTTTTCTCTTTTCCAGTAAAATATGTATGCATGTATAAACAATCTTTTTTTACAGATCACTTTGTGTGCATTTTACGTGTAGTATTTTATATCTGTTATTGTATGTGTTAATGCATGTAAGTTGGTATTTTTTTGTCTGTCTTCTGCTTTTTTACAGATGGGGTTTACAAGTATTTTTCATGTTGAAGAAGAACTTTGCATGTGAATTGTTATGGCGGTGACAGTTGGGCATATTTGTGTCTTCACATTCACTGTGCAGATTTTGCACACTAACTGTTAAAGAAAAGAAATCTGGAGAGGAATAGGGTGGCTATTGGGGAGGAGGAGGCCACAGTACAGGGTGGGCCATTTATATGGATACACTTTAATATGGCCATTTATATAGATACACCATTTTATGTGAATGGTGAAGTTAACAAACAACCACCGCTATTGGTCTGACACTAACCCACATTGGAAAGATCCCTCCAAGACTGTTGGAACAAAAAACTTGATAGTATGTTGTGGTTTATGGGGTGTATCCATAGATACGGTGTATCCATATAAATGGCCCACCCTGTAGTATCCTTTAGTTTTGCAATGTGTAATATTTTATTTCATCCATTGTATGTGTAAATGCATGTATGTTGTTTTCTCTTTTTCTGTTTTGTCTCTCTTCTGTTTTTTTACAGATGGCGGTCGACAAGAAATTTTCATGTTGAAGAAGAGTTTGGCATCGGGTTTGTTATAACATGTATTTGTTCTTTGTCCTTGCAACTTTATTACTCGTTTTGTCTGACTTTTATTCTCCTTTCCAGTATAATATGTATGCATGTATAAACAATCTTTTTTTACAGATCACTTTGTGTGCATTTTACGTGTAGTATTTTATATCTGTTATTGTATGTGTTAATGCATGTAAGTTGGTATTTTTTTGTCTGTCTTCTGTTTTTTTAGAGATGGGGTTTACAAGTATTTTTCATGTTGAGGAAGAATTTTGCATGTGAATTGTTATGGCGGTGACAGTTGGGCATATTTGTGTCTTCACATTCACTGTGCAGATTTTGCACACTAACTGTTAAAGAAAAAAAAACTGGAGAGGAATAGGGTGGCTATTGGGGAGGAGGAGGCCACAGTACAGGGTGGGCCATTTATATGGATACACTTTAATATGGCCATTTATATAGATACACCATTTTATGTGAATGGTGAAGTTAACAAACAACCACCGCTATTGGTCTGACACTAACCCACATTGGAAAGATCCCTCCAAGACTGTTGGAACAAAAAACTTGATGGCATGGTGTGGTTTATGGGGTGTATCCATAGATACGGTGTATCCATATAAATGGCCCACCCTGTAGTATCCTTTAGTTTTGCAATGTGTAATATTTTATTTCTTCCATTGTATGTGTAAATGCATGTATGTTGTTTTCTCTTTTTCTGTTTTGTCTCACTTCTGTTTTCTTACAGATGGCGGTCGACAAGAAATTTTCATGTTGAAGAAGAGTTTGGCATCGGGTTTGTTATAACATGTATTTGTTCTTTCTCCTTGCAACTTTATTACTCGTTTTGTCTGACTTTTTTTCTCTTTTCCAGTATAATATGTATGCATGTATAAACAATCTTTTTTTACAGATCACTTTGTGTGCATTTTACGTGTAGTATTTTATATCTGTTATTGTATGTGTTAATGCATGTAAGTTGGTATTTTTTTGTCTGTCTTCTGTTTTTTTACAGATGGGGTTTACAAGTATTTTTCATGTTGAGGAAGAATTTTGCATGTGAATTGTTATGGCGGTGACAGTTGGGCATATTTGTGTCTTCACATTCACTGTGCAGATTTTGCACACTAACTGTTAAAGAAAAGAAATCTGGAGAGGAATAGGGTGGCTATTGGGGAGGAGGAGGCCACAGTACAGGGTGGGCCATTTATATGGATACACTTTAATATGGCCATTTATATAGATACACCGTTTTATGTGAATGGTGAAGTTAACAAACAACCACCGCTATTGGTCTGACACTAACCCACATTGGAAAGATCCCTCCAAGACTGTTGGAACAAAAAACTTGATGGCATGGTGTGGTTTATGGGGTGTATCCATAGATACGGTGTATCCATATAAATGGCCCACCCTGTAGTATCCTTTAGTTTTGCAATGTGTAATATTTTATTTCTTCCATTGTATGTGTAAATGCATGTATGTTGTTTTCTCTTTTTCTGTTTTGTCTCACTTCTGTTTTCTTACAGATGGCGGTCTACAAGAAATTTTCATGTTGAAGAAGAGTTTGGCATCGGGTTTGTTATAATATGTATTTGTTCTTTCTCCTTGCAACTTTATTACTCGTTTTGTCTGACTTTTTTTCTCTTTTCCAGTATAATATGTATGCATGTATAAACAATCTTTTTTTACAGATCACTTTGTGTGCATTTTACGTGTAGTATTTTATATCTGTTATTGTATGTGTTAATGCATGTAAGTTGGTATTTTTTTGTCTGTCTTGTGCTTTTTTACAGATGGGGTTTACAAGTATTTTTCATGTTGAAGAAGAACTTTGCATGTGAATTGTTATGGCGGTGACAGTTGGGCATATTTGTGTCTTCACATTCACTGTGCAGATTTTGCACACTAACTGTTAAAGAAAAGAAATCTGGAGAGGAATAGGGTGGCTATTGGGGAGGAGGAGGCCACAGTACAGGGTGGGCCATTTATGTGGATACACATTAATATGGCCATTTATATAGATACACCGTTTTATGTGAATGGTGAAGTTAACAAACAACCACCGCTATTGGTCTGACACTAACCCACATTGGAAAGATCCCTCCAAGACTGTTGGAACAAAAAACTTGATAGTATGTTGTGGTTTATGGGGTGTATCCATAGATACGGTGTATCCATATAAATGGCCCACCCTGTAGTATCCTTTAGTTTTGCAATGTGTAATATTTTATTTCATCCATTGTATGTGTAAATGCATGTATGTTGTTTTCTCTTTTTCTGTTTTGTCTCTCTTCTGTTTTTTTACAGATGGCGGTCGACAAGAAATTTTCATGTTGAAGAAGAGTTTGGCATCGGGTTTGTTATAACATGTATTTGTTCTTTCTCCTTGCAACTTTATTACTCGTTTTGTCTGACTTTTTTTTTCTTTTCCAGTATAATATGTATGCATGTATAAACAATCTTTTTTTACAGATCACTTTGTGTGCATTTTACGTGTAGTATTTTATATCTGTTATTGTATGTGTTAATGCATGTAAGTTGGTATTTTTTTGTCTGTCTTCTGCTTTTTTACAGATGGGGTTTACAAGTATTTTTCATGTTGAAGAAGAACTTTGCATGTGAATTGTTATGGCGGTGACAGTTGGGCATATTTGTGTCTTCACATTCACTGTGCAGATTTTGCACACTAACTGTTAAAGAAAAGAAATCTGGAGAGGAATAGGGTGGCTATTGGGGAGGAGGAGGCCACAGTACAGGGTGGGCCATTTATATGGATACACATTAATATGGCCATTTATATAGATACACCGTTTTATGTGAATGGTGAAGTTAACAAACAACCACCGCTATTGGTCTGACACTAACCCACATTGGAAAGATCCCTCCAAGACTGTTGGAACAAAAAACTTGATAGTATGTTGTGGTTTATGGGGTGTATCCATAGATACGGTGTATCCATATAAATGGCCCACCCTGTAGTATCCTTTCGTTTTGCAATGTGTAATATTTTATTTCATCCATTGTATGTGTAAATGCATGTATGTTGTTTTCTCTATTTCTGTTTTGTCTCTCTTCTGTTTTTTTACAGATGACGGTCGACAAGAAATTTTCATGTTGAAGAAGAGTTTGGCATCGGGTTTGTTATAACATGTATTTGTTCTTTCTCCTTGCAACTTTATTACTCTTTTTGTATGTTATTTTTTTCTCTTTTCCAGTATAATATGTATGCATGTGTGAGCAATCTTTTTTTACAGATCACTTTGTGTGCATTTTACGTGTAGTATTTTATATCTGTTATTGTATGTGTTAATGCATGTAAGTTGGTATTTTTTTGTCTGTCTTCTGTTTTTTTACAGATGGGGTTTACAAGTATTTTTCATGTTGAGGAAGAATTTTGCATGTGAATTGTTATGGCGGTGACAGTTGGGCATATTTGTGTCTTCACATTCACTGTGCAGATTTTGCACACTAACTGTTAAAGAAAAGAAATCTGGAGAGGAATAGGGTGGCTATTGGGGAGGAGGAGGCCACAGTACAGGGTGGGCCATTTATATGGATACACTTTAATATGGCCATTTATATAGATACACCGTTTTATGTGAATGGTGAAGTTAACAAACAACCACCGCTATTGGTCTGACACTAACCCACATTGGAAAGATCCCTCCAAGACTGTTGGAACAAAAAACTTGATAGTATGTTGTGGTTTATGGGGTGTATCCATAGATACGGTGTATCCATATAAATGGCCCACCCTGTAGTATCCTTTCGTTTTGCAATGTGTAATATTTTATTTCATCCATTGTATGTGTAAATGCATGTATGTTGTTTTCTCTTTTTCTGTTTTGTCTCTCTTCTGTTTTTTTACAGATGGCGGTCAACAAGAAATTTTCATGTTGAAGAAGAGTTTGGTATCGGGTTTGTTATAACATGTATTTGTTCTTTCTCCTTGCAAATTTATTACTCGTTTTGTCTGACTTTTTTTCTCTTTTCCAGTAAAATATGTATGCATGTATAAACAATCTTTTTTTACAGATCACTTTGTGTGCATTTTACGTGTAGTATTTTATATCTGTTATTGTATGTGTTAATGCATGTAAGTTGGTATTTTTTTGTCTGTCTTCTGCTTTTTTACAGATGGGGTTTACAAGTATTTTTCATGTTGAAGAAGAACTTTGCATGTGAATTGTTATGGCGGTGACAGTTGGGCATATTTGTGTCTTCACATTCACTGTGCAGATTTTGCACACTAACTGTTAAAGAAAAGAAATCTGGAGAGGAATAGGGTGGCTATTGGGGAGGAGGAGGCCACAGTACAGGGTGGGCCATTTATATGGATACACTTTAATATGGCCATTTATATAGATACACCATTTTATGTGAATGGTGAAGTTAACAAACAACCACCGCTATTGGTCTGACACTAACCCACATTGGAAAGATCCCTCCAAGACTGTTGGAACAAAAAACTTGATAGTATGTTGTGGTTTATGGGGTGTATCCATAGATACGGTGTATCCATATAAATGGCCCACCCTGTAGTATCCTTTCGTTTTGCAATGTGTAATATTTTATTTCATCCATTGTATGTGTAAATGCATGTATGTTGTTTTCTCTTTTTCTGTTTTGTCTCTCTTCTGTTTTTTTACAAATGGCGGTAAACAAGAAATTTTCATGTTGAAGAAGAGTTTGGTATCGGGTTTGTTATAACATGTATTTGTTCTTTCTCCTTGCAAATTTATTACTCGTTTTGTCTGACTTTTTTTCTCTTTTCCAGTAAAATATGTATGCATGTATAAACAATCTTTTTTTACAGATCACTTTGTGTGCATTTTACGTGTAGTATTTTATATCTGTTATTGTATGTGTTAATGCATGTAAGTTGGTATTTTTTTGTCTGTCTTCTGCTTTTTTACAGATAGGGTTTACAAGTATTTTTCATGTTGAAGAAGAACTTTGCATGTGAATTGTTATGGCGGTGACAGTTGGGCATATTTGTGTCTTCACATTCACTGTGCAGATTTTGCACACTAACTGTTAAAGAAAAGAAATCTGGAGAGGAATAGGGTGGCTATTGGGGAGGAGGAGGCCACAGTACAGGGTGGGCCATTTATATGGATACACTTTAATATGGCCATTTATATAGATACACCATTTTATGTGAATGGTGAAGTTAACAAACAACCACCGCTATTGGTCTGACACTAACCCACATTGGAAAGATCCCTCCAAGACTGTTGGAACAAAAAACTTGATAGTATGTTGTGGTTTATGGGGTGTATCCATAGATACGGTGTATCCATATAAATGGCCCACCCTGTAGTATCCTTTCGTTTTGCAATGTGTAATATTTTATTTCATCCATTGTATGTGTAAATGCATGTATGTTGTTTTCTCTTTTTCTGTTTTGTCTCTCTTCTGTTTTTTTACAGATGGCGGTCGACAAGAAATTTTCATGTTGAAGAAGAGTTTGGCATCGGGTTTGTTATATCATGTATTTGTTCTTTCTCCTTGCAACTTTATTACTCGTTTTGTCTGACTTTTTTTTTCTTTTCCAGTATAATATGTATGCATGTATAAACAATCTTTTTTTACAGATCACTTTGTGTGCATTTTACGTGTAGTATTTTATATCTGTTATTGTATGTGTTAATGCATGTAAGTTGGTATTTTTTTGTCTGTCTTCTGCTTTTTTACAGATGGGGTTTACAAGTATTTTTCATGTTGAAGAAGAACTTTGCATGTGAATTGTTATGGCGGTGACAGTTGGGCATATTTGTGTCTTCACATTCACTGTGCAGATTTTGCACACTAACTGTTAAAGAAAAGAAATCTGGAGAGGAATAGGGTGGCTATTGGGGAGGAGGAGGCCACAGTACAGGGTGGGCCATTTATATGGATACACTTTAATATGGCCATTTATATAGATACACCGTTTTATGTGAATGGTGAAGTTAACAAACAACCACCGCTATTGGTCTGACACTAACCCACATTGGAAAGATCCCTCCAAGACTGTTGGAAAAAAAAACTTGATAGTATGTTGTGGTTTATGGGGTGTATCCATAGATACGGTGTATCCATATAAATGGCCCACCCTGTAGTATCCTTTCGTTTTGCAATGTGTAATATTTTATTTCATCCATTGTATGTGTAAATGCATGTATGTTGTTTTCTCTTTTTCTGTTTTGTCTCTCTTCTGTTTTTTTACAGATGACGGTCGACAAGAAATTTTCATGTTGAAGAAGAGTTTGGCATCGGGTTTGTTATAACATGTATTTGTTCTTTCTCCTTGCAACTTTATTACTCTTTTTGTATGACATTTTTTTCTCTTTTCCAGTATAATATGTATGCATGTGTGAGCAATCTTTTTTTACAGATCACTTTGTGTGCATTTTACGTGTAGTATTTTATATCTGTTATTGTATGTGTTAATGCATGTAAGTTGGTATTTTTTTGTCTGTCTTCTGTTTTTTTACAGATGGGGTTTACAAGTATTTTTCATGTTGAGGAAGAATTTTGCATGTGAATTGTTATGGCGGTGACAGTTGGGCATATTTGTGTCTTCACATTCACTGTGCAGATTTTGCACACTAACTGTTAAAGAAAAGAAATCTGGAGAGGAATAGGGTGGCTATTGGGGAGGAGGAGGCCACAGTACAGGGTGGGCCATTTATATGGATACACTTTAATATGGCCATTTATATAGATACACCGTTTTATGTGAATGGTGAAGTTAACAAACAACCACCGCTATTGGTCTGACACTAACCCACATTGGAAAGATCCCTCCAAGACTGTTGGAACAAAAAACTTGATAGTATGTTGTGGTTTATGGGGTGTATCCATAGATACGGTGTATCCATATAAATGGCCCACCCTGTAGTATCCTTTCGTTTTGCAATGTGTAATATTTTATTTCATCCATTGTATGTGTAAATGCATGTATGTTGTTTTCTCTTTTTCTGTTTTGTCTCTCTTCTGTTTTTTTACAGATGGCGGTCAACAAGAAATTTTCATGTTGAAGAAGAGTTTGGTATCGGGTTTGTTATAACATGTATTTGTTCTTTCTCCTTGCAAATTTATTACTCGTTTTGTCTGACTTTTTTTCTCTTTTCCAGTAAAATATGTATGCATGTATAAACAATCTTTTTTTACAGATCACTTTGTGTGCATTTTACGTGTAGTATTTTATATCTGTTATTGTATGTGTTAATGCATGTAAGTTGGTATTTTTTTGTCTGTCTTCTGCTTTTTTACAGATGGGGTTTACAAGTATTTTTCATGTTGAAGAAGAACTTTGCATGTGAATTGTTATGGCGGTGACAGTTGGGCATATTTGTGTCTTCACATTCACTGTGCAGATTTTGCACACTAACTGTTAAAGAAAAGAAATCTGGAGAGGAATAGGGTGGCTATTGGGGAGGAGGAGGCCACAGTACAGGGTGGGCCATTTATATGGATACACTTTAATATGGCCATTTATATAGATACACCATTTTATGTGAATGGTGAAGTTAACAAACAACCACCGCTATTGGTCTGACACTAACCCACATTGGAAAGATCCCTCCAAGACTGTTGGAACAAAAAACTTGATAGTATGTTGTGGTTTATGGGGTGTATCCATAGATACGGTGTATCCATATAAATGGCCCACCCTGTAGTATCCTTTAGTTTTGCAATGTGTAATATTTTATTTCATCCATTGTATGTGTAAATGCATGTATGTTGTTTTCTCTTTTTCTGTTTTGTCTCTCTTCTGTTTTTTTACAGATGGCGGTCGACAAGAAATTTTCATGTTGAAGAAGAGTTTGGCATCGGGTTTGTTATAACATGTATTTGTTCTTTGTCCTTGCAACTTTATTACTCGTTTTGTCTGACTTTTATTCTCCTTTCCAGTATAATATGTATGCATGTATAAACAATCTTTTTTTACAGATCACTTTGTGTGCATTTTACGTGTAGTATTTTATATCTGTTATTGTATGTGTTAATGCATGTAAGTTGGTATTTTTTTGTCTGTCTTCTGTTTTTTTAGAGATGGGGTTTACAAGTATTTTTCATGTTGAGGAAGAATTTTGCATGTGAATTGTTATGGCGGTGACAGTTGGGCATATTTGTGTCTTCACATTCACTGTGCAGATTTTGCACACTAACTGTTAAAGAAAAAAAAACTGGAGAGGAATAGGGTGGCTATTGGGGAGGAGGAGGCCACAGTACAGGGTGGGCCATTTATATGGATACACTTTAATATGGCCATTTATATAGATACACCATTTTATGTGAATGGTGAAGTTAACAAACAACCACCGCTATTGGTCTGACACTAACCCACATTGGAAAGATCCCTCCAAGACTGTTGGAACAAAAAACTTGATGGCATGGTGTGGTTTATGGGGTGTATCCATAGATACGGTGTATCCATATAAATGGCCCACCCTGTAGTATCCTTTAGTTTTGCAATGTGTAATATTTTATTTCTTCCATTGTATGTGTAAATGCATGTATGTTGTTTTCTCTTTTTCTGTTTTGTCTCACTTCTGTTTTCTTACAGATGGCGGTCGACAAGAAATTTTCATGTTGAAGAAGAGTTTGGCATCGGGTTTGTTATAACATGTATTTGTTCTTTCTCCTTGCAACTTTATTACTCGTTTTGTCTGACTTTTTTTCTCTTTTCCAGTATAATATGTATGCATGTATAAACAATCTTTTTTTACAGATCACTTTGTGTGCATTTTACGTGTAGTATTTTATATCTGTTATTGTATGTGTTAATGCATGTAAGTTGGTATTTTTTTGTCTGTCTTCTGTTTTTTTACAGATGGGGTTTACAAGTATTTTTCATGTTGAGGAAGAATTTTGCATGTGAATTGTTATGGCGGTGACAGTTGGGCATATTTGTGTCTTCACATTCACTGTGCAGATTTTGCACACTAACTGTTAAAGAAAAGAAATCTGGAGAGGAATAGGGTGGCTATTGGGGAGGAGGAGGCCACAGTACAGGGTGGGCCATTTATATGGATACACTTTAATATGGCCATTTATATAGATACACCGTTTTATGTGAATGGTGAAGTTAACAAACAACCACCGCTATTGGTCTGACACTAACCCACATTGGAAAGATCCCTCCAAGACTGTTGGAACAAAAAACTTGATGGCATGGTGTGGTTTATGGGGTGTATCCATAGATACGGTGTATCCATATAAATGGCCCACCCTGTAGTATCCTTTAGTTTTGCAATGTGTAATATTTTATTTCTTCCATTGTATGTGTAAATGCATGTATGTTGTTTTCTCTTTTTCTGTTTTGTCTCACTTCTGTTTTCTTACAGATGGCGGTCTACAAGAAATTTTCATGTTGAAGAAGAGTTTGGCATCGGGTTTGTTATAATATGTATTTGTTCTTTCTCCTTGCAACTTTATTACTCGTTTTGTCTGACTTTTTTTCTCTTTTCCAGTATAATATGTATGCATGTATAAACAATCTTTTTTTACAGATCACTTTGTGTGCATTTTACGTGTAGTATTTTATATCTGTTATTGTATGTGTTAATGCATGTAAGTTGGTATTTTTTTGTCTGTCTTGTGCTTTTTTACAGATGGGGTTTACAAGTATTTTTCATGTTGAAGAAGAACTTTGCATGTGAATTGTTATGGCGGTGACAGTTGGGCATATTTGTGTCTTCACATTCACTGTGCAGATTTTGCACACTAACTGTTAAAGAAAAGAAATCTGGAGAGGAATAGGGTGGCTATTGGGGAGGAGGAGGCCACAGTACAGGGTGGGCCATTTATGTGGATACACATTAATATGGCCATTTATATAGATACACCGTTTTATGTGAATGGTGAAGTTAACAAACAACCACCGCTATTGGTCTGACACTAACCCACATTGGAAAGATCCCTCCAAGACTGTTGGAACAAAAAACTTGATAGTATGTTGTGGTTTATGGGGTGTATCCATAGATACGGTGTATCCATATAAATGGCCCACCCTGTAGTATCCTTTAGTTTTGCAATGTGTAATATTTTATTTCATCCATTGTATGTGTAAATGCATGTATGTTGTTTTCTCTTTTTCTGTTTTGTCTCTCTTCTGTTTTTTTACAGATGGCGGTCGACAAGAAATTTTCATGTTGAAGAAGAGTTTGGCATCGGGTTTGTTATAACATGTATTTGTTCTTTCTCCTTGCAACTTTATTACTCGTTTTGTCTGACTTTTTTTTTCTTTTCCAGTATAATATGTATGCATGTATAAACAATCTTTTTTTACAGATCACTTTGTGTGCATTTTACGTGTAGTATTTTATATCTGTTATTGTATGTGTTAATGCATGTAAGTTGGTATTTTTTTGTCTGTCTTCTGCTTTTTTACAGATGGGGTTTACAAGTATTTTTCATGTTGAAGAAGAACTTTGCATGTGAATTGTTATGGCGGTGACAGTTGGGCATATTTGTGTCTTCACATTCACTGTGCAGATTTTGCACACTAACTGTTAAAGAAAAGAAATCTGGAGAGGAATAGGGTGGCTATTGGGGAGGAGGAGGCCACAGTACAGGGTGGGCCATTTATATGGATACACATTAATATGGCCATTTATATAGATACACCGTTTTATGTGAATGGTGAAGTTAACAAACAACCACCGCTATTGGTCTGACACTAACCCACATTGGAAAGATCCCTCCAAGACTGTTGGAACAAAAAACTTGATAGTATGTTGTGGTTTATGGGGTGTATCCATAGATACGGTGTATCCATATAAATGGCCCACCCTGTAGTATCCTTTCGTTTTGCAATGTGTAATATTTTATTTCATCCATTGTATGTGTAAATGCATGTATGTTGTTTTCTCTATTTCTGTTTTGTCTCTCTTCTGTTTTTTTACAGATGACGGTCGACAAGAAATTTTCATGTTGAAGAAGAGTTTGGCATCGGGTTTGTTATAACATGTATTTGTTCTTTCTCCTTGCAACTTTATTACTCTTTTTGTATGTTATTTTTTTCTCTTTTCCAGTATAATATGTATGCATGTGTGAGCAATCTTTTTTTACAGATCACTTTGTGTGCATTTTACGTGTAGTATTTTATATCTGTTATTGTATGTGTTAATGCATGTAAGTTGGTATTTTTTTGTCTGTCTTCTGTTTTTTTACAGATGGGGTTTACAAGTATTTTTCATGTTGAGGAAGAATTTTGCATGTGAATTGTTATGGCGGTGACAGTTGGGCATATTTGTGTCTTCACATTCACTGTGCAGATTTTGCACACTAACTGTTAAAGAAAAGAAATCTGGAGAGGAATAGGGTGGCTATTGGGGAGGAGGAGGCCACAGTACAGGGTGGGCCATTTATATGGATACACTTTAATATGGCCATTTATATAGATACACCGTTTTATGTGAATGGTGAAGTTAACAAACAACCACCGCTATTGGTCTGACACTAACCCACATTGGAAAGATCCCTCCAAGACTGTTGGAACAAAAAACTTGATAGTATGTTGTGGTTTATGGGGTGTATCCATAGATACGGTGTATCCATATAAATGGCCCACCCTGTAGTATCCTTTCGTTTTGCAATGTGTAATATTTTATTTCATCCATTGTATGTGTAAATGCATGTATGTTGTTTTCTCTTTTTCTGTTTTGTCTCTCTTCTGTTTTTTTACAGATGGCGGTCAACAAGAAATTTTCATGTTGAAGAAGAGTTTGGTATCGGGTTTGTTATAACATGTATTTGTTCTTTCTCCTTGCAAATTTATTACTCGTTTTGTCTGACTTTTTTTCTCTTTTCCAGTAAAATATGTATGCATGTATAAACAATCTTTTTTTACAGATCACTTTGTGTGCATTTTACGTGTAGTATTTTATATCTGTTATTGTATGTGTTAATGCATGTAAGTTGGTATTTTTTTGTCTGTCTTCTGCTTTTTTACAGATGGGGTTTACAAGTATTTTTCATGTTGAAGAAGAACTTTGCATGTGAATTGTTATGGCGGTGACAGTTGGGCATATTTGTGTCTTCACATTCACTGTGCAGATTTTGCACACTAACTGTTAAAGAAAAGAAATCTGGAGAGGAATAGGGTGGCTATTGGGGAGGAGGAGGCCACAGTACAGGGTGGGCCATTTATATGGATACACTTTAATATGGCCATTTATATAGATACACCATTTTATGTGAATGGTGAAGTTAACAAACAACCACCGCTATTGGTCTGACACTAACCCACATTGGAAAGATCCCTCCAAGACTGTTGGAACAAAAAACTTGATAGTATGTTGTGGTTTATGGGGTGTATCCATAGATACGGTGTATCCATATAAATGGCCCACCCTGTAGTATCCTTTAGTTTTGCAATGTGTAATATTTTATTTCATCCATTGTATGTGTAAATGCATGTATGTTGTTTTCTCTTTTTCTGTTTTGTCTCTCTTCTGTTTTTTTACAGATGGCGGTCGACAAGAAATTTTCATGTTGAAGAAGAGTTTGGCATCGGGTTTGTTATAACATGTATTTGTTCTTTGTCCTTGCAACTTTATTACTCGTTTTGTCTGACTTTTATTCTCTTTTCCAGTATAATATGTATGCATGTATAAACAATCTTTTTTTACAGATCACTTTGTGTGCATTTTACGTGTAGTATTTTATATCTGTTATTGTATGTGTTAATGCATGTAAGTTGGTATTTTTTTGTCTGTCTTCTGTTTTTTTACAGATGGGGTTTACAAGTATTTTTCATGTTGAGGAAGAATTTTGCATGTGAATTGTTATGGCGGTGACAGTTGGGCATATTTGTGTCTTCACATTCACTGTGCAGATTTTGCACACTAACTGTTAAAGAAAAAAAAACTGGAGAGGAATAGGGTGGCTATTGGGGAGGAGGAGGCCACAGTACAGGGTGGGCCATTTATATGGATACACTTTAATATGGCCATTTATATAGATACACCGTTTTATGTGAATGGTGAAGTTAACAAACAACCACCGCTATTGGTCTGACACTAACCCACATTGGAAAGATCCCTCCAAGACTGTTGGAACAAAAAACTTGATGGCATGGTGTGGTTTATGGGGTGTATCCATAGATACGGTGTATCCATATAAATGGCCCACCCTGTAGTATCCTTTAGTTTTGCAATGTGTAATATTTTATTTCTTCCATTGTATGTGTAAATGCATGTATGTTGTTTTCTCTTTTTCTGTTTTGTCTCACTTCTGTTTTCTTACAGATGGCGGTCGACAAGAAATTTTCATGTTGAAGAAGAGTTTGGCATCGGGTTTGTTATAACATGTATTTGTTCTTTCTCCTTGCAACTTTATTACTCGTTTTGTCTGACTTTTTTTCTCTTTTCCAGTATAATATGTATGCATGTATAAACAATCTTTTTTTACAGATCACTTTGTGTGCATTTTACGTGTAGTATTTTATATCTGTTATTGTATGTGTTAATGCATGTAAGTTGGTATTTTTTTGTCTGTCTTCTGTTTTTTTACAGATGGGGTTTACAAGTATTTTTCATGTTGAGGAAGAATTTTGCATGTGAATTGTTATGGCGGTGACAGTTGGGCATATTTGTGTCTTCACATTCACTGTGCAGATTTTGCACACTAACTGTTAAAGAAAAGAAATCTGGAGAGGAATAGGGTGGCTATTGGGGAGGAGGAGGCCACAGTACAGGGTGGGCCATTTATATGGATACACTTTAATATGGCCATTTATATAGATACACCGTTTTATGTGAATGGTGAAGTTAACAAACAACCACCGCTATTGGTCTGACACTAACCCACATTGGAAAGATCCCTCCAAGACTGTTGGAACAAAAAACTTGATGGCATGGTGTGGTTTATGGGGTGTATCCATAGATACGGTGTATCCATATAAATGGCCCACCCTGTAGTATCCTTTAGTTTTGCAATGTGTAATATTTTATTTCTTCCATTGTATGTGTAAATGCATGTATGTTGTTTTCTCTTTTTCTGTTTTGTCTCACTTCTGTTTTCTTACAGATGGCGGTCTACAAGAAATTTTCATGTTGAAGAAGAGTTTGGCATCGGGTTTGTTATAACATGTATTTGTTCTTTCTCCTTGCAACTTTATTACTCGTTTTGTCTGACTTTTTTTCTCTTTTCCAGTATAATATGTATGCATGTATAAACAATCTTTTTTTACAGATCACTTTGTGTGCATTTTACGTGTAGTATTTTATATCTGTTATTGTATGTGTTAATGCATGTAAGTTGGTATTTTTTTGTCTGTCTTGTGCTTTTTTACAGATGGGGTTTACAAGTATTTTTCATGTTGAAGAAGAACTTTGCATGTGAATTGTTATGGCGGTGACAGTTGGGCATATTTGTGTCTTCACATTCACTGTGCAGATTTTGCACACTAACTGTTAAAGAAAAGAAATCTGGAGAGGAATAGGGTGGCTATTGGGGAGGAGGAGGCCACAGTACAGGGTGGGCCATTTATGTGGATACACATTAATATGGCCATTTATATAGATACACCGTTTTATGTGAATGGTGAAGTTAACAAACAACCACCGCTATTGGTCTGACACTAACCCACATTGGAAAGATCCCTCCAAGACTGTTGGAACAAAAAACTTGATAGTATGTTGTGGTTTATGGGGTGTATCCATAGATACGGTGTATCCATATAAATGGCCCACCCTGTAGTATCCTTTAGTTTTGCAATGTGTAATATTTTATTTCATCCATTGTATGTGTAAATGCATGTATGTTGTTTTCTCTTTTTCTGTTTTGTCTCTCTTCTGTTTTTTTACAGATGGCGGTCGACAAGAAATTTTCATGTTGAAGAAGAGTTTGGCATCGGGTTTGTTATAACATGTATTTGTTCTTTGTCCTTGCAACTTTATTACTCGTTTTGTCTGACTTTTTTTCTCTTTTCCAGTATAATATGTATGCATGTATAAACAATCTTTTTTTACAGATCACTTTGTGTGCATTTTACGTGTAGTATTTTATATCTGTTATTGTATGTGTTAATGCATGTAAGTTGGTATTTTTTTGTCTGTCTTCTGTTTTTTTACAGATGGGGTTTACAAGTATTTTTCATGTTGAGGAAGAATTTTGCATGTGAATTGTTATGGCGGTGACAGTTGGGCATATTTGTGTCTTCACATTCACTGTGCAGATTTTGCACACTAACTGTTAAAGAAAAGAAATCTGGAGAGGAATAGGGTGGCTATTGGGGAGGAGGAGGCCACAGTACAGGGTGGGCCATTTATATGGATACACTTTAATATGGCCATTTATATAGATACACCGTTTTATGTGAATGGTGAAGTTAACAAACAACCACCGCTATTGGTCTGACACTAACCCACATTGGAAAGATCCCTCCAAGACTGTTGGAACAAAAAACTTGATGGCATGGTGTGGTTTATGGGGTGTATCCATAGATACGGTGTATCCATATAAATGGCCCACCCTGTAGTATCCTTTAGTTTTGCAATGTGTAATATTTTATTTCTTCCATTGTATGTGTAAATGCATGTATGTTGTTTTCTCTTTTTCTGTTTTGTCTCACTTCTGTTTTCTTACAGATGGCGGTCGACAAGAAATTTTCATGTTGAAGAAGAGTTTGGCATCGGGTTTGTTATAACATGTATTTGTTCTTTCTCCTTGCAACTTTATTACTCGTTTTGTCTGACTTTTTTTCTCTTTTCCAGTATAATATGTATGCATGTATAAACAATCTTTTTTTACAGATCACTTTGTGTGCATTTTACGTGTAGTATTTTATATCTGTTATTGTATGTGTTAATGCATGTAAGTTGGTATTTTTTTGTCTGTCTTCTGTTTTTTTACAGATGGGGTTTACAAGTATTTTTCATGTTGAGGAAGAATTTTGCATGTGAATTGTTATGGCGGTGACAGTTGGGCATATTTGTGTCTTCACATTCACTGTGCAGATTTTGCACACTAACTGTTAAAGAAAAGAAATCTGGAGAGGAATAGGGTGGCTATTGGGGAGGAGGAGGCCACAGTACAGGGTGGGCCATTTATGTGGATACACTTTAATATGGCCATTTATATAGATACACCGTTTTATGTGAATGGTGAAGTTAACAAACAACCACCGCTATTGGTCTGACACTAACCCACATTGGAAAGATCCCTCCAAGACTGTTGGAACAAAAAACTTGATAGTATGTTGTGGTTTATGGGGTGTATCCATAGATACGGTGTATCCATATAAATGGCCCACCCTGTAGTATCCTTTCGTTTTGCAATGTGTAATATTTTATTTCATCCATTGTATGTGTAAATGCATGTATGTTGTTTTCTCTTTTTCTGTTTTTTCTCTCTTCTGTTTTTTTACAGATGGCGGTCGACAAGAAATTTTCATGTTGAAGAAGAGTTTGGCATCGGGTTTGTTATAACATGTATTTGTTCTTTGTCCTTGCAACTTTATTACTCGTTTTGTCTGACTTTTTTTCTCTTTTCCAGTATAATATGTATGCATGTATAAACAATCTTTTTTTACAGATCACTTTGTGTGCATTTTACGTGTAGTATTTTATATCTGTTATTGTATGTGTTAATGCATGTAAGTTGGTATTTTTTTGTCTGTCTTCTGTTTTTTTACAGATGGGGTTTACAAGTATTTTTCATGTTGAGGAAGAATTTTGCATGTGAATTGTTATGGCGGTGACAGTTGGGCATATTTGTGTCTTCACATTCACTGTGCAGATTTTGCACACTAACTGTTAAAGAAAAGAAATCTGGAGAGGAATAGGGTGGCTATTGGGGAGGAGGAGGCCACAGTACAGGGTGGGCCATTTATGTGGATACACTTTAATATGGCCATTTATATAGATACACCGTTTTATGTGAATGGTGAAGTTAACAAACAACCACCGCTATTGGTCTGACACTAACCCACATTGGAAAGATCCCTCCAAGACTGTTGGAACAAAAAACTTGATAGTATGTTGTGGTTCATGGGGTGTATCCATAGATACGGTGTATCCATATAAATGGCCCACCCTGTAGTATCCTTTCGTTTTGCAATGTGTAATATTTTATTTCATCCATTGTATGTGTAAATGCATGTATGTTGTTTTCTCTTTTTCTGTTTTGTCTCTCTTCTGTTTTTTTACAGATGGCGGTCGACAAGAAATTTTCATGTTGAAGAAGAGTTTGGCATTGGGTTTGTTATAACATGTATTTGTTCTTTCTCCTTGCAACTTTATTACTCGTTTTGTCTGACTTTTTTTTTCTTTTCCAGTATAATATGTATGCATGTATAAACAATCTTTTTTTACAGATCACTTTGTGTGCATTTTACGTGTAGTATTTTATATCTGTTATTGTATGTGTTAATGCATGTAAGTTGGTATTTTTTTGTCTGTCTTCTGCTTTTTTACAGATGGGGTTTACAAGTATTTTTCATGTTGATGAAGAACTTTGCATGTGAATTGTTATGGCGGTGACAGTTGGGCATATTTGTGTCTTCACATTCACTGTGCAGATTTTGCACACTAACTGTTAAAGAAAAGAAATCTGGAGAGGAATAGGGTGGCTATTGGGGAGGAGGAGGCCACAGTACAGGGTGGGCCATTTATATGGATACACATTAATATGGCCATTTATATAGATACACCGTTTTATGTGAATGGTGAAGTTAAAAAACAACCACCGCTATTGGTCTGACACTAACCCACATTGGAAAGATCCCTCCAAGACTGTTGGAACAAAAAACTTGATAGTATGTTGTGGTTTATGGGGTGTATCCATAGATACGGTGTATCCATATAAATGGCCCACCCTGTAGTATCCTTTAGTTTTGCAATGTGTAATATTTTATTTCATCCATTGTATGTGTAAATGCATGTATGTTGTTTTCTCTTTTTCTGTTTTGTCTCTCTTCTGTTTTTTTACAGATGACGGTCGACAAGAAATTTTCATGTTGAAGAAGAGTTTGGCATCGGGTTTGTTATAACATGTATTTGTTCTTTCTCCTTGCAACTTTATTACTCTTTTTGTCTGACAATTTTTTCTCTTTTCCAGTATAATATGTATGCATGTGTGAGCAATCTTTTTTTACAGATCACTTTGTGTGCATTTTACGTGTAGTATTTTATATCTGTTATTGTATGTGTTAATGCATGTAAGTTGGTATTTTTTTGTCTGTCTTCTGTTTTTTTACAGATGGGGTTTACAAGTATTTTTCATGTTGATGAAGAACTTTGCATGTGAATTGTTATGGCGGTGACAGTTGGGCATATTTGTGTCTTCACATTCACTGTGCAGATTTTGCACACTAACTGTTAAAGAAAAGAAATCTGGAGAGGAATAGGGTGGCTATTGGGGAGGAGGAGGCCACAGTACAGGGTGGGCCATTTATATGGATACACTTTAATATGGCCATTTATATAGATACACCATTTTATGTGAATGGTGAAGTTAACAAACAACCACCGCTATTGGTCTGACACTAACCCACATTGGAAAGATCCCTCCAAGACTGTTGGAACAAAAAACTTGATAGTATGTTGTGGTTTATGGGGTGTATCCATAGATACGGTGTATCCATATAAATGGCCCACCCTGTAGTATCCTTTCGTTTTGCAATGTGTAATATTTTATTTCATCCATTGTATGTGTAAATGCATGTATGTTGTTTTCTCTTTTTCTGTTTTGTCTCTCTTCTGTTTTTTTACAGATGGCGGTCGACAAGAAATTTTCATGTTGAAGAAGAGTTTGGCATCGGGTTTGTTATAACATGTATTTGTTCTTTCTCCTTGCAACTTTATTACTCGTTTTGTCTGACTTTTTTTTTCTTTTCCAGTATAATATGTATGCATGTATAAACAATCTTTTTTTACAGATCACTTTGTGTGCATTTTACGTGTAGTATTTTATATCTGTTATTGTATGTGTTAATGCATGTAAGTTGGTATTTTTTTGTCTGTCTTCTGCTTTTTTACAGATGGGGTTTACAAGTATTTTTCATGTTGAAGAAGAACTTTGCATGTGAATTGTTATGGCGGTGACAGTTGGGCATATTTGTGTCTTCACATTCACTGTGCAGATTTTGCACACTAACTGTTAAAGAAAAGAAATCTGGAGAGGAATAGGGTGGCTATTGGGGAGGAGGAGGCCACAGTACAGGGTGGGCCATTTATATGGATACACATTAATATGGCCATTTATATAGATACACCGTTTTATGTGAATGGTGAAGTTAACAAACAACCACCGCTATTGGTCTGACACTAACCCACATTGGAAAGATCCCTCCAAGACTGTTGGAACAAAAAACTTGATAGTATGTTGTGGTTTATGGGGTGTATCCATAGATACGGTGTATCCATATAAATGGCCCACCCTGTAGTATCCTTTCGTTTTGCAATGTGTAATATTTTATTTCATCCATTGTATGTGTAAATGCATGTATGTTGTTTTCTCTTTTTCTGTTTTGTCTCTCTTCTGTTTTTTTACAGATGACGGTCGACAAGAAATTTTCATGTTGAAGAAGAGTTTGGCATCGGGTTTGTTATAACATGTATTTGTTCTTTCTCCTTGCAACTTTATTACTCTTTTGTATGACATTTTTTTCTCTTTTCCAGTATAATATGTATGCATGTGTGAGCAATCTTTTTTTACAGATCACTTTGTGTGCATTTTACGTGTAGTATTTTATATCTGTTATTGTATGTGTTAATGCATGTAAGTTGGTATTTTTTTGTCTGTCTTCTGTTTTTTAACAGATGGGGTTTACAAGTATTTTTCATGTTGAGGAAGAATTTTGCATGTGAATTGTTATGGCGGTGACAGTTGGGCATATTTGTGTCTTCACATTCACTGTGCAGATTTTGCACACTAACTGTTAAAGAAAAGAAATCTGGAGAGGAATAGGGTGGCTATTGGGGAGGAGGAGGCCACAGTACAGGGTGGGCCATTTATATGGATACACTTTAATATGGCCATTTATATAGATACACCGTTTTATGTGTATGGTGAAGTTAACAAACAACCACCGCTATTGGTCTGACACTAACCCACATTGGAAAGATCCCTCCAAGACTGTTGGAACAAAAAACTTGATAGTATGTTGTGGTTTATGGGGTGTATCCATAGATACGGTGTATCCATATAAATGGCCCACCCTGTAGTATCCTTTCGTTTTGCAATGTGTAATATTTTATTTCATCCATTGTATGTGTAAATGCATGTATGTTGTTTTCTCTTTTTCTGTTTTGTCTCTCTTCTGTTTTTTTACAGATGGCGGTCAACAAGAAATTTTCATGTTGAAGAAGAGTTTGGTATCGGGTTTGTTATAACATGTATTTGTTCTTTCTCCTTGCAAATTTATTACTCGTTTTGTCTGACTTTTTTTCTCTTTTCCAGTAAAATATGTATGCATGTATAAACAATCTTTTTTTACAGATCACTTTGTGTGCATTTTACGTGTAGTATTTTATATCTGTTATTGTATGTGTTAATGCATGTAAGTTGGTATTTTTTTGTCTGTCTTCTGCTTTTTTACAGATGGGGTTTACAAGTATTTTTCATGTTGAAGAAGAACTTTGCATGTGAATTGTTATGGCGGTGACAGTTGGGCATATTTGTGTCTTCACATTCACTGTGCAGATTTTGCACACTAACTGTTAAAGAAAAGAAATCTGGAGAGGAATAGGGTGGCTATTGGGGAGGAGGAGGCCACAGTACAGGGTGGGCCATTTATATGGATACACTTTAATATGGCCATTTATATAGATACACCATTTTATGTGAATGGTGAAGTTAACAAACAACCACCGCTATTGGTCTGACACTAACCCACATTGGAAAGATCCCTCCAAGACTGTTGGAACAAAAAACTTGATAGTATGTTGTGGTTTATGGGGTGTATCCATAGATACGGTGTATCCATATAAATGGCCCACCCTGTAGTATCCTTTAGTTTTGCAATGTGTAATATTTTATTTCATCCATTGTATGTGTAAATGCATGTATGTTGTTTTCTCTTTTTCTGTTTTGTCTCTCTTCTGTTTTTTTACAGATGGCGGTCGACAAGAAATTTTCATGTTGAAGAAGAGTTTGGCATCGGGTTTGTTATAACATGTATTTGTTCTTTGTCCTTGCAACTTTATTACTCGTTTTGTCTGACTTTTTTTCTCTTTTCCAGTATAATATGTATGCATGTATAAACAATCTTTTTTTACAGATCACTTTGTGTGCATTTTACGTGTAGTATTTTATATCTGTTATTGTATGTGTTAATGCATGTAAGTTGGTATTTTTTTGTCTGTCTTCTGTTTTTTTACAGATGGGGTTTACAAGTATTTTTCATGTTGAGGAAGAATTTTGCATGTGAATTGTTATGGCGGTGACAGTTGGGCATATTTGTGTCTTCACATTCACTGTGCAGATTTTGCACACTAACTGTTAAAGAAAAGAAATCTGGAGAGGAATAGGGTGGCTATTGGGGAGGAGGAGGCCACAGTACAGGGTGGGCCATTTATGTGGATACACTTTAATATGGCCATTTATATAGATACACCGTTTTATGTGAATGGTGAAGTTAACAAACAACCACCGCTATTGGTCTGACACTAACCCACATTGGAAAGATCCCTCCAAGACTGTTGGAACAAAAAACTTGATAGTATGTTGTGGTTTATGGGGTGTATCCATAGATACGGTGTATCCATATAAATGGCCCACCCTGTAGTATCCTTTCGTTTTGCAATGTGTAATATTTTATTTCATCCATTGTATGTGTAAATGCATGTATGTTGTTTTCTCTTTTTCTGTTTTGTCTCTCTTCTGTTTTTTTACAGATGGCGGTCGACAAGAAATTTTCATGTTGAAGAAGAGTTTGGCATCGGGTTTGTTATAACATGTATTTGTTCTTTGTCCTTGCAACTTTATTACTCGTTTTGTCTGACTTTTTTTCTCTTTTCCAGTATAATATGTATGCATGTATAAACAATCTTTTTTTACAGATCACTTTGTGTGCATTTTACGTGTAGTATTTTATATCTGTTATTGTATGTGTTAATGCATGTAAGTTGGTATTTTTTTGTCTGTCTTCTGTTTTTTTACAGATGGGGTTTACAAGTATTTTTCATGTTGAGGAAGAATTTTGCATGTGAATTGTTATGGCGGTGACAGTTGGGCATATTTGTGTCTTCACATTCACTGTGCAGATTTTGCACACTAACTGTTAAAGAAAAGAAATCTGGAGAGGAATAGGGTGGCTATTGGGGAGGAGGAGGCCACAGTACAGGGTGGGCCATTTATGTGGATACACTTTAATATGGCCATTTATATAGATACACCGTTTTATGTGAATGGTGAAGTTAACAAACAACCACCGCTATTGGTCTGACACTAACCCACATTGGAAAGATCCCTCCAAGACTGTTGGAACAAAAAACTTGATAGTATGTTGTGGTTTATGGGGTGTATCCATAGATACGGTGTATCCATATAAATGGCCCACCCTGTAGTATCCTTTCGTTTTGCAATGTGTAATATTTTATTTCATCCATTGTATGTGTAAATGCATGTATGTTGTTTTCTCTTTTTCTGTTTTGTCTCTCTTCTGTTTTTTTTACAGATGACGGTCGACAAGAAATTTTCATGTTGAAGAAGAGTTTGGCATCGGGTTTGTTATAACATGTATTTGTTCTTTCTCCTTGCAACTTTATTACTCTTTTTGTCTGACATTTTTTTCTCTTTTCCAGTATAATATGTATGCATGTGTGAGCAATCTTTTTTTACAGATCACTTTGTGTGCATTTTACGTGTAGTATTTTATATCTGTTATTGTATGTGTTAATGCATGTAAGTTGGTATTTTTTTGTCTGTCTTCTGTTTTTTTACAGATGGGGTTTACAAGTATTTTTCATGTTAAGGAAGAATTTTGCATGTGAATTGTTATGGCGGTGAAAGTTGGGCATATTTGTGTCTTCACATTCACTGTGCAGATTTTGCACACTAACTGTTAAAGAAAAGAAATCTGGAGAGGAATAGGGTGGCTATTGGGGAGGAGGAGGCCACAGTACAGGGTGGGCCATTTATATGGATACACTTTAATATGGCCATTTATATAGATACACCGTTTTATGTGAATGGTGAAGTTAACAAACAACCACCGCTATTGGTCTGACACTAACCCACATTGGAAAGATCCCTCCAAGACTGTTGGAACAAAAAACTTGATAGTATGCTGTGGTTTATGGGGTGTATCCATAGATACGGTGTATCCGTATAAATGGCCCACCCTGTAGTATCCTTTCGTTTTGCAATGTGTAATATTTTATTTCATCCATTGTATGTGTAAATGCATGTATGTTGTTTTCTCTTTTTCTGTTTTGTCTCTCTTCTGTTTTTTTACAGATGGCGGTCGACAAGAAATTTTCATGTTGAAGAAGAGTTTGGCATCGGGTTTGTTATAACATGTATTTGTTCTTTCTCCTTGCAACTTTATTACTCGTTTTGTCTGACTTTTTTTTTCTTTTCCAGTATAATATGTATGCATGTATAAACAATCTTTTTTTACAGATCACTTTGTGTGCATTTTACGTGTAGTATTTTATATCTGTTATTGTATGTGTTAATGCATGTAAGTTGGTATTTTTTTGTCTGTCTTCTGCTTTTTTACAGATGGGGTTTACAAGTATTTTTCATGTTGAAGAAGAATTTTGCATGTGAATTGTTATGGCGGTGACAGTTGGGCATATTTGTGTCTTCACATTCACTGTGCAGATTTTGCACACTAACTGTTAAAGAAAAGAAATCTGGAGAGGAATAGGGTGGCTATTGGGGAGGAGGAGGCCACAGTACAGGGTGGGCCATTTATATGGATACACATTAATATGGCCATTTATATAGATACACCGTTTTATGTGAATGGTGAAGTTAACAAACAACCACCGCTATTGGTCTGACACTAACCCACATTGGAAAGATCCCTCCAAGACTGTTGGAACAAAAAACTTGATAGTATGTTGTGGTTTATGGGGTGTATCCATAGATACGGTGTATCCATATAAATGGCCCACCCTGTAGTATCTTTTAGTTTTGCAATGTGTAATATTTTATTTCTTCCATTGTCTGTGTGAATGCATGTACATTGTTTTCTCTTTTTCTGTTTTGTCTCTCTTCTTTTTTCTTACAGATGGCGGTCGACAAGAAATTTTCATGTTGAAGAAGAGTTTGGCATCGGGTTTGTTATAACTTGTATTTGTTCTTTCTCCTTGCAACTTTATTACTCTTTTTGTCTGACTTTTTTTCTCTTTTCCAGTATAATATGTATGCATGTATAAACAATCTTTTCTTACAGATCACTTTGTGTGCATTTTACGTGTAGTATTTTATATCTGTTATTGTATGTGTTAATGCATGTAAGTTGGTATTTTTTGTCTGTCTTCTGTTTTTTTACAGATGGGGTTTACAAGTATTTTTCATGTTGAGGAAGAATTTTGCATGTGAATTGTTATGGCGGTGACAGTTGGGCATATTTGTGTCTTCACATTCACTGTGCAGATTTTGCACACTAACTGTTAAAGAAAATAAATCTGGAGAGGAATAGGGTGGCTATTGGGGAGGAGGAGGCCACAGTACAGGGTGGGCCATTAATATGGATACACTTTAATATGGCCATTTATATAGATACACCGTTTTATGTGAATGGTGAAGTTAACAAACAACCACCGCTATTGGTCTGACACTAACCCACATTGGAAAGATCCCTTCAAGACTGTTGGAACAAAAAAATTGATGGTGTGGTGTGGTTTATGGGGTGTATCCATAGATACGGTGTATCCATATAAATGGCCCACCCTGTAGTATCTTTTAGTTTTGCAATGTGTAATATTTTATTTCTTCCATTGTCTGTGTGAATGCATGTACGTTGTTTTCTCTTTTTCTGTTTTGTCTCTCTTCTTTTTTCTTACAGATGGCGGTTGACAAGAAATTTTCATGTTGAAGAAGAGTTTGGCATCGGGTTTGTTATAACTTGTATTTGTTCTTTCTCCTTGCAACTTTATTACTCTTTTTGTCTGACTTTTTTTCTCTTTTCCAGTATAATATGTATGCATGTATAAACAATCTTTTTTTACAGATCACTGTGTGTGCATTTTACGTGTAGTATTTTATATCTGTTATTGTATGTGTTAATGTATGTAAGTTGGTATTTTTTTGTCTGTCTTCTGTTTTTTTACAGATGGGATTTACAAGTATTTTTCATGTTGAGGAAGAAGTTTGCATGTGAATTGTTATGGCGGTGACAGTTGGGCATATTTGTGTCTTCACATTCACTGTGCAGATTTTGCACACTAACTGTTAAAGAAAAGAAATCTGAAGAGGAATAGGGTGGCTATTGGGGAGGAGGAGGCCACAGTACAGGGTGGGTCATTTATATGGATACATTTTAATATGGCCATTTATATAGATACACCGTTTTATGTGAATGGTGAAGTTAACAAACAACCACCGCTATTGGTCTGACACTAACTCACATTGGAAAGATCCCTCCAAGACTGTTGGAACAAAAAAATTGATGGTGTGGTTTATGGGGTGTATCCATAAATACGGTGTATCCATATAAATGGCCCACCCTGTAGTATCTTTTAGTTTTGCAATGTGTTATTTCTTCCATTGTCTGTGTGAATGCATGTACGTTGTTTTCTCTTTTTCTGTTTTGTCTTTCTTCTGTTTTCTTACAGATGGCGGTCGACAAGAAATTTTCATGTTGAAGAAGAGTTTGGCATCGGGTTTGTTATAACATGTATTTGTTCTTTCTCCTTGCAACTTTATTACTCGTTTTGTCTGACCTTTTTTTCTCTTTTCCAGTATAATATGTATGCATGTATAAACAATCTTTTTTTACAGATCACTTTGTGTGCATTTTACGTGTAGTATTTTATATCTGTTATTGTATGTGTTAATGCATGTAAGTTGGTATTTTTTTGTCTGTCTTCTGCTTTTTTACAGATGGGGTTTACAAGTATTTTTCATGTTGAAGAAGAACTTTGCATGTGAATTGTTATGGCGGTGACAGTTGGGCATATTTGTGTCTTCACATTCACTGTGCAGATTTTGCACACTAACTGTTAAAGAAAATAAATCTGGAGAGGAATAGGGTGGCTATTGGGGAGGAGGAGGCCACAGTACAGGGTGGGCCATTTATATGGATACACATTAATATGGCCATTTATATAGATACACCGTTTTATGTGAATGGTGAAGTTAACAAACAACCACCGCTATTGGTCTGACACTAACCCACATTGGAAAGATCCCTCCAAGACTGTTGGAACAAAAAACTTGATAGTATGTTGTGGTTTATGGGGTGTATCCATAGATACGGTGTATCCATATAAATGGCCCACCCTGTAGTATCTTTTAGTTTTGCAATGTGTAATATTTTATTTCTTCCATTGTCTGTGTGAATGCATGTACATTGTTTTCTCTTTTTCTGTTTTGTCTCTCTTCTTTTTTCTTACAGATGGCGGTCGACAAGAAATTTTCATGTTGAAGAAGAGTTTGGCATCGGGTTTGTTATAACTTGTATTTGTTCTTTCTCCTTGCAACTTTATTACTCTTTTTGTCTGACTTTTTTTCTCTTTTCCAGTATAATATGTATGCATGTATAAACAATCTTTTTTTACAGATCACTTTGTGTGCATTTTAGGTGTAGTATTTTATATCTGTTATTGTATGTGTTAATGCATGTAAGTTGGTATTTTTTTGTCTGTCTTCTGTGTTTATACAGATGGGGTTTACAAGTATTTTTCATGTTGAGGAAGAATTTTGCATGTGAATTGTTATGGCGGTGACAGTTGGGCATATTTGTGTCTTCACATTCACTGTGCAGATTTTGCACACTAACTGTTAAAGAAAAGAAATCTGGAGAGGAATAGGGTGGCTATTGGGGAGGAGGAGGCCACAGTACAGGGTGGGCCATTTATATGGATACACTTTAATATGGCCATTTATATAGATACACCGTTTTATGTGAATGGTGAAGTTAACAAACAACCACCGCTATTGGTCTGACACTAACTCACATTGGAAAGATCCCTCCAAGACTGTTGGAATAAAAAAATTGATGGTGTGGTGTGGTTTATGGGGTGTATCAATAGATACGGTGTATCCATATAAATGGCCCACCCTGTAGTATCTTTTAGTTTTGTAATGTGAAATATTTTATTTCTTCCATTATCTGTGTGAATGCATGTACGTTGTTTTCTCTTTTTCTGTTTTGTCTCTCTTCTGTTTTCTTACAGATTGTGGTCGACAAGAAATTTTCATGTTGAAGAAGAGTTTGGCATCGGGTTTGTTATAACATGTATTTGTTCTTTGTCCTTGAAACTTTATTACTCTTTTTGTCTGACTTTTTTTCTCTTTTCCAGTATAATATGTATGCATGTATAAACAATCTTTTCTTACAGATCACTTTGTGTGCATTTTACGTGTAGTATTTTATATCTGTTATTGTATGTGTTAATGCATGTAAGTTGGTATTTTTTTGTCTGTCTTCTGTTTTTTTACAGATGGGGTTTACAAGTATTTTTCATGTTGAGGAAGAAGTTTGCATGTGAATTGTTATGGCGGTGACAGTTGGGCATATTTGTGTCTTCACATTCACTGTGCAGATTTTGCACACTAACTGTTAAAGAAAAGAAATCTGAAGAGGAATAGGGTGGCTATTGGGGAGGAGGAGGCCACAGTACAGGGTGGGTCATTTATATGGATACATTTTAATATGGCCATTTATATAGATACACCGTTTTATGTGAATGGTGAAGTTAACAAACAACCACCGCTATTGGTCTGACACTAACTCACATTGGAAAGATCCCTCCAAGACTGTTGGAACAAAAAAATTGATGGTGTGGTTTATGGGGTGTATCCATAGATACGGTGTATCCATATAAATGGCCCACCCTGTAGTATCTTTTAGTTTTGCAATGTGTTATCTCTTCCATTGTCTGTGTGAATGCATGTACGTTGTTTTCTCTTTTTCTGTTTTGTCTTTCTTCTGTTTTCTTACAGATGGCGGTCGACAAGAAATTTTCATGTTGAAGAAGAGTTTGGCATCGGGTTTGTTATAACATGTATTTGTTCTTTCTCCTTGCAACTTTATTACTCTTTTTGTCTGACTTTTTTTCTCTTTTCCAGTATAATATGTATGCATGTATAAACAATCTTTTTTTACAGATCACTGTGTGTGCATTTTACGTGTAGTATTTTATATCTGTTATTGTATGTGTTAATGCATGTAAGTTGGTATTTTTTTGTCTGTCTTCTGTTTTTTTACAGATGGGGTTTACAAGTATTTTTCATGTTGAGGAAGAAGTTTGCATGTGAATTGTTATGGCGGTGACAGTTGGGCATATTTGTGTCTTCACATTCACTGTGCAGATTTTGCACACTAACTGTTAAAGAAAAGAAATCTGGAGAGGAATAGGGTGGCTATTGGGGAGGAGGAGGCCACAGTACAGGGTGGGCCATTTATATGGATACACTTTAATATGGCCATTTATATAGATACACCGTTTTATGTGAATGGTGAAGTTAACAAACAACCACCGCTATTGGTCTGACACTAACCCACATTGGAAAGATCCCTTCAAGACTGTTGGAACAAAAAAATTGATGGTGTGGTGTGGTTTATGGGGTGTATCCATAGATACGGTGTATCCATATAAATGGCTCACCCTGTAGTATCTTTTAGTTTTGCAATGTGTAATATTTTATTTCTTCCATTGTCTGTGTGAATGCATGTACGTTGTTTTCTCTTTTTCTGTTTTGTCTCTCTTCTTTTTTCTTACAGATGGCGGTTGACAAGAAATTTTCATGTTGAAGAAGAGTTTGGCATCGGGTTTGTTATAACTTGTATTTGTTCTTTCTCCTTGCAACTTTATTACTCTTTTTGTCTGACTTTTTTTCTCTTTTCCAGTATAATATGTATGCATGTATAAACAATCTTTTTTTACAGATCACTGTGTGTGCATTTTACGTGTAGTATTTTATATCTGTTATTGTATGTGTTAATGCATGTAAGTTGGTATTTTTTTGTCTGTCTTCTGTTTTTTTACAGATTGGGTTTACAAGTATTTTTCATGTTGAGGAAGAAGTTTGCATGTGAATTGTTATGGCGGTGACAGTTGGGCATATTTGTGTCTTCACATTCACTGTGCAGATTTTGCACACTAACTGTTAAAGAAAAGAAATCTGAAGAGGAATAGGGTGGCTATTGGGGAGGAGGAGGCCACAGTACAGGGTGGGTCATTTATATGGATACATTTTAATATGGCCATTTATATAGATACACCGTTTTATGTGAATGGTGAAGTTAACAAACAACCACCGCTATTGGTCTGACACTAACTCACATTGGAAAGATCCCTCCAAGACTGTTGGAACAAAAAAATTGATGGTGTGGTTTATGGGGTGTATCCATAGATACGGTGTATCCATATAAATGGCCCACCCTGTAGTATCTTTTAGTTTTGCAATGTGTTATTTCTTCCATTGTCTGTGTGAATGCATGTACGTTGTTTTCTCTTTTTCTGTTTTGTCTTTCTTCTGTTTTCTTACAGATGGCGGTCGACAAGAAATTTTCATGTTGAAGAAGAGTTTGGCATCGGGTTTGTTATAACATGTATTTGTTCTTTCTCTTTGCAACTTTATTACTCTTTTTGTCTGACTTTTTTTCTCTTTTCCAGTATAATATGTATGCATGTATAAACAATCTTTTTTTACAGATCACTGTGTGTGCATTTTACGTGTAGTATTTTATATCTGTTATTGTATGTGTTAATGCATGTAAGTTGGTATTTTTTTGTCTGTCTTCTGTTTTTTTACAGATGGGGTTTACAAGTATTTTTCATGTTGAGGAAGAAGTTTGCATGTGAATTGTTATGGCGGTGACAGTTGGGCATATTTGTGTCTTCACATTCACTGTGCAGATTTTGCACACTAACTGTTAAAGAAAAGAAATCTGGAGAGGAATAGGGTGGCTATTGGGGAGGAGGAGGCCACAGTACAGGGTGGGCCATTTATATGGATACACTTTAATATGGCCATTTAAATAGATACACCGTTTTATGTGAATGGTGAAGTTAACAAACAACCACCGCTATTGGTCTGACACTAACCCACATTGGAAAGATCCCTCCAAGACTGTTGGAACAAAAAAATTGATAGTATGGTGTGGTTTATGGGGTGTATCCATAGATACGGTGTATCCATATAAATGGCCCACCCTGTAGTATCCTTTAGTTTTGCCATGTGCAATATTTTATTTCTTCCATTGTATGTGTAAATGCATGTACGTTGTTTTCTCTTTTTCTGTTTTGTCTCTCTTCTGTTTTATTACAGATGGCGGTCGACAAGAATTGTTCATGTTGAAGAAGAGTTTGGCATCGGGTTTGTTATAACATGTATTTGTTCTTTCTCCTTGCAACTTTATTACTCTTTTTGTCTGACTTTTTTTTTCTCTTTTCCAGTATAATATGTATGCATGTATGAACAATCTTTTTTTACAGATCACTTTGTGTGCATTTTACGTGTAGTATTTTATATCTGTTATTGTATGTATTAATGCATGTAAGTTGGTATTTTTTTGTCTGTCTTCTGTTTTTTTACAGATGGGGTTTACAAGTATTTTTCATGTTGCGGAAGAATTTTGCATGTGAATTGTTATGGCGGTGACAGTTGGACATATTTGTGTCTTCATATTCACTGTGCAGATTTTGCACACTAACTGTTAAAGAAAAGAAATCTGGAGAGGACTAGGGTGGCTATTGGGGAGGAGGAGGCCACAGTACAGGGTGGGCCATTTATATGGATACACTTTAATATGGCCATTTATATAGATACACCGTTTTATGTGAATGGTGAAGTTAACAAACAACGACTGCTATTGGTCTGACACTAACCCACATTGGAAAGATGCCTCCAAGACTGTTGGAACAAAAAACTTGATAGTATGGTGTGGTTTATGGGGTGTATCCATAGATACGGTGTATCCATATAAATGGCCCACCCTGTAGTATCCTTTAGTTTTGCAATGTGTAATATTTTATTTCTTCCATTGTATGTGTAAATGCATGTATGTTGTTTTCTCTTTTTCTGTTTTGTCTCTCTTCTGTTTTCTTACAGATGGCGGTCGACAAGAAATTTTCATGTTGAAGAAGAGTTTGGCATCGGGTTTGTTATAACATGTATTTGTTCTTTCTCCTTGCAACTTTATTACTCTTTTTGTCTGACTTTTTTTTCGCTTTTCCAGTATAATATGTATGCATGTATGAACAATCTTTTCTTACAGATCACTTTGTGTGCCTTTTACGTGTAGTATTTTATATCTGTTATTGTATGTGTTAATGCATGTAAGTTGGTATTTTTTTGTCTGTCTTCTGGTTTCTTTACAGATGGGGTTTACAAGTATTTTTCATGTTGAGGAAGAACTTTGCATGTGAATTGTTATGGCGGTGACAGTTGGGCAAATTTATGTCTTCACATTCACTGTGCAGATTTTGCACACTAACTGTTAAAGAAAAGAAATCTGGAGAGGAATAGGGTGGCTATTGGGGAGGAGGAGGCCACAGTACAGGGTGGGCCATTTATATGGATACACTTTAATATGGCCATTGATATAGATACACCGTTTTATGTGAATGGTGAAGTTAACAAACAACCACCGCTATTGGTCTGACACTAACCCACATTGGAAAGATCCCTCCAAGACTGTTGGAACAAAAAAATTGATGGTGTGGTGTGGTTTATGGGGTGTATCCATAGATACGGTGTATCCATATAAATGGCCCACCCTGTAGTATCTTTTAGTTTTGCAATGTGTAATATTTTATTTCTTCCATTGTCTGTGTGAATGCATGTACGTTGTTTTCTCTTTTTCTGTTTTGTCTCTCTTCTGTTTTTTTACAGATGGCGGTCGACAAGAAATTTTCATGTTGAAGAAGAGTTTGGCATCGGGTTTGTTATAACATGTATTTGTTCTTTGTCCTTGCAACTTTATTACTCGTTTTGTCTGACTTTTTTTCTCTTTTCCAGTATAATATGTATGCATGTATAAACAATCTTTTTTTACAGATCACTTTGTGTGCATTTTACGTGTAGTATTTTATATCTGTTATTGTATGTGTTAATGCATGTAAGTTGGTATTTTTTTGTCTGTCTTCTGTTTTTTTACAGATGGGGTTTACAAGTATTTTTCATGTTGAGGAAGAATTTTGCATGTGAATTGTTATGGCGGTGACAGTTGGGCATATTTGTGTCTTCACATTCACTGTGCAGATTTTGCACACTAACTGTTAAAGAAAAGAAATCTGGAGAGGAATAGGGTGGCTATTGGGGAGGAGGAGGCCACAGTACAGGGTGGGCCATTTATGTGGATACACTTTAATATGGCCATTTATATAGATACACCGTTTTATGTGAATGGTGAAGTTAACAAACAACCACCGCTATTGGTCTGACACTAACCCACATTGGAAAGATCCCTCCAAGACTGTTGGAACAAAAAACTTGATAGTATGTTGTGGTTTATGGGGTGTATCCATAGATACGGTGTATCCATATAAATGGCCCACCCTGTAGTATCCTTTCGTTTTGCAATGTGTAATATTTTATTTCATCCATTGTATGTGTAAATGCATGTATGTTGTTTTCTCTTTTTCTGTTTTGTCTCTCTTCTGTTTTTTTACAGATGGCGGTCGACAAGAAATTTTCATGTTGAAGAAGAGTTTGGCATCGGGTTTGTTATAACATGTATTTGTTCTTTGTCCTTGCAACTTTATTACTCGTTTTGTCTGACTTTTTTTCTCTTTTCCAGTATAATATGTATGCATGTATAAACAATCTTTTTTTACAGATCACTTTGTGTGCATTTTACGTGTAGTATTTTATATCTGTTATTGTATGTGTTAATGCATGTAAGTTGGTATTTTTTTGTCTGTCTTCTGTTTTTTTACAGATGGGGTTTACAAGTATTTTTCATGTTGAGGAAGAATTTTGCATGTGAATTGTTATGGCGGTGACAGTTGGGCATATTTGTGTCTTCACATTCACTGTGCAGATTTTGCACACTAACTGTTAAAGAAAAGAAATCTGGAGAGGAATAGGGTGGCTATTGGGGAGGAGGAGGCCACAGTACAGGGTGGGCCATTTATGTGGATATACTTTAATATGGCCATTTATATAGATACACCGTTTTATGTGAATGGTGAAGTTAACAAACAACCACCGCTATTGGTCTGACACTAACCCACATTGGAAAGATCCCTCCAAGACTGTTGGAACAAAAAACTTGATAGTATGTTGTGGTTTATGGGGTGTATCCATAGATACGGTGTATCCATATAAATGGCCCACCCTGTAGTATCCTTTCGTTTTGCAATGTGTAATATTTTATTTCATCCATTGTATGTGTAAATGCATGTATGTTGTTTTCTCTTTTTCTGTTTTGTCTCTCTTCTGTTTTTTTTACAGATGACGGTCGACAAGAAATTTTCATGTTGAAGAAGAGTTTGGCATCGGGTTTGTTATAACATGTATTTGTTCTTTCTCCTTGCAACTTTATTACTCTTTTTGTCTGACATTTTTTTCTCTTTTCCAGTATAATATGTATGCATGTGTGAGCAATCTTTTTTTACAGATCACTTTGTGTGCATTTTACGTGTAGTATTTTATATCTGTTATTGTATGTGTTAATGCATGTAAGTTGGTATTTTTTTGTCTGTCTTCTGTTTTTTTACAGATGGGGTTTACAAGTATTTTTCATGTTAAGGAAGAATTTTGCATGTGAATTGTTATGGCGGTGAAAGTTGGGCATATTTGTGTCTTCACATTCACTGTGCAGATTTTGCACACTAACTGTTAAAGAAAAGAAATCTGGAGAGGAATAGGGTGGCTATTGGGGAGGAGGAGGCCACAGTACAGGGTGGGCCATTTATATGGATACACTTTAATATGGCCATTTATATAGATACACCGTTTTATGTGAATGGTGAAGTTAACAAACAACCACCGCTATTGGTCTGACACTAACCCACATTGGAAAGATCCCTCCAAGACTGTTGGAACAAAAAACTTGATAGTATGCTGTGGTTTATGGGGTGTATCCATAGATACGGTGTATCCGTATAAATGGCCCACCCTGTAGTATCCTTTCGTTTTGCAATGTGTAATATTTTATTTCATCCATTGTATGTGTAAATGCATGTATGTTGTTTTCTCTTTTTCTGTTTTGTCTCTCTTCTGTTTTTTTACAGATGGCGGTCGACAAGAAATTTTCATGTTGAAGAAGAGTTTGGCATCGGGTTTGTTATAACATGTATTTGTTCTTTCTCCTTGCAACTTTATTACTCGTTTTGTCTGACTTTTTTTTTCTTTTCCAGTATAATATGTATGCATGTATAAACAATCTTTTTTTACAGATCACTTTGTGTGCATTTTACGTGTAGTATTTTATATCTGTTATTGTATGTGTTAATGCATGTAAGTTGGTATTTTTTTGTCTGTCTTCTGCTTTTTTACAGATGGGGTTTACAAGTATTTTTCATGTTGAAGAAGAATTTTGCATGTGAATTGTTATGGCGGTGACAGTTGGGCATATTTGTGTCTTCACATTCACTGTGCAGATTTTGCACACTAACTGTTAAAGAAAAGAAATCTGGAGAGGAATAGGGTGGCTATTGGGGAGGAGGAGGCCACAGTACAGGGTGGGCCATTTATATGGATACACATTAATATGGCCATTTATATAGATACACCGTTTTATGTGAATGGTGAAGTTAACAAACAACCACCGCTATTGGTCTGACACTAACCCACATTGGAAAGATCCCTCCAAGACTGTTGGAACAAAAAACTTGATAGTATGTTGTGGTTTATGGGGTGTATCCATAGATACGGTGTATCCATATAAATGGCCCACCCTGTAGTATCTTTTAGTTTTGCAATGTGTAATATTTTATTTCTTCCATTGTCTGTGTGAATGCATGTACATTGTTTTCTCTTTTTCTGTTTTGTCTCTCTTCTTTTTTCTTACAGATGGCGGTCGACAAGAAATTTTCATGTTGAAGAAGAGTTTGGCATCGGGTTTGTTATAACTTGTATTTGTTCTTTCTCCTTGCAACTTTATTACTCTTTTTGTCTGACTTTTTTTCTCTTTTCCAGTATAATATGTATGCATGTATAAACAATCTTTTCTTACAGATCACTTTGTGTGCATTTTACGTGTAGTATTTTATATCTGTTATTGTATGTGTTAATGCATGTAAGTTGGTATTTTTTGTCTGTCTTCTGTTTTTTTACAGATGGGGTTTACAAGTATTTTTCATGTTGAGGAAGAATTTTGCATGTGAATTGTTATGGCGGTGACAGTTGGGCATATTTGTGTCTTCACATTCACTGTGCAGATTTTGCACACTAACTGTTAAAGAAAATAAATCTGGAGAGGAATAGGGTGGCTATTGGGGAGGAGGAGGCCACAGTACAGGGTGGGCCATTAATATGGATACACTTTAATATGGCCATTTATATAGATACACCGTTTTATGTGAATGGTGAAGTTAACAAACAACCACCGCTATTGGTCTGACACTAACCCACATTGGAAAGATCCCTTCAAGACTGTTGGAACAAAAAAATTGATGGTGTGGTGTGGTTTATGGGGTGTATCCATAGATACGGTGTATCCATATAAATGGCCCACCCTGTAGTATCTTTTAGTTTTGCAATGTGTAATATTTTATTTCTTCCATTGTCTGTGTGAATGCATGTACGTTGTTTTCTCTTTTTCTGTTTTGTCTCTCTTCTTTTTTCTTACAGATGGCGGTTGACAAGAAATTTTCATGTTGAAGAAGAGTTTGGCATCGGGTTTGTTATAACTTGTATTTGTTCTTTCTCCTTGCAACTTTATTACTCTTTTTGTCTGACTTTTTTTCTCTTTTCCAGTATAATATGTATGCATGTATAAACAATCTTTTTTTACAGATCACTGTGTGTGCATTTTACGTGTAGTATTTTATATCTGTTATTGTATGTGTTAATGTATGTAAGTTGGTATTTTTTTGTCTGTCTTCTGTTTTTTTACAGATGGGATTTACAAGTATTTTTCATGTTGAGGAAGAAGTTTGCATGTGAATTGTTATGGCGGTGACAGTTGGGCATATTTGTGTCTTCACATTCACTGTGCAGATTTTGCACACTAACTGTTAAAGAAAAGAAATCTGAAGAGGAATAGGGTGGCTATTGGGGAGGAGGAGGCCACAGTACAGGGTGGGTCATTTATATGGATACATTTTAATATGGCCATTTATATAGATACACCGTTTTATGTGAATGGTGAAGTTAACAAACAACCACCGCTATTGGTCTGACACTAACTCACATTGGAAAGATCCCTCCAAGACTGTTGGAACAAAAAAATTGATGGTGTGGTTTATGGGGTGTATCCATAAATACGGTGTATCCATATAAATGGCCCACCCTGTAGTATCTTTTAGTTTTGCAATGTGTTATTTCTTCCATTGTCTGTGTGAATGCATGTACGTTGTTTTCTCTTTTTCTGTTTTGTCTTTCTTCTGTTTTCTTACAGATGGCGGTCGACAAGAAATTTTCATGTTGAAGAAGAGTTTGGCATCGGGTTTGTTATAACATGTATTTGTTCTTTCTCCTTGCAACTTTATTACTCGTTTTGTCTGACCTTTTTTTCTCTTTTCCAGTATAATATGTATGCATGTATAAACAATCTTTTTTTACAGATCACTTTGTGTGCATTTTACGTGTAGTATTTTATATCTGTTATTGTATGTGTTAATGCATGTAAGTTGGTATTTTTTTGTCTGTCTTCTGCTTTTTTACAGATGGGGTTTACAAGTATTTTTCATGTTGAAGAAGAACTTTGCATGTGAATTGTTATGGCGGTGACAGTTGGGCATATTTGTGTCTTCACATTCACTGTGCAGATTTTGCACACTAACTGTTAAAGAAAATAAATCTGGAGAGGAATAGGGTGGCTATTGGGGAGGAGGAGGCCACAGTACAGGGTGGGCCATTTATATGGATACACATTAATATGGCCATTTATATAGATACACCGTTTTATGTGAATGGTGAAGTTAACAAACAACCACCGCTATTGGTCTGACACTAACCCACATTGGAAAGATCCCTCCAAGACTGTTGGAACAAAAAACTTGATAGTATGTTGTGGTTTATGGGGTGTATCCATAGATACGGTGTATCCATATAAATGGCCCACCCTGTAGTATCTTTTAGTTTTGCAATGTGTAATATTTTATTTCTTCCATTGTCTGTGTGAATGCATGTACATTGTTTTCTCTTTTTCTGTTTTGTCTCTCTTCTTTTTTCTTACAGATGGCGGTCGACAAGAAATTTTCATGTTGAAGAAGAGTTTGGCATCGGGTTTGTTATAACTTGTATTTGTTCTTTCTCCTTGCAACTTTATTACTCTTTTTGTCTGACTTTTTTTCTCTTTTCCAGTATAATATGTATGCATGTATAAACAATCTTTTTTTACAGATCACTTTGTGTGCATTTTAGGTGTAGTATTTTATATCTGTTATTGTATGTGTTAATGCATGTAAGTTGGTATTTTTTTGTCTGTCTTCTGTGTTTATACAGATGGGGTTTACAAGTATTTTTCATGTTGAGGAAGAATTTTGCATGTGAATTGTTATGGCGGTGACAGTTGGGCATATTTGTGTCTTCACATTCACTGTGCAGATTTTGCACACTAACTGTTAAAGAAAAGAAATCTGGAGAGGAATAGGGTGGCTATTGGGGAGGAGGAGGCCACAGTACAGGGTGGGCCATTTATATGGATACACTTTAATATGGCCATTTATATAGATACACCGTTTTATGTGAATGGTGAAGTTAACAAACAACCACCGCTATTGGTCTGACACTAACTCACATTGGAAAGATCCCTCCAAGACTGTTGGAATAAAAAAATTGATGGTGTGGTGTGGTTTATGGGGTGTATCAATAGATACGGTGTATCCATATAAATGGCCCACCCTGTAGTATCTTTTAGTTTTGTAATGTGAAATATTTTATTTCTTCCATTATCTGTGTGAATGCATGTACGTTGTTTTCTCTTTTTCTGTTTTGTCTCTCTTCTGTTTTCTTACAGATTGTGGTCGACAAGAAATTTTCATGTTGAAGAAGAGTTTGGCATCGGGTTTGTTATAACATGTATTTGTTCTTTGTCCTTGAAACTTTATTACTCTTTTTGTCTGACTTTTTTTCTCTTTTCCAGTATAATATGTATGCATGTATAAACAATCTTTTCTTACAGATCACTTTGTGTGCATTTTACGTGTAGTATTTTATATCTGTTATTGTATGTGTTAATGCATGTAAGTTGGTATTTTTTTGTCTGTCTTCTGTTTTTTTACAGATGGGGTTTACAAGTATTTTTCATGTTGAGGAAGAAGTTTGCATGTGAATTGTTATGGCGGTGACAGTTGGGCATATTTGTGTCTTCACATTCACTGTGCAGATTTTGCACACTAACTGTTAAAGAAAAGAAATCTGAAGAGGAATAGGGTGGCTATTGGGGAGGAGGAGGCCACAGTACAGGGTGGGTCATTTATATGGATACATTTTAATATGGCCATTTATATAGATACACCGTTTTATGTGAATGGTGAAGTTAACAAACAACCACCGCTATTGGTCTGACACTAACTCACATTGGAAAGATCCCTCCAAGACTGTTGGAACAAAAAAATTGATGGTGTGGTTTATGGGGTGTATCCATAGATACGGTGTATCCATATAAATGGCCCACCCTGTAGTATCTTTTAGTTTTGCAATGTGTTATTTCTTCCATTGTCTGTGTGAATGCATGTACGTTGTTTTCTCTTTTTCTGTTTTGTCTTTCTTCTGTTTTCTTACAGATGGCGGTCGACAAGAAATTTTCATGTTGAAGAAGAGTTTGGCATCGGGTTTGTTATAACATGTATTTGTTCTTTCTCCTTGCAACTTTATTACTCTTTTTGTCTGACTTTTTTTCTCTTTTCCAGTATAATATGTATGCATGTATAAACAATCTTTTTTTACAGATCACTGTGTGTGCATTTTACGTGTAGTATTTTATATCTGTTATTGTATGTGTTAATGCATGTAAGTTGGTATTTTTTTGTCTGTCTTCTGTTTTTTTACAGATGGGGTTTACAAGTATTTTTCATGTTGAGGAAGAAGTTTGCATGTGAATTGTTATGGCGGTGACAGTTGGGCATATTTGTGTCTTCACATTCACTGTGCAGATTTTGCACACTAACTGTTAAAGAAAAGAAATCTGGAGAGGAATAGGGTGGCTATTGGGGAGGAGGAGGCCACAGTACAGGGTGGGCCATTTATATGGATACACTTTAATATGGCCATTTATATAGATACACCGTTTTATGTGAATGGTGAAGTTAACAAACAACCACCGCTATTGGTCTGACACTAACCCACATTGGAAAGATCCCTTCAAGACTGTTGGAACAAAAAAATTGATGGTGTGGTGTGGTTTATGGGGTGTATCCATAGATACGGTGTATCCATATAAATGGCTCACCCTGTAGTATCTTTTAGTTTTGCAATGTGTAATATTTTATTTCTTCCATTGTCTGTGTGAATGCATGTACGTTGTTTTCTCTTTTTCTGTTTTGTCTCTCTTCTTTTTTCTTACAGATGGCGGTTGACAAGAAATTTTCATGTTGAAGAAGAGTTTGGCATCGGGTTTGTTATAACTTGTATTTGTTCTTTCTCCTTGCAACTTTATTACTCTTTTTGTCTGACTTTTTTTCTCTTTTCCAGTATAATATGTATGCATGTATAAACAATCTTTTTTTACAGATCACTGTGTGTGCATTTTACGTGTAGTATTTTATATCTGTTATTGTATGTGTTAATGCATGTAAGTTGGTATTTTTTTGTCTGTCTTCTGTTTTTTTACAGATTGGGTTTACAAGTATTTTTCATGTTGAGGAAGAAGTTTGCATGTGAATTGTTATGGCGGTGACAGTTGGGCATATTTGTGTCTTCACATTCACTGTGCAGATTTTGCACACTAACTGTTAAAGAAAAGAAATCTGAAGAGGAATAGGGTGGCTATTGGGGAGGAGGAGGCCACAGTACAGGGTGGGTCATTTATATGGATACATTTTAATATGGCCATTTATATAGATACACCGTTTTATGTGAATGGTGAAGTTAACAAACAACCACCGCTATTGGTCTGACACTAACTCACATTGGAAAGATCCCTCCAAGACTGTTGGAACAAAAAAATTGATGGTGTGGTTTATGGGGTGTATCCATAGATACGGTGTATCCATATAAATGGCCCACCCTGTAGTATCTTTTAGTTTTGCAATGTGTTATTTCTTCCATTGTCTGTGTGAATGCATGTACGTTGTTTTCTCTTTTTCTGTTTTGTCTTTCTTCTGTTTTCTTACAGATGGCGGTCGACAAGAAATTTTCATGTTGAAGAAGAGTTTGGCATCGGGTTTGTTATAACATGTATTTGTTCTTTCTCTTTGCAACTTTATTACTCTTTTTGTCTGACTTTTTTTCTCTTTTCCAGTATAATATGTATGCATGTATAAACAATCTTTTTTTACAGATCACTGTGTGTGCATTTTACGTGTAGTATTTTATATCTGTTATTGTATGTGTTAATGCATGTAAGTTGGTATTTTTTTGTCTGTCTTCTGTTTTTTTACAGATGGGGTTTACAAGTATTTTTCATGTTGAGGAAGAAGTTTGCATGTGAATTGTTATGGCGGTGACAGTTGGGCATATTTGTGTCTTCACATTCACTGTGCAGATTTTGCACACTAACTGTTAAAGAAAAGAAATCTGGAGAGGAATAGGGTGGCTATTGGGGAGGAGGAGGCCACAGTACAGGGTGGGCCATTTATATGGATACACTTTAATATGGCCATTTAAATAGATACACCGTTTTATGTGAATGGTGAAGTTAACAAACAACCACCGCTATTGGTCTGACACTAACCCACATTGGAAAGATCCCTCCAAGACTGTTGGAACAAAAAAATTGATAGTATGGTGTGGTTTATGGGGTGTATCCATAGATACGGTGTATCCATATAAATGGCCCACCCTGTAGTATCCTTTAGTTTTGCCATGTGCAATATTTTATTTCTTCCATTGTATGTGTAAATGCATGTACGTTGTTTTCTCTTTTTCTGTTTTGTCTCTCTTCTGTTTTATTACAGATGGCGGTCGACAAGAATTGTTCATGTTGAAGAAGAGTTTGGCATCGGGTTTGTTATAACATGTATTTGTTCTTTCTCCTTGCAACTTTATTACTCTTTTTGTCTGACTTTTTTTTTCTCTTTTCCAGTATAATATGTATGCATGTATGAACAATCTTTTTTTACAGATCACTTTGTGTGCATTTTACGTGTAGTATTTTATATCTGTTATTGTATGTATTAATGCATGTAAGTTGGTATTTTTTTGTCTGTCTTCTGTTTTTTTACAGATGGGGTTTACAAGTATTTTTCATGTTGCGGAAGAATTTTGCATGTGAATTGTTATGGCGGTGACAGTTGGACATATTTGTGTCTTCATATTCACTGTGCAGATTTTGCACACTAACTGTTAAAGAAAAGAAATCTGGAGAGGACTAGGGTGGCTATTGGGGAGGAGGAGGCCACAGTACAGGGTGGGCCATTTATATGGATACACTTTAATATGGCCATTTATATAGATACACCGTTTTATGTGAATGGTGAAGTTAACAAACAACGACTGCTATTGGTCTGACACTAACCCACATTGGAAAGATGCCTCCAAGACTGTTGGAACAAAAAACTTGATAGTATGGTGTGGTTTATGGGGTGTATCCATAGATACGGTGTATCCATATAAATGGCCCACCCTGTAGTATCCTTTAGTTTTGCAATGTGTAATATTTTATTTCTTCCATTGTATGTGTAAATGCATGTATGTTGTTTTCTCTTTTTCTGTTTTGTCTCTCTTCTGTTTTCTTACAGATGGCGGTCGACAAGAAATTTTCATGTTGAAGAAGAGTTTGGCATCGGGTTTGTTATAACATGTATTTGTTCTTTCTCCTTGCAACTTTATTACTCTTTTTGTCTGACTTTTTTTTCGCTTTTCCAGTATAATATGTATGCATGTATGAACAATCTTTTCTTACAGATCACTTTGTGTGCCTTTTACGTGTAGTATTTTATATCTGTTATTGTATGTGTTAATGCATGTAAGTTGGTATTTTTTTGTCTGTCTTCTGGTTTTTTTACAGATGGGGTTTACAAGTATTTTTCATGTTGAGGAAGAACTTTGCATGTGAATTGTTATGGCGGTGACAGTTGGGCAAATTTATGTCTTCACATTCACTGTGCAGATTTTGCACACTAACTGTTAAAGAAAAGAAATCTGGAGAGGAATAGGGTGGCTATTGGGGAGGAGGAGGCCACAGTACAGGGTGGGCCATTTATATGGATACACTTTAATATGGCCATTGATATAGATACACCGTTTTATGTGAATGGTGAAGTTAACAAACAACCACCGCTATTGGTCTGACACTAACCCACATTGGAAAGATCCCTCCAAGACTGTTGGAACAAAAAAATTGATGGTGTGGTGTGGTTTATGGGGTGTATCCATAGATACGGTGTATCCATATAAATGGCCCACCCTGTAGTATCTTTTAGTTTTGCAATGTGTAATATTTTATTTCTTCCATTGTCTGTGTGAATGCATGTACGTTGTTTTCTCTTTTTCTGTTTTGTCTCTCTTCTGTTTTTTTACAGATGGCGGTCGACAAGAAATTTTCATGTTGAAGAAGAGTTTGGCATCGGGTTTATTATAACATGTATTTGTTCTTTCTCCTTGCAACTTTATTACTCTTTTTGTCTGAGTTTTTTTCTCTTTTCCAGTATAATATGTATGCATGTATAAACAATCTTTTTTTACAGATCACTTTGTGTGCATTTTACGTGTAGTATTTTATATCTGTTATTGTATGTGTTAATGCATGTAAGTTGGTATTTTTTGTCTGTCTTCTGTTTTTTTACAGATGGGGTTTACAAGTATTTTTCATGTTGAAGAAGAACTTTGCATGTGAATTGTTATGGCGGTGACAGTTGGGCATATTTGTGTCTTCACATTCACTGTGCAGATTGTGCACACTAACTGTTAAAGAAAAGAAATCTGGAGAGGAATAGGGTGGCTATTGGGGAGGAGGAGGCCACAGTACAGGGTGGGCCATTTATATGGATACACCTTAATATGGCCATTTATATAGATACACCGTTTTATGTGAATGGTGAAGTTAACAAACAACCACCGCTATTGGTCTGACACTAACCCACATTGGAAAGATCCCTTCATGACTGTTGGAACAAAAAACTTGATAGTATGTTGTGGTTTATGGGGTGTATCCATAGATATGGTGTATCCATATAAATGGCCCACCCTGTAGTATCCTTTAGTTTTGCAATGTGTAATATTTTATTTCTTCCATTGTATGTGTAAATGCATGTATGTTGTTTTCTCTTTTCTGTTTTGTCTCTCTTCTGTTTTCTTACAGATGGCGGTCGACAAGAAATTTTCATGTTGAAGAAGAGTTTGGCATTGGGTTTGTTATAACATGTATTTGTTCTTTCTCCTTGCAACTTTATTACTCTTTTTGTCTGACTTTTTTTCTCTTTTCCAGTATAATATGTATGCATGTATAAACAATCTTTTTTTACAGATCACTTTGTGTGCATTTTACGTGTAGTATTTTATATCTGTTATTGTATGTGTTAATGCATGTAAGTTGGTATTTTTTTGTCTGTCTTCTGTTTTTTTACAGATGGGGTTTACAAGTATTTTTCATGTTGAGGAAGAATTTTGCATGTGAATTGTTATGGCGGTGACAGTTGGGCATATTTGTGTCTTCACATTCACTGTGCAGATTTTGCACACTAACTGTTAAAGAAAAGAAATCTGGAGAGGAATAGGGTGGCTATTGGGGAGGAGGAGGCCACAGTACAGGGTGGGTCATTTATATGGATACACTTTAATATGGCCATTTATATAGATACACCGTTTTATGTGAATGGTGAAGTTAACAAACAACCACAGCTATTGGTCTGACACTAACCCACATTGGAAAGATCCCTCCAAGACCGTTGGAACAAAAAACTTGATAGTATGGTGTGGTTTATGGGGTGTATTCATAGATACGGTGTATCCATATAAATGGCCCACCCTGTAGTATCCTTTAGTTTTGCAATGTGTAATATTTTATTTCTTCCATTGTATGTGTAAATGCATGTATGTTGTTTTCTCTTTTTCTGTTTTGTCTCTCTTCTGTTTTCTTACAGATGGCGGTCGACAAGAAATTTTCATGTTGAAGAAGAGTTTGGCATCGGGTTTGTTATAACATGTATTTGTTCTTTCTCCTTGCAACTTTATTACTCTTTTTGTCTGACTTTTTTTTCTCTTTTCCAGTATAATATGTATGCATGTATGAACAATCTTTTTTTACAGATCACTTTGTGTGCATTTTACGTGTAGTATTTTATATCTGTTATTGTATGTGTTAATGAAACCAAAAAGATACAGAGACTGGGCACCGTCCTGTTACTGCATTTATTCACTGTCCGCAGCCAAATGACATATAGTATTTGAATATAAGCATCAAACCTGTCAGCAGTCTTGCATTAAAAAAAATCATCGATACATCCAGTGAGGCCTGTGGGAAGGTGTGGTGACCAGGGGGTGATGGATGTGCACAACAGCCGTTTCGCGCTCTGTAGCGCTTGCTCACGTGCGTATCCGGGCAAATGACGGCGCTTCTGAGTCTCGGATATCTTGGCCCGAGACTCCGCCCACAGCGCCGCCATTGGTCCGTAGGTGGAGGTCATGTGAAGTGCTTCCTGTTGGAGTGCGGGAGGACTAAAGTACTGGCGGAAGTAGCCCACCAGAGAGTCCATACATGCGCCATTACTGGCAAATGTGCTTAAGAGAAAAAAATTTAAATACCCGGAACGGAATAGGTGTGCATGGGGTGGTGAGAGGGAACTTATCCCATTATATAAAACATGTGGGGGTATTAGGTGAAGATCCTACATCGTTAGTCACTCTATTAAAACGTGAAACCACACACGACTGCTACAGTCTAAACGTATTATAACATGTTGGTGAGTAAACATAAATATAAATTAAGACCATTCCGTTTTATTGTTAAATTACCTATTCTCAAACTAAAACTAAAAACACTTCGGGGAGTCTCTATTCCAGGAGATAAAAATCGAGAAGGTATCTCGATACTGCACCTGACCATTGTCACTGCGGCATACTCTTCAAGAGAGTACACTAGTGGGACCGAGGCCACAATGCTATCTGTACAAGGAGGAACTAAGTTGTCGCCCTGGGTCAGCCATCAGGGCGACACTCGCCACCAGTTCGGCTGGATAGGTATGTGGCTCCAGCACATACATACCATGTACCTTTGCCACATTCTGTAACAAGGGGAAAGGGGGGCACCACACCATGGGTCCCAAGGGTGTGGCGGGAGACATGGGGTGTGCAATAAAATGTGGGGCAACAATGTTGCACCGACCTATCCATGTCTTAAGATAGAGCATGGGACCATATTGTAATGGCTGCAGGGAGGGGGGCATTGTGCCACCACATTCCCAAGTGTGTCAGGTCAGGGCAAGACTGTCCCACGTGTATGCACCACCCCTAGTCCCACACCACACCATGAGGAGTTTGTTGAGACAGGGAAAGCCTATTGGCGAATCACAGTGCGAATTGCACTGTTACTATGGGGTGCCCCGTATATCTTATATTGACATGAATATCCAGTCTATTATGGTGGGATGTCTTAAAATACCAAGGGGAATGTGGGCATGGTGGGAGCGGATTAGAGAGAAAACTCCTATGGACTTACTGATGAGGAAGACAGACCAGGGCTAGATAATGAGTATTATCGGGGACTGAGGGAATCAGGGAGTGGGGGAGGGGGGGGGGAAATTGTTATGGAGAGAGGAGGGGAAGTGAGTGGAACGGGAGAGAGGTTTTCATATGGCAAGGATAAGGAGAAGGGTGGGCGGGTGTAGACCTCCCCAAAAGAGGTTGGCCGTCGTGCCTTAAGGGTCAAGAAAGCATGCCAATTCCAGTCTGTCATTGAGGCCTAAGGGCCCCATGGCATCCGTCTGCAAAATGATTCGCGACTCGCGTCTAGTTAGTTCGCGATCTCGATCGCCTCCTCGTCTCAAAGGTGCGACGTGAAAAAGGCCCGCAAACCTCAAACTGGAGGACCTCCCTCCATGTGCGCTACGAACATGCTCAATCAGACGTTGGCATCCCTTACCACTCTTTATGGAGCCATGGTGCTCGCCCACCCTCTCCTTTAAGGGCCTAGTTGTCTTGCCCACGTAAAAAAATGAGCATGGGCAAAACATAGCATAGGCAACAAATTTAGTCTGGCAGGTTATGAGAGTCTTTACTTCCCAATTCACTGCGCCCAACTGGTAGTTCGTGCCCTCCACCATGTATGGGCAGAACTTGCAGTGGCCGCAGTGACGGTTCCCTTTAGGGCGTCTGGCAGATAACCAATTGGAGGGGGAGGGTGTTCGGTACTCGCTCTGGACTAAGCTGTCTCCCAATGTGGGTGCTCGGCGGAACGCTACTCGTGGGGGTTTGGGGAAAATCTGTTGTAATATGGGATCTCTGGTGATCATGGCCCAATTTTTCCTCACAATCTGTTTGATCTGATTAGACATTGGGGTGTAATCAAAGGTGAAGGTAAATGTTCCTTCATCCTTCTTTTGCTTCCTCCTAGTTAACAAAGACGCCCGGTCCCTATTTCTGGCTTTGCTTCTCGCTGATTTAAGGAGGTCCCTCCCATAGTTTCTAGCTTCCAGGCGTTTGGTCAAGTCATCAGACTGGACCTCAAAATCCGCCAAGGTGGAGTTATTCCTCCTCAGGCGTAGGTACTGGCCGTATGGCAGGGATTGCTTCACATGCCCAGGATGGAAGCTGTGCATGTGAAGCAATGAGTTAACAGCTGTTTGCTTTCTAAAACCCTCACAGATCAAATTGGCGCCGTCTGGCTTTATCTTTAGGTCCAAAAAATTGATCTCTCTATCGCTGAGTTCACTAGTAAAGCGCATATTGATGTTGTTAGAATTCAGGTAACTCATGAACATCTGGAACTCTCCATTTGTTCCCTGCCACACGGCCAGCACATCATCCACATAACGGGTCCATACCCTTATCCTGCTGCGGAAGGGATTTTCAGTGGTCCATACGTAATCCTCCTCCCAGGCACCTAGGAAGAGACCCGCGTAGGTACATGCCACAGAGGTCCCCATGGCCGTCCCAGAGGTCTGATGGTACCACCTTCCGTCAAACATAAAGGCATTGTGTGTAAGGACATACCGGAGACATTCCTCCAGGTAGTCCTTGTACCCGTCATCTTTGTTGGTCCTGTCCAGGAACCTGCGTACTGCACGTACGCCATCCTCATGAGGTATTCGGCTGTACAGGCTCTCCACATCTATCGTGGCCAGCCTGCAGCCGGGTCGCCACGTCACGCTTTCGACAATTTTTATTGCGTCCAGCGTGTCCGCTAGATAGGCCGGGACTCCTCCCAGCAAGGGGCGCAAAAGATGATCCAAATAGCGGGAGAGGCGTTCTGTCAGGGACCCACACCCTGACACTATTGGTCTACCGGGGGGATCCGTCATAGATTTGTGCAACTTGGGAAGGTGGTACCATACAGGGTATCTGGGGGCCTGGGGAATTAGGTCAAGGGCTAACCTCTGTGACATGTACCCTAGTTCGACCCCCCGCCGTAACAACGTACGGAGGGTCGATAGGTACCTGGGGGTGGGGTTACCTGGAAGGGCCTGGTAATATTCCCGGTTGTTTAGCTGTCTGTAGGCCTCTTGCGTATAGATGTCACTAGACATTACCACCACGTTTCCCCCTTTGTCAGCCTGCTTCACCACCAGGTCGCGGCGTTTCCTCAACCACTTAAAGGCCGATCTTTCCCTGACAGACAAATTGATGGAGGGCTCCTGGTAGCATATTGCCTTAATGTCTGCAGCGACCTGGTGGAGAAACTGGTCTGTGGGTGATCCGGGGGGAATGGCAATTGGCCGTATAGATTTGCAAGCCCGGAAAGGGCTACTGTCACCCAAACTGAGGGGCACCATTCCCTCCCCTGGCTCCCACTGTGTGGAGTTCTCTCCCTCCTCCCATAGCTCCTCCAGTATCCGGAGTGCCTCAATCTCGGTCTCATTCCACACGACTATAGGGCTAAAACCCAAGGTCGATATGGGGTCTGCCGGTTTAATGAGGCCTCCTTCACTCTGTCCTTGGAGCTGTCCCGGGGTGTCATTCTGAAAGTACATTTGGTGTATCATCATCCTCCTAGTTGCTTTGTACAGATCTATGAAAAAGTCCACATAGTCAAACTTCTGTGTGGGTGAGAAACCCAGGCCTTTCTTCAGTAAGGTCACACATGACTCCGGGATGTCGACCCCAGAAAGATTGACCACCTGAAGTTCATCTGGAGACCCTCCCTCCTCCCCCTCTAAGCTTTCATTTTCCTCTTTTTGTTGGCAATCTTTCCGCCCGAGAGTCGGGCTGTCACTGAGGAGTCCCACGAGACTGTTCTTCCTATATCTATTGCGGTTTCTTCCTCCTCGTCGGACACGTTTCCTAAAGGGGCCGAGGCACATTCTGCAGGTTTTTCTGGTTTCGTTTTCGGTTTAGAACCTGGTTGTTGGTTTTTCCTTTTCTTTCTTAGTTGCTTTGGTCTTGGCCTCTCCTCACCCCTCTCTTGTTCGGTATCTGAGCCAGAGTCTGTGGTCCAATAACCTTTCTTCCTCCTGGGTTTAGCTCCCCTGGCTGGAGCGCCTCCCTGACCCCAATCAAAGATTCTACCTCTCTTAAAATCGTCCTGGTCACGGTGGAACTTTCTTAATTTTCTAGCTTTCAGATCGTTTTGGATAGGCAGGATACGTTTATCTATTTTGTCAATTATGGTATTGAAGGTATCCTCTGAGGTGGCATCAAACAGTTGGTCTCTGGTCTGCTGTAATTCCTCCGACACCTTATTGTGTTCTTCAATAGTGCGGATTCTCACAATCTCCTGCAAGGTTCTGCAGTAATCTAAGTGGGCCGTCTCCCACTTGGTCACAAAGTTCTTGTCCTCTTGGTACTCTGAGGGTTCTCTGTAGGACCTAAAACCACGTGCAATGAAACCCTCCTCCTTGTACTTGTTTAAAGTGGTCGCGGTCCAAAATAGTTTGGTCTCCTTTTCACAGAGGCTCCCCAACCTCAACTCTAACACCCTGGTCACCACACCCTTGTTGGCAGGCGTGGCGCATGCATTCTGGTCGAATATTGAGCTTGCACCTGCTCGTCCCTCTGAAACACTTTGGCTGATCAAAGGGAAATCCAGGATTGAATCACTGTCACTTTCCACGATTCCCAGATCCACTTCCTGTGTGTTGACGTCCGTATTCATGGACATTGCCGGTGCTCCTAGCATAAGTGCAATTGCATAAAGCTTGTAGGGAAAAACGAGGGGTGGGAGCTGGGCACCCGGCAGTAATGAGGGTGAGCAACGCCTGCTCCAGTGTAGCATATGCAGGTCCTCACTTCTATGGCCGCAACATGACATGCACAGTGACGTGCTACCAGTGGAGAGAAAGGAAGAAAGTTCCCAATGTTACATGAAACCAAAAAGATACAGAGACTGGGCACCGTCCTGTTACTGCATTTATTCACTGTCCGCAGCCAAATGACATATAGTATTTGAATATAAGCATCAAACCTGTCAGCAGTCTTGCATCAAAAAAATCATCGATACATCCAGTGAGGCCTGTGGGAAGGTGTGGTGACCAGGGGGTGATGGATGTGCACAACAGCCGTTTCGCGCTCTGTAGCGCTTGCTCACGTGCGTATCCGGGCAAATGACGGCGCTTCTGAGTCTCGGATATCTTGGCCCGAGACTCCGCCCACAGCGCCGCCATTGGTCCGTAGGTGGAGGTCATGTGAAGTGCTTCCTGTTGGAGTGCGGGAGGACTAAAGTACTGGCGGAAGTAGCCCACCAGAGAGTCCATACATGCGCCATTACTGGCAAATGTGCTTAAGAGAAAAAAATTACCCGGAACGGAATAGGTGTGCATGGGGTGGTGAGAGGGAACTTATCCCATTATATAAAACATGTGGGGGTATTAGGTGAAGATCCTACATCGTTAGTCACTCTATTAAAACGTGAAACCACACACGACTGCTACAGTCTAAACGTATTATAACATGTTGGTGAGTAAACATAAATATAAATTAAGACCATTCCGTTTTATTGTTAAATTACCTATTCTCAAACTAAAACTAAAAACACTTCGGGGAGTCTCTATTCCAGGAGATAAAAATCGAGAAGGTATCTCGATACTGCACCTGACCATTGTCACTGCGGCATACTCTTCAAGAGAGTACACTAGTGGGACCGAGGCCACAATGCTATCTGTACAAGGAGGAACTAAGTTGTCGCCCTGGGTCAGCCATCAGGGCGACACTCGCCACCAGTTCGGCTGGATAGGTATGTGGCTCCAGCACATACATACCATGTACCTTTGCCACATTCTGTAACAAGGGGAAAGGGGGGCACCACACCATGGGTCCCAAGGGTGTGGCGGGAGACATGGGGTGTGCAATAAAATGTGGGGCAACAATGTTGCACCGACCTATCCATGTCTTAAGATAGAGCATGGGACCATATTGTAATGGCTGCAGGGAGGGGGGCATTGTGCCACCACATTCCCAAGTGTGTCAGGTCAGGGCAAGACTGTCCCACGTGTATGCACCACCCCTAGTCCCACACCACACCATGAGGAGTTTGTTGAGACAGGGAAAGCCTATTGGCGAATCACAGTGCGAATTGCACTGTTACTATGGGGTGCCCCGTATATCTTATATTGACATGAATATCCAGTCTATTATGGTGGGATGTCTTAAAATACCAAGGGGAATGTGGGCATGGTGGGAGCGGATTAGAGAGAAAACTCCTATGGACTTACTGATGAGGAAGACAGACCAGGGCTAGATAATGAGTATTATCGGGGACTGAGGGAATCAGGGAGTGGGGGAGGGGGGGGGGAAATTGTTATGGAGAGAGGAGGGGAAGTGAGTGGAACGGGAGAGAGGTTTTCATATGGCAAGGATAAGGAGAAGGGTGGGCGGGTGTAGACCTCCCCAAAAGAGGTTGGCCGTCGTGCCTTAAGGGTCAAGAAAGCATGCCAATTCCAGTCTGTCATTGAGGCCTAAGGGCCCCATGGCATCCGTCTGCAAAATGATTCGCGACTCGCGTCTAGTTAGTTCGCGATCTCGATCGCCTCCTCGTCTCAAAGGTGCGACGTGAAAAAGGCCCGCAAACCTCAAACTGGAGGACCTCCCTCCATGTGCGCTACGAACATGCTCAATCAGACGTTGGCATCCCTTACCACTCTTTATGGAGCCATGGTGCTCGCCCACCCTCTCCTTTAAGGGCCTAGTTGTCTTGCCCACGTAAAAAAATGAGCATGGGCAAAACATAGCATAGGCAACAAATTTAGTCTGGCAGGTTATGAGAGTCTTTACTTCCCAATTCACTGCGCCCAACTGGTAGTTCGTGCCCTCCACCATGTATGGGCAGAACTTGCAGTGGCCGCAGTGACGGTTCCCTTTAGGGCGTCTGGCAGATAACCAATTGGAGGGGGAGGGTGTTCGGTACTCGCTCTGGACTAAGCTGTCTCCCAATGTGGGTGCTCGGCGGAACGCTACTCGTGGGAGTTTGGGGAAAATCTGTTATTGTATGTGTTAATGCATGTAAGTTGGTATTTTTTGTCTGTCTTCTGTTTTTTTACAGATGGGGTTTACAAGTATTTTTCATCTTGAAGAAGAACTTTGCATATGAATTGTTATGGCGGTGACAGTTGGGCATATTTGTGTCTTCTCATTCACTGTGCAGATTTTGCACACTAACTGTTAAAGAAAATAATTCTGGAGAGGAATAGGGTGGCTATTGGGGAGGAGGAGGCCACAGTACAGGGTGGGCCATTTATATGGATACACCTTAATATGGCCATTTATATGGATACACCTTAATATGGCCATTTATATAGATACACCGTTTTATGTGAATGGTGAAGTTAACAAACAACCACCGCTATTGGTCTGACACTAACCCACATTGGAAAGATCCCTCCAAGACTGTTGGAACAAAAAACTTGATACAATGGTGTGGTTTATGGGGTGTATCCATAGATATGGTGTATCCATATAAATGGCCCACCCTGTAGTATCCTTTAGTTTTGCAATGTGTAATATTTTATTTCTTCCATTGTATGTGTAAATGCATGTATGTTGTTTTCTCTTTTTCTGTTTTGTCTCTCTTCTGTTTTCTTTCAGATGGCGGTCGACAAGAAATTTTCATGTTGAAGAAGAGTTTGGCATTGGGTTTGTTATAACATGTATTTGTTCTTTCTCCTTGCAACTTTATTTCTCTTTTTGTCTGACTTTTTTTCTCTTTTCCAGTATAATATGTATGCATGTATAAACACTCTTTTTTTACAGATCACTTTGTGTGCATTTTACGTGTAGTATTTTATATCTGTTATTGTATGTGTTAATGCATGTAAGTTGGTATTTTTTGTCTGTCTTCTGTTTTTTTACAGATGGGGTTTACAAGTATTTTTCATGTTGAAGAAGAACTTTGCATGTGAATTGTTATGGCGGTGACAGTTGGGCATATTTGTGACTTCTCATTCACTGTGCAGATTTTGCACACTAACTGTTAAAGAAAATAATTCTGGAGAGGAATAGGGTGGCTATTGGGGAGGAGGAGGCCACAGTACAGGGTGGGCCATTTATATGGATACACCTTAATATGGCCATTTATATAGATACACCGTTTTATGTGAATGGTGAAGTTAACAAACAACCACCGCTATTGGTCTGAAACTAACCCACATTGGAAAGATCCCTCCAAGACTGTTGGAACAAAAAACTTGATACTATGGTGTGGTGTATGGGGTGTATCCATAGATATGGTGTATCCATATAAATGGCCCACCCTGTAGTATCCTTTAGTTTTGCAATGTGTAATATTTTATTTCTTCCATTGTATGTGTAAATGCATGTATGTTGTTTTCTCTTTTTCTGTTTTGTCTCTCTTCTGTTTTCTTACAGATGGCGGTCAACAAGAAATTTTCATGTTGAAGAAGAGTTTGGCATTGGGTTTGTTATAACATGTATTTGTTCTTTCTCCTTGCAACTTTATTACTCTTTTTGTCTGACTTTTTTTCTCTTTTCCAGTATAATATGTATGCATGTATAAACAATCTTTTTTTACAGATCACTTTGTGTGCATTTTACGTGTAGTATTTTATATCTGTTATTGTATGTGTTAATGCATGTAAGTTGGTATTTTTTTGTCTGTCTTCTGTTTTTTTACAGATGGGTTTTACAAGTATTTTTCATGTTGAGGAAGAACTTTGCATGTGAATTGTTATGGCGGTGACAGTTGGGCATATTTGTGTCTTCACATTCACTGTGCAGATTTTGCACACTAACTGTTAAAGAAAAGAAATCTGGAGAGGAATAGGGTGGCTATTGGGGAGGAGGAGGCCACAGTACAGGGTGGGTCATTTATATGGATACACTTTAATATGGCCATATATATAGATACACCGTTTTATGTGAATGGTGAAGTTAACAAACAACCACCGCTATTGGTCTGACACTAACCCACATTGGAAAGATCCCTCCAAGACTGTTGGAACAAAAAACTTGATAGTATGGTGTGGTTTATGGGGTGTATCCATAGATACGGTGTATCCATATAAATGGCCCACCCTGTAGTATCTTTTAGTTTTGCAATGTGTAATATTTTATTTCTTCCATTGTCTGTGTGAATGCATGTACGTTGTTTTCTCTTTTTCTGTTTTGTCTCTCTTCTGTTTTTTTACAGATGGGAGTCGACAAGAAATTTTCATGTTGAAGAAGAGTTTGGCATCGGGTTTGTTATAACATGTATTTGTTCTTTCTCTTTGCAACTTTATTACTCTTTTTGTCTGACTTTTTTTCTCTTTTCCAGTATAATATGTATGCGTGTATAAACACTCTTTTTTTACAGATCACTTTGTGTGCATTTTACGTGTAGTATTTTATATCTGTTATTGTATGTGTTAATGCATGTAAGTTGGTATTTTTTGTCTGTCTTCTGTTTTTTTACAGATGGGGTTTACAAGTATTTTTCATGTTGAAGAAGAACTTTGCATGTGAATTGTTATGGCGGTGACAGTTGGGCATATTTGTGTCTTCACATTCACTGTGCAGATTTTGCACACTAACTGTTAAAGAAAATAATTCTGGAGAGGAATAGGGTGGCTATTGGGGAGGAGGAGGCCACAGTACAGGGTGGGCCATTTATATGGATACACTTTAATATGGCCATTTATATAGATACACCGTTTTATGTGAATGGTGAAGTTAACAAACAACAACCGCTATTGGTCTGACACTAACCCATATTGGAAAGATCCCTCCAAGACTGTTGGAACAAAAAACTTGATAGTATGGTGTGGTTTATGGGGTGTATCCATAGATACGGTGTATCCATATAAATGGCCCACCCTGTAGTATCCTTCAATTTTGCAATGTGTAATATTTTATTTCTTCTATTGTATGTGTAAATGCATGTATGTTGTTTTCTCTTTTTCTGTTTTGTCTCTCTTCTGTTTACTTACAGATGGCGGTCGACAAGAAATTTTCATGTTGAAGAAGAGTTTGGCATCGGGTTTGTTATAACATGTATTTGTTCTTTCTCCTTGCAACTTTATTACTCTTTTTGTCTGACTTTTTTTTCTCTTTTCCAGTATAATATGTATGCATGTATGAACAATCTTTTCTTACAGATCACTTTGTGTGCATTTTACGTGTAGTATTTTATATGTGTTATTGTATGTGTTAATGCATGTAAGTTGGTATTTTTTTGTCTGTCTTCTGTTTTTTTGCAGATGGGGTTTACAAGTATTTTTCATGTTGAGGAAGAACTTTGCATGTGAATTGTTATGGCGGTGACAGTTGGGCATATTTGTGTCTTCACATTCACTGTGCAGATTTTGCACACTAACTGTTAAAGAAAAGAAATCTGGAGAGGAATAGGGTGGCTATTGGGGAGGAGGAGGCCACAGTACAGGGTGGGCCATTTATATGGATACACTTTAATATGGCCATTTATATAGATACACCGTTTTATGTGAATGGTGAAGTTAACAAACAACCACTGCTATTGGTCTGACACTAACCCACATTGGAAAGATCCCTCCAAGACTGTTGGAACAAATACATTGATGGTATGGTGTGGTTTATGGGGTGTATCCATAGATACGGTGTATCGATATAAATGGCCCACCCTGTAGTATACTTTAGTTTTTTAATGTGTAATATTTTATTTCTTTCATTGTACGTGTAAATGCATGTACGTTGTTTTCTCTTTTTCTGTTTTGTCTCTCTTCTGTTTTCTTGCAGATGCCGGTCAACAAGAATTTTTCATGTTGAAGAAGAGTTTGGCATCGGGTTTGTTATAACATGTATTTGTTCTTTGTCCTTGCAACTTTTTTACTCTTTTTGTCTGACTTTTTTTCTCTTTTCCAGTATAATATGTATGCATGTATAAACAATCTTTTTTTACAAATCACTTTGTGTGCATTTACGTGTAGTATTTTATATCTGTTATTGTATGTGTTAATGCATGTAAGTTGGTATTTTTTTGTCTGTCTTCTGTTTTTTTACAGATGGGGTTTACAAGTATTTTTCATGTTGAGGAAGAATTTTGCATGTGAATTGTTATGGCGGTGACAGTTGAACATATTTATGTCTTCACATTCACTGTGCAGATTTTGCACACTAACTGTTAAAGAAAAGAAATCTGGAGAGGAATAGGGTGGCTATTGGGGAGGAGGAGGCCACAGTACAGGGTGGGCCATTTATATGGATACACTTTAATATGGCCATTTATATAGATACACCGTTTTATGTGAATGGTGAAGTTAACAAACAACCACCGCTATTGGTCTGACACTAACCCACATTGGAAGGATCCCTCCAAGATTGTTGGAACAAAAAACTTGATAGTATGGTGTGGTTTATGGGGTGTATCCATAGATACGGTGTATCCATATAAATGGCCCACCCTGTAGTATCCTTTAATTTTGCAATGTGTAATATTTTATTTCTTCCATTGTATGTGTAAATGCATGTATGTTGTTTTCTCTTTTTCTGTTTTGTCTCTCTTCTGTTTTCTTACAGATGGCGGTCGACAAGAATTTTTCATGTTGAAGAAGAGTTTGGCATCGGGTTTGTTATAACATGCATTTGTTCTTTGTCCTTGCAACTTTATTACTCTTTTTCACTGACTTTTTTCTCTCTTTCCCAGTATAATATGTATGCATGTATGAACAATCTTTTTTTACAGATCACTTTGTGTGCATTTTACGTGTAGTATTTTATATCTGTTATTGTATGTGTTAATGCATGTAAGTTGGTATTTTTTTGTCTGTCTTCTGTTTTTTTACAGATGGGGTTTACAAGTATTTTTCATGTTGAAGAAGAATTTTGCATGTGAATTGTTATGGCGGTGACAGTTGGGCGTATTTGTGTATTCACATTCACTGTGCAGATTTTGCACACTAACTGTTAAAGAAAATAAATCTGGAGAGGAATAGGGTGGCTATTGGGGAGGAGGAGGCCACAGTACAGGGTGGGCCATTTATATGGATACACTTTAATATGGCCATTTATATAGATACACCGTTTTATGTGAATCGTGAAGTTAACAAACAACCACCACTATTGGTCTGACACTAACCCACATTGGAAAGATCCCTCCAAGACTGTTGGAACAAAAACATTGATGGTATGGTGTGGTTTATGGGGTGTATTCATAGATACGGTGTCTCCATATAAATGTCCCACCCTGTAGTATCCTTTAGTTTTGCAATGTGTAATATTTTATTTCTTCCATTGTATGTGTAGTTGCTTGTACGTTGTTTTCTCTTTTTCTGTTTTGTCTCTCTTCTGTTTTCTTACAGATGGCGGTCGACAAGAATTTTTCATGTTGAAGAAGAGTTTGGCATTAGGTTTGTTATAACATGTATTTGTTCTTTCTCCTTGCAACTTTATTACTCTTTTTTTCTGACTCTTTTTTTCTCTTTTCCAGTGTAATATGTATGCATGTATAAACAATCTTTTTTTACAGATCACTTTGTGTGCATTTTACGTGTAGTATTTTATATCTGTTATTGTATGTGTTAATGCATGTAAGTTGGTATTTTTTGTCTGTCTTCTGTTTTTTTACAGATGGGGTTTACAAGTATTTTTCATGTTGAAGACGAATCTTGCATGTGAATTGTTATAGCGGTGACAGTTGGGCATATTTGTGTCTTCAGATACACTGCAGATTTTGCACACTAACTGTTAAAGAAAAGAAATCTGGAGAGGAATAGGGTGGCTATTGGGGAGGAGGAGGCCACAGTACAGGGTGGGCCATTTATATAGATACACTTTAATATGGCCATTTATATAGATACACCGTTTTATGTGGATGGTGAAGTTAACAAACAACCACCGCTATTAGTCTGACACTAACCCACATTAGATGGATCCCTCCAAGACTGTTGGAACAAATACAGTGATGGTATGGTGTGGTTTATGGGGTGTATCCATAGATACGGTGTCTCCATATAAATGGCCCATCCTGTAGTATCCTTTAGTTTTGCAATGTGTAATATTTTATTTCTTCCATTGTATGTGTAAATGCATGTACGTTGTTTTCTCTTTTTCTGTTTTGTCTCTCTTCTGTTTTATTACAGATGGCGGTCGACAAGAATTTTTCATGTTGAAGAAGAGTTTGGCATCGGGTTTGTTATAACATGTATTTGTTCTTTCTCCTTGCAACTTTATTACTCTTTTTGTCTGACTTTTTTTTTCTCTTTTCCAGTATGCATGTATGAACAATCTTTTTTTACAGATCACTTTGTGTGCATTTTACGTGTAGTATTTTATATCTGTTATTGTATGTGTTAATGCATGTAAGTTGGTATTTTTTTTTTTGTCTGTCTTCTTTTTTTTTTACAGATAGGGTTTACAAGTATTTTTCATGTTGAAGAAGAATTTTGCATGTGAATTGTTATGGCTGTGACAGTTTGGCGTATTTGTGTATTCACATTCACTGTGCAGATTTTGCACACTAACTGTTAAAGAAAAGAAATCCGGAGAGGAATAGGGTGGCTATTGGGGAGGAGGAGGCCACAGTACAGGGTGGGCCATTTATATGGATACACTTTAATATGGCCATTTATATAGATACACCGTTTTATGTGAATCGTGAAGTTAACAAACAACCACCACTATTGGTCTGACACTAACCCACATTGGAAAGATCCCTCCAAGACTGTTGGAACAAAAACATTGATGGTATGGTGTGGTTTATGGGGTGTATCCATAGATACGGTGTCTCCATATAAATGGGCCACCCTGTAGTATCCTTTAGTTTTGCAATGTGCAATATTCTATTTCTTCCATTGTATGTGTAGTTGCATGTACGTTGTTTTCTCTTTTTCTGTTTTGTCTCTCTTCTGTTTTCTTACAGATGGCAGTCGACAAGAATTTTTCATGTTGAAGAAGAGTTTGGCATCAGGTTTGTTATAACATGTATTTGTTCTTTCTCCTTGCAACTTTATTACTCTTTTTCTCTGACTTCTTTTCTCTTTTCCAGTATAATATTTATGCATGTATGAACAATCTTTTTTTACAGATCACTTTGTGTGCATTTTACGTGTAGTATTTTATATCTGTTATTGTATGTGTTAATGCATGTAAGTTGGTATTTTTTTTTTTTGTCTGTCTTCTGTTTTTTTACAGATGGGGTTTACAAGTATTTTTCATGTTGAAGAAGAATTTTGCAAGTGAATTGTTATGGCTGTGACAGTTTGGCGTATTTGTGTCTTCACATTCACTGTGCAGATTTTGCACACTAACTGTTAAAGAAAAGACATCTGGAGAGGAATAGGGTGGCTATTGGGGAGGAGGAGGCCACAGTACAGGGTGGGCCATTTATATGGATACATTTTAATATGGCCATTTATATAGATACACCGTTTTATGTGAATGGTGAAGTTAACAAACAACCACCGCTTTTGGTCTGACAGTAACCCACATTGGAAAGATCCCTCCAAGACTGTTGGAACAAAAAAATTGATGGTATGGTGTGGTATATGGGGTGTTATACCTTATTACAGCGGTCTGTGCCACTGAATGTCTGTTTTTGTCAGTGCAGGGCCGGCTTGAGGTCTGTTTGCAACACTCCAAAGGCAGCAATTACTTGTCTCCACACTCTGGTACCGGTAACACATATATCAGTTTTCTTCAGAGTGTATGGGATGAATGTGGTTGGTTGCATTTGGTGGTTGTAAGGAGCGCTCCGCACTAGTTTAAAGTGTTTTTAGGGCAGTCGTGATGCTTTTTGTACGTTTTTTGAAATTGATATTTGACAAGAATAAAGGTGGTTCAATATTTTGTATATCCAGAGCGGCAGCATAGTGTTTGTTGATTATTTAAGACTCATCTAGGAGTAAGCAGTTGGTCATACACAGGAAGGCAACAAACATACAAGGCAGCAAGGAACAGAGTACAAGGGCCGATAACTCAGATTAGGAAGGCCAGAACACTGGTATGATGAACTAGCACTGGATTAGTGCTCAGGCTTGGTTTATATCTTTGTGCTGAGAGATCAGGTGACCATTCAGATCTCCTCCCAACAGTCTGTAGCATAATACAAGATCTGGAGGAGTGAGCCCTCTGCTGGTAGGCAGAGAAAAAACAAGATTCAAAGCAAAGTTCATTAGGACATCTGTTGATGAAGAGAGGAAGTCCAAGCACTACATTCACAGGGATGTCACCAGCAGAAACAGAACATTACATTAGGTAAGGATAGGAGGGGCTGAATGATAAAAAAACAGGAGATTGTTGGCAAATTATTTCCCGCCTAGTGTTACCCCCTGTACATTCACAACTGACCTTACCAAATTAAAGAAGGGCTCCAGCGTCAGGATGTAAATGAGTGGAGACAGGGGACAAGATGTGTTCCATTTTTCAGTAAGATGGGCTCTGACAAGGTGTTGTTGACTTGTGCTCTCGCAGATGGATTTGCCTATACCAGCCCTATCTAAGACATCATTGTCATGCCCAGTCCCAGATTGGATAAATCTGCAGACATGTAAGCCCAGGTGACCCTGTCAAGGGCCTTCTTGGTGTCTGTAGACAGAAACATACCCTCAATGAAACTCTAAGAGAACCAGGAGTGCACACCAATTACCTTGGTGGTGTTATCCCATGCCTCACGCCCCATCACAAATCCCACTTGGTCTTTATTTGCTTTGTCAGCAACCATCTTTTGCAGGTGCATGACCAATATTCTTGCTAATATTTTCACATCTAAGTTCAGCAAGGATATTGGCCAGTAGCTCTGACCAAGACTTGGGTCCTTGCCACTTTTAGATAGCACTGTGATGTGAGCCTTAAGCAACTGTTGAGAGGGAGCAATGCCAGAAGGGATTGCATTAAATGCCTCAAGGAAGGCTGGATCCAGAGCAGCAGCATAGAGCCTATAGTACTGAGAGTTTAGGTCATCTGGGCTAGTGTTGGGCGAACACCTGGATGTTCGGGTTCGGGAAAGTTCGCCGAACATGGCCGCAATGTTCGGCATGTTCGGGCCGAACCCCGAACTCCCCGAACATCCCGCTTTTGGGGGCCCTATGGGGTCGCAGGCATAAGGGGGGAGCATGCCCCGATCGCGGGGGGGGTCGGAAATTCCCCCCACCCCCTCCGCTAGCGCTCCCCCCTCTGCCCGCTTCCCCATTCAAAAGTTAGGAAGTGAAACTGTACCTGTGCGGCCGGTAGTGGGTGACTGGCAGTGGGCGGCACTATGGAGAGACTGAGGAGGAGGAGGAGTCCGGAGAGTGACGCGTTGAGGGAGGCCGGGCAGTGGGCGGATCAGCAGTAGTACCGTACTACTGCTGATCCGCCCACTGCCTGGCCTCCCTCAACGCGTCACTCTCCGGACTCCTCCTCCTCCTCAGTCTCTCCATAGTGCCGCCCACTGCCAGTCACCCACTACCGGCCGCACAGGTACAGTTTCACTTCCTAACTTTTGAATGGGGAAGCGGGCAGAGGGGGGAGCGCTAGCGGAGGGGGTGGGGGGAATTTCCGACCCCCCCCGCGATCGGGGCATGCTCCCCCCTTATGCCTGCGACCCCATAGGGGGCCAGTATTCGGGCGAACAGGGCCCTGTTCGTGCCGAACAGGGGCCCTGTTCGGCCAGGCAATGAGCCGTTCGGGCGAACCCGAACAGTTTGGCCGAACACCACCAGGTGTTCGGCCGAACGCGAACATCACCCGAACAGGGTGATGTTCTGCAGAACCCGAACAGTGGCGAACACTGTTCGCCCAACACTAATCTGGGCCTCAACATTTATCCAGTTTTTGGCCTTTAACAGCAGCAAGGAGCTCTGGAATAGAAACGTCTTCATCCAATTCCTCAGCAAAGTCTGGGGTGATTGTGGAGAAGCCAAAGTCCGACAAGAAATTGGATATGTCAGCCCTCCTACGCTCAGGGTTGGGAGATATAGCTGAGATAGAGTTCAAATTATAGAGCTGAGAGTAATATTGTTGGTAGGCGCTGACTATATCTTTGAAAGTGTGACACAGTTTCCCTTCAGAATTTTTAACCTACAGAACTAGCCTGTCTTTTACTAAGCAATATAGCCAAAAGTGTGCCAGACTTGTTCCCAAATTCATAAAATAACTTGATTTGTAGCATAACTTTTCATTTGCATTCACTTTGTAGTTGGTATAAGAGCTTCTTCTCCCAGAGAGTGCAGTTTCTGTAACATGGCCTGTACTAGAGAGTAGAGACATCTTATGCTGCTGCTCCAATTTTTGAATCTTAGATATAAGAAACTCATACCTAGTCAGTCTTTTTTGGGGGAGCTCCCAATTTGAGAAGTACACCCCTAAGGACCACCTTGTGGGCTTCCCACAAGGTTAGAACATTGCAGAAGAGCATAGAAACTCCAGGAGCACAATCAATAAAACTCCATCTCTTTAATTAATTTTCTTAAAAATAGATGCACAGTTAGACCAGAAAACTCATCAATAGTGTTTTCTCTAAAATAATTGTGCAACGCCTCAGAGATCTCCATCCAAGCTGAGTCATCTGTGAGCAACTGAGGGTTCAATCTCCAATGGTTCTGTTTGTTCCGAGTAGCTGGGAAGGTTAATTGGAGAAAAACAGAAGCATGATCTGAGATATCCCACATTCTGAACATGACAGAAGCCTCTTACCTGTGTGTCTTATCATGGGCTTTACAAAAGTCTGAACATGGATACATGTGTTCATGAAGGTTTCCATTCGGAGTATAAAATTTCCCAACCTCTTAACATGAATACAGTCTGTCACCTATGTGAGTCTTTTGGTGTCTATGAAAGTTTCCTCTGTCATAGAAATCTCTCCCGCACTCTGAATATGAAAAAAGATGCTCCCTTCACTGTTTATAAGAGTTTCCATTCTGATTAAAAACCATTTCTCACACTCTGAACATGAACAAGGCTTCTTACCTGTAAGTTTTAGGTGTCTCTGAAGGCTCTTTCTATCATGAAAAGTTTTCCAACATTCTGAAAATGACAGAAGCATCTTATCCAGGTGTCTTATCATGTGCTTTACAAAAGTTTGCACATGAATACGGTCTGTCACCTGTGTAAGCTCTTTGGTGTCTATGAAACTTTCCTCTATCATAAAAATCATTTCCGAGCGCTGAACTTGAAAAAGGACACTCCCCAGTGTGTATTCTCCCATGTCCATGAAGGTTTCCATTCTGAGTAAAACATTTCCCACACTCTGAACATGAATACAGTCTGTCACCTGTGTGAGTCTTTTGGTGTCTATGAAAGTTTCCTCTATCATAGAAATCTTTCCCGCACTCTGAACTTCAAAAAGGCTGCTCCCCAGAGTGCATTCTCATGTCTCTGAAGGCTCTATCATGTAAAGTTTTCCCACATTCTGAACATGACAGAGTCCTCTTACCTGTGTGTCTTATCATGTGGATGCAGATAAGCTTCTTGTCGCTAGGCCTTCACAAAGGACTAGAGGACATGATCTGCACATGGAGAAAAAACGTTTTAGCCATTTACTTAGGAAAGGGTTCTTTACAGTAAGAGTGATTAAGATGTGAAACGCATTGCCACAGGAAGTAGTTATGTCAAATTCTAAATCTGCATTTAAAGGGGACTTAGATGCTTTTCTTGCATTGAAAGACATCCATGGCTACAATTACTAGGTAATGCACAGTGGTGTTGAGCCAGGGATTTATCTGATTGCCATCTGGAGTCGGGAAGGATTTTTTTTCCATTTTTGGGCTAATTGGACCATGCCTTGTAAGGGTTTTTCACCTTCCTCTGGATCAACAGGGATATGTGAGGGAGCAGGCTGGTGTTGTACTTTGTTTTCTAGTTGAACTCAATAGACATATGTTTTTTTTTCAACCCAAATAGCGGAAAATTGTATACTCACCTATCGGTAATTTTCCTTTCCTGATGCATCCATGGCAGCACATTGGGTAGTGGCTCTGCCCCCCTAACCCATAGGACCAGTCAGTATTTAAATAGAGATTAGAGGAGGTGCTCGCTGTCTTTGTAACTATAATCCTCACCGAATAGTCGGGTGGGATCCATGTGCTGCCTAGAGTTGGGCCGAACGGTTCACCTGCGAACGGTTCCATGCGAACTTCCGTGGTTCGCGTTCGCGTCCCGCAGGCGAACCTTTGCGGAAGTTCGGTTCGCCCCATAATGCACATAGAGGGTCAACTTTGACCCTCTACATCACAGTCAGCAGTCCCAGTGTAGCCAATTAGGCTACACTAGCCCCTGGAGCCCCACCCCCCTTATATAAGGCAGGCAGCGGCGGCCATTACGGTCACTCGTGTGCCTGCATTAGTGAGAGTAGGGCGAGCTGCTGCAGACTGTCTCTCATAGGGAAAGATTAGTTAGGCTTAGATTGCTCCTGGCTGCATACCTGTTCTGTGAACCCACCACTGCATACCTGTACTGTGAACCCACCACTGCATACCTGTTCAGTGAACCCACCACTGCATACCTGTTCTGTGAACCCACCACTGCATACCTGTACTGTGAACCCACCACTGCATACCTGTTCAGTGAACCCACCACTGCATACCTGTTCAGTGAACCTGCCACTGCATACCTGTTCTGTGAACCCACCACTGCATACCTGTTCTGTGAACCCACCACTGCATACCTGTTCAGTGAACCCACCACTGCATACCTGTTGTGTTCAGTGAACCTGCCACTGCATACCTGTTCTGTTCAGTGGACCCGCCACTGTATACCTGTTCAGTGAACCCGCCACTGCATACCTGTTGTGTTCAGTGAACCTGCCACTGCATACCTGTTCTGTGAACCCGCCACTGCATACCTGTTCTGTTCAGTGGACCCGCCACTGTATACCTGTTCTGTTCAGTGAACCCGCCACTGTATACCTGTTCAGTTAACCCGCCACTGCATACCTGTTCTGTTCAGTGAACCTGCCACTGCATACCTGTTCTGTGAACCCGCCACTTTATACCTGTACTGTTCAGTGAACCCGCCACTGCATACCTGTTCTGTTCAGTGGACCCGCTACTGTATACCTGTTCTGTTCAGTGAACCCCCCACTGTATACCTGTACTGTTCAGTGAACCCACCACTGCATACCTGTTCTGTTCAGTGGACCCGCTACCGTATACCTGTTCTGTTCAGTGAACCCGCCACTGCATACCTGTTCTGTTCAGTGAACCTGCCACTGTATACCAGTTCTGTTCAGTGAACCCGCCACTGTATACCTGTTCAGTGAACCCGCCACTGCATACCTGTTGTGTTCAGTGAACCCACCACTGTATACCTGTTCTGTTCAGTGAACCCGCTACTGCATACCTGTTGTGTTCAGTGAACCCGCCACTGTATACCTGTGCTGTTCTGTGAACCCGTCACTGCATACCTGTTCTGTTCAGTGGACCCGCCACTGTATACCTGTTCTGTTCAGTGAACCCGCCACTGTATACCTGTTCAGTGAACCCGCCACTGCATACCTGTTCTGTTCAGTGAACCTGCCACTGCATACCTGTTCTGTGATCCCGCCACTGTATACCTGTACTGTTCAGTGAACCCGCCATTGCATACCTGTTCTGTTCAGTGGACCCGCTACTGTATACCTGTTCTGTTCAGTGAACCCGCCACTGTATACCTGTACTGTTCAGTGAACCCGCCACTGCATACCTGTTGTGTTCAGTGAACCCACCACTGTATACCTGTGCTGTTCTGTGAGCCCGCCACTGCATACCTGTTCTGTTCAGTGGACCCGCCACTGTATACCTGTTCTGTTCAGTGAACCCGCCACTGTATACCTGTTCAGTGAACCCGCCACTGCATACCTGTTCTGTTCAGTGAACCTGCCACTGCATACCTGTTCTGTGAACCCGCCACTGTATACCTGTACTGTTCAGTGAACCCGCCACTGCATACCTGTTCTGTTCAGTGAACCTGCCACTGTATACCTGTTCTGTTCAGTGAACCCACCACTGTATACCTGTTCAGTAAACCCGCCACTGCATACCTGTTGTGTTCAGTGAACCCGCCACTGTATACCTGTTCTGTTCAGTGAACCCGCCACTGCATACCTGTTGTGTTCAGTGAACCCGCCACTGTATACCTGTACTGTTCTGTGAACCCGCCACTGCATACCTGTTTTGTTCAGTGGACCCGCCACTGCATACCTGTTCTGTTCAGTGAACCCGCCACTGTATACCTGTTCAGTGAACCCGCCACTGCATACCTGTTCTGTTCAGTGAACCTGCCACTGCATACCTGTTCTGTGAACCCGCCACTGTATACCTGTACTGTTCAGTGAACCCGCCATTGCATACCTGTTCTGTTCAGTGGACCCGCTACTGTATACCTGTTCTGTTCAGTGAACCCGCCACTGTATACCTGTACTGTTCAGTGAACCCGCCACTGCATACCTGTTCTGTTCAGTGAACCTGCCACTGCATACCTGTTCTGTGAACCCGCCACTGTATACCTGTTCTGTTCAGTGAACCCACCGCATCAGTGCGCATACCTGTGCAGTTAAGTGAACCCACCTACCTACGTGAGTGCACACAGTGTGATATACCACTCCGTGCATACCCGATATGGACAAAACAGGTAGAGGAAGAGGTAGTGCCAGAGCCAGAGGAAGGCCACCCGGCAGGTCTGCGTGAGGTCGTGTAAATGTAATTTCGTGTGGACCTGGCCCACAGTACAGTGCTCGGAAGAAGGCACGTCCCATCACCTCCCAAGATTGTCAGGACGTGGTTGAGCATTTAGCGACACAGAACACCTCATCTTGCTCAGCCACCAGCGCTACTACTAGCACCACTTCCGCTGCATTTGACACTTCGCAAGAATTATTTAGTGTTGAAATCACTGATGCACAGCCATTGTTGTTACAGCCAGATGAATTTTCACCAGCTCATATGTCTGAGTTACGCGGCAACACTATGGATGTAACGTGTAAGGAGGATGAAGGACCTACTGATGGTGCATGTTTGGATTTGTCTGAGGCAAGCGAAGCTGGGCAGGATGATTACGATGATGACGATGATAGGGATCCTCTGTATGTTCCCAATAGAGGAGAAGAAGAGGGGGACAGTTCAGAGGGGGAGTCAGAGAGTAGTAGGAGGAGAGAAGTTGCTGAAAGAAGCTGGGGCAGCTCTTCGTCAGAAACAGCTGGTGGCAGTGTCCGGCACCATGTATCGCCACCTATGTACAGCCAGCCAACTTGCCCTTCAGCATCAGCTGCTGAGGCCCACATAGTGCCCACATCCCAGGGTGGCTCAGCGGTGTGGAAATTTTTTAATGTGTGTGCCTCAGATCGGACCAAAGCCATCTGTTCGCTCTGCCAACAAAAATTGAGCCGTGGAAAGGCCAACACTCACGTAGGGACAAGTGCCTTACGAAGGCACCTGGAGAAAAGGCACAAACAGCAATGGGATGGCTACCTGAGCAAAAGCAGCAGCAGCACTCAAAAGAAAAGTCACCCTCCCTCTCCTCTTCCTCCTTCAGGTGCATCATCTGCTTCTGCCGCTTTCTCCCTTCCACCTTCACAGGCACCCTCCTCCACTCCGCCTCTGCCCTTGAGCGCTTCCTGCTCCTCTGCCCACAGCAGCAGTCAGGTGTCCGTGTAGGAAATGTTTGAGCTGAAGAAGCCAATTTCGGCCAGTCACCCCCTTGCCCAGCGTCTGACAGCTGGCGTGGCGGAACTGTTAGCTCGCCAGCTGTTACCATACCGGCTGGTGGACTCGTAGGCCTTCCGTAAATTTGTGGCCATCGGAACACCGCAGTGGAAGATGCCAGGCCGCACTTATTTTTCGAGAAAGGCCATACCCCAACTGCACCGTGAAGTTGAGAGGCAAGTGGTTTCATCTCTTGCGAAGAGCGTTGGGTCAAGGGTACACCTGACCACGGATGCCTGGTCTGCCAAGCACGGGCAGGGCCGCTACATTACGTACACAGCCCATTGGGTCAACCTGGTGGTGAACGATGGCAAGCAGGGCGCAGCGGACCAAATTGTGACACCTCCACGGCTTGCAGGCAGGCCTCCTGCCACCTCCTCTCCTCCTGCTACATGCTCTTCGCTGTCCTCCTCCTCCTTGGCTGAGTGGCAGTTCTCCTCTCCAGCTACACAGCCCCAGCTCCGCAGGGCCTATGCTGCATGCCAGGTACGACGGTGTCACGCCATCTTAGACATGTCTTGTCTCAAAGCGGAGAGTCACACTGGAGCAGCTCTCCTGGCTGCTCTTAAGAAACAGGTGGATGAGTGGCTGACCCTGCACCACCTGGAGATAGGCAACGTGGTGTGCGACAACGGCAGCAATCTGCTTGCCGCTTTGCATATGGGGAAGCTGACACACATACCCTGCATGGCACATGTCATGAATCTAGTTGTTCAAAGATTTGTGGCAAAGTACCCTGGCTTAGCGGATGTCCTGAAGCAGGCCAGGAAGTTCTGTGGGCATTTGAGGTGGTCTTACACAGCCATGGCACGCTTTGCGGAAATTCAGCGGAAAAACAACATGCCGGTGAGACGCCTCATTTGCGATAGCCCGACTCGCTGGAATTCGACCCTGCTCATGTTCTCCCGCCTGCTAGAACAGAAGAAAGCCGTCACCCAGTACCTCTACAACTACAGTAGAATGAAACAGTCTGGGAAGATGGGGATGTTCTGGCCCGACAACTGGACACTGGTGAAAAATGCATGCAGGCTCATGCGGCCGTTTGAGGAGGTGACCAACCTGGGGAGCCGCAGTGAGGGCACCATCAGCGACTTAATTCCCTACGCTTACTTCTTGGAGCGTGCTGTGCGTAGAGTGGCGGATGAAGCTGCGAATGAGCGTGACCAGGAATCGTTACGGCAGGAACAGGCATGGGACCAATTTTCAGCAGACCCAGCTGTTTCCTCAACACCTGCGGCAGCACAGAGGGGGGAGGAGGAGGAAGAAGAGAAGTCGTGTGCAGAAGATGAGTCAGACTCAGAGGATGATGAGCAAGGTGTTTCTTTGGGGGAGGAGGAGGAGGAGGGGACGGTGGCAGGAGAACACCCGCAGCAGGCGTTGCAGGGGGCTTGTGCTGCTCAACCTTCCCGTGGTATTGTTCGCGGCTGGGGGGAGGAGGTTGACTTACGTGACGTCACTGAGGAAGAGCAAGAGGAGATGGAGGGTACTGGATCCGACTTTGTGCAGATGTCATCTTTTATGCTGTCCTGCCTGTTGAGGGACCCCCGTATAAAAAGCCTCAAGGGGAATGAGCTGTACTGGGTGGCCACACTACTAGACCCTCGGTACAGGCACAAAGTGGCGGACCTGTTACCAACTCACCTGAAGGTGGAAAGGATGCAGCACATGCAGAACCAGCTGTCAACTATGCTTTACAATGCCTTTAAGGGTGATGTGACAGCACAACGCCAGCAAGGTACCACTGCCACTAATCCTCCTCCCGTGTCCACGCAGTCAAAGACAGGACGCTCCAGCGATCTCATGGTGATGTCGGACATGCGGACGTTCTTTAGTCCAACGCCTCGCCGTAGCCCTTCCGGATCCACCCTCCACCAACGCCTGGAACGGCAGGTAGCCGACTACCTGGCCTTAAGTGTGGATTTAGACACTGCTGTGAACAGCGATGAGGAACCCTTGAACTACTGGGTGCACAGGCTTGACCTGTGGCCAGAGCTGTCCCAATTTGCCATCCAACTTCTCTCCTGCCCTGCCGCAAGCGTCCTGTCAGAAAGGACCTTCAGCGCAGCTGGAGGCATTGTCACTGAGAAGAGAAGTCGCCTAAGTCACAAAAGTGTTAAGTACCTCACCTTTATCAAAATGAATGAGGCATGGATCCCGGAGGGCTGCTGCTCGCCCCAAGACTAAGTCAGTCCCCGCACACACAGCATTTCTGCCTGCACGCCGTGTGACTGGCTGCCTGGCCTGCCCCAAGAAGACTAAGTCGCTCCCAGTCCCTCCACACAGCATGTCTGCCTGCAGGCCGCTTGACTACCTTCTCCGCCACCACCAACAGGGTCCGGGACTCCAGGCGGATTGCTGAATTTTTTAGGCCACTGCTAGCAGCGGCCGCTGTAATAATTTTTCTGGTGCGTGTACATGACTGCCTAATTTTTCTGGCTGCACTGCGGGCAGCTGCAACAACAAAAGAAAAGGCATGTACATGCGCCCATTCCCCTTCGTGATCATTACCTTGCCGTGGTGAAGGGGCTTGCGTATCACAATAAAGCAATGACCGGCGCCTAGATGAGTGTCTCGGGGGGCACACAAAAGATAATAAGGTCGTTGCTTCATTGTGGTCAGACCAAATTTGATCAGCTGGACAGTCACTGTTCTGTCACTCAGCTACATCAGCCAGGCGACCATATGGGCTGTAAAGCCACCAAAACCTGCACTCTCACCATGGTGCGCACCAGTCCAGCACGGCCGTCACTACACAAACAGCTGTTTGCGGTGCGTTACACAGTGAGTTTGGTGTGTCAGTGTGAAGCAGTACTTTAATTACACTACCTGATTGATGTATACACATGCAAGATGTTTTAAAGCACTTTAGGCCTGTCATTTAGCATTCAATGTGATTTCTGCCCTTAAAACGCTGCTTTGCGTCAAATCCAGATTTTTCCCGGGGACTTTTGGTGTGTATCCCACTCCGCCATGCCCCCCTCCAGGTGTTAGACCCCTTGAAACATCTTTTCCATCACTTTTGTGGCCAGCAGAATTTTTTTTTTTTTCAAAGTTCGCATCCCCATTGAAGTCTATTGCGGTTAGCGAACTTTAACGCGAACCGAACGTTACGCGAAAGTTCGCGAACCCGGTTCGCGAACCTAAAATCGGAGGTTCGGCCCAACTCTAGTGCTGCCATGGATGCATCAGGAAAGGAAAATTACCGATAGGTGAGTATACAATTTTCCGCTTTCCTTATGCCTCCATGGCAGCACATTGGGATCTAACTATTATAAATAATGGAGGGAGACTAATATATGCTGCAGAATGAAAGAAAATGTATTCATTACTGAATACAGAGGAGGAGATTACAGCTCTCCCAAACTCAATTGGAGTATTTACAGAAACGTCTACTTTATAATGAGAGATAAATGTATTGATTGTAGACCAATTTGCCGCCTGGCATATTGTTGTTGCTGATACATTTGAATAGGCTGCCCACGATGAGGAGATTCCTCTAGTTGAGTGCGCCCCTATCGTCTCTGGTGGTTGCAAACCGACAGCCCTGTATGCCGATTGAATTTTTTTTATTAGCCATGAAGCTATAGTTCGTGCGGAAGCCGTTTGACCCCTTCTGTAACCTGAAGGTACTATGAAGAGATGATCCAATCTCCTGAAGGATTCTGTAACTTCCAGGTATGCTTTTAATGTTCTTGAGACGTCCAGGGTATGTAGAACTGAACTAGAGTCGTCCTGGAAAGCTGGTAATGACCAAGCCTGGTTGATGTGATATGATTTTACTACTTTAGGAAGGAAAGAGTCTACTGGCCTTAGCTGGACTCTATCATGAAAGAAAGTCAAATGAGGTTCTTTGCATCCTAGAGCGCTTAATTCTGAGACCCTGCGGGCAGAGGTTATTGCCACTAGAAAGGCGTTTTTTAAGGTCAGATTCCAAAGTGAGCATGACTGTATTGGTTCGAAAGGATCGCCCGACAGAAAGTTCAGTACTAAGGGAAGATCCCACTTCGCATATGTTGACTTCCTTGGTGGTCTAATTTTGATTAAGGCTAACATAAATTGTTTGATGAGAGGGTGTAAGGCCCATCTGAAGTCTGACAGTGCAGATATGGCGGAGACCTGTACTTTGATGGCATTATAGCCTAGACCCTTCTCTATACCCGTCTGTAAAAAGGCTAACACATTCTGAGGCAAAGGCTGATGAGGATTGAAAGAAGATGATTTAGTGAATTTCTCCCAGATGCTATAGTATGTTCTGTTAGTAGAGGGCTTCCTAGCCTGAAGAAGGGTGTCTTTGACTCCTGCAGAACATCCTAGGGTTTCACGCTTCGCCCTCTCAATTGCCATGCCGCTAAATTCAAACGACTCGGATTCAGGTGTAAGAATGGTCCCTGCGTTAGCAAGTCCTTCCTGAGTGGTAGGGTCATTGGCTCTCCTACTGCCAGTGTCAGCAGAAGAGCGTACCATGGACGTCGAGGCCATATCGGTATTACTGCTATTATAGATACCGGCTCCTGTTGAATTCTCCTCAGGAGGTTGTGTATCATTGGTGTTGGGGGGAACACATAACCTCTCGAAAAGTTCCATGGGGCAGTTATTGCGTCTACTGCTTCCGCCTGATTGAATGGATATCTTGCCATGAATCTCCTGCATTTGGCATTGCGATTTGACGCCATCATGTCTATGTCCGGCTGACCCCAGCGACTGCATATCAGGTCGAATGTCTCCTGATGTAAGGACCACTCGTTGTTGTTGAGGAAGTTGCGACTGAGGTAGTCCACCTGTGTGTTCAATCTCCCAGTAATATACACCGCCCTCAGAGACAAGAGGTTCGTTTCCGCCAGTTGGAAAATTTGATTGGCAATCTCCAGAAGATGACGGCTTTTTGTTCCTCCCTGTCTTTGAATGTACGCTACCGCTGTACTGTTGTCGATGCGGAGGAGACAATTCTTGTTGACAATATACTGTAGGAAGTGGAGCAGGGCTTGAAGGACTGCTCTTAGCTCCAGTGAGTTCGAGGACTGTTTCACCACCTCCTGTTCCCAGGGACCCTGAGCTACCATATCCTGGCATGTAGCGCCCCATCCCTTCCTGCTGGCATCCGTCGTTACGATTATTGGATGGTCTGGTGTCAGCTGTAGCTGGCGGCAGATCTTGTAGTCTAGAAGCCACCAAGAAAGGCTGTCTGTCATCGTCTTGTGAAGTGTAATACGCTGATCTAGGTTTACTCTGTCCCACTGCTCGAGGAATCCAATTTGAAAGTCCCGAATATGCCAGTGGGCCCAGGGCAGCATAAGAATGGTCGCCGATAAGGTACCTAGAAGTCTGAGACATTGTCTTGCAGAGGCCCAAGAGGAGCTCTTGATGGTTCTGACTCTCTGTTGAATAACAGGAATCTTCTCTGTCGGAATTGAAATTGCGTTTAGGCGAGTCTGGAAGCGAACTCCGAGAAAAACAAGATCCTGGGTTGGTGTTAACTGACTTTTTTCTGGATTGATTAGCCATCCGAACTGTTGTAAAGTCTAAAGCAGAATCTCTCTGTGCTGAAGTATTATCTGTAGGCTGGATCCCAGAAGCAGTATGTCGTCCAAGTGGTGGTAAGTTCTCAGTCCTTGGACTCTGATTAAGGTGATGACTGACACTAGGGCCTTTGTAAATGTTCGCGGGGCAGTTGAAATCCCAAAGGGGAGACAGGTGAACTGGAAGTGGTCCTCCCCTACTGCGAACCTTAGGAACTTCTGGTAATCCCCTTGGATAGGTATGTGCAGGTATGCATCCTGCAAATCTGCCGAGAGTATCCAGTCGTCCTTCAGGATAGCTTGACTGATTGATTGGAGCGACTCCATTTTGAAGCTTTCTACATTTATGCGACGATTCAGTCTTTTCAGATTTAATACAGGACGAAGTTTTCCTGATTTCTTTTTTACCAAGAAGAGAGGGGAATAGAATCCCTCTGTTCTTTGATTTACAGGAACTAAAGATATTGCCTGTTTCTGAATTAGTTCTTGTACGTAGGAGAATAAGATGTTCCTTTTCTTCCGTGCAACTGGAATCCTTGTTTCGATAAACCGATACTTCGGGATGCGCTTGAATGTCCAGAAATGTCCTGTGGAAATTGTTCTGTTGACCCATTGTGAATCGATCTTGTTTTCCCAGACTAAGCTGAAGGCACTTAGTCTGGCACCTACAGGTACATCCTGGACTTGGACACCGTCAAAAAGACTTCTTCTGATTGGTAGGAGCCTCCACGGTCTTCTGCTTAGTGGATCTGTGTGATGGCCCCTGTGTGCTTTGCCAGTCTTTCCTAAAGTTCTTGCCTGGGCGGTATGCTCTCGCATTCTTATATCTATTTTGTTGCTGTTGTGTGGAGGTATAGGTCGGTTTGGTAGATCTTCTGTGTTGGGGCAAAAGACCGGATTTGCCTCCAGTAACTCTCGAAATGGCTGCATCTATCCTTTCGCCGAATAAAGTCTTCCCATTGAATGGTATCTTGCACCATGCCTGTCTCGAGTTTATGTCTGCCGACCATGACCTGAGCCAGAGGGCTCTTTTAGCTGTTACAGAGTAAAGCATTGCTCTAGAAGCTCCTCTCACGACATCGAATGATGCTTCTCCTATAAAGTCTGCGGAAATTTTCAAATCCTCCAGTGAAGAAATTATTGTATCCTTGTCGGCATCTGACCTAATAGCTGTTTCAATGTTTTCTGTCCAGGACTTTATGGCCTTGCCTACGGCTGCTAACGTTATATCGGGCTTGCATGCTCCTCCAGCCGAGGTATATATCTTCTTTAGATCTAAATCGGCTTTCCTGAGTAGTACATCCTTAAAGTATATGCAGTCTTCCAGAGGTAGCATCTGTTTAGCTAGTCTCATTATCGAGGCGTCCACTATAGGGGCATTGTCCAAGGCTTTTAGCCCATCTTCTGATAGCGGATATAATTTTGAAAGCCGATTGGCCAAAGGAGCCTTCTTTTCTAGTCTTTGCCACTCATCTTTAATTACTTCCTCAATTTCCACAAGGTATGGAAACATATTCTTAGTCTTATTAAGATGCGTATAGTATCGTTTCTTCTCCTTTTTCTCAGTAGTTGATTCTTCCATTTCTTCCTCTTATTCCCACTCAATCGCTTCTCGCACTGCCTTGATAAAGGGGGGCACAAGAGAGAAATCGAAGCCCCCTGTGGCTACACTTTCTGCGGGTATCTCATAGGCTGAAGTGTGAGGTGACGCCTGATCCAAGGGTTGGGAAGAAGGAAGGTTTGAGATATATGTGTCCATTGATTCCTGGACAGCTTTTTTTTTACTAGTGCCGACACATCAATTTCAGAATGCTCTGTTTCGCCAGACTTTTGTTGAAAGCAAGTTTTGCACACCAATTTCCCCAGCATTACAGTCTCTCCACAGGCCCAGCAGCCCTTCTGGTGTGGATGATGGTCCGGTGAATGGTGTCTGGGAGGAGGACTTCTTCTCCTACGGTATACATAGTAATCATCATAATAGTCGTAATAATTCCTGCGGGGAGGAGAACGACTCCTTGAATGGTGCCTTGTATATGAGGACGAATAATATCTTGGAGGAGATGATTTCCTTGTTGCTTTCCTTGGGTCTGGCTCCCTCTGTCTTCTTGGGCTGAAAAAAGAATAGCCATAGATGACTATCTGCTATTAGTGCACTCCCAAGATAAGGTAACCTACCTGTAATGCACCTACCTATCTATAGTTTGCTGGTCTGTGAGAGGCGCATATGTGTCCGGAGATAGAGAGGAAGAAGAGTAGTAGCTGGAAAAGAGGGAGAAAAAAAAGAAAGAAAAATAGTGTCTAGGATAGGCATAGTAACACCCAAAAAAAAAAAAAAAGCATTAATCTTGTCTCTCTGCTATGCCAAAGCATAGCAGTGCTGTACTGCAGCAGGACACAGCAACAAACGAAGAAAGAAGAAAGAAGTACTCACTCCTCTGCCACTATGGATACATCTGCTGCTACAGCAGAGTTTTCGGGCTCCATCTGTCCGCCTGACCGCACAAATCCACCTGGGCTGCACGGAGAACGCCAGCCGCCGCCGCCACCAGGTTTAAAATGTTTCCTGTATGGGCGGTCGCCGGAGGACCAGGGAGGAGTACGCTACATCACCGCCCAATCAGAACAGAGGGCGGTGACGTCATGGACGAGAGGGTGAAAGAGCGCCGCTGCGCCTATACCCTGCCCACCTGCGCTCCAGCGCGGAATGCTGTGGAGCGCACGCCCTGGACAGCGAGACTAAGGAGGACGCGCGCCAGAACAAGACCCATTTAGAGTCACATAGAACCCGGAGCCGGTAGGCCTAAGCCCACATGAGTGGCTTGTATACCCTGCATCATATGTACATTATTATGCACAAAAGGCATCTGGTATGGCTAGGCACACAGTGCCCCCAGCAATAGCATAAACAAGCTTTTGCCCCCAAGACCAGCAGAACGAGGCATCTCCTCTGATCCTAATTTATAGGACATAAAAAGGGGATCATCGCACAGAGAGGCAATGTGCGGGGGCTGCAGGAAAACAGTCAGATAGGTGCAAAAAAGAGAAAAAAATGTCTGCAGGACTGCAGCCTCTGATCCTATGAGGTGAGGACAGAGAAAAAAGACAGCGAGCACCTCCTCTAATCTCTATTTAAATACTGACTGGTCCTATGGGGTAGGGGGGCAGAGCCACTACCCAATGTGCTGCCATGGAGGCATAAGGAAAACTATTTATGTGCTTTACAAAACTTTGAACATGAATATGATCTGTTACCTGTTTGAGTCTTTTGGTGTTGATGAAAGTTGCCTTTGTCATAGAATACTTTCCCAAACTCTGTGTCTATGAAAGTTTCATCCATTGTAGAAATCTTTCCCACATTCTGAACATGAAAAATGCTGCTCCCCAGTGTGTATTCTCATGTCTCTATCAAGGTTTCCTTTCTAAGTAAAACATTTCCCACCCTCTGAACATAAATATGGCTTCTCACCTATGTGAGGTTTTTTAGGTGTCTCTGAAGGCTCCTTCTATCATGAAAAGTTTTCCCACATTCCGAACATGATGGAGGCCTCTTATCTGTTTGTATTATCATGTACCTTGCAAAAGTTTGAACATAAATATGGTCTATCACCTGTGTGAGTTTTTTGGTGTCTATGAAAGTTTCCTCTGTCATAGAAAACTTTCCAGCACTCTGAACATTAAAAATGCCGCTCCCTAGTGTGTATTCTCATGTGTCTACTAAGGTTTCCATTCTGAGTAAAACATTTCCCACCCTCTGAACATGAATAAGGTTTCTCATGTGTGCGAGTTTTTTAGGTGTCTCTGAGGGTTCTTTCTATCATGATCAGTTTTCCCACATTCTAAACGACACAGGCCTCTTAACTCTGTGTCTTATTATGTGATTTACAAAAGTTTGAACATGAATATGATCTGACACCTGTGTGAGTCTCTTGGTGTTTATGAATGTTTCCTCTGTCATTTAAATCGTTCCCGCCCTCTGAACATAAAATAGGCCGCTCCCCAGTGTGTATTCTCATGTATCTAGTAAGGTTTCCATTATAAGTAAAACATTTCCCACACAGAATATTATTAAGGTTTCTCACCTGTGTGAGTTATTTTAGGTGTCTCTGAAGGCTCTTTCTATCATGAAAAGTTTTCTCACATTCTAAACATGGCAGAGGCATTTTACCTGTGTGTCTTATTATGTGCTTAACAAAAGTCTGGACATGAATATGGTCTGTCACCTGTGTGAGTTTTTTGGTGTCTATGAAAGTTTCCTCTGTCATAGAAATCTTTCCCGCACTCTGAACTTTTTTGAGTAAAACATTTCTTATACTCTGAACATGAATACAGCTTCTCACCTGTGTGAGTTTTTTTTAGATGTCTCTGAAGGCTCTTTATGTCATGAAACATTTTCCCTGTTCTGAACAACAGAGGCCTCTTACCTGTGTGTCTTATCATGTGCTTTATAAAAGTTTGAACATGAATAAGATCTGACACCTATGTGAGTCTCTTGCTGTTAATGAATGTTTTCTCTGTCATAGAAATCTTTCAAGCACTCTGAATATGAAAAAATTCCTTTCCCAGTGTGTATTCTCATGTGTCTATTAAGGTTTCAATTCTGAGTAAAACATTTCCCACCCTCTGAACATTAATAAGGCTTCTTACCTGTATGAGTTTTTTAGGTGTCTCTGAGGGCTCTTTCTATCATGAAATGTTTTCTCACATTCTGAACAACAGAGGCTTCTTACCTCTGTGTCTTATCATGTGCTTTACAAAAGTTTGAACATGAATATAATCTGACACCTGTGTGAGTCTCTTGGTGTTTATAAATGTTTCCTCTGTCATTAAAATCATTCCCGCCCTCTTAACATGAAAAAGGCCGCTCCCCAGTGTGTATTATCATGTGTCTAGTAAGGTTTCCATTCTAAGTAAAACATTTCCCACACTCTGAACATGAATACGGTTTCTCACCTCTGTGAGTTTTTTTAGGTGTTTCTGAAGGCTTTTTCTATCATGAAACGTTTTCCCACATTCTGAACATGAATACGGTTTCTCACCTGTGTGAGTTTTTTTAGGTGTCTCTGAAGGCTTTTTCTATCATGAAACGTTTTCCCACACTCTGAACATGACAGAAGCCTCTTACCTGTGTGTCTTACCATGTGCGTTACTAAGGTCTGAACATTAATACAATCTATCACCTGTTTAAGTCTTTTGGTGTCTACGAAAGTTTCCTCTGCATAGAAAACTTTCCCACACTCTGAACATGAAAAAGGCTGCTCACCAGTGTGTATTCTCACGTGTAAATTAAGGTTTCCATTCTGAGTAAAACATTTCCCACCCTCTGAACATGAATAAGGCTTCTTACCTGTATGAGTTTTTTAGATGTCTCTGAGGGCTCTTTCTATCATGAAACGTTCTCCCACATTCTGAATGACAGAGGCCTCTTACCTCTGTGTCTTATCATGTGCTTTACAAAAGTCTGACCATGAATACAATCTGTAAACTGTGTGATGAAATATTCATCTGTTGTAGAAATCTTTCCTGCACTCTGAACATGAAAAAGGCTGCTCCCCAGGGTGTATTCTCATGTGTCTAGTAAGGTTTCATTTCTAAATAAAACATTTCCCACACTCTGAACATGAATACGGTTTCTCAACTGTGTGAGTTTTTTAGGTGTCTCTGAAGGCTCTATCATGAAAAGTTTTCCCACATTCTGAACATGACAGAAGCCTTTTACCTGTGTGTCTTATCATGTGCGTTACTAAAGTCTGGACATGAATATGGTCTGTCACCTGTGTGAGTTTTTTATTATCTATGAAAGTTTTCTCTGTCATAGAAATCTTTCCCACACTCTGAACATGAAAAAGTCTCCTCCCCAGAGTGTATATTTTCATTTGTCTGACGAGGTTTCCATTCTGAGTAAAACATTTCCCACACTCTGAACATGAATACAGCTTCTCACCTGTGTGAGTTTTTTTAGGTGTCTCTGGAGGCTCTTTATATCATGAAACATTTTCCCCATTCTGAACAACAGAGGCCTCTTACCTCTGTGTCTTATCATGTGCTTTACAAAAGTTTGAACATGAATAAGATCTGACACCTGTGTGAGTCTCTTGGTGTTTATAAATGTTTCCTCTGTCATTAAAATCGTTCCCGCCCTCTTAACATGAAAAAGGCCGCTCCCCAGTGTGTATTCTCATGTGTCTAGTAAGGTTTCCATTCTAAACAAAAACATTTCCCACCCTCTGAACATGAATAAAGTTTTTCACCTGTGAGTTTTTTAGGTGTCTTGGAAGGCTCTTTCTATCATGAAAGGTTTTCCCACATTCTGAACATGACAGAAGCCTCTTACCTGTGTGTCTCATCATGAGCTTTACAAAAGTCTGACCATGAATACGGTCTGTCACCTGTGTGAGTCTGTTGTTGTCTATGAAAGTTTCCTCAGTCATAGAAAACTCTCTTGCACTCTGAATATGAAAAAGACCATGCCCCGGTGTATATTCTCACGTGTAAATTAAGGTTTCCATTCTGAGTAAAACATTTCCCACCCTCTGAACATTAATAAGGCTACTTACCTGTGTGAGTTTTTTAGGTGTCTCTGAAGGCTCCTTCTATTATGAAACATTTTCCCACATTCTGAATGACAGAGGCCTCTTACCTCTGTGTCTCATCATGAGCTTTACAAAAGTCTGACCATGAATACGGTCTGTAAACTGTGTGAGTTTCTTGGTGTCTACGAAAGTTTCATCTGTTGTAGAAATATTTCCCGCACTCTGAACATGAAAAAGGCCGCTCCCCAGTGTGTTTTCTCATGTGTCTTATAAGGCTTCCATTCTAAAGAAAACATTTCTCACACTCTGAACATGAATACGGTTTCTCACCTGTGTGAGGTTTTTTTAGGAGTCTCTGGAGGCTCTTTCTATCATGAAAGGTTTTCCCACATTCTGAACATGACAGAAGCCTCTTACCTGTGTGTCCTATAATGTGGTTTACTAAAGTCTGAACATGAATACAGTCTGTCACCTGTGTGAGTTTTTTTGGTATCTATGAAAGTTTCCTCTGTCATAGAAATCTTTCCCGCACTCCTCCCCAGAGTGTATTTTCATTTGTCTGATACAGTTTCCTTTTTGAGTAAAACATTTCCCACACTCTGAACACGAATACAGCTTCTCACCTGTGTGAGTTTTTTTAGGTGTCTCTGAAGGCTCTTTATATCATGAAACATTTTCCCCATTAAGACACAGAGGTAAGAGGCCTCTGTTGTTCAGATCATGTACTTTACAAAAGTTTGAACATGAATATGATCTGACACCTGTGTGAGTCTCTTGGTGTTTATAAATGTTTCCTCTGTCATTAAAATCGTTCCCGCCCTCTTAACATGAAAAAGGCCACTCCCCAGTGTGTATTCTCATGTGTCTAGTAAGGTTTCCATTCTAAACAAAAACATTTCCCACCCTCTGAACATGAATAAAGTTTTTCACCTGTGAGTTTTTTAGGTGTCTCGGAAGGCTCTTCCTATCATGAAAGGTTTTCCCACATTCTGAACATGACAGAAGCCTTTTACCTGTGTGTCTCATCATGAGCTTTACAAAAGTCTGACCATGAATACGGTCTGTCACCTGTGTGAGTCTGTTGTTGTCTATGAAAGTTTCCTCAGTCATAGAAAACTCTCTTGCACTCTGAACATGAAAAAGGCCATGCCCCGGTGTATATTCTCACGTGTAAATTAAGGTTTCCATTCTGAGTAAAACATTTCCCACCCTCTGAACATTAATAAGGCTACTTACCTGTGTGAGTTTTTTAGGTGTCTCTGAAGGCTCCTTCTATTATGAAACATTTTCCCACATTCTGAATGACAGAGGCCTCTTACCTCTGTGTCTCATCATGAGCTTTACAAAAGTCTGACCATGAATACGGTCTGTAAACTGTGTGAGTTTCTTTGTGTCTACGAAAGTTTCATCTGTTGTAGAAATCTTTCCCGCACTCTGAACATGAAAAAGGCTGCTCCCCAGTGTGTTTTCTCATGTGTCTTATAAGGCTTCCATTCTAAAGAAAACATTTCTCACACTCTGAAAATGAATACGGTTTCTCACCTGTGTGAGTTTTTTTAGGAGTCTCTGAAGGCTCTTTCTATCATGAAAGGTTTTCCCACATTCTGAACATGACAGAAGCCTCTTACCTGTGTGTCCTATGATGTGGTTTACTAAAGTCTGAACATGAATACAGTCTGTCACCTGTGTGAGTTTTTTGGTATCTATGAAAGTTTCCTCTGCCATAGAAATCTTTCCCGCACTCCTCCCCAGAGTGTATTTTCATGTGTCTGATACAGTTTCCTTTTTGAGTAAAACATTTCCCACACTCTGAACACGAATACAGCTTCTCACCTGTGTGAGTTTTTTTAGATGTCTATGAGGGCTCTTTCTGTCATGAAACATTTTCCCACAACTTTCCAGCACTTTGAATATGAAAAAATGCCTTTCCCAGTGTGTATTCTCACGTGTCTATTAAGGTTTCCATTCTGAGTAAAACATTTCCCCCCCTCTGAACATTAATAAGGTTTCTTACCTGTATGAGGGGTTTTTTAGGTGTCTCTGAAGGCTCCTTCTATTATGAAACGTTTTCCCATATTCTGAGTGACAGAGGCCTCTTACCTCTATGTCTCATCATGTGCTTTACAAAAGTCTGAAAATGAATACGGTCTGTAAACTGTGTAAGTTTCTTGGTTTTTACAAATTGTCATCTGTTGTAGAAATCTTTTCCGCACTCTGAACATGAAAAAGGCTGCTCCTCAGGGTGTATTCTCATGTGTCTAGTAAGGTTTCCATTCTAAATAAAACATTTCCCACACTCTGAACGTGAATACGGTTTCTTACCTCTGTGAGTTTTTTTAGGTGTTCTAAAGGCTTTTTCTATAATAAAACGTTTCCCCACGTTCTGAACATGACAGAAGCCTCTTACCTGTGTGTCTTATCATGTGCGTTACTAAGGTCTGAACATTAATACAATCTATCACCTGTTTAAGTCTTTTGGTGTCTATGAAAGTTTCCCACACTCTGAACATGAAAAAGGCTGCTCCCCAGTGTGTATTCTCACGTGTAAATTAACCACTTGAGGACCCACCCTTTACCCCCCCTTAAGGACCAGCGCTGTTTTGAGTGATCTGTGCTGGGTGGGCTCTGCAGCCCCCAGCACAGATCATGTAGCAGGCAGAGAGATCAGATCACCCCCCTTTTTTCCCCACTAGGGGGATGATGTGCTGGGGGGGTCCGATCTCTCCTGCCTGCATATTGCTGGTGGGGGGGGCACCTCAAAGCCCCCCTCCGCGGCGAAATTCCCCCCTCCCTCTCCTACCTGCTCCCCCCGGAGATCAGGGCTGCACAGGACGCTATCCGTCCTGTGCAGCCAGTGACAGGACGTCCCCTGTCACATGGCGGCGATCCCCGGCCGCTGATTGGCCGGGGATCATTTCCGCTTGTGTTTACATTTAGCCTGCGAGCCGCCATCGGCGGCCCGCAGGCTACTCACGGAGCCCCCCGCCGTGAATTGACAGGAAGCAGCCGCTCGCGCGAGCGGCTGCTTCCTGATTAATCAGCCTGCAGCTGGCGACGCAATACTGCGTCGCTGGTCCTGCAGCTGCCACTTTGCCGACGCGCGGTATGAGTGCGCGGTCAGCAAGTGGTTAAGGTTTCCATTCTGAGTAAAACATTTCCCACCCTCTGAACATGAATAAGGCTTCTTACCTGTATGAGTTTTTTAGGTGTCTCTGAAGGCTCTTTCTATCATGAAACGTTCTCCCACATTCTGAATGACAGAGGCCTCTTACCTCTGTGTCTTATCATGTGCTTTACGAAAGTCTGACCATGAATACATTCTGTAAACTGTGTGATGAAATATTCATCTGTTGTAGAAATCTTTCCTGCACTCTGAACATGAAAAAGGCTGCTCCTCAGGGTGTATTCGCATGTGTCTAGTAAGGTTTCATTTCTAAATAAAACATTTCCCACACTCTGAACATGAATACGGTTTCTCAACTGTGTGAGTTTTTTAGGTGTCTCTGAAGGCTCTATCATGAAAAGTTTTCCCACATTCTGAACATGACAGAAGCCTTTTACTTGTGTGTCTTATCATGTGCGTTACTAAAGTCTGGACATGAATATGGTCTGTCACCTGTGTGAGTTTTTTGGTATCTATGAAAGTTTTCTCTGTCATAGAAATCTTTCCGGCACTCTGAACATGAAAAAGTCTCCTCCCCAGAGTGTATATTTTCATTTGTCTGATGAGGTTTCCATTCTGAGTAAAACATTTCCCACACTCTGAACATGAATACAGCTTCTCACCTGTGTGAGTTTTCTTAGGTGTATCTGAGGGCTCTTTCTATCATGAAAAGTTTTTCCCCATTCTGAACAACAGAGGCCTCTTACCTGTGTTTCTTATCATGTGCTTTACAAAAGTTTGAACTTGAATATGATCTGTCACCTGTGTGAGTCTCTTGGTGTTTATGAATGTTTCCTCTTTCAAAAAAATCTTTCCCGCACTCTGAACATGAAAAAGGCTGCTCCCCAGTGTATATTCTCATGAGTCTTTTAAGGTTTTCCATTCTCAGTAAAACATTTCCCACACTCTGAATATGACTAAGGCTTCTTGCCTGTGTGGGTTTTTAGGTGTCTCTGAAGGTTCTTTATATCATATAAAGTTTTCCCACATTCTGAAAATGACAGAGGCTTCCTACCTGTGTGTCCTATGATGTGCTTTACAATAGCCTGAACATGAATACAGTCTGTCACCTGTGTGAGTCTTTTGGTGTCTATGAAAGTTTACTTTATAAAAGAAATCTCTCGCACTCTAAACTTCAAAAAGGACACTCCCCAGTGTGTATTCTCACGTGTCCATGAAGGTTTCCATTCTGAGTAAAACATTTCCCACCCTCTGAACATGAATAAGGTTTCTCACCTGTGTGAGTTTTTTTAGGTGTCTCTTAAGGTTCTTTCAATCATGTAAAGTGTTCCCACATTCTGAACATGACAGAAGCCTCTTACCTGTGTGTCTTATCATGTGCTTTACAAAAGTCTGAACATTAATACGATCTGTCACCTGTGTGAGTTTTTGGGTGTCTATGAAAGTTTCCTCTGTCATAGAAATCTTTCCCGCACTCTGAACATGAAAAAGTCTCCTCCCCAGAGTGTATTTTCATGTGTCTGATAAGGTTTCCTTTTTGAGTAAAAGGTTTCCCGTACTCTGAACATGAGAGTACAGCTTCTTATCTGTATGAGTTTTTTAGGTGTCTCTGAGGGCTATTTCTATCATGAAATGCTTTCCCACATTCTGAACAACAGAGGCCTCTTACCTCTGTGTCTTATCATGTCCTTTCTAAAAGTCTGAACATGAATACGATCTGTCACCTGTGTGAGTCTCTTGCTGTTTATGAATGTTTTCTCTGTCATAAAGATCTTTCCAGCACTCTGAATATGAAAATAAACCTTTCCCAGTATAAATCTCATGTGTCTATTAAGGTTTCCATTCTGAGTAAATAATTTCCCACCCTCTGAACATGAATAAGGCTTCTCACCTGTGTGAGATTTTAGGTGTCTCTGAAGGCTCTTTCTATCAAGAAAAGTTTTCCCACCTTCTGAACATGACAGAAGCCTCTTACCTGTGTGTCTTATCATGTCCTTTACAAAAGTCTGAACATGAATACGGTCTGTCACCTGTGTCCATTTTTTGGTGTCTATAAAGTTTCCTCTGTCATAGAAAACTTTCCCACACTCTGTACATGAAAAAGGCCGCTTCCTGTTGTAAATTTTCATGGGTGTATGAAGGTTTCCATTCTGAGTACAATATTTTCCACCCTCTGAACATGAATAAGGCTTCGCACCTGTGTTAGTTTTTAGGTGTCTCCAAAGCGTACCTATGTGATTGCTGCCAGGAGATTTGGGCGCAGAATACAGCCGGTATAGCTTATCCTGTTGCCGCACAAGTTCCCGGCGACGTTAATAACTAAATGGTTTAAAGAGGCGCCCTGGTGGTATATAAAAGCGTTTAAAAGCAGTTTAAAACCGAGAAAGGTTTGAGGTTGCTTACCTCAAGGACGATAAATCTTTGTAGGGACAAAAGATTTTATTGGTAGCACAGGCAACGCGTTTCACGGGTCTGAGCCCGCTTCCTCAGGTCAATAGCAGTGCCTATATTAGTAAACGTGAGACTCCTAAGTATACTAGTATTAAAGATATACATACATTTACAGCATCAGATTGTAATCAGCGATAGCATTGTATCCAGTGTTTCATTTCATATATATTATTACAGATGAAATATTATAAATAAATAATGTACATATTATATTAGGAGGATTTACCCTTATCTTACGGAGCTGCTGGCGTTTATCAGCCAGAGGTATATAGATAATCAAAACAGGATTTTTCAAACATATGGAAAATTGTGAAACATTGTTTAAAAAAGGTTTTATAATTTTCCATATGTTTGAAAAATCCTGTTTTGATTATCTATATACCTCTGTCTGATAAACGCCAGCAGCTCCGTAAGATAAGGGTAAATCCTCCTAATATAATATGTACATTATTTATTTATAATATTTCATCTGTAATAATATATATGAAATGAAACACTGGATACAATGCTATCGCTGATTACAATCTGATGCTGTAAATGTATGTATATCTTTAATACTAGTATACTTAGGAGTCTCATGTTTACTAATATAGGCACTGCTATTGGTCTGAGGAAGCGGGCTCAGACCCGTGAAACGCGTTGCCTGTGCTACCAATAAAATCTTTTGTCCCTACAAAGATTTATCGTCCTTGAGGTAAGCAACCTCAAACCTTTCTTGGTTTTAAACTGCTTTTAAACGCTTTTATATACCACCAGGGCGCCTCTTTAAACCATTTAGTGCATCCCTAACCCCCATACGATACCCGTGTGAGGGGTGGAGGCAGAACATATGTGGTTTACACCACGGTGGACATCTGCCTCCCTTCTTTTTTCCAAGGAGAGCGACCGCATCCAGGTCCTTAGTGACCTCCCCGAGTGGAGTCGGGTTAATTGTCTCCACCTGCTCCCTGTGGTCGGTTGCCCCCTTGCAACCCACTCTTGTGAGTAGATTCTTATCTTCTACATTGACAATTTTGACTAAACATATTACACTATTGGGCTCCCGTGTTTTTTGTTTCCTGTGCCTTTTCCCCAGAAGGTGTCCTGACACCAATCATCCACTAACGTTAATAACTATTCCCCCTCTAGGTCCAAGTGGATAATGGGGAATGATATAAATCGGCTTTTTGCTATTGCTGGAAGATGAATTATAGTGTTTTAAAATGTAACTTCTGCCCCATCTTGTGATGGCCCCGAAGTTACTCCTCTATAGCCGTAATTCCTATTATGGCCTATGGTGGTGTCCGGCTGCACCTAAATCTCCTCTTCTCCAAAGGCTTTTCCTCAGGGATGAGCAGAAACTACGCCAGTGCGAATTTACGCATCGTAGTTTGCATATACGCATCGTAGTTGGTAGGCAACGTTTCAAATCTCCGTGTACAAATTTATGCGTAGCAAAGTAACACTATGCGTACACTCCTACACATAGTTAACATGTGTGTTGCGATGTAAACTACAAACGTGATATTGTTGTCTATTTTTCCATGTATGATTGTATGCTTACAAAATTACGCATTGGAAAGGGGAACGTACGCATAGAAGAGTTACTGGCACAACCGTAAAAAAAAAAAAGAGGAATTCATGCGTACAATTTTCCGCATAATGGCATAAGCGTCCACATACACTACTCGAAGTTGGCTGACTAAGACCATCCCTGCTTTTCCTATCATGAACATGGCAGAGGCCTCTTGATCTGAGATATCAATATTGCCAATAGAAGCTTTCCATACCTAATCTAGGTCTGCTTGTGTAAAAAATAAATAACCTAACCTAAAGTATATTTGAGCAAGGTAAGAGTAATATGTGCAGTCTCTCCCACTTGGATAAGCAGCCACCATGCATCCATGAGAGAAAGTTCCTTTGATTTAAATTTAAGAGCTCGTAAAGCCCTATATGGTATGACTGATTTGAGGAGGTGTCAACGAGGGTTAATAGCAGGACAATAATGTCTCCACCAAGGACAATCATTCCTTTGGCAAAAGACTGCAAGGCATTTAGAACTTTGGAAAAAAACCCCACCTGACCAGTATTGGGGGAGTGTATGGTGGCAATAGGGATCTCTTGAGTAAGCAGTCCTCCTTACAAAGATATATCTTCCCCCTGGCTCCACTTGCATATCTTCTTTTGAACACAAGGAATCCAGCGCAGAAGATTCGGGTGCTGCCGGCGCCACCATAGACCATAATAGGAATTATGGCTATAGCTGTGCACAGTGAGTACGTTTGACGCCGTCAGAAGACAGAGCTGAAGTTACATTTAAAACAATGTAATTTGGCCGCCAGCAATAGATGTCAGCCAAATGACATAATTCTCTATCATCCACATCGACCTGGAGGGGGAATATTAACCACTTCAGGACCACAGGCTTTACCCCCCCCTAAAGACCAGGCCATTTTTTGTAAAATAGGCCACGGCAGATTTAAGGCCAAGCTGCAGGGCCACACAACACAGCACACAAGTAATTCACTCCCCCCCTTTTCTCTCCACCAACAGAGCTCTCTGTTGGTGGGGTCTGATCGCTCCCCTACTGTTTGTTTGTTTGTTTTTTTGTAAATATTCTTTGTATTTATTTTTAAATACATTTCCTTTTTTTTTCTTCACTAAACCCTCCCTCCCTCCCTTCCCCCAATAGCCAATCACTGTTATCGGCTGTCATAGGTTTCAGTTCATGACAGCCGATCACCGCCGAGACTCTGGAGGGGACAGCGATCTACGGCAAAACGAAGCCCCAAGACCTTATGCCAATAAGCGTTAGGCGGTCCTGGGGCTGCCGCCGCGCCCGCGCCCATTGGAGTGACGCGGTCGGCAGACAATTAGCAGATGAGTGCGTTGTTTGGTAAAAAAGCGGTAAGCTGTGCAATTTACAAATGTGTGGAAAATCACAAACGAATATTCATGACGTGCATTTCCCAAGTGAGGCCATTGTCTTCAATAGCCTATGCAACCTTGTGCGTTGGGCCATCCACAGTAAAACAAAAATTACGTCTTGTGTGTTTACTGCCTATGGCAGCAGTGCAAATTCTTCTTTTTGGTTGTTTCTTTTTTTTTTTTTTAGGGGGTAGGGGTGAAAGATGTTGTCAGTGTTATCATTCGTTTTGGGGACACCCCTTACATGGTGGCGGGGAGAGGTGGAAATAGTAATCTGTTTTGGTGGGGAAAGTTATTTAGTAGGCAGTGATGGATTCATTCCTGCGGGACACATCTTACGTTTTTCTCTTTTTTGGGGTGGGCTGTGCATTTGTTTGTGCAGAGTATAGTCTGTGTCCCAGCAAGTGTACCATCTGTGTCCTTAGCAATGCAGTGTCTATGGGGGCTCTATAAGGGCCTTTTTCCACTAGGCAGTTTGGATCGCAGGCACTTTGTTGATCGCTACAGCACCGCAATTAACATGTAAATCGCTGTGCTGTTTTTCCACTAGTGTAATTCCTCTCTTTCCGAATCGGCTTGCTGCATTGTTGTTGCATTTGCACCTAAACCCTGTGAAGGAGCACAGGAAAATTGCACAGCAATCTCACTACTATACATTTTTCTGTTTGAGTTTTTTTCCCTCCCATCGGAAATTGCAAGTGCAAATGCAATGCAATCTTTCCATACACCTGACTGATCGCAGCTTAATCTCTGTAGAGGAAATGGAGGGAAACGCGATCCTATTGCAGCTGTCCTGACTGCAAAACTTTTAGTTGTTTAAGACCACACTTCCTTTAGCCACTTTAGTTCGGGGGAGTCATGCAAATATGGGTGCAATACGTGCCATTACATTTGTGTGTGCCCATGAAAAACTCGGCTATAAGTGTAAAATTTAATAGTGTTGCGTTGTATGGAACAATAAAATCCCACCGAGATTTTGATTGGCCCTTCTTCAAGCTGCATACATTTCCATACAAAATATGCTTCGTCCTGTATTATCTGCATGAATTATTTATGTCTGATTGCCATCCAATAGAAGAATCGGGCAACACAACATAGAAGTAATGAAGCTTTTTAAAAATCATCCCGCCCGTCGCCATGGTGACAAGGGAAGCCCTCCAGGAACGGGATTTCCTGACCGCAGATCGCCGGAGGTGATCGGAGCGGGTGGGGGGATGCCGCTGCACAGTGGCTATCATGTAGCGAGCCCTAGGCTTGCTACATGATTTAAAAAAATGTTTTTTTTTAACAACTGCTGCGCTGCCCCCTGGTGGTTTTTAATAGACCGCCAGGAGGGTTAAGGTGGCCAAACATCAGACGACTTGGCAGAAAATCAACCATCCGATTCTATTATTATCATCTGATGAGAATCGATGCCGTCAAGAGCATGCCCGGTCGACAATGCAACCAAATTGAAGCCAGAATTGGCTGCATGTATTAACTACTTCCCGACCGCCGTATAGACAAATGGCGGCCGGGAAGCAGACGCCGCAAGGACCGCCGTATTGACAAATGGCGGCGGTCCTTGTTTGGGCATGGGCGGAGCGATCGCGTCATCCGTGACGCGATCCTCCGCCTCCGCCTGTCGCCGCTCACTCGCCGCAACATCCCGCCGGCCATACGGAAGCGCCGGCGGGATGTTAACCCGACGATCGCCGCATACAAAGTGTATAATACACTTTGTAATGTTTACAAAGTGTATTATACAGGCTGCCTCCTGCCCTGGTGGTCCCAATGTCCGAGGGACCACCAGGGCAGGCTGCAGCCACCCTAGTCTGCACCAAGCACACTGATTTTCTCCCCCCCCCACCCCAGATCGCCCACAGCACCCATCAGACCCCCCCCTGCCCACCCCCCAGACCCCTGTTTGCACCCAATCACCCCCCTAATCACCCATCAATCACTCCCTGTCACTATCTGTCAACGCTATTTTTTTTTATACCCCCCCCCCTGCCCCCTGCTGATCACCCCCCCACCCCCCAGATTCTCCCCAGACCCCCCCCAGACCCCCCCCCCCCCATGCACTGTATGCATCTATCCCCCCTGATCACCTGTCAATCCCCCGTCAATCACCCCCTGTCACTGCCACCCATCAATCAGCCCCTAACCTGCCCCTTGCGGGCAATCTGATCACCCCCCCACACCAATAGATCGCCCGCAGATCCGACATCAGATCACCTCCCAAATCCATTGTTTACATCTATTCTCTCCTCTAAACACACACTAATTACCCATCAATCACCCCCTATCACCACCTGTCACTTTTACCTATCAGATCAGACCCTAATCTGCCCCTTGCGGGCACCCAATCACCCGCCCACACGCTCAGATTGCCCTCAGACCCCCCCTTATCAATTCACCAGTGCATTCATTACATCTGTTCTTCCCTGTAATAACCCACTGATCACCTGTCAATCACCTATCACCCATCAATCACCCCCTGTCACTGCCACCCATCAATCAGCCCCTAACCTGCCCCTTGCGGGCAATCTGATCACCCACCCACACCATTAGATCGCCCGCAAACCCGCCGTCAGATTACCTCCCAAATCTATTCTTTACATCTGTTATCTTCTCTAAACACCCACTAATTACCCATCAATCACCCATCAATCACCCCCTATCACTGTTACCTATCAGATCAGACCCTAATCTGCCCCTTGCGGGCACCCAATCACCCGCCTACACGCTCAGATTACCCTCAGACCCCCCCCTTACCAATTCGCCAGGGCATTATTTACATCTATCCTTCCCTGTAATAACCCACTGATCACCTGTCAATCACCTGCCAATCACCTATCACCCATCAATCACCCCCTGTCACTGCCACCCAACAATCAGCCCCTAACCTGCCCCTTGCGGGCAATCTGATCACCCCCCCACACCAATAGATCGCCCGCAGATCCGACATCAGATCACCACCCAAGCGCAGCGTTTACTCTCCTCTAAACACCCACTAATTACCCATCAATCACCCATCAATCACCCCCTATCACCACCTGTCACTGTTACCCATCAGATCAGACCCTAATCTGCCCCTTGCGGGCACCCAATCACCCGCCTACACGCTCAGATTACCCTCAGACCCCCCCTTATCAATTCGCCAGTGCAATATTTACATCTGTTCTCCCCTGTAATAACCCACTGATTACCTGTCAATCACCTATCAATCACCCATCAATCACCCCCTGTCACTGCCACCCATCAATCACCCCCTGTCACTGCCACCCATCAATCACCCGCTGTCACTGCCACCCATCAATCAGCCCCTAACCTGCCCCTTGCGGGCAATCTGATCACCCACCCACACCAATAGATCGCTCGCAGATCCGACGTCCGATCACCTCCCAAGTGCAGTGTTTACATCTGTTCTCTACCCTAAACACCCACTAATTACCCATCAATCACCCCCTGTCACTGCTACCTATCAGATTAGACCCCTATCTGCCCCTAGGGCACTCAATCACCCGCCCACACCCTCAGAATGCCCTCAGACCCCAGCCCTGATCACCTCGCCAGTGCATTGCTTGCATCTATTCCCCCCTCTAATCACACCTTGAGACACCCATCAATCACCTCCTGTCACCCCCTAGCACACCTACCCATCAGATCAGGCCCTAATTTGCCCCGTGTGGGCTCCTGATCACTCGGCCAAACCCTCAGATCCCCCTCAGACCCCTTCCGATCACCTCCCCAGTGCATTGATTGCATCTATTTTCCCCTCTAACCACCCCCTGAGACACCCATCAATCACCTCCTGTCACCCCCTAGCACTCCTATCCATCAGATCAGGCCCAATACAACCTGTCATCTAAAAGGCCACCCTGCTTATGACCGGTTCCACAAAATTCGCCCCCTCATAGACCACCTGTCATCAAAATTTGCAGATGCTTATACCCCTGAACAGTCATTTTGAGACATTTGGTTTCCAGACTACTCACGGTTTTGGGCCCGTAAAATGCCAGGGCGATATAGGAACCCCACAAGTGTCCCCATTTTAGAAAAAAAGACACCCCAAGGTATTCTGTTAGGTGTATGGCGAGTTCATAGAAGATTTTATTTTTTGTCAAAAGTTAGCGGAAATTGATTTTTATTGGTTTTTTTCCACAAGGTGTCACTTTCCGCTAACTTTTGACAAAAAAATAAAATCTTCTATGAACTCGTCATACACCTAACAGAATACCTTGGGGTGTCTTCTTTCTAAAATGGGGTCACTTGTGGGGTTCCTATACTGCCCTGGCATTTTAGGGGCCCTAAACCGCGAGGAGTAGTCTAGAAAACAAATGCCTCAAAATGACCTGTGAATAGGGCGTTGGGCCCCTTAGCGCACCTAGGCTGCAAAAAAGTGTCACACATGTGGTACCGCCGTACTCAGGAAAAGTAGTATAATGTGTTTTGGGGTGTATTTTTACACATACCCATGTTGGGTGGGAGAAATTTCTATGTAAATGGACAATTGTGTGTAAAAAAAATCAAACAATTGTCATTTACAGAGATATTTCTCCCACTTAGCATGGGTATGTGTAAAAATACACCCCAAAACGCATTATACTACTTCTCCTGAGTACGGCGGTACCACATGTGTGGCACTTTTTTACACCCTAAATACGCTAAGGGGCCCAAAGTCCAATGAGTACCTTTAGGATTTCACAGGTCATTTTGCGACATTTGGTTTCAAGACTACTCCTCACGGTTTAGGGCCCCTAAAATGCCAGGGCAGTATAGGAACCCCACAAATGACCCCATTCTAGAAAGAAGACACCCAAAGGTATTCCGTACGGAGTATGGTGAGTTCATAGAAGATTTTATTTTTTGTCACAAGTTAGCGGAAAATGACACTTTGTGAAAAAAAACTATTAAAATCAATTTCCGCTAACTTGTGACAAAAAAATAAAAACTTCTATGAACTCACCATACTCCTAACGGAATACCTTGGGGTGTCTTCCTTCTAAAATGGGGTCATTAGTGGGGTTCCTATACTGCCCTGGCATTTTAGGGGCCCTAAACCGCGAGGAGTAGTCTTGAAACAAAAATGACCTGTGAAATCCTAAAGGTACTCATTGGACTTTGGGCCCCTTAGTGCAGTTAGGGTGCAAAAAAGTGCCACACATGTGGTATCGCCGTACTCAGGAGAAGTAGTATAATGTGTTTTGGGGTGTATTTTTACACATACCCATGCTGGGTGGGAGAAATACCTCTGTAAATGACAATCTTTTGATTTTTTTTACACACAATTGTCCATTTACAGAGGTATTTCTCCCACCCAGCATGGGTATGTGTAAAAATACACCCCAAAACACATTGTACTACTTCTCCCGAGTATGGCGATACCACATGTGTGGCACTTTTTTGCACCCTAACTGCGCTAAAGGGCCCAAAGTCCAATGAGTACCTTTAGGATTTCACAGGTCATTTTGAGAAATTTCGTTTCAAGACTACTCCTCACGGTTTAGGGCCCCTAAAATGCCAGGGCAGTATAGGAACCCCACAAATGACCCCATTTTAGAAAGAAGACACCCCAAGGTATTCCGTTAGTAGTATGGCGAGTTCATAGAAGATTTTATTTTTTGTCACAAGTTAGCGGAAATTGATTTTAATTGTGTTTTTTCACAAAGTGTCATTTTCCGCTAACTTTTGACAAAAAATAAAATCTTCTATGAACTCACCATACTCCTAACGGAATACCTTGGGGTGTCTTCTTTCTAAAATAGGGTCATTTGTGGGGTTCCTATACTGCCCTGGCATTTTAGGGGCCCTAAACCGTGAGGAGTAGTCTTGAAACGAAATTTCTCAAAATGACCTGTGAAATCCTAAAGGTACTCATTGGACTTTGGACCCTTTAGCGCAGTTAGGGTGCAAAAAAGTGCCACACATGTGGTATCGCCGTACTCAGGAGAAGTAGTATAATAGTATTGTGGTGTATTTTTACACATACCCATGCTGAGTGGGAGAAAGATCTCTGTAAATGGACAATTGTGTGTAAAAAAAATTAACAAATTGTCATTTACAGAGATATTTCTCCCACCCAGCATGGGTATGTGTAAAAATACACCCCAAAACACATTATACTACTTCTCCTGAGTACGGCAATACCACATGTGTGGCACTTTTTTGCAGCCTAACTGCGCTAAGGGGTCCAAAGTCCAATGAGCACCTTTAGGCTTTACAGGGGTGCTTACAATTTAGCACCCCCCAAAATGTCAGGACAGTAAACACACCCCACAAATGACCCCATTTTGGAAAGTAGACCCTTCAAGGTATTCAGAGAGGGGCATGGTGAGTCCGTGGCAGATTTCATTTTTTTATGTCGCAAGTTAGAAGAAATGGAAACTTTTTTTTTCTCACAAAGTGTCATTTTCCGCTTACTTGTGACAAAAAATAATATCTTCTATGAACTCACTATGCCTCTCAGTGAATACTTTGGGATGTCTTCTTTCCAAAATGGGGTCATTTGGGGGGTATTTATACTATCCTGGAATTCTAGCCCCTCATGAAACATGACAGGGGGTCAGAAAAGTCAGAGATGCTTGAAAATGGGAAAATTCACTTTTTGCACCATAGTTTGTAAACGCTATAACTTTTACCCAAACCAATAAATATACACTGAATGGGTTTTTTTTTTATCAAAAACATGTTTGTCCACATTTTTCGCGCTGCATGTCTACAGAAATTTTACTTTATTTGAAAAATGTCAGCACAGAAAGTTAAAAAAAATCATTTTTTTGCCAAAATTCATGTCTTTTTTGATGAATATAATAAAAAGTAAAAATCGCAGGAGCAATCAAATAGCACCAAAAGAAAGCTTTATTAGTGACAAGAAAAGGAGCCAAAATTCATTTACGTGGTAGGTTGTATGAGCGAGCAATAAACCGTGAAAGCTGCAGTGGTCTGAATGGAAAAAAAGTGGCCGGTCCTTAAGGGGTAGAAAGCCCTAGGTCCTCAAGTGGTTAATCTGACATGCAGCAAGATGTAGGGCCGACATGCTCGATCGGGTGTGCAGCGGTAACGCGTACAATATTGGGGTGAGCAATGAACAATGAAACCTCCGGCACTGCCCCAAAGGTGTAAAATGTGCCCCGTTCAGTATACGTTAACTGTCCTTACCCACCACCATCTCTGTCCTGCCTCCCATAACATGACCCACATGGTTGCCACGGTATATGTGGGCGCATGTGTGACGTCCCACATTACGCCAGCAACCACGTAGGGCAGGTGTATGGGAGGCAGGACAGAAAAGGCGGCAGCACGGAAAGTTAAAGTATACTGTGCTGGGCACAGGGGGGCACATTTTGCATGGGGGGGCACCAGTGGATGCAGCATCACAAGGCTGATTCCTGAGAGATTTCATGCTGAAATCAATCAGAAATTGGCCTGTGGTATATGGGCAGGTGACAGATCTCTCTCCAATCAGATTCAATCAGAGAGAAATCTGTCGCTTGGTTGATCTGCCTGTATATTGTCTAATATATGGGCACCATTAGGCTATTCCATTCCCATAGCAGGAGATAAGAGGACACCAGTGATCACTATCTGTTCCTCTATGCTGTACTCGGTGTTTGGTGATACACCATTACAATAAGCACAGAGATGATAGAGTGTAGGGAGACCAACAGAGATCAGCGGTCACTGTAGCTAGGTTACATAACTAGCATTGAATGACTTAATCTGTATATGCTGGGGGGTGATGTGAAAACTGGAATAAAGATTAGTCAAAGTAAAAAGAACTATTCTCAAATCTCAACCACCTTTTTCTTCATGTTTTAGCATCAAGTTATCAACTAAGAATGAATAATAACCTGAAGAAAATTAAGGACAACTTTGAAAGCAGCCCATTGGTTAACATTGGGAGTCTCACCCCATCACCAGGTGGATCAAGAGAAACGTTTACTTTTGCACCTGAAGATGTTAACTTTCAGAACGGCACCATTCTGTATTTTGGTATAATTGCCACTGACAAAGCAGCTCAGAAATCAGAAGTATCTAACATTGCGCAGTTGGCTTTCTATGACGTTCCATCGTTGCCCCTCACTACTCTGCAAGTGATAAAACCCACTACCATGGCAATGCTTAACAGCACTGCTGCAAAGATCAGCAGCTCTTCATCTGCAAAACCTCCCAATAACACTTCTGCAAATGTGAGAGTAATAACCCTGAGCCTGGTAGTATGCGGATCCCTGATTTGCTTGCTAGTATGTATAGTTATTTGTTTTTGTTGTCGAAAGAAAAGGAAGCAACAAGTTATCTGCTAAACAGCAATGAATAAATTGAGCAGCCACATTAGACCCATCTCTTTTTGCTATAATGGCATTGGGTCCATGAGATTGTGTAACAGGGTCTTTGTAGAGTATTTACTTACAGGGGTTGATTCATAAAGCATTACCACATTCGGTAATGCAGAAAACAGCTGACTTTACCGAGCACTTAGGAAAATGTCAATTCATAAAAGCGGTAACTGCATGAAAAGCTGAAATTACCGAGCAGTGAGGTAAATAACCGACTTGTGCAGTAATTACCTCAACACACGTCAGTAAGGGCTCGTTCACAGCTGGGGCGTTTTGCGTTTTTTTTTTTAAGCGCCGTCGATTTTCAAAATTGCCCTGAAAGCGCTTGTGCAATGATTCCCTATGAGAGAGTTCACATCTGAGGGGTTTGTTTCTGATCCGCTCAGCAAAGCGCTGCCTATACCATTTTCTGAGCGTTTTTGCTCAATGGAGGGTATAGGGAAATTGCAAAGTGCTTGGTGTAGCGATTTCCCCAGCTCTTTTAAGAATAAATACAATGGGGTTGATTCACTAAACCGTTAATACGCCTTATCGGAGATAACACGCCTTATCAAAGTTACGCCTTATCAGAGTAGCATAGTGAGCGCTACAAACTTATGCCTGCTAATTGGCAATGACAAGAGCTCCTCATCCTGCCCTGAACCCGTAGCGCTCACTATGCTACTCTGATAAGGCGTGTTAACTTTTGTAAGGCGTGTTATCTCTGATAATGCGTGTTAACGGACGTGCTTTGCGTTAGCACGGTTTAGTGAATCAACCCCATTGTATTTATCCTTTTCCGGGTCACAGAGTTCACTTCCTGACTTAGATCAGGAAGTGAAAAAACAAATCGCTCTGCAAAAGCGCTTTGAAAAGCGCTTATACAAAATCACAGCATGCAGCTAAGTGCCGGGAGGAGAAAAAAAACACACACAAAAAAATCAAAAATCGCTGCTGTTAGCGATTTCGATTTTAGATGTGAGCAAAGCCTAAATGTCAATTCAGAGCAAGCAGAGGCAGTATAACAAAACATGCACATCTAAAGGGAAGTTGGGATGCCTCTTATATTGTAAGGCTGTCTCTGCATGTAACAACACAGGAAACTCACACTCTACTGCTGTTACCGACAGTTGGGCTTTGGGAAATTACCGCACTTCTACCGCAGCTTTATGAAGTAACACACACATTTTTATGAATTGACCCCTCAGTGTTGATAACCGGAAAACCCCTCATCCAGTGTTTGTTTTAAATAAAGGGAGCTGCTTTTGAAGTAAACTTTATTTATATACTGTATTTGCCTAAAATAAACTGTGTGTATGACCCTCAATGTTCTTCTCTTTCTAATTTTGCTAATCTTTTCTTGATTTTAACCGTTCCCTCTTCAGTCTTTTTTTTTTTCTCCTTAATCAGCTGTAATATATGTAATCTTCTCTCATAGGTTTTAAATTGGAGCATTCTTGTGATCAGGTAATGGAGGATTCTTGTGATCAGATTCCATCCTATCCCATGCTGAGTAATGTCAGTTACACCAGCAGCACTTTACTGATTACAGATTACTCATCCTCCATGAGGTATAATAATGCGTACAGGTGAAACGCAAAAAAATTAGATATATTTCATCTACTTACTCTTACATCATGCCAGGAAGTGACATAAACATTACATTCATTATTGCTTCCAGGGAAAAAGAATGCGGTTTTCACTGCTGTGACAGTATGATGATCAGCTGATCAATACTCATCAATGCCAGTCATCACTGCCTCATCCTCTGCTGTGCTGACCACTGCTACCAAGCAGGATAAAATATCACCTTGAGATCCGCCACTCATTCATCTTTCCAAGCTGCAGTGACCAGAAATGGAAGATGGATGCAGCAGTTATTAATAGCAAACTTGCCTGGCACATCTTGGTGGCATTTAGGGGAGAGAGGCATGGAAACAATGAAGAATTTCAGAGTGCCCCCCCCCCCCTGGGGCCCGCTCGGGGCCGTTTTGTGGGGACTGGAGGGGTGGCAGCATGAGGGGAAAGCCTTGGCCACAGTCGGCGGGGAGAGGGGAAGTTCCCCCCCCCTCTCCCTCACCTCAGGGCTCTCCCCTCTGCGATCCCCTCCAGCTTAAGTTACAGTATGGGCAGCGGGCAGCGGCGGGCAGACACATACCTTCCGTGTGTTCCACCGCATACTCCTCGTGACGTCACTTCCAGAAGTGACAACAGACGCTAGAGCGAGGAGTATGCGGTGGAACGCACGGAAGGTAAGTATCTGCCCGCCGCTGCCCACACTGTAACTTAAAGGGAACCAGAGAGGATTAAATATACATACCTGGGGCTTCCTCCAGCCCCATACGCACGGATCGCTCCCACGCCGCCATCCTCTGCTGCCTGGAACCGCCGATACCGGGTCCCGTCATTACCGCCGGTCGGCCGGCTGACGCGTCCAATTCTGCGCATCAAAGTGGGCTCCCTCCATACAGGTACGCGTGCGGCTGCCTACTGCGCAGCCGCATGCATACGGGTATGGAGGGAGCCCTTGTGATGCGGACAATTGGCCGCGTCCACCGGAAGTGACGGGCCCGGTACCGGCGGATCCAGGAAGCGGAGGATGGTGGCGTGGGAGTGATCCAGGCTTATGGGGCTGGAAGAAGCCCCAGGTATGTATAAACTCTTTTTCTATTTTAAAAAATCATTCCTCTCTGGTTCCCTTTAAGCTGTAGGGGAGCGGAGAGGGGCGAGCCCCGAGGTAAGGGAGAGGGGGGGTACTTCCCGTCTCCCCGTCGACTGTGGCCAAGGCTTTCCCCTCATGCTGCCACCCCTCCAGCCCCCACAAAATGGCCCCGAGCGGGCCCCAGGGCCCTATTGTTACGCCAGTGCTGATAACCCTTCAGCACTGTCAGCAGAAAAGGAGAGGCGGATATAAGGTCTTCTTTCTGCAGCCTTTTTTTTATCTTTTTGGCATTTAATATTGATCTGTCCGTAATTATATAATATATTGTATTATACGGTACCTATTTGTTTAATTTAAATTTACCAAAACCCAGGACTGACATTGCTGCAAATAAACCTTTATTATTGCAGAAATTCAACACAAATTGACCATCTAAGGCAGCCTTTCTCAACCTTCTTACCCTGGAGGAACCCTGCAAAAAACGTTTGGATCTCAAGCAACCCCTGCATTTATTTTGCAGGAGGCAGAGTCTTTAACCTCCTGGGCGTTACGCCGTTCAGGAGATTTTGCTGTCCTCAGGAGTCTGCCGCTATAAAACTGTTTCTACTGAAAAATAAGCTGTTGGCTAGCACTAGGCTAGCTAGTATACGTTGCTGCCCCCCCCCCCCCCGATTTCCCAGAATCTCCCCGATTATACATTACCCAGCCTGGCTCCAGCGATCACCACAGCCTCCCCGCACAGCTCCGCTCTTCTCTATGGGGAGTAGAGATGTCCCGAACGGTTCGCCCGCGAACGGATCCAGGCAAAATTTTTTGCGTAAGTTCGATTCTCCCCATAATGCTCCATTGAGCAGAACTTTGACCCTCTACATCACAGTCAGCAGGCACATTGTCACCAATCAGACTACACTAACTCTAGGAGCCCCACCCCCCTTATAAAAGGCAAGGTTCTCCTGTTGTTTAACTAATTACTGTAGGCAGACGAGTGAGTTAAAGGACAGCTACTGACAGACTTTGCTAGGGAGAGTTTAATTAGACTCTTGTAGGCTTGTTCCAAGCTGATTGTTATTCCTTATATTTCTCTCTCTCTCTCAGGCTGGGCTGGGAATTGAACCCAGGTCTTAGTGTGTGGTAGGTAACACACTTAACCACTATACCACCAACAACACTACATGCTGAAGCCAGCCTAGCATGTACCATTATGATCAATCCAAGAGAAAAATTAGCTTGCTTAAGGATTTGTAGCATGAAAAGCCAACTCACATTGGCTGGGAATTGAACTCAGGCTGGGCTGGGAATTGAACCCAGGTCTCAGTGTGTAGTGTTGGTGGTGTAGTGGTTAAGTGAGTTACGTACCACACACTGAGTCCTGGGTTCAATTCCCAGCCCAGCCTGGGTTCAATTCCCAGCCAATGTAAGTTGGCTTTTTATGCTCCGGGATTCATGCCTCATTCATTTTGATAAAGGTGAGGTACTGAACACTTTTGTGACTTATGTGACTTCTCTTCTCAGTGACAATGCCTCCAGCTGCGCTGAAGGTCCTTTCTGACAGGAAACTTGAGGCAAGGCAAGACAGAAGTTGGATGGCAAATTGTGACAGCTCTGGCCACAGGTCAAGCCTGCGCACCAAGTAGTCCAGGGGTTCATCGCTGCTCACAGTGTCTACATCCACACTTATGGCCAGGTAGTTGGCTACCTGCCGGTCGAGGCATTGGTGGAGGGTGGATCCGGAATGACTAAGGCGAGGCGTTGGACTAAAGAATGTCCGCATGTCCGACATCACCATGAGATCGCTAGAGCGTCCTGTCCTTGCCTGTGTGGACATGGGAGAAGGATTACTGGCAGTGGTACCTTTATTCTCTTGTGCTGTGACATCACCCTTAAACGCACTGTAAAGCATAGTTGCCAGCTTGTTCTGCAAGTGCTGCATTCTTTCTGCCTTCTGATGATTTGGAAATATATCCGCCACTTTGTGCTTATACCGAGGGTCTAGTAGTGTGGCCACCCAGTACAGCTCATTCCACTTGAGTTTTTTATATGGGAGTCCCTCAACAGGCTGGACAGCATAATAGACGCCATCTGCACAAATTTGGATGCAGACGTACTATCCATCTCCTCTTGCTCTTCCTCAGTGATGTCAGGTAAGTTTTCCTCCTCTCCCCAGCCACAAATAATACCAAGGGAAAGTTGAGCAGCACAAGCTCCCTGCGATGCCTGCTGCGGTTGTTCTTTCGCCTCCTCCTCCTCCCCCCAAAAAAACCACCTTCCTCATCATCTAAATCCTCTTCCCCACATGACTCTTCCTCCTCCTCCCCCCTCCTCTGTGCTGCCGCAGGTGTTAAGGAAACAGCTGGTTCTGAGAATTGATCCCACAACTCTTCCTCCTGTTCCTGTAACTGTTCCTGTTCACGCGCCTCCAAAGCTTGATCCACCACTCTACGCACGGCACTCTCCAGGAAGAAAGCATATGGGATCAAGTCGCTGATGGCGCCTTCACTGCGACTCACCGGGTTTGTAACCTCCTCAAACGGCCGCATAAGCCTGCAGGCATTTCGCATGAGTGTCTAGTACTTCGTCCAGAACATCCCCATCTCCCCAGAGTGTGTCCTTCTACTGTAGTTGTAGAGATACTGGTTGATGGCTTTCTCCTGTTGTAGGAGGCAGTTAAACATGAGGGTTGAATTCCAGCAAGTCGGGGTATCGAAAAACAAGTGTCTCACCGGCAAGTTCTTTCTCCGCTGAATATCGGCCAAGTGTGCCATGGCCGTGTAAGACCGCCTGAAATGCCCATACAACTTCCTGGACTGCTTCAGGACGTCCTGTAAGACTGGGTACTTACACACAAATCTCTGAATTACTAGATTCAGCACCTGCCATGCAGGGTACATGTGTCAACTTTCCCAAATTCAAAGCCAAAACGAGATTCCTGCCGTTGTCACACACCACGTTGCTGATCTCCAGTTGGTGCGGGGCCAGCCACTGATCCACCTGTTTGTTAAGAGCAGCCAGGAGAGCTGCTGCAGTGTGACTCTCCACTTTGAGGCAAGACATGTCTAAGATGGTGACACACACACGTACATATCCTAATATTATAAATTGGAAAGTTCGGATGTTTGGATGTTTGTTACTCAATCATGCAAAAATGGCTGAACACTAACCGGAATAGTATATAGGATACTTTTTATTCCTATAACCAAAAGGTGGGCAGAGACAAATACAAATTTCACAGGGAAATGTAAACAGCAGCCATTCTTACACTGTTAATGGTAGGGTTCTCAAACTTTGCACAGTTTGTGACTGGGATTAATATTCTGAAAAGTGGGTGGAGCCTACATAAGCCAATTAAAATTCACCTATTGATTTTCAAGGGAAATATTTCATTGCTGTCATTCTTGCACTGTTAATGGGGCAAGCCTCAAACCTGGTGCAGTTGGTCTTTGGGTGACTGGGGTTCAAATTCAGAAAAGGAGTGGAGCCATAAACAGCTAATCAGATGTGTTTCATTTCAAGGCAAATTTTTAATGCCAAAGAAATCTAACAAACTTGGTCATTGAGTAATTGTGTGTTAGGGTTAGAAAAAGTGGCCACAGCCAACACCAGCCAAATACATACCCGGGAAACGTCAGGACATCAGTGGGCAGAAAAAAATACAAATTTCACTGTCAGAATGTAAACTGCAGCCACTCTTACACTGTCAATGGTAGAGTTCTCAATCTTTAAACAGTTGGTCACTGGGTGACTGGGATTCATATTCAGAAAAGTGGATGGAGCCTACAAAAGCCAATCAAAATTAACCTATTGATTTTCAAGGGGAAATATTTCATTGCTGCCATTCTTGCACTGTTAATGGCACAAACCTCAAACCTGGTGCAGTTATTGGGTGACTGTGGTTCAAATATAGAAAAGGGGGTGGAGCCACAAACAGCCAATTAGATTTATTTCATTTCAATGCAAATCATTGATGCCAAAGACTGCAAAGCTCACAAACTAGGTCATTGAGTAATTGTGTGTTAGGGTTAGAGAAAGTGGGCAGAGCCAACACTAGCCAAATACATACCCAGGCAACGCCGGGCGACCAGCTAGTGTATGTATGTATATATATATATATATATATATATATATATATATATTCACACACGTACAGTGGGTTGCAAAAGTATTCGGCCCCCTTGAAGTTTTCCACATTTTGTCATATTACTGCCACAAACATGAATCAATTTTATTGGAATTCCACATGAAAGACCAACACAAAGTGGTGTACACATGAGAAGTGGAACGAAAATCATACATGATTCCAAACATTTTTTACAAATAAATAACTGCAAAGTGGTGTGTGCATAATTATTCGGCCCCCTTTGATCTAAATGCAGTTAGTTGCCTATAGACATTTCCTGATGAGTGCTAATGACTAAATAGAGTGCACCTGTGTGTTATCTAATGTCAGTACAAATACAGCTGCTCTGTGAGGGCCTCAGAGGTTGTCTAAGAGAATATTGAGAGCAACAACACCGTGAAGTCCAAAGAACACACAAGACAGGTCAAGGATCGAGTTATTGAGAAATTTAAAGCAGGCTTAGGCTACAAAAAGATTTCCAAAGCCTTGAACATTCCACGGAGCACTGTTCAAGCGATCATTCAGAAATAGAAGGAGTATGGCCCTACTGTAAACCTACCAAGACAAGGCCGTCCACCTAAACTCACAGACCGAACAAGGAGAGCGTTGATCAGAAATGCAGGCAAGAGGCCCATGGTGACTCTGGACGAGCTGCAGCGATCTACAGCTCAGGTGGGAGACTCAGTCCATAGGACAACTATTAGTCATGCACTGTACAAAGTTGGCCTTTATGGAAGAGTGGCAAGAAGAAAGGCATTGTTAACAGAAAGCATAAGAAGTCCCGTTTGCAGTTTGCCACAAGCCATGTGGGGGACACAGCAACCATGTGGAAGAAGGTGCTCTGGTCAGAGGAGACCAAAATGGAACTTTTTGGTCAAAATGCAAAACGCTATTTGTGGTGGAAAACTAACACTGTACATCACTCTGAACACACCATCCCCACTGTCAAATATGGTGGTGGCAGCATCATGCTCGGTGGGTGCATCTCTTCAGCAGGGACAGGGAAGCTGGTCAGAGTTGATGGGAAGATGGATGGAGCCAAATACAGGGCAAACTTGGAAGAAAACCTCTTGGAAACTGCAAAACACTTGAGACTGGGGCGGAGGTTCACCTTCCAGCAGGACAATGACCCTAAACATAAAGCCAGGGCAACAATGGAATGGTTTAAAACAAAACATATCTATGTGTTAGAATGGCCCAGTCAAAGTCCAGATCTAAATCCAATTGAGAATCTGTGGCAAGATCTGAAAACTGCTGTTCACAAACGCTGTCCAGATCTAGGAGCCTTATCCCCGCCGCGGAGAGCAGCGGTCCACGAGGAAGCTACCTAAGCGAAACAATTGTCGACCCGACAGGTCTCTGTGGGTGGTTTGATCTGACTGACGGTGATGTATTGCTGATACTTCCACTGAACTATTTTGTCTATTGAATTGCGGAGCTTGCAAATAAATATGGCAGTTTAAACACCAGCTGGTGCCCATGTGAGGACATTGTTTTTGATGACCCTAAACATAAAGCCAGGGCAACAATGGAATGGTTTACAACAAAACACATCCATGTGTTAGAATGGCCCAGTCAAAGTCCAGTTCTAACTCCAAACGAGAATCCGTGGCAAGATCTGAAAGCTGCTGTTCACAAACGCTGTCCATCTAATCTGACTGAGCTGGAGCTGTTTTGCAAAGAAGAATGGGCAAGGATTTCAGTCTCTAGATGTGCAAAGCTGGTAGAGACATACCCTAAAAGACTGGCAGCTGTAATTGCAGCAAAAAGTAGTTCTACAAAGTATTGACTCAGGGGGCCGAATAATTACGCACACCCCACTTTGCAGTTATTGATTTGTAAAAAATGTTTGGAATAATGTATGATTTTCTTTCCACTTCTCACGGGTACACCACTTTGTATTGGTCTTTCATGTGGAATTCCAATAAAATTGATTCATGTTTGTGGCAGTAATGTGACAAAATGTGGAAAACCTCAAGGGGGCCGAATACTTTTGCAACCCACTTTATATATAAACACTAAACCTGGTGCATCCATGGTCGTGAAGCGTCTTGTCGATGTTCTCCCCCAAATATTGTCCCCCTCAGAGTCCTCTTCCTGTCCCACACAGTGTCTTCCTGGTGTCTTCCTCCTGTTTCCTGTGGTGTCCTGTCCCCCAGTTTTGCCTTCATCCAGTCTTAAAGTGTCCTCATGCTGTCCCCCAGCATTGTCCTCCTGTCCCCATGCTGTCCCCCAGTGTCATCTTCCTGTCTCCCAGTGTCTAGAATCTAGATGCTGTCTCCAGTATCCACCTCTGTGCCTCCTAGCTGCGCTGTGTGGTGTAATTAGCAGCAATAGCAGCTTGTGTCATTTACCAGCCTGTATCCGCATTCCTTGTGTCGGAACCCTGTAGCTGCGCTGTCACTCACTATACCGAGCGTGCCCACAATGAACAGCGGCTCCTCTCTTACTCACGCCTTCCCCCTTCAGCCAGTTGCATGCATAATGACACGATCATGCACGCAACTAGGAAGTGTTGCTGTAGGGGGAAGTGCAGGCAGTGCCACCAACTGCATGCCCAATTAACCATTTCTGCCTGACATGCTGTATCTTGCAGCATATGCTCAGATACATGGCGGTAATGGCGAGCGATATTGGGATCAAAAATGTCCTGTATTGCCCATCTTCAGAATGCGCAGCTTTTCCATACATGGCGCCAGAGCATAGCACATGATGTGTGTGATGTCACACGCACACTGCATGCTATGCGCCAGCGATGTATGCAAAAGCGACATTCTGAAGACGAATGGGCGTGTGGTGGGCGACCTAGGGCATGTATAAATGCACACACACGGGATACATTTTATACACTGGGGAACAGCAGCTGACTCGGAAAATAGAGAGATTTCATGCTAAAATTGATTGGGTATCAGCCTGCATTGTACGGGCAGCCGCAGATCTCTCTTAGGGCTGGTGCACACCAAGAGCGCTTCTGAGCACTTTGAAAAGCCTTTGGCTAATGTATTTGAATGGATCACACCAGAGCAATGCAATTTTCTCCCAAACACTGGTCCTGCAGCCGATTTCTGTGGCGATTCAGACCCAATGTTAAATATAGGAAAGTGGAAAGTCGCTCTGAGAAGCGCTAGAACAGAGCCATTTTCCAAGCTTTTTTATTACAGAAGCTGTTCAGTTATAGCTCCAAAAATTGCTAGGCACATGCCTAGAAAACTCACTTCAAAAAGCGTTTAGCGTTTGCAACTATGCTAGCGCTTTTTGGTTTGCACTGGCCCTAACATCCAATCAGAGATTTTGGTTGAGTCTACTCATCATCGGTAAATGTATGGCTACAGTGTTACCGCAGATCTGTGTTTCATGAGATCTAGTTCTGATTATTCTGATTGGTCCAAATTCAAGCTGCATAATTTACAAGACAATGGGCTTGATTCACAAAAGAGTGCTAACTGTTAGCACCGCCGTTTTTGCGCGAATTTTTGCATTGCACGTGCTCGCGAATTTTCGCGCTAAACGATAACGTTTTCGCGCACAAACACGAATTTTACCGCAAAATCGATATCGTTTTCATGCGAAAATTCACGTTTGCGCGTGAAACCATTATCGTTTAGCGTGAAAATTCGCGATCGCGCGCAATGCGAAAATTCGCGTGAAAACGCCTGTGCTAACAGTTAGCACTCTTTTGTGAATCAAGCCCATTGAATGTTAAGAGAAATTTACATCTCATTGATCATTCCCAGTTAACTCCACCCCTAACCCCAAACATTACCTTCTTCCCCTTCTTGCCAAGACAAGATCAAGACTCACATTGTGTATCCTGCAAAAACATAATACCAATGGAGGGGAAGCTCCATTGCACATTACATGCAGTGTGACATTTAATAGTGCGCTTCAGTGCAACTGTAAATGGATCTGTGGCGATGCCCTAGTGTGAGTAGCCTTGAAGCAGGGGACACAATTGACTGTTTTGTGCAAGTTTTCTACACAGAAAAAAAAAAAAAAAAAAAACCCTGAAAACTCGTTAATCAATGTCTAGTTCACACTCAATATGTTTTTCACAGGCCTGTGGAGTCGGTGCATTTTTTTTCCCTGACTCCAGGTACCCAAAAATTGCTCTAACTCCTAATGAATTTAAACTGTAATTTAAATAGAAAATATGAAAAAAAATTCTATTTCTCAGATAATGGTCAAAAATTATATTTACAGTAATAGCTGTGATTAGCCCACAAACATGAAATAAACCAATCAAAATGAGTTACTTGTGCTGCTTCTATAAAGCAGTCCCCGTATTTGAAAAGTCAGATATACATATCTTATTGTGATTGTATATATATGATGTCTCCTCCCCCTCTCCTATGCAGCGGTGGCACACACACACGTGTCCCTCAGGGTCATTCGTAGCGGCAGGGAATCCTGCCGTTCGTTCCTGCAGAGCAGGTGCTGGCAGAAGTAATGTCTGCAACCTCTGCTCTGCTTCCCTGCCGCTACGAATGATCCTGGGGGACACGCGTGGTCCGAGGCTGCTGTACTTGCATAGGAGAGGGCGGTGCAGGAAGAGGAGGCAGAGCCGAAGAGGCAGTTTCAGGGTGGGGGGGGGGGGGGCAGCTTTGAATTCATTAATTTAACACCGCCGGGATTTGGAGAAACTTTTCATTTCTAAAATTGGCCGCAGGTGCACACCCACTTCGCGTTCTGATTGACCAGAACCCAAAGTGGCCAGATTTAGGGTTCTGGCCGTAACATCCTACTAATATAATAAATGGGAAAGTTCGGATGTTTGGATGTTTGTTACTCGATCACGCAAAAACGGCTGAACGGATTTGAATGAAATTTGGCACACACATAGTACATTACCTGGAATAAAGTATAGGATACTTTTTATTCCCATAACCAAAAAGAGACAAATACAAATTTCACTGGAAAATGTAAACTGCAGCCATACACTGTTACACTGGAGGTGTGTTTAGCTTCTAAGGGTAGAATGGTTAATTTGCATATATCCAGCAGTGATGCACTGGGAGACATCTCAAGCTCACTCCAACCTGAATTATCGCAAATTCTTTCTGTTTTAAGAAAGCAAACTTTTGTTTTTCTTACACTGTTAATGGTAGGGTTCTCAAACTTTGCACAGTTGGTCGTTGGGTGACTAGGGTTATTATTCAGAAAAGTGGTTGGAGCCTATAAAAGCCAATCAAAATTCACCTAATGATTTTCAAGGGGAATATTTACATTTCTGCCATTCTTGCACTGTTAATGGCACAAGCCTAAAACCTGGTATAGTTGATCATTGGGTGACTGGGGTTCAATTTCAGAAAGGGGGTGGAGCCACAAATAGCCAATCAGATTGGTTTCATTCCAATGCAAATTATTGTTGCCAAACACCGCAAAGCTCACAAACTTGGTAATTGAGTAATTGTGTGTTAGGGTTAGGAAAGTGGGCACAGCCAACACCAGCCAAATACATAAGCGGGCAACGCCGGGTCATAAGTGGGCGGAGACAAATACAAATTTTACTGGGAAAATGTAAACAGCAGCCATTCTTACACTGTTAATGGTAGGGTTCTCAAACTTTGCACAGTTGGTTACTGGGTGACTGGGGTTAATATTCAGAAAAGTGGGTGGAGCCTACAAAAACAATCAAAAATTACCTATTGATTTTTCAGGGGAATATTTCATTGCTGCCATTCTTGCACTGTTAATGGCACAAGCCTCAAACCTGGTACAGTTGATCATTGCGTGACTGGGGTTTAAATTTATATAAGGGGGTGGAGCCCCAAACAGCCAATCTGATTGGTTTCATTTTAATGCAGGTTATTGATGCCAAAGACCGCAAAGCTCACAAACTTGGTCATTGAGTAATTGAGTAATTGTGTGTTAGGGTTAGGAAAAGTGGGCACAGCCAACACCAGCCAAATACATAATCGGGCAATGCTGGGTCATCAGTAGGCGGAGACAAATACAAATTTCACTGAGAAAATGTAAACTGCAGCAATTCTTACACTATTAATGGTAGGGTTCTCAAACTTTGCACAGTTGGTCACTGGGTGACTGAGATTAATATTCAGAAAAGTGGGTGGAGCCTACAAAAGCCAATCAAAATCCACCTATTAATCTTTAAGTGAAATATTTAATTGATGCCATTCTTGCACTGTTAATGGCACAAGCCTCTTGCACTGTTAATCACCTGCACCTGGTACAGTTGGCCATTGGGTGATTGGGGTTCAAATTCAAAAAAGGGGTGGAGCCACAGCCAATCAGATTTATTTTATTTCAATGCAAATTATTGATGCCAAAGACCTCAAAGCTCACAAACTTGGTCATTAAGTAATTTTGTGTTTGGGTTAGAAAAAGTAGGCGGAGCTAGCACCAGCCAAATACATACCTGGGCAATGCCGGGTCTTCAGTGGGCGGAGACAAACACAAATTTCACTGGGAAAATGTAAACTGCAGCCATTCTTACACTATTAATTGTGGGGTTCTAAAACTTTGCACAGTTGGTCACTGGGTGACTGGGATTAATATTTAGAAAAGTGGGTGGAGCCTACAAAAACCAATCACAATTCACCTATTGATTTTCAAGGCAAATATTTAATTGCTGCCATTTTTGCACTGTTAATGGCACAAGCCTCAAACCTGGTACAGTTGATCATTGGGTGACTGGGGTTAAATATTTAGAAAAGGGGTGGGGCTACAAACAACGAATCAGATGTGTTTCATTTCAATGAAAATTATTCATGCCAAAGACCACAAATCTCACAAACTTGGTCATTGACTATTGACAATTGTGTGTTAGGGTTAGAAAAAGTGGCCACAGCCAACAGCAGCCAAATACATACCCGGGAAACATCAGGACATCAGTGGGTGGAGAAAAATAAAAATTTAACTGCCAGAATGTAAACTGCAGCCATTCTTACACTGTCTGTCAATGGCAGGGTTCTTAAACTTTGCACAGTGGGTGACTGGGATTAATATTCAGAAAAGTAGGTGGAGCCTACAAAAGCTAATCAAAATTCACCTATTGATTTTTAAAGTAGTGGAGCCACAGCCAATTATTGATGCCAAAGACCGCAAAGCTCACAAACTAGGTAATTGTGTGTTAGGATTAGAAAAAGTGGACAGAGCTAACACTAGCCAATTACATACCCGGGCAACGCCAGGCGACCAGCTAGTATATACTAAATAACAAAGATGTCATCTTTGCTGTAAGAGTAAAGCCTGATGTGTAGCTGTGTCACTAATAGAGATGGTCAATGAGATGCAAATAATTCTACGTTCATGCGAATATATGCATTCCTTTTGCTCATAAAATCAAATAATTTGATATGTTAAAATTTGGTTTGGGGACTATGAATTAAAGGGTACCCGAGACGGATAAAAAAAGTTTTATAAATACCTGGGGCTTCCTCCAGCCCCCTTCAGGCTAATAAATTCTCGCTATCCTCCTCCAACACATGGATCTTTTGCTATGAGTCCCGGTAATAATACAGCCAGTCAGCGCAGTCTGGCCGTGTGCCGCTTCCACAGCCAGGAGCTTTCTGCATCTGCACAATAGTGCAGCACGTTCCTGGTGGCGGAGTGTGTGCATGCGCACTACGTCCTGACTGGCTAAAGTACCTGGACCCATAGCAGAAAATTCAGGTCGCGGAAGAGGACAGCGAGGGAATGATTAGCCTGCAGGGGGCTGGAGGAAGCCCAGGTATGTATAAAACTTTAATCTGTCTCAGGTTTACTTTAAATTACACAGTAGTACTATACTCTACATATGCACTCCCCACAGAGCTGCAGGGAATCCACTGAGAATGTTGTGCACATTGAACACAGAGGTGTTGTCTATCACCCATAAACCTGGTTTAGATTGTACATGAAGAATGTTTAATGGAGGAAGAATCCTCATTCTCCTGCAGAGTACCTGCAAATCACTCTTACATATACCCACAGTTACGTTGCCTAATAGATGTTTGTTGTTCCTGTCTGTACCTTCTACAAGTACTTCTTACCAAGGAATAGTTTTAGGTCTCGTTCACATCTATGTAGGGCAGATGGGCGTGCGATCGGAACACAACGCGTACGATCGCACACCATCTGTGCTGCAACGTGCTGCACTGCTGATCCCATCCATTGACATTGAATGAGTCAGCTCTGTGCTTGCAGACAGAATGCATGCAGCAGTAAGCAAGCACATTACAGTGCATCGTACTGCTGCGCAGCGCATTTGATGTGAACGGCAGAAGGGCTGCCTATACCCTTCTGCCGTTCTTGCATGTTACCACGTCATACACGCTTCCAAATGCGCGCGGAAGCACGTATGATGTGAACGAGCCCTAAGTCTACAACTAAAAGTATTAGGGGCAAAAGATCAGCTGGATAGCCAGGTAACTGGTATTGTTTAAAAGGGAAAAAATATGGCAGCCTCCATATCTCTCTCAGTTCAGTTTTAAAATTCCTAAGCGTTGGCATTTAAGAGATGCATTTTATGTTACATACTTTCAATCAACAAGATTGTAATATGCAAATTAGAGGAGTCTGAGGAATCTTAACCTGAGGAGTCGGAGGATTTTTTTACTCCACAGCCCTGTTTTTTTGCATGCATAAAATTACATTAGCTGCTGTGAAAAAACATGTTTTTCTGCATACAAACACACCTGGGGCAATTCACGAAAGCGTGATATCGGCCTGCTCGCAGTGCTTATGTGAACAGCGTTAGTTCACGTGATAAGCGATGGTTATCACGCGCTCACATGCGCATTTCACGTGAAAAGCACTGCGAACAGGCAGATCGTATGATAACTGCTGTGATAGCATTTATCACGCTTTTGTGAATTGCCCCCATGGTGTGCAGAAAACTGAAAGACAAGTGTGGCCCCTGCCTTAAGCACCAATGTCACAAACAAATCTGTGTGTAGCAGCAGGGCCCCCAACCGCCCTGATTTCGTCGGGACGGTCCCGATTTTGGAGGGCCGACCCGCTGTCCCGTGCTGCCCCCCTCCCCAGGTCCCGGCCGCTGGGGAGAGAGGGGGAAAAAACCGATAGAGGCACCAGCCCGGGATACAGTATGCGGCATGGATGGCCGCCGCCATTAAACTTTTCCCTCCCTCCCTCCTAAGGTGCCCCCAGTGTCCCCTTCCCCCCGCAGAGTAAAATGGGCAGCGGAACAGGCTGTAAATCATACCACTGCTCCTCCGTGCGTACCAGGATGTCATCTGGTCTTCTCGCTTCCTGCTTCCTGTGACGTCACTGCTTCCTGTGACGTACTGGCATGGGGACAAACTACCACTGTGTAGGGGAAGCATATTCAGCCTCTCACCCACCTGATTTACTTTAGGAGTCTACAAGCACAGGGCTTGTTAGGAATGGTCTACGTAGGCTGGGGGTGAATACATGAATTAGCTGGGTGAGGCGGATTAGATGCTCCCCCTACACAGGGGGGGTAGTGCATCCCAAAGCCAGTACAGGTACAGGATTGATTTCAGGAAGTTTATACATTTTCTGTGCCACAAATGAAATCCTGGTGAATTGCACTCTGCGTCAGCAGTAGTCACCACTGCTTGACAGTATTCATGATACTAGTCCTTTAGGATAAAGTTACATTGAATCCATACTAGTGTTCTCCCCAGGGCCAATTAGGTGGGTGGGCCGCCCGGCTGTTTTTAAACACCGCCCAGCTGTCATTCGCCCACCTAGGTAGAAAAAAAACCAAGTGCTTAATAAACTGCAGGCAGGAGCACTCCATTGCCTACTAGCAATCAGCGTCCAGCTCTCGCACAATAGCGAAAGCTGACGCTTTGCACTGCAGGAGCGCTCCTCTGCCTGTCACCTCACACTTCCTGGTGGAGCAGGGACTGGCTGAACGGGTTGTAAGGGGCGGCACCATGCCCTGCATCTAGCTAGAAACTCCAGCTCTGTCTCTCCCTTCCGCCCTCCAATGACATATGCTGGGGATACGCGGTACGTTTCTGTACCGTGTATCGAGCCGCTGATGCTGGGAGCTGATAATTTCCGACAGGTCCGATGACCCGCCGGATCGATTCCCTGCTCGATCCCCACAGGTGAACAATAGCGGGAAATCGAGCGGAAGATAAGGAAGCGCCCGCGTGGACGAGCGGGAATCGATCCGGATGGCGGCGGGGACGCGGCGGGAGTCGATCCGGCGGCTAATCGAGCCGCCGGGTCGACCCGTGTATGCCCAGCGTAACCAGCTTTATTTTATACCAGCACCTCTCTTGCCAATGAAAAGAGGCAGCCAAGCAAGCACACTCACACATCCTGTCAGCAGCCTGAAGGAGTTATGAGATGAGGCTGTGGGTTGGCAATCAGGGACAGCTATGAATTTTATTCTCCATCCCCCGCAGACAGCAGATAACAACAGTGCCAGTGTATTTAGAAAAGGAGCTGCTGGTCTAATCCAGCTACGGAGAGCAGGAGAGGTGATATCACTTCAGAGTTTAGTTCAGGGGACAGAGGGTAGAGCAGTACACTGCATGTACAGTGACAGGGTGTTTCCGAGGCAGCCTCCTGTGCACTCGTCTCTCCTCTGCTCCCGAGCAGGGTTGCTCGAATCCGAATTCGGGTAAAACCCGGATAGCTGCTATCCAGATTTCACTCTGCTAATGACAATCACCTGTGCAGGCTGGGCGGGGGGGGGGGGTCAATCTTACCTATCTGACATCTTCTTCGGTCCGTCCCTCGGCGCCTCCCACGATGTGGTCCACGCACGTCACTTGAGTAGAAACACTTTCTCCTTCACCCAGAAGGAGGATGTGTTTGTAATCATGTGGACCGTATCGTGGCAGGCGCTGAGGGACGGACCGAAGAAGACGTCAGATAGGTAAGATTGCCCCCCTCCCAGCCTGCACAGGTGATTGTCATTAACAGGGTGAAATCCGGATAGCAACTATCCGGGTTTCACCCGAATTCGTATTTGAGCAACCCTGCTCCCAAGACCCAAATTGAAAGTTTAAAAAAAAAATGCAATGGGCTCTCCCGCTGTGTCTGTTCCCCCCCAACTTGCATCCTGTCTGTAGTGCTCCCCCTCCAACATTCACACTGTAGGACCAAAGTGGACCTGAACTCTTGCACAGAAGGAAAATATAGTGAAATGTACCCTGTATGTATTTAGAGTCTAGCCTGTCTAATTACCCCTCTTGTCTAATCACAATTTGTAATTTTATTTCTCCCCTGTGTCACCTGACTGCCATGCCAGATAAACTCATTTGAAAGCACAGGAGGTTAACAATACATCTGCTAACTTGAAAGCAAGGAGTAAAAACAGTGCAGATTTATTGCAGGATTTGTATCGGCTGTAACAATGAAATGTTTTTCTTTAAAGTTTATTATGTTGTTGCTTATCTTTTAGAGGCGAGAGGAACTTCTGAGTGTTGTATACTTTAAAGGGACCTGAGCACCATAATCTGAAACAATTTCTTCCTAATGCTAGGTACACACACTGCAATTTCCTTATCAGACATACTGTCAGATCTAACATGTCCAATCTGATTTCCGAGCAAATTCCTGCTCAATTTGCCATATAGGTGAATGAAAAAATTTATTGAAAATGAGATTGAACATGTTGGAAATAGTCAATTTGACAGTAAATCTGTCCGAAAACTGCACTGCGTGTACCTAGCAGGTACATCAGCTCGTCTCCTTACCCTCCTCCTATGCAGTAAGCAGAGTTGCACTGGTCCTGCATTACCCTGTCGCACCCGGCTACTTTTTCATGCCACCCGGCTGGCAAAAAATCCTGGGGAGAACACTGCATACATTCACTGCTATGTAGAATCAGAGATAGGCCTGGTGCACACCAAAAACCGCTAGCAGATCCGCAAAATGCTAGCAGATTTTGAAACGCTTTTTCTTATTTTTATGCAGCGTTTCAGCTAGCGTTTTGCGGTTTTGTGTAGCGGTTTTGGTATAGTAGATTTCATGTATTGTTACAGTAAAGCTGTTACTGAACAGCTACTGTAACAAAAAACGCCTGGCAAACCGCTCTGAAGTGCTGTTTTTCAGAGCGGTTTGCGGTGTTCCTATACTTAACATTGAGGCAGAAACGCATCCGCAATCCAAAATCTGCAGCAGCCCGGGAGTATGCGTTTCTGCAAAACGCCTCCCGCTCTGGTGTGCACCAGCCCATTGAAATGCATTACCCTAGCGGATCCGCACCCGCAAGCAGATCGCAAACCGCAGCGGAAACGCTCCGGTGTGCACTAGGCCATAGAGTAAGATGGAATGGGGGCCTAGGCAAGGTAGTACATTTGCTGCCCCCTGTGGCCCTTATGGTAATCTGAAGTTGAAAGAAGGGAGAAAGAAGGTGGCAGTTGTGCCCCTTAATACGTACATATAAATTAAGCCACCAGGTAATTTGGACACAGGGTAAAGCCGATAAACTGCTCACCCGACTCCTTCAAAAGTCTTGGCAGCATTAATTACCATCCCCCCTCCAAGTCACTGTGGATAGCGGGGAAATATATAACTTGGCTGCAAGCTATTGCTGACAACCAAATTACAATGTTTTTATAGAAATTTGGACTCCATTTTGACGGGACCCAAATTACTGTCTGAGCGCCGCAATTACTGTTATGGCCTCGCCAAAACCTCCGGCGCGGTTTGTACTTGCTTCATCCCTTAAAGCCCACTAGTCCCCAGGGACCAGCCTCGGTTGCCTAGTGGATGATCCTGCTCTGCATAGAATACTGATTTAATGGCCTATTACACTTTCCCTTTTATAAAATATATGCATGCAAATCTTGCCAACACATCACAAGCAAGTGCAAGGACTGCCAGCGACATAAACACGCCATCAATAAATCATGCAGAAAGTCTTGCATGCAAGGTATAGCTTACATTTTTTATTGCAGGACATGATTGCAAACCAAAATACACATCAAATAATGCACTGGAAAAAATTCCAACCCTACTATTTGAGACAAACAAATAAATAAATAAAGGTGGCCACTACTGTCAAAAATCTAACCAATTAAATCAGATTAAAAAGGGAGAAACTGTTCCTGCAACACTGCAAACAATGGTGTGCTAGGCCATCGAATAGATCAATTTACTAGGGAAGAAAATATAGCCCATAGAATAGCACCACTCCTTGAGTATAGAAAAGTTTAAACGATTTATACATTTATACATAATGACACTAAATATAAAAATAGGTCAGACACTTCATGCAATGAATGAGCCAATATACTAATAATAAATCATGGAACCAACCATGAAAATTTTTTATTCCATCACCTGAGGTGTGCACTATAGGTTCAGAAACTGCTCATAGGTTACATTGCAATAATAAGTGCATACACAACAGGGCTGTGGAGTCGGTACAAAAATCTGCCTCCTCAGTTTATGAAACAGACTCCAGGTACCCAAAATTGCTCCGACTCCACAGCTCTGATACACAACATGGGATCAAGCATCCATCATCCAATAATAAGCCATAAAACACAATATTATCAATGTGCAAGTGCAAACAATGAAATAATTCTAAACTGCACAATTGCTAAGGGATGCAGAGCATGGTAAAGCCAGTGAAAATGATGCTGGATACACGGAGTGAGGGAGATATGAGAGCAGTATACGTCACCCGAGAGGAGGAGGCAGCCACGAGGTGTGCGACGAGACAGGGAGCACCCGGCAGATACACCGCTTTATCGAGAGAGGGTACTCCAGGTAATATAGGAGCAGTTTCTGAACCGGAGTTCAAGCCCTGTGGAGGCTCTATAGTGAGCACCTCAATTGATAGTTTATTCCGTTTTACCATTTTTCATGGTTGGTGACATGATGCAATAATAATAATTACAGTGGCTTGCACAAGTATTCATCCCCCTTGAAGTTTTTCACATTTTGTCATATTACTGCCACAAACAGGAATCAATGTTATTGGAATTCCACATGAAAGACCAACACAAAGTGGTGTACACATGAGAAGTGGAACGAAAATCATACATGATTCCAAACATTTTTTACAAACAAACAACTGCAAAGTGGTGTGTGCGTCATTATTCGTCCCCTTTGATCTGAGTGCAGTCAGTTGCCTATAGACCTTGCCTGATGAGTGCTAATGACTAAATAGAGTGCACCTGTGTGTAATCTAATGTCAGTACAAATACAGCTGCTCTGTGAGGGCCTCAGAGGTTGTCTAAGAGAATGTTGGGAGCAACAACACCGTGAAGTCCAAAGAACACACAAGACAGGTCAAGGATCAAGTTATTGAGAAATTTAAAGCAGGCTTAGGCTACAAAAAGATTTCCAAAGCCTTGAACATCTCACGCAGCGCTGTTCAAGCAATCATTCAGAAATGGAAGGAGTATGGAACAACTGTAAACCTACCAAGACAAGGCCATCCACCTAAACTCACAGGCCGAACAAAGAGAGCGCTGATCAGAAATGCAGTCAAGAGGCCCATGGTGACTCTGGACGAGCTGCAGAGACCTACAGCTCAGGTGGGAGACTCTGTCCATAGGACAAGTATTAGTCATGCACTGTACAAAGTTGGCCTTTATGGAAGAGTGGCAAGAAGAAAGGCATTGTTAACAGAAAGCATAAGAAGTCCCGTTTGCAGTTTGCCACAAGCCATGTGGGGGACACAGCAACCATGTGGAAGAAGGTGCTCTGGTCAGATGAGACCAAAATGGAACTTTTTGGCCAAAATGCAAAACGCTATGTGTGACGGAAAACTAACACTGCACATCACTCTGAACACACCATCCCCACTGTCAAATATGGTGGTGGCAGCATCATGCTCGGGGGGTGCATCTCTTCAGCAGGGACAGGGAAGCTGGTCAGAGTTGATGGGAAGATGGATGGAGCCAAATACAGGGCAAACTTGGAAGACAACCTCTTGGTGACTGCAAAATACTTGAGACTGGGGCGGAGGTTCACCTTCCAGCAGGACAATGACCCTAAACATAAAGCCAGGGCAACAATGGAATGGTTTAAAACAAAACATATCTATGTGTTAGAATGGCCCAGTCAAAGTCCAGATCTAAATCCAATTGAGAATCTGTGGCAAGATCTGAAAACTGCTGTTCACAAACGCTCTCCATCTAATCTGACTGAGCTGGAGCTGTTTTGCAAACAATAATGGGCAAGGATTTCAGTCTCTAGATGTGCAAAGCTGGTAGAGACATACCCTAAAAGACTGGCAGCTGTTATTGCAGCAAAAGGTGGTTCTACAAAGTATTGACTCAGGGGGCCGATCAATTACGCACACCCCACTTTGCAGTTATTTACTTGTAAAAAATGTTTGGAATGATGTATGATTTTCGATCCACTTCTCACATGTACACCACTTTGTATTGGTCTTTCACATGGAATTCCAATAAAATTGATGCATGTTTGTGGCAGTAATGTGTCAAAATGTGGAAAACTTCAAGCAGGCCGAATATTTTTGCAACCCACTTTATATTGGCTCATTCATTGCATGAGGTGTCTGACCCGTTTTTAAATAGTGTCACAATTTATACATAGTTATCGGCTATTCTATGGGCCATATTTTCTTCCCTTGTAAATAAATACAATCAGATTGACAGAATCGATCCAAAAATCATATAGATTTCATCTCATCCGATTGTTTAGGAGATTTTTGTCAATTAGAAGTCCCAAACCATTATTTCCGATCGTTCATATGAATAATCATTTGTAATCAATCCGCAAATCCACAATCCTTAAATCATTTGTAATCAATCCACAAAAACAGAAAACCTCACAAAACTAAGGCCTCTTTCACAGAGCAACTTTAAAGTTGCACGTTAGAAAATGCACACAGTATAGGTAGCCAGGCATAGGTGCCGCAGTATCAGTAGTCAGCCTCAGGGATGCTCAAATCCGAATTCGGGTGAATCCGGATAGTTGCTATCCGGATTTCACCCAGTAAACCTGTGCGGGGTGAGTGGTGGGGGGGGGCAATGGGGTGGGGTGGGGGGGGGTCAAGCTTACCTGTCCGACGTCTTCTTCGGTCCGTCCCTTGGCGCCTCCCACTATGCGGTCCACGCGCATCACGTGACTACAAACGCCCGGAAGGAGGAAGTGTTTGTACTCACGTGACTGCTGCATAGAACGCATCGTGGGAGGCGCCGAGGGACGGACTAAAGAAGACGTCAGACAGGTAAGCTTGACCCCCCGCCCACCCCACACAGGTTTACTGGGTGAAATCCGGATAGCAACTATCCAAATTCACCCCAATTCGGATTTGAGCATCCCTGGTCAGTATACAGGTCCTTTTCAAAAAATTAGCATATTGTGCTAAAGTTCATTATTTTCTGTAATGTACTAATAAACAGACTTTCATATATTTTAGATTAAATACACACAACTGAAGTAGTTCAAGCCTTTTATTGTTTTTAATATTGATGATTTTGGCATACAGCTCATGAAAACCCAAAATTCCTATCTCAAAAAATTAGCATATTTCATCCAACCAATAAAAGAAAAGTGTTTTTAAAACAAAAAAAAAAAAGTGCCCTTCAAATAATTATGTTCAGATATGCACTCAATACTTGGTCGGGAATCCTTTTGCAGAAACAACTGCTTCAATGCGGCGTGGCATGGAGGCAATCAGCTTGTGGCACTGCTCAGGTGTTATGGAGGCCCAGGATGCTTCGATAGCGGCCTTAAGCTCATCCAGAGTGTTGGGTCTTGCGTCTCTCAACTTTCTTTCTGCAGTATCCCACAGATTCTCTATGGGGTTCAGGTCAGGAGAGTTGGCAGGCCAATTCAGCACAGTAATACCATGGTCAGTAAACCATTTACCAGTGGTTTTGGCACTGTGAGCAGGTACCAGGTCGTGCTGAAAAATGAAATCTTCATCTCCATAAAGCTTTTCAGCAGATGGAAGCATGAAGTGCTCCAAAATCTCCTGATGGCTAGCTGTATTGACCCTGCCCTTGATAAAACACAGTGGACCAATACCAGCAGCTGACATGGCACCCCAGACTATCACTGACTGTGGGTACTTGACACTGGACTTCCGGCATTTTGGCATTTCCCTCTCCCCAGTCTTCCTCCAAACTCTGGCACCTTGATTTCCAAATGACATGCAAAAGTTGCTTTCATCTGAAAAAAGTACTTTGGACCACTGAGCAACAGTCCAGTGCTGCTTCTCTGTAGCCCAGGTCAGGCGCCTCTGCCGCTGTTTCTGCACCTGTAGCCCATTTCCTGCACACACCTGTACACTGTGGCTCTGGATGTTTCTACTCCAGACTCAGTCCACTGCTTCCACAGGTCCCCCAAGGTCTGGAATCGGTCTTTCTCCACAATCTTCCTCAGGGTCCGGTCACCTCTTCTCGTTGTGCAGCGTTTTCTGCCACACTTTTTCCTTCCCACAGATTTCCCACTGAGGTGCCTTGATACAGCACTCTGGGAAGAGCCTATTCATTCAGAAATTTCTTTCTGTGTCTTAACCTCTTGCTTGAGGGTGTCAATGATGGCCGTCAGGTCGTCAGTCTTACCCATGATTGTGGTTTTGAGTAATGAACCAGGCTGGGGTTTTTTAAAAGCCTCAGGAATCTTTTGCAGGTGTTTAAAGTTAATTAGTTGATTCAGATGATTAGGTTAATAGCTTGTTTAGAGAACCTTTTCGTTATATGCTAATTTTTTGAGATAGGAATTTTAAGTTTTCATGAGTTGTATGCCAAAATCATCAATATTAAACAATAAAAGGCTTTCAACTACTTCAGTTGTGTGTAATGAAACTGAAATATATGAAAGTCTAATGTTTATCAGTACATTACAGAAAATAATGAACTTTATCACAATATGCTAATTTTTTTTAAAAAGATCCTGTAATTGCCCACAGTAGAGGTTAGCCAGGTAGGTGCCTCCAGTATAGGTAACCAGTATTGTTGCCCCCCGTATAGGTTAGATAGGCAGGAACCCCCAGTATAGATAGCCAGTATAGTTGCCTCCAGTATAGGTTGGCTAGGTAGGTGCCTCCAATATTTGCAGCCAGTATAGTTGCCACCAGTATACAGTAGGTTAGATAGGTAGGCGCCCCCAGTATGGGTTAGCTAGATAGGTGCACGCAATATAGGTTATATAGGTAGGAGTCCCCAGTATAGGTTCGATAGGTAGGTGCCATAAACCTTTTTTAGGGTACAACCAGGGACCACAGAGACCTCCATGGACTCCATTTCAACGACCGGAATAAGACCGGCAGACAAGGGGGGAGGAGTGGTTGTGATGAGGCAAGACCAGTACAGTGCAGAGCTGGACCGGATTGTTAATGATACAAGTACCTATGTAAAATTAAGAGGGAATCCACTGATGACCTATACAAATGAATTGAGAAAGATACTACGTGAGGGACTGGATGAGGGTATCCTTGAGGATAAAGAATTCGAATTTTTAATGCCCACAGCACCAAGAACACCTGTAATATATCAGGTACCTAAAGTACATAAAAACGCAGAGCAGCCACCGGGACGACCTATCCTAAGTGGAATTGGATCGCTAACACATAGACTGGGCCAGTACCTGGACTACTTCTTACAGCCGCTAGTAAGAAACCTCCCACAGACAGTTAAAGATACGAAACATGTGTTACAAATATTGGAAACTCTGGAGGTGGAACAAAATGACATTCTGGTGACAGCAGATGTCACAGCATTGTACTCGAACATACCGCATGAGCAAGGGATGGAGGCAGTACATTACTATTTGGCAAAGGATCCTGATATGAAGATTCAACAGAGAGATTTTATAATGAAATTACTGAACTTTGCACTAACAAAAAATTACTTCTGGCATCAAGGGGATTACTATTTGCAGGTGAAGGGATGTGCAATCAGGGCGGGCTTCGCCCCCTCCCTAGCAAATCTATTCATGGGACGATGGGAAGAACTAGTGCTGGGAGAAGAAAGAGATGATAGAATAAAAACTTGGCAAAGATTCATAGACAATTTATTTGTACTGTGGGGAGGAAGGAAGGATGATCTACCAGCTTTCTTTGAAAATTTGAATAAGAATACCATGAATATTGAACTTACAATGGAAGCCAGTGAACAGTCGATCCATTATTTGAACATTAATATTGAGAAAAGAGGGACCTCGCTAGTTATGACCACCTATTTCAAGCCAACAGACAGAAATGGATACCTTTTGATCCAGAAAGCTATCCCTAGAGGTCAATTTATGAGACTGCGGAGGAACTGCAGTCTGCAGTAATTTAAACGATTATGTAACTCAATCACATCTAGTGGCTGAAAGGTTTATTGAGAAAGGTTATGATAATATAGAGATACAGAGAGAAATTATGGAAGTGGGGAGAATAGAGAGGAGGGCTTTGTTAGGACAAGGCCCAAGGAATTTAAAGGGACCTTAACAGATGGACTGTCTACCATTTATCACCGATTATTCCATCCAATATAGGCAGGTAGAATATATAATTAGAAAACATTGGCCTATACTGAAGGAGGTGCAACACTTAAGAGAATCCTGCCAGAAGATCCACGATTAATTTATAGAAGGGCAAAAAATCTGAAAAGCTATGTGGCCCCAAGCTGTGTAAACCCACCAAAGATAGTACTCCTGTTTTGGCAGAAAGACGGTTTCTTCCCATGTAGGGACTGTGTGGGATGTAGGGCAGCAACTCCAATAAAAAGTAAAGAAGTGGTTTTAACATCAAGAGGAATAACATATAAAATAAAACAGAATATAACCTGCAATACAAAAGGAGTCGTATACATGGTGTGGTGCTCATGCAATATACAGTATAGTGGGAGAACAACCAGACAACTTAAAGCAAGAATCGGAGAGCATATAGGGAATATTAGAAGAGAATTTACAGGTCATAGTGTTTCTGACCATTACAGGACACACCATAACTCCGACCCTAGGTCTCTCAAATTTTGTGGACTGGAAAAGGCAAACTACTCTTGGAGAGGATGCAACAAGACGAGATATATCAAAATGTGAAACCAAATGGATATATAACATGGGAACCCTAAAACCAAAGGGACATAACATTGAACTAGATCTTAACTGTTTTATAGCAAATAGTTAGGTATAGTGGTGTATCTCAAGAAGGTCTTTTAATTTTTAATCTTTAATTTTTGATATTATTTATGCTAGTCCAAAGGATTTGTTGGTTTATAAAATTTGTGACCGTAAAAATTATGTGATTCATTGCAAATCCTTATGTTTGAAACAAGATGGAATGATTTGGTAATAATTCTTAATTCTAATAATTTGTAACTAGATTTATTTTAAAATAGGGAACGTGTAGTATACACTTTTGGCCACAAGATGGCATAAGATATAGGAAAATGAATATGTGGCAATGGACTGTGAAAGTAATGAACAACTTTCGTATTATTGTATTGGTAATATCTGTTAGTTTGATGTAGTTAACATTTTAAGAATGTTCTGTAAATGCAATACTGAGATGTCATTTTATGTGAAACTGGCTCTCAATCCGAATCTAGGAACCAAGCTGGAACGCATGGCTCCTTCCTTAATCTATACGTGGCAGAGTGACACTTACGCAAGCCTGCCCTCAGTAGGGCGGACGCGACGTAATGTACGCATGACGCATTGTTTTAAATTTACCTGGTGTCCAATAGCTAGCCACGCCCCTGATGAGTCACACGGAGTGACGAAACGCGTAGGGTGGAGCCGGAGGATAACCAGGAAGAACGCTAGGACGCGAGAGCGGGCAGCCAGGCGGCAGAGAAACGGCGCAATCTTCAGGCCTACCCGGGAGGCACGGGGGAAAGCCAGTTATTACTCTAAACGCTGCAATACTTGTTTTCTTGTGAGTATTTTTAACACAATAAATTTGTTAACTTTTACGGAGTTACGCTATGGGATCTCATTTATACTTATAAGGTACACTGAGGAACTTCAATCTGCAAAGGAGTAAGTCTGGAAAAGAGGACCATCCATCTGAAGTGACGGACACCTGACAGCAGGAGAGTTCGAATAAGGATCATACCAGAACCTACTTTGACCAGTCTCATAGTGGTCATCTTGGACGGGTGAGTGCGGTCCCTTAAGGGGCATCCAGCTATTTTTCATCTAATACCTGAGGTGGAGCGCTACCTAATATTTGAAAGTTGTGAAGAAGGGTTTGGCTATACCCAATTAGAGGCGCAGACACACGAGAACTTTTTCTATTAATACAATCTATCCCACTAGAAGGGATTTGGACCATATTGACATTCAGTTTACAGCGCCGTTTAAGATATATAGGTGCCATAAATAACAGGAAGTACAGCGTGTATCAGCGGCTATGCAGAGGATACCAGCGGCAAGTGATCGGCTATTGGAACAGCAGGGAGGTGAGTTGCTCTATACAAGGCTTCCTGCTGCAGTAACTCTGCAGGGTAGGGGGGAGCACAGAGGGCGGCCCCGAGGAGAGGAAGGGATGGAGAAGTTTCCCACCCTCCCCACAGTCACGGTTCCCCCCATCCATCATGGAACTAGTTCATTGATTAACATTGGTTCTCCGTGTAAATGCATATTCCTATGCAGAAAACATGCATGGCAACAGCCGAGTGTGCTCCCAGCCTCATGCAGAGCTAGTGTCAAGAGAGGGTTCACATTTGTGTCATCAGGAAATGCAAACGATTTCTCACATGCAATTTTTTAAACAATAAGTCTTTTTGTCTGCATTATAAATGTGGCCATTTTTTCATGGTAGCGATCATTGTCAGTGAAAAATTGCATGCAGCATGTGATAAAGTAGTCCATGTTGTCAGTTTTTAAAAACTCTGAAAAATCACATTGTGAATCAGAGATGCTTCCTAAAATTGTGGAAGGTGCATAGAAATCTAGTATTGACGTTTTTGCATGCAATTTAAAGAGAATCTGTACTCTAATATTCTTACAATAAAAAGCATACCATTCTATTCCTTATTTTCTCCTGGGTTTCCTCTGTGCTGTTTCTGCCACTCTCTGCTGCAATCCTGGCTTGTAATTAACAGTTTTAGGCAGTGTTTACAAACAAGAGACATGGCTTCTAACCAGAGTATCATAGGCTGTGAACAGCTATCTGGTGTGACTCATGCAGAGCTTGGAGGGGGTGTGTAAAGCTTCTGCCAATGACAAGCAGTGCTGCACATTCCACACATTCCAGCCTCTGCCCGACAGACAGGACAGAGGAAAGAAGATAAGATTTATTACAGAGACAGTGCAAGTGGGAAAGGTTGCAGTAAGACAGACCACATTAGAACAGTAATAGGAACTTATAGGACAGAAGAAATAAGGCACACCATTTTGTTACAGAGTCTCTTTAAGCCTGGTACATACTTTCAATTATAATTGACCAATCACCTACCAATTTTACTACGTTCATGTAGTACGAGGGTCAACAGATACTGAATACTATGAGCAGATTGTGTAGGGGAACCTCATACTACATAGACATGGTAATATTGGTCAGTGATTGCTCAATTATAATTAAAAGTGTGTACAAGGCTTAAGGCCTGATATACGGTGGCTGGATAGTGTGCTGGTTAAGGGCTCTGCCTCTTACACAGGAGACCTGGGTTCGAATCTCTGCTCTGCCTGTTCAGTAAGCCAGCACCTATTCAGTAAGGAGTTCTTTGGGCGAGACTCCCTAACACTGCTACTGCCTACTGAGTGCGCTCTAGTGGCTGCCTCATAAGCGCTTTGAGTCCGACAGGAGAAAAGCGATATACAAAAAAAAGGAATTGTTATTATATACACTTTCAATTATGATTGGTCAATCACTGATCAAGTTTACCAACTCCATGTGATATGAGGGCTTACCTATATAATTTGCTCATAGTACAGTATTCAATATCTGTTACCCTAAACTTAATGGAGGGGGTAAGAGTGGTCAGTGATTGGCCAATCATAATTGAAAGTGTGTTCTAAAGCTAAGTACACAATTGAGATAAAAGATCTTTGAAAAAGGCACAGACCAATTTTACCCCCTTCCATGTAGTATGAGAGCATACTCTACACAGTCTATTCTATTGAGCTGAACTCCCCATCACATAAAACGTACACAAAGATGCTGTACACATGCAAAATATCAGTTCCTGCAAAATGCATTCATAGTCTATGATATCTGCAGATCAGATCCACCAGGATGGATCTTCAGATGATTGTCTGATCTGCAGATGAATGTCCATTAAACAAGGTGTGTTTGAGATCTGTAGATATCATAGATTATGAATGCATTTTGCAGAAATTGATCTTTTGCAGATATGGATCTTTTGCATGTGAACAGCAAAATTGGATGTGTGTATGCACTCTAAAGGTGGCCAATCAAATTTCTAGCAAAAAAAAAAAACCTGTTAGAACGATCAGATAATTCTGATCAGATATGATCAAATTGGTTGTAAATAATCTCCGTTGATGGGCACAATCCATTACGATTAGAGAATCAGTAGTCTGATTGGATTTTGTCGGTTATGATCGATAGAAAGCAAAAATTGGTTTGTTGATGGTGTAGTAGTGAATGATGTATTACAATACTTCACTTCCGATCAGAATTATCTGATCGCTCTTTTTTCTGTAGAAATTGAATTGTTTGAGCGATCAGACAATTGTGATCAAACTGGCAAAAAATAAACTCCTTTGATGTTCCCATTCGTCTGAGAACAATTCTTAAATTATTTGTTTGACTGCAATTTTGTCGGAAAAATAATTTTTATAATTAGTCGTGATGGGTGGGAAGTACATTTTGGCTAGTTGATAAAAAAAATCAATGTATTACATGTTATTTCCAATCACATTTATGCAATTGTTCTAACGATTCTTAGCTTAAAAAAAAAATTTATAACAACTTTTTCCGATTGCCAAAATTGCCATTGAACAATCTATCCTGTGGGGGCAGTAACCAGACAGCCCACCCAGCCATCTCTCTATGCTCAGGGGGTGGTGACCAGACCACCCATCAATCCATTGCTCTATGTTTCAAGGACAGTAACCAGACAGCCCACCCATCCAGCTCTGTATTGCTCTGAAGACAGTGACCGGACAGCCCACCCATCCAGCTCTCTTTGCTCCGTGGGCAGTGACTGGACAGCCCACCTATCCAGCTCTTTATGCTGCCAGGGCGTTGACCAGACAGGTCACTGAGGGTGGTGACCTAGTGTTTAAATAAATAAAGACATTGATTACTCAATATTGGTGGTGCAGCTTCTTCTTCTCAGGATTACTTGCGCTTCAAATTTGTTCTAGACCTGAACTAATGAGATTGCCTAGTTATCAACAAAGGTAGAATATCACTTTGTCGCAGGCCATAGCTGAGGTGCCCCATGCAGGGGCCACCTTGCATCACCACTACTACCCCCTTTGCTCACCTGTAGATCATCAGCCACCACTGTAGCAGTAGCATCAACTGATTAGCAGCTGCCACTATGGTGGCAGCAGTAACAGCCGCTAATTAGCAGCTGCCACTGTGCCATCAGCAATACCAGCTCCTGATTAGCAGCTGTCACTGTGCCAGCAGCAATAACAGCCGCTGATTAGCAGCTGCCACTGTGCCATCAGCAGTACCAGCCACTGATTAGCAGCTGCAACAGTGCTACTAGCACTATGTAGTGTATTGGTTCAAGGAGTAGTCAAGCAACTAGTGCTACTCATAGTACTACTTACCTAGGGCTTTGTCCAACTCTTGGCAGCCGCTATGTCCCTCGCCGCAGCTGGCCCCCATTCCGACGGTGCGTGGAAAACAATCTCTAGGTTGTCCTCTACTGCGATTGTGCAAGCCACGCTGTCAATCACCTCCACGTGGTCTGGAACGTACTGGGCAGGTGCAGTAGTTCTGCGCCTGCGCAGTATGTTCCAGACCATGTGGAGGTGATTGACAGCAGCGGTCAAGGAGGCGCAGTAGAGGATGACCTGGAGGTTGTTCTGCGCGCCGTCGGGGAACGGGGGCCATCGGAGCTGCGGCGAGGGACATAGAGGCTGCCAGGGGCTGGAGGAAGCCCCAGGTTAGTACTACTATGGGTAGCATTAGTTGCTTGATGACTCCTTAAAGGGCAATAACTTTAACATGGGAGACAAGGGTTCGAATCCTGGCTAGGGGTCAGTACTTATTCAGTAAGGAGTCCAAGGCAAGACTCGCTAACACTGCAGGGTGGCCTCTTGAGCGTGTCCCAGTGGCTGCAGCTCTTGAGCACTTTTGAGACTGACAGAAGAAAAGCGCTATACAAATGTCTGTATTATTATTATGCCTGCATA